>NC_053393.1:448170818-449370818 GCF_905171765.1 Bufo bufo | reverse complement strand
ATTTTCTGGAGACTGAGGGCAGGAGCTTCATCGTCGTCACTGGGCATGCGCCGAGCCCAGTGACGTCCGATGCTCGCTCTTCCCTCAGTCTCCAGCAAATCGCACCCCTCAGTGGGTACTGCGTCTGCATGAGACTTCGCTCGACCGTCAGGGAGGGGGAGAAGAGGAATGAGACGCTGTGGGCGGTTAGGGATTCTGGAGGAAGGCGTTTTGGGCACTGTACTTTCACACTTGCGTTCAGAGCGGGTCCGTCTGGTATCTGCACAGACGGATCCGCTCGTATAATGAAAACGCTTAGATCCGTTCAGAACGGATCCGTTTGCATTACCATGAAAAAAAAAAAAAACATTTTTTTTTTTTTTGTTCATGATAATGCAAACGGATCCGTTTTAACTTTACATTGAAAGTCAATGGGGTACGGATCCGTTTGAAAATTGAGCCATACTGTGTCAACTTCAAACGGATCCGTCCCCATTGACTAAGGCTACTTTCACACTAGCGTTCGGAGCGGATCCGTCTGATGTTTCATCAGACGGATCCGCTCCGATAATGCAGGCGTTCGCATCCGTTCAGAACGGATGCGTCTGCATTAAAACTTAGAAAATTTTCTAAGTGTGAAAGTTGTCTGAGCGGATCCGTTCAGACTTTACATTGAAAGTCAATGGGGAACGGATCCGCTTGAAGATTGAGCCATATTGTGTCATCTTCAAGCGGATCCGTCCCCATTGACTTCCATTATGAGTCTGGACGGATCCGCTCGCCTCCGCACGGCCAGGCGGACACCCGAACGCTGCAAGCAGCGTTCAGGTGTCCGCTCACTGAGCGGAGCGGAGGCTGAACGCTGGCAGGCGGATGCATTCTCAGTGGATCCGCCTCCACTGAGAATGCATTGGGGCCAGACGGATGCGTTCGGGGCCGCTCGTGAGCCCCTTCAAACGGTGCGCACGAGCGGACACCCGAACGCTAGTGTGAAAGTAGCCTTACATTGTAAGTCTGGACGGATCCGTTTGCCTCCGCACGGCCAGGCGGACACCCGAACGCTGCAAGCAGCGTTCAGGTGTCCGTCTGCTGAGCGGAGCGGAGGACAAACGCTGCCAGACTGATGCATTCTGAGCGGATCCGCCTCCACTCAGAATGCATTAGGACTGGACGGATCCGTTCGGAGCCGCTTGTGAGAGCCTTTAAACGGAGCTCACAAGCGGAGCCCCGAACGCTAGTGTGAAAGTAGCCTCAGAGGGGCGTTACTGGGCACACAAAGGGGAACATAACGCCCCTCTGGGCACCTTCAGGGTTAATTTGCATAATTATAAAAGTCGTTTTTCTGCAAAACTACTGGACGGATTACAATATAGAACAGCACAGCCGATTCAAGGTAAGCTGTGGAGCATGACTGGTTTAAAATCCGAATTTGGGTTATGAGAGCTGACAGAATCCCTTTAAGTACGTGCGGGGGCTTATAGGGAGGAACAAAAGTGGAGAAAACACAAAGCTAGGACAGAACACACATAGAAGCGAACACTAGGCAGAACACAATATCAAGGTCAGAACCAGAAGATTGTGTCAGTACCAGGGGTAACACCAAAATCAACGTCAAATACAAGCCGAAGTCAGGAGTCAGGAGGTCACGCAGTACAAAGGGTTAACACAGGATCAAGAGTCAAATTCAAGCCGAGGCAAACGCTAGTGAGGTTGAAAGACCAATAACAGGCAACCTGTGGCCAGCAGGCTGCATGTTAAATAACCCCAACAAATGAGTCACGTGACGTGGCCAGCGTCATGTGACTCGCATGAGGTGCCTCAAGGCAGCTGAGCGCCGATTAATTCCTATCAGCGCTCAGCTCCCCTGCTGCTCGTTGCCTAGGGGATGCCGTGTCCTCACTCCACACAGACAGAGTGCCGGCTGAGCTGCAAGGAGAGCGCGTGTCACCGGCTCCCCTTTACAGTGATGCTGCATATCCTCCTCCTCCTCCTCCACCGCCACTTACACCTACACCGCCACATTCACTGCATCCTAAACCTCCTACTCCATATGGACCTGGTCCTCCTAGATCAAGATTATTATTTACATTTTTACCTATTTTATGTTATTTTAAGTCATTTCCCTATCCACATTTGTTTGCAGAGCACTTGCCATGCTCTTAACCACATTTTGACGACATTTGCAGCCCCCTAGCCCTTTCCATGACATTTTTACAGCCATTTTTGCTCAAAAGTTCGGGTCCCCATTGACTTCAATGGGGTTCGGGGTCAAGTCCGGGTCAAGTTCGGGTCCCGAACTTGAACATTTTTCCGAAGTTCGGCTGAACCCGTCGAACCCGAACATCCAGGTGTCCGCTCAACTCTACAAATGATTCCTCTCTGCTTCTTGCTTGTGGGTCAATGAGAAGGAAGCAATGTCAAGTTCACAACAATAATTAGTGAACCAATCAGTAATCTGTAGTCAGACCTGCTAAAATGTGAAGTTGCACATAGTGCGAAAAAATATTCTAATAACTGCAGATTAGCGCAATGGCGAATATATTGGAGCACTTGACTCTATCCGCATATAGAGCTATTCTAATGTTCTGCCGTGCCAACCATTTTCTCCAGTCTCAGGAGAAACTCATGACACTTCTATCAGCTTTAAAAATGTAGCCAAAGTGACCCACATCTGTATTTCGCGCTACAATTTGCATTACGTGATTTTTACATTGCAGATTTTTCGCATTCAATAAAATAATCTCAAATTCACAAATATATGAAGAATATTCCACAAAATATTTGTGAAATATCGCAAATTCGAATATAGCCCTTGCCGCTCATCACTACTAATGAGTGACCATAGGAACGCTCATTGGCAACCATTTGGCGGTGTAAATGTACTGCTAATTATCCAAAAGCTCATTTATTTGGTAAATCGATTTTGTGCACATACAAAACTTGTCGTTTACTGGCAGCAGTGCTGTGTAGATGAGTCAGTATAGGCATTAGTGATCTCTGATGGGCCAAACTGTGGAGGAGATTGCTGCATGTAAATGCAGCATTATCCTCTGCTGACGAGCAGGCAAATGTCTGGAAGGAAAGCTTCCTTCCCAACAATCTGCTGCTCTGTAGTCCCTTGTAAAGGGACCTTAAGGCGGAAATTGGTGAATTAGCATGATTTGTCAAAAGAAAATGCTGGACTGCTATTTTAAAGTGTAGCGTTCCAAACACTCTACAGTCTCTTAAGATGTACTACCTTTATTGTATGTAGAATCACTATTCAGTATTGTCTATAATTTCCTAGTCAAGTAGTCACAAAAAAGATAAGCTTGAATATAATATTTCTTACTGCTTGTTCTAGTTGGCAAAAATGAGAGCTTTAGCTAGTCTTGGTCGCAAATTCAACATATGTGGAGGGGTGATGGAATCTATTTGAGATTTTGGATACATTTCTTAGAGAATGAAGAACCCCTTGAATTTGCAGCTCCCGCAGAATCACAGTATATAACGGCATTGCTTCATGTTGAAACGGTTGAATAGTCCATCAATTTTAGATTGGTGGGTGTCCGACACCCCTTACCCCCACTGATCACCTGTTTTGGGCTGATGAAGTGCTGGAAACTATACTGTGTACAGAGCCATCTCCATACCCTGTGAAGTGACTGTGCCAGAGGAACTGCAGCGCAACTCCAATTAAAGTGAATGGGAGTAGTAACCTCCATAGCACTCCACCCCCTTAGAAGTGACCTCCACAGCACCCCACCACCTTTATCAATGACCGCCACAGCGCCCTACCCCTTAACAGTGACCTCCTTAGTGCCCCACCCTAGTTAACAGTGGCCTCCACAGCACCACGCGCTCTTGACAGTGACCTTTACAGTGCCCTGTGCTCTTTACAGTGACCTCCACAGCACCCTGCTCCCCTTAACGGAGACCTCCACAGCACCCTGCCCCCTTTACAGTGTCCTCCAAAGTGCTAGGCTCTCTTAACAGTCACCTATAACAGTGAAGTAAAATGACTGAGTTGTTATGGAAACCTGATGTAGTAGGGGTCATTTGACTGTGTGTAGGATATAATTTAAAGGGGTTTTCCAGGAATTAAAAAAATGAAAATACTTAAATATTATTTTATATTACACCTTTTATTACTTAGAATGTTTTTTTTTGTCTGGGGAGCAATCATTAGGATAAATAAAATGGCCGCCATCCTATTAGTACACACAAAACCTGTCCTAACCACAAAGCAGGGTAAGTTACTTCACAACACTGAGGAAAAGAGTATCCTCATCCTCCTACATCATGATCCTTAATACAGGTAAATCTCTGTGGGAATGGAAAAGATGAGGAGACATGAGAGGAGAGTGAGGTGTGGATAATAAGCAGCAGCTCTTGTATGCAGCCTCTATTACCACAGCAACACATTATCGCAGTCTGTCCTGTCCGTTCTCTCTGTACTTCATGTCTCCTCGTGAACTAAATTCCCCAGAGATTCAGCTAAAGTTCTTATCTGTATTCAGGATCAGTAGAGCAGAGAGGAGGATGAGGCAGCTCTTTACCTCAGTGTTGTAAAAGAACTTGTCCTCATGTGTGATTCACAAATCATTGACCAATCCTCCCGGTCGACCAATAATATCAGGGATAGACTCCATCACATCCAACCTCTCCGCTTATATTGACTGTCTCCTACAGAAATATGTAGTAAATCTACCATCTTACCTACGAGACTCCAGTCAACTCATCACACTATTGAAAAACTTCGAATGGTGTAAGGATATGATATGGGTAACTTTAGACGTATCTTCTCTGTACAGTAATATCATACACACTTTGGGCATTCAAGCAATCAACAAGTTTCTTTCCGTGGACCCCTATATGCCATCTAAACAAATTAGTTTTATTTTAGATTCAATAAATTTTATTCTAAATCACAATTATTTTACCTATAATGACAGTTTTTACATTCAAAACCGTGGAACAGCGATGGGCACGAAATTTGCGCCATCGTACGCCAATTTGTTTATGGGGGCATTCGAAGAAACATTCGGCCTACTGGACCATCCCAACATTAAATTTTATAGACGATATATTGATGATATCATTTTCATCTGGGAAGGACAAAGAGACACATTAGACAATTTTGTTTCACACATTAATCTGAATGATTGGAATTTGAAATTTACCGCGCAGATGGATCCCTCCACTACCGTCTTTCTCGATTTGAAACTAACCACCAAAAATAATAGAATTGAGACGAGCACATACTTTAAAGAAGTTGATGCCAACAGCTATCTGGATTACAAATGCTGCCACTATCACAAGTGGAAACGTAATATACCATATGGCCAAATGAGGCGGGTCAGAAAAAACTGCTCCAACGATGCGACCCTAAGGGATCAATTAAAAATTATAGAGTCTAGGTTTCTAGAGAAGGGGTACCCAGAGGGCCTGATTTCAGATTCCATCAATAAAGTCGGGAAAACTACCCAGATAGAGTGTCTACGACCGAAACATCAAACGCAACCCAGTGAGAACAACCAGTATATTTATAATTTCATCACCCGATACACATCATCTCATAACTCGATTACAGCAATCTTAAAACAACACTGGCCTTTACTATTAAAAGACCCCATTTTGGGTAAATCAATACCAAAGATACCACACATGACATTCCGTAGAGCCAAGACTTTAAAGCAGATTCTAGCACCATCCTGTCCGAAGCTGAATAAACTTAGTACTGCCACTATTTCCGTAACAAAATCCCTGGGACTTGTAGAGAAACCCAAGGGATCCTACAAATGTGGGCACACACGGTGCAAATGCTGCCTCACCATTAACCATGGCACAAATGAGGTTACCATCAACTCCTCGAAAGAAAAAGAAAAAGTTCCCATTTTAAGCTACATGGATTGTGGCACTACAAATATAGTTTATATGCTGGAATGTCCATGTGGGCTACAGTATATAGGTCGGACCACCCAAAGCATCCGAGAAAGACTCAATTCCCATCGCTCCAATATTCGGAAAAAGTATGACAAGCATAGCGTCTCAAGACACTTCGCACAGAAACATGATGGCGATACATCACTCTTACGTCTGACCCCGATTGAATGGGTCCCGAAATCCTTCCAACAATTGTGTAGGAAGGAGATGTATTGGATTTTCCGTTTCAATACCTTAATTCCCTTTGGTTTAAACGAATCCCTTGAATACAGCAACTATTAACAATTAACAAGAATCTGACAGTCACCTATTTATTTGTATGTAAATCCCCCCCCCCCCCCTAAATTATTATTATTTTTTTTTAACCAGTCTGCCCCTTTTTTTAACCAGTCTGCTGTTTTATTAACTCATACTGCATATTCATTTATTCACATGTGTGTGTGTATTTATGTATATATGTGTATGTGTATATATATATATACATGTATTTATTTGTTTATATTGATATATGTATTATATTACATTTTAGGTACTCTCCTCCGATGTATGTATCATGTATATCTCTATGTATTATATATTTTACAAGTGTTTGTTGCCTTATTTTAAGCTCTTATTTCCTTGACACATACAGTCTTACTTAAATGTATGTATATATATTTGATATTTTACATCCACCTGATATGATATTTTACATCTACCTGCATTTAGATATCCCTATTTGTCTATGGAACAGTATTGCCCACCCACAGATAAATCACACCCACCTTCCCACTTTTAGGTAAATGGGGCGTACTCCTCTGGTTTCCAATCCGCCCCTGTGCTCCCGCAGTGGAGCGCTTTGTAGCCGACGCAGAGTGCTTCCTGTCCGGTGCGTTCCACTGTGGAACGCATCGGAATTGATATGTTTCACTTCCTGTCTGGTGCGTTCCACAGTGGAACGCATCGGAGCTTTTTCTTCAAAGTAAAGCCCCGTACCAGTAGTAACCTCAGTCGATGCGCTGACAGACTGAAGCGCATCTACTCACCAACATCTGGGAGGCATGTCTCCTCTGCCTCCAAGCCCAGTATTGAGCTCCACAATGCAACATAGATTGTGTGAACCTTTGCGTTCCATGGTGAAACGCAGGGCACACTGACTTCCTGTCCCACTACTTTTGTTTGTTTTTTTGGGGACAGGCACTCAAATACTGCTTATTTATGAATACATTGGGTATTCTGTATAAGAAACAAATGAGAACCCTTGGAAGAGATCGAGTTTTTTCCATTAGAAGCAGTAGATGTAACAATGGACAGGAAGTAACCCCATCTCTGTGACCTTTCCCCCTCCCATAAGGAGGATGACCCTATACCATGTGTTTGTATTCCCCTATATAAGTTTGTGTCTCTGTGTTATATGTATATGCTCTTGAAAAAGGGATATATTCCCGAAACGCGTTGAGCTTATCCAATAAAAAGACTTCCTAATTACATTGGAGCCCCGGTGTCATCCTTTTGGGGACCAGGAAGCTACCATTACATCACTTGAAGCGACCTCGGCGGGGGAGGTTGTGATATAGGTGTCTTGAGCTATATCCTATATCCTCCTCCCCGGTGAAGTAAGTGTAACTTTTCCACTATAACTGTAGAATTTTATTGCAAATACTGGAGACTCTGTGGCGCCCCCTGGGTATCATTAAGACATCACTATAGATATCTGTGATACCCGCCTCATCAGCAACCTCATTCCATTTCAGTCCACCAGTTGGTACTGATTCTCCTCCCCCCCCTTTTTCTTGGGGGTCCTTGGGGAGCTGCCTATTTCTCTCCGTTCTATATACATATTTTTCTATTTTATATACATTTTATATACATTTTATATACATTTTTTTCAATATTGTGGTCATCCCCTGGCGCCCATTCCATCTCCTTCACCCCTACCCCCCCCCCCCACTTTTGCACACCCCGTGCAGAATACCCCGTCTTCAAAATCTTTTTTCTCTTTGCATACATCATGTGTGATTAGAGCAGGTTTTGTGTGCACTAATGGAACAGCGGCCATTTTGTTTCCCCTGATGATTGCTCCTTAGACAAAACAAGCCATTATTGGTTAAGAAAGGTATTTGAGATTATACTTATAATAAAGTAATATTTAAGTATTTTCATTTTCTTAAAGAGAGTCTGTCACCAAAATATGACGTTATATACCACTTACATACTTACATGGCTCTCTAGCACACCTATCCTTGATTCAAATGGTACCTTTGTAATTTTCTTCTGACTTTCACCAGCAGGAAAAACACAGTTTAATCCATATGCAAATGAGGGCTCGCAAGTACCCAGGGGCGGCGTTCGGTGTGTAGGAGCCGAGGCTGCTCTGCCTTCTTTTTACATTACTCCTCCCCAGCCTTTTCCTTGGCCCACCCTGCAAGTCCCTTGCGTCATCCACAGGACTGGCCAATATTCCTGGCGTGCGCAGTGCACTGCCGGCGCGGGCATACGACCCATTGTGGGCACGGCATCGGTACATGTAGTGCGTCGGCCTCCAGTCCTACGGTTTGCTTCTGGTCCGCCCCCTAGTCACTGGTTTCACGCCGTTTGCCGGCGGTGCACTGTGCACAGGTGGGATATCGGCCAGTTTCTTATACTCAATGGTATAAGAAAGGAAAGAAGAAGAGAGAAGGAAAGGCTGGAGAGGTAGGGGATGGATGCCTGTCGTCTCTGGGTCTGATAACTAAGACAAGAGCTATAATACTTGCTGTCTCTGGGTCTCGTCGACTAAATAAAGCTTCATCTCTGGAAAATAATTAAGGGTTTCTCATCCTGGATTTTTGGTAAAAGTGGATTCATCGCCCTTCCCCCAATAAACATTCATATTATATTATTTCATAACAACTTGGAGAGTTTATTGCCCAGTAATCAATTTAACTCTTGCCTATTTGCATAATAAGAATCTTATTCCATGTTATAGGTTGTAAAGGTTTTTAATTGTAATTTTCTCTAACATCCGGTTCAGTCTGTAACATTTTAAAGCCAATCTATGAGTGTGTAATTATTTAAGGGATTTCTTTGTAGCATAATAGGTGATCAGAACAGTGATAACATGATACAGTTAATTGCCGTTTCTGTGTGGGCGTTAGATATATATTGTTTTCGGCCATAATTTGTATAAGGATAAACACATCATGGAAAGGTTTTAGCAACAGTTCATAATAATGTATTGTTCTGTGTTTATGAGAAGGTTGTTTTTAATTTCTACTAATCATAGTATTACCTGTGCATGCTGAATCGTTAGTCATGGAAAATGACAGAAAATGTATGGTGCCCCTTATTATAATTAACTGTAATCCTTTCTATATACACTCAAGATTAATTGAGTACTAAATAATGAACAGAAATAATGCTAAGTAGTAATTTTGGAAAATAGGCAAGGGAGAAAATTACAAAAGATTACAATAGTGAAGTCGTGATCCTGGTAAAAAACAATTAATTGCATTCAGGGAAAAAAAATATATAGTAAGAAAGCAAAAAATTTATTATTTCCCTTTATGGCTGTACCCTATATACAGTCAAATGAAAATTAATTGCCTTCAGTTGCAAAGCATTCTCCAGGAGGAAAGTTCATCAGATGACTTTGCTTGAATGTGCTTCACAATGGCAAGTCGCACCACTTTTGTTCCCATGACATATAAACAGAAAGAGGAAGATGAATTTCCATATCATACACTACAATCTAAAAGAGTGTGACGAAAGAACGGTAAAAAAGGAACTTGGGTGCAGGAAAGGACCCTTTGCATTCAAGAATCTTCAATTTTTTCTTCCTTTCAGAAGAAATGGGAAGGTTGACCAGATACACTTCATTTCAGTTCTGGTTCTAAAGGAGTCCTGAGAGTAAAGTATGCTTCATGTCCTCTAATTGGCACTTCATGGACATCATTTAGGTGACACAAACAATATAAATACTTTAGCCTGTCTTGGTAGCAGTTTTCTTTTCGAGAGGTAATCTCACTCAGAATCTACCCAAAACTAGGGATGAGTGAATTGATCCTATACCTGAATTTTTTTTAAAAAGAGGATTCTATAGAATCATAGGAACTTTTAAAAAGTGTACAAAAAATAAAAGAAGTATAAAAATTCTAATCACCACCCTTTCCCCAAAAATAAAAATAAAAATAAACAGTAAAAAAAGAAACATCACTGCATGCTAAAACACCTATACTTGTAAAATGTAAAAATATCTATCCCATATGGTAAATGGCGAAACTGAAAAAGAACAAAACAAAATGACCGTTTACCTTTTTTTGGTCACTTTATCTCCCCCACAAAATTGAATAAAAAGTTGCAGTAATCAAAAAGTCATACACAGCGCAATATTGTATCACTGAAAAGTACAGATCGCCCCGCAAAAAATAATCCCTCATACAGCTCTGTATACATAACTACAAAAAAGTTACAGGTGTCACAACATGATGATGGAAAGAAAAAAAAATTTTTTCAAGGTTTTTATTTGTCAGTATTAAACCACAAGAAAATGACACAAATGTGGTATTGGCATAATCATACTGACCTGGAGAATGAATGCAGTGGATCAGTTTTAACACATAGGGAAAGCCATAAAAACAAAAACCCATAAAACTGTGGCTGAATTGTATTTTATTTCCAATTCCATCGCATCTGGAATTTTTTCCAGCCACTAGAAAGTACAACTTGTCCCACAAAAAACAAGCCCTCATATGGCTTGTGAATGGAAAAATAATAAAGTTTTGGCCACAGAAAGGCTGGGAGTGAAAAACAAAATGGTTAATGGTTGGATCTTAAAACACAGTCCTTTTCCATGGGCGTAACTATAGTCATAGCAGCCATAGCACTTGCAATTGAGGGGGGAATTAGGTGCATGAACATATAATGTGAGTTTCGTAATATAGAGTGCTATATATATACCTTTAAATAATGCTACTTAGGCCTCATGCACACGACCGTTGTGTGCATCCGTGGCCGTTGTGCCGTTTTCAGTTTTTTTCCGCGGACCCATTGACTTTCAATGGGTCCGTGGAAAAATCGGAAAATGCACCGTTTAAGCAATGCGCCGCACAGACCTGTCACTTACCAGTAGGAGGAGCTCCCGGCCGGTCACAGACAGCGCAGCAGGTAAGTATAATGCTTCTAATATTGTAATATTGCTAAGTAACCATGGCAACCAGGCCTGCAGTAGCGTCCTGGTTGCCATGGTTACCGATCGGAGCCCCAGCGATTAAACTGGGACTCCGATCGGAACTCTCCGCTGCCACCAATGATCGGGGGGGGGGGGGGGGGAGGCCGCAACTGGCCACCAATGATATTACAATAGAGGGAGGGAGGGGGGGCCGGGGGGGGCCGCACACTGGCCACCAATGATATTACAATAGAGGGAGGGGGGCCGGGGGGCCCGCACACTGGCAGCAGGGGGCAGTCATGTACACAGTTCGTAGTATATTCTAACTAGAAGCGTCCCCATCACTATGGGAACGCCTCTGTGTTAGAATATACTGTTGGATCGTTTCACGATCTAACTCATATCCGACAGTATATTCTAACATAGAGGCGTTCCCATGGTGATGGGGACGCTTAAAGTTAAAATATTCCATCGGATTGGAGAAAACTCTGATCCGATGGTATAATAGGGACTCCTGACTTTACATTGAAAGTCAATGGGGGACGGATCCGTTTGAAATTGCACCATACTGTGTCAACGTCAAACGGATCCGTCCCCATTGACTTGCATTGTAATTCAGGACGGATCCGTTTGACTCCGCACGGCCAGGCGGACACCAAAATGACTTTTTTCTCATGTCCGTGGATCCTCCAAAAATCAAGGAAGACCCACGGACGAAAAAACGGTCACGGATCACGAACCAACGGAACCCCGTTTTGCGGACCGTGAGAAAATACGGTCGTGTGTATGAGGCCTTATGCTGCTGTTTTCATTTGCTTACACTAGGTGGTGAGGGCCCCATCTTATTTTGCTATGGGGCCCTATGAATTATAGTTATTCCCCTGCCCACTTTCTAGCACCATTGTACAGTGATAGGATTTTAATAAAGGTTTTGACTTCAACTACATAATGGGGTGGAATTACAAATTTTATAAACAATGTAAACTTAGATAGGGAGTCTCTAGATGCACTAAATGTATCACAGGGACTCAGACTGGACACTTTAGCCCCTTTCAGATGAGCGAGTTGCACACTCTGGACTTGCAGCTTGAGTTGAGACAGCTCCCGTCCTGACCTCCCAGCACAGATGGGATTGCATAGCATTATATTGATTTATGATGTTACCCTTACAGTTCTGGACTGTATTAGATAACACTGACAGCATGGGACAGGAGGGGGCCTTATTGACTTCTGTGCAGAGGTCATTGTACATGGAAAGAATAGATAAACTTTGACAATCATCTATTGTGATCGGAGGATCCTGTCTTATCTATACACAGAGGTGCTATCATTAGAGGCAGGATTAGAATAATATATAACTGCAGTAAAGAGATCTGTACAAACCAAGAAGTTGTGCCAATGATAAGACATAGTGGCCAGTGCAAAAACTGCAGGATTTTTGGTTTTAGTTTAAATATAAAAAGTGACATGGAAAATTAAAAATAACATGATCAAAAATGATTTAATTATAAAATGTTAAACATAAAAAAGTGATTTAAACAGCAGGTCATTTTCTGATGCCCCTCCCCTCAGTTTTGGGCTGAATGAAGATAATTTTGCAAACTATACATACACCAAATTACATCAACATGCACTACATTTTGGCACAGTTTATTAGTAAATGTGGGCCAATATTTAAAGGAATTTTATCACCTATCAACATTGTGAGGGTCCTGTGCTACAGATCAGTACAAAGCTGTAGCTAGGCTTTCCGTCAGCTGGCGCAAAGATACAGTTTGCCCCCTATCTACACAGTGCACATGGTTTTGTGGAAGAACAGTGGACTTATTCTTCCATTGAATGTTAGTAGTGTTAAAATATGTTGCCCTTCACAGAGGCAGAGCTACAGCTAGTTTGGATTGACATGAGCATACCTATAAACAATACTCCATATTGTACACATAAATGCTTATTATACACATACAGTACTTTACACACATTCATGCACTTTACACACACATATGCACACACACATGTCCACCCACGGCTTTGTGCAACCAGAAATGTCGGTACAACCGTATGGATCTGCAAAAAATACAGTTGTGTACGTGGCCCCTTAGAAATAAATTGGTCAGTGTGCTACCTACCAAAAATGCGGATAGCACATGGATGAAAAATATGGTTGCATGCATGAGGCCTTAGGGGCTCCAATTTTTCATGAAACCAATTCAACATGATACTGCTATGTGCTAGCAAAATACTTGACAGACTGGTAATCATAAATCAACCACTGGCTGGCTGAACATAAACACCTACACATTGACATCTTGTGACTAGAGATGGCCTTGCGGTTCGCCCGGCGGTCGTTTTTCCGCAAACTTTGCTCATTTGCTGAACATGCGAACATATGGCGATGTCCGGCGGCACCATATTCTTTTGCTTTTCGCCGAACTTTGACCAATGACACATCCATCAGGTGGGACAGGACAGCCAATTGAGACATTTCAGCACATGGACATACCCCCTACCCTATAAATAAATCCGACCTGGCCGCCATTTTACATTCAGTCTTTTGCCAGTGTAAGGAGAGGTTGCTTTGTGGAGCAGGGACAGACTGTTAGGGACACCAAACTCTAGCTAAAGTCCTTTTAAGAACTGGTATAGGTGTGCTATCGATAGGTGTGACATACTGAGGGGTGTGATTTACTTATAATATACTTTCTAACATAGAAAGTATATTATAGTGCATTTGTATTGTGCAGCAGTTGTGTGCGGTTCTGCTGCGATACCGCAGGTATATAGAGGGACAAGCGATATTGGAATAACTAATTGCAACTGGTGTGATATACCAGTTGCCCCCCAAAAAAACTTATTGAGGCAGGGGTGTGATATACCTATAATATACTTTCTATATAGTGCATTTGTATTGTGCAGCAGTTGTGTGCGGTTCTGCTGCGATACCGCTGCTATGCAGATGGACAAACACTATTGGAACAACTAATTGCAACTGGTGGGATATACCTATTGCCCCCAAAAAAACAGATTAAGGGGTTTGATATACCTGCTTCCAGCAAATAATCATTAAGGGGTTATATATACACATGCTTCCACAAATACTGCTCTTCTATAGGAACTTTGTCACAGGGTCATTTTGAAAATGACATGCAGAGGAAGAGGCAGGCATTTCTGCAGGTGTGGTAGGGGTCGGGCAGGTGCACCAGGCTGGAGCCTAAGTGGGAAGTTGGAGAATGTGCGTGCGATTAAATCAAAGGACGCACCAGAGTTGGTTGAGTGCCTCACTCAGCCTTCCGCTTCTGCACCCTCCCCATCCTCTGTATCAGCACCCTCCTCACTCTCTGCTGTGTGCACCCCCAAAGACACCACCACCATAGCTCCTCCACTCGAGTCAGAGGAATTATTTTCCCATCCATTCCCAGACCCTACCGATGCGCAGCCATTCTTGGCATTGGATGAGGAAGAGGAGGTAGCAACGGCCACCACCCAGCGGTCTGACGACAGTACCCAGATCAGCCCAAGGAGGGTGGTCCCCGCTGTTGCTGCCTACTCCGAGATCTCTAATGTCAGTGGTGGTGAAGATGATGATGATGACGTGTCGATGGATGTCATGTGGATGCTCACAAGAGAGGAAGAGGAGGGGAGTTCAGAGGGAGAGATGGACCAGCAGATAGGGAGGAGAAGGAGTAAAAGCAGGCAGAACTCGCAGTGCACAGGAGGTAAAAAGCAGACTGCAAATGTATCTGGAGTGAGCCATCCACAATGCACGGTCACATCTGGCGCTCCCAGGACGCTGGCACATGGCTCCGCAGTGTGGCTTTTTTTAAAAGTATCAGCTGCTGACATCTGCAGCCTGTGCTGTCAACGCATAAGTAGTGGTAAGCCCAACACTCACCTAGGGACAACCGCCTTAAGAAGGCACCTGGCCTCCCATCACCGAGCCAAGTGGGAGCAACAACGTCAGAACCCACAAAGCCACACTCCCAAAGCTCCATGACCTGCCTCTTCTCCTTCTCCTCTCTCCTCCCATTTGTCCTCCACTCCACCTTCCACCGTGCCGTCGTCGCGTTCATCTAGCAAAAGGCAGGCTTCTGTGGCCCAAATGTTTGAACATAAAAAGTTGATGACGCCGGATAACCCTCTTGCCCAATGGCTGACCGTCAACTTGTCGGAACTGCTAGCCCCCCAACTACTGCCATATAAACTGGTGGACTCGGAGGCCTTTTGAAAATTTGTGGCCATTGGCACATTGGGACACCGCAATGGAAGACTCCTGGAAGGAAATATTTCTCCCAGAAGGGCATCCCAGATCTATATGGCCATGTTCAGCGGCAAGTGAATGTATCTCTGGCACACAGTGTCGGTGCCAAGATACATCTGACCACAGACACGTGGTCTAGCAAACACGGGCAGGGAAGGTACATAACTTTTACTGCCCACTGGGTGAACCTTCTAACGGCTGTCAAGCATGCAACTCATGGCACCCGTGTGGATTTGGTGTTACCACCACGGATTGCATGCAGGCCTGCCTCTTCTTCTCCTCCTCCTACTCCATCCTCCGTCTCCTCCTCGGCTGACTCCTCCTTTTCCACTGCTACCGCCTCTTTCGCTGCACCCCCCCAGCTCCCAGAACCTATTCGACGTGCCAGGTGAAACATTGCCATGCCGTCTAATATACCTTCAGCCACATAATCACTTGATGTTTTCTGTTCGGTGAATTAATAATTTTTGGGGCCTGTAGTCCACTGGCCTGCAGTAAAATTGATTTCCATTGACCATCTAATATACCTTCAGCCACATAATCACTTGATTTTATGTACGGTGAATGCGTAATTTTTGGGGCCTGTAATCTAACTGGCCAACAGTAAAATTGTTATACGGTGACTTCCTAATGTACCTCCAGCCACATAATCACTTGTTCTTTTCTGTCTGGTGAATGCCTAATGTTTGGGGCCTGTACTCCACTGGCCTGCAGTAAAATTGTTATCCACTGACCGTCTAATATACCTCCAGCCACATAATCACTTGACGTTTTCTGTCCGGTTAATGCCTAATGTTTGGGGCCTATACTCCTGTGGCCTAAAATAAAAAATTTCTAGGCTCCAGCAGGGTACATTTTGGAGAGTTTCCCTTTAAATACATATTTATGGGGGAATTTTTGCCATTGATCCCGCTATGGTGTGTCACTGTCTATGTTGTGGGACGATTTGTGCACTCCTAGTAAGTATTTGGTGGCTGCAAATATGACCTGAAGGTTTTTCAGGTTTGCCTGCCATTAAAGTGAATGGGGCCCGCCACAAACTTGCTGTTTACGAACATTTGATCGCGTTTGCGAATCGTCCCAGCCGATGTTCGTCCATCACTACTTGTGACTCAATATTGCAAAATCATGTTGTTTTGAAAAGGTTGTCATCTGTGACACACATATCATACGGAAGGACACAACCTGCTGGGTCTTCCGGAGCTGCCCTCTGCACACTCGGTTCCTAAGGACTTGCTGCCTTGTCAAGTTAAAACAGCCGGCCTGAAGCTCAGACAGGAGAAAGGTGCTCTTCAGGTCCTGCAAGAGAAGAGTAGAGACCCAAATCATGCACCTCTCCAAATCCTTTCCTAACTGTGCCTCGGCCTTGACAGACTCCACAAGCTCTTGCACACAGCTTCCTAGACCCTTAAAATGAGCACATTGATGATATTTGTAAGAAATATAGTCTAGGAGGAATCTCAGTTGGGTTTGGTTTCAATGTTTATTTACGAGATAGTTTAGTGCTTGCCTTAGGGGTCTGTGACAGAGCGTATCAGCTAACCTAGCTAAAGGGGTGTCTCACAAGGGCCCTTCACCGAAAGTTTTATGTTTATTATATTGCATTTTATTACTGCACATTTGTATTGTTTGATCCCCATATAATGCTAATTTCATGAGCACTGTGGGCACTGTACAGAATATTATATTTTCAGTGTATACTGGTGGTAGCGGTACTGTATAGTACTGTTATTTAGGCAACTGTATGTTGTTTGGTCAATGTACCTTATGGCACTATTATTTAGGCATCAACAGCATATGAAGGGGTACTAACAGAAGGCACCACACACGGCACCATCCTTGAAACTGAGATAAATAGATTTTGAAGGCTATATTAAATGGAGCATAAAAGGATTCCCAGGTAGTATGTTATATTAACACATATAATACAAGCTTATGACCCTTGAAAGACTATTCCTGTTTGTAGGCAGAAAAATAAGGATAAAAATATTTTTTAACCAAGAAACCAATCAGCAAATAATGTAACACTTTGCTTCCAGAGCTTCATAAGCAAGATCTGTCATCTTCAGTTTAACACAAGACATGGATTGAAGCTATTTTTGAATTATATATATCAGAGCAAATTTCTAGATGTACATGCAATATTGTTTCTACGTTGCAGTAGATGTTTGATTTTGTTTAGTCTTTTATACAAATATGTGAACAAGGTCATTTAGTATCTTCTAAGTGAAGTGTAAAATGTCACTTACTGTTAATCCTTCAAGAACACAGTGTGACGCTTAGCACAGAATTCCACAAAAAGGCTTTTAGATTCTGATCGGATTCACATTAACTCATGATTTGTTGAAAAAAAAGACCCCATGGTAACATAGTAACATAGTTTATTATAAGGCCAAAAAAAGACATCTGTCCATCCAGTTCGCCCTGTTATGCTGCAAGTTGATCCAGAGGAAGGCAAAAAACAAAACAAAAAAACTGTGAGGTAGAAGCCAATTTTCCCCACTTAAGGGGAAAAAAATTCCTTCCCGACTCCAATCAGGCAATCAGAATAACTCCCTGGATCAACGACCCCTCTCTAGTAGCTATAGCCTGCAATATTATTACACCCCAGAAATGCATCCAGGCCCCTCTTGAACTCTTTTAGTGAACTCACCATCACCACCTCCTGAGGCAGAGAGTTCCATAGTCTCACTGCTCTTACCATAAAGAATCCTCTTCTATGTTTGTGTACAAACCTTCTTTCCTCCATATGCAGTCACAGTCCTAGGGATCAATAGATGATGGGAAAGAGCTCTGTAATGACCCCTGATATATTTATACATAGTCATTAGATCTCCCCTCAGTCGTCTTTTTTCTAAACTGAATAACCCTAATTTTGATAATCTTTCAGGGTAGTGTAGTCCCCTTATTCCAGTTATTACTTTAGTTGCCCTCCTTTGAACCCTCTCCGGCTTTGCTATGTCTGCCTTGTTCACAGAAGCCCAGAACTGTACACAGTAATCCATGTGTGGACTGACTAGTGATTTGTAAAGTGGTAGGACTATGTTCTCATCACGGGCATCTATGCCCCTTTTGATGCAACCCGTTATTTTATTGGCCTTGGCAGCAGTTGCCTGACACTAGTTTTTACAACTTAGTTTGCTGTTCACAAAAATTCCTAGAGCTTTTTCCATGTCAGTGTTACCCAGTGTTTTATCATTTAGTATGTACGGGTGACTTGCATTATTCCTTCCCATTCCCATTTTACATTTGTCAGTGTTAAACCTCATCTGCCACTTCTCTGCCCAAGCCTCCAATCTATCCAGATCCATCTGTAACAGTATACTGTCCTCTTCCATCTTACTTTACACAGTTTAGTGTCATCTGCAAAAATTCATATTTTACTGTGCAAGCCTTCTACAAGATCATCAATAAATACTGTAATTGAAGAATAGGGCCCAATACTGACCCCTGAGGTACTCCACTAGTGACAGTGACCCAATCTGAGTGTGTAACATTAATAACCACTTTCTGTTTTCTATTACTGAAACAGTTACTTACCCACATACAGACATTTTCTCCCAGTCCAAGCATTCTCATTTTATATACTAACCTGTCATGCGGTACAGTGTCAAATGCTTTGGAGGAGTCCAGATATACGACATCCATTGATTTGCCGCTGTCAAGTCTAGAACTTACCTCCTCATGGAAACTGATTAAATTCGTTTGACATGACTGATCCCTCATGAAGCCATGCTGATATGGAGTTATTTGCTTATTTTCATTGAGGTACTCCAAGATAACATCTCTTAGAAAACCTTTAAACAGTTTATCCACGACAGATGTTAAACTTACTGGCCTATAGTTTCCGGGCTCTGTTTTTGGACCCTTTTTGAATATTGGCTATCAGAAATAAGGGTCTGATATGACATTACTTAATTCTCTTAGGATACGGGGGTGTATCCTGGCGATTTATCAATTTTAATATTTTTAAGACGCCGCTGTACTTCTTCCTGGGTCAGACAGGGCACTTTTAATGGGGAATTTACTTTTACATTCTGCACTTCATCTGACAGTTTATTTAATAGCTTTGCTTTCTCCTCATCGCTCTCTGCAACTCCCCCCTCATTACTCTGTAGCGGGCGACACCTTCAGATTTATACTTTTTACCATTTATATAATTGTAGAACATTTTAGGGTTAGTTTTGCTCTCTTTGGAAATTAATCTCTCAGTCTCTAGTTTGGCTGCTTTTATTTGTTTTTTACATATTCTATTTTTTTTCCTCATAGTTTTTCAGTGCTTCCTCGCTACCCTCCTGTTTTAGTTATTTAAATGCTTTCTTTTTGTCATTTATTGCTTTCTTTACACTTCTATTTATCCACATAGTTTTTTTTCTTGTTCCTTAACCTTTTATTCCCATAAGGTATGCACAGTACCTCTCACAAGGACTTTGTCCTAGTTAGTTAGGCCTATGGCCTCTCTTAGTTGGCTAAATTTAGCTTTTTTGAAGGTTGGTATTTTTGTTCCTCCCTGAAGAAACACTCTTTTGAATGACAATTGGAAGGTTATTACTTTATGGTCACTATTTCCCAGGTGTCCCCCAACCTGCACATCTGTTGTTCTGTCAGGTCTATTGGCTAATACTAAGTTCAGTATGGCTGTCCCTCTAGTCGGGTCCTGAACCAGTTGGGAAAGGTAATTGACTTTGGTTATTACCAAGAACCTGTTTCCTTTATGAGATATACAGGTTTCAGTTTCCCAATCTATATCTGTGTAGTTGAAGTCCCCCATAATAACGTCCTCATTATGATTTGCCGCTTCATCTATCTTGTTTAGTAGCAGATTTTCTGTGGACTCTGGAATATTAGGCGGTTTATAATAAACTCCTATTAGAATTTTATTATTGTTTTTGCCTCCATGTATTTCTACCCACAGTGACTCCACATGTTCATGTCCCTCACTTATATCTTCTTGGGCTGTGGGCTTTAGACAGGACTTTACATAAAGGTAGACCCCTCCCCCTCTCTGGTTTTTGCGATCCTTTCTAAACAGACTGTAACCCTGTATGTTAACTGCCCAGTCATAACTATCATCCAGCAATGTCTCAGTTATTCTCACTGTCAAAGTCCTCCTCACACATCACTAATTCCAGTGCCCCATTTTTTTTAGTCAGGCTTCTGGCATTAGTATACATACAATTAAGAGGTTTATGTATATTTTTAACCCTACTCCTTTCCTTCTGAACTGTTCTAGTCCCTCCTTCCATTCCTCCCCCAGTCCCATTACCTTGCGCCCAGTCTCTATCTGCACTATACTCCCATCCTATAATGTAATTACCCTCCCCTTAGTCCCTAGTTTAAACACTCCTCCAATCTTCTAGCCATCTTCTTCCCGAACACAGCTGCCCCTTCCCCATTGAGGTGCAGCCCATCCCTACGATAGAGACTATAGCCAACAGAGAAGTCAGCCCAGTTCTCCAGGCACCCAAACCCCTCCTTCCTACACCAGTTCTTGAGCCACTTGTTAACCTCCCTAATCTCCCGCTGCCTTTCTTGTGTGGCTTGTGGTACAGGGAGTATTTCAGAAAATACTACCTTTGAGGGCCTTGCCCTTGGTTCCGATATGGACCATGACTGCTGGATCTTCTCTAGCCCCTCCCAGTAATCTGTCAACCCGATCCGCAATTTGTTGAACTCGAGCGCCAGGAAGACAACACACTTTTTGACGATCCCGGTCTTTGTGACAGATCGCCCTATCTGTACCCCTAATAATTGAGTCTCCCACTACAAGAACCTGTCTTGCCTGCCCTGCTCTCCTGCTTACTGGAGCTGACATTCCCCTGACTGGCAGAGGAGGTGTCGAGCTGCAGCAGTGCTCTCCCTGAACTGACATCCCCCTCATCTGCCAACCTTGCAAACTTTTTGGGGTGTGTCAGATCAGGGCTAGCCTCCCCGACACTCTTCCCACTACCCCACTTTCTAACTGTTATCCAGCTAGCTACCTCACTTTCCTGAGCCTCCTCGCTACCACCCTTCCCCATAGAGTGCTTGCTCAGTGAGCAGCAAACTCGTTTCCAAATTGTCAATGCTTCTCAGTGTTGAAAATCGCCCGGTTAGATACTCGATGTGCGATTCCAAACGGTCAATTTACTCACATTTTGAACAAAAATATGCACCCTCAAATGGCTATTCCAGGACTGCATACATTAGACAAGATGTGCACTGGACTACGCTGTCAATAATGGAACACCTACTAAATGGGGATTACGCAAGAAAAGAGAAAAAATACAATACAGTACAGTGATAAGAATCTAACTTACTGTAGTCCCCTCCTAAAGTCCCTGAATCTCATAATCTAAAGTCACACTCAATACAAACACACACTTGAAATGAAACACGGGAACGCTCACACACTTGCGTCGCTTGACTGCTTGCATAAATGCAGCTCTCAAACCAGACTGCTTTTTTTCCTCTGGTTCAAGAAAAAAAAATCACTATAAGGGCTCATGCACACAACCGTATGTATTTTGCGGTCTGCAAAAAATACGGATTACGTCCGTTTAGATTCTGTATTTTGCAGAATGGAACAGCTGGCCCTAATAGAACAGTCCTATCCTTGTCTGTATTGTGGACAATAATAGGACATGTTCTATTTTTTTGCTGAACGGACATACAGAAATGGAATGCACATGGAGTAACTTCCGTTTGTTTTGCCAACCCATTCAAATGAATAGTTCCGCATATAGTTCACAAAAAAAAAACAGAACGGACACGGAAAGAAAATAGTGGAACGAACCGAATACTTACATGGTGACTTCCATTTCATCTTTTCAGTTGCAGATTCACTAAGATGCAAGAAGACCACACTGTATCTCAGAGTACCTAACACAGATGCTTCCTGCTTTTGCAGCCCTGCTCTTGGATTGGCCGGTGCTGTTCACATTAGCAGTGCTGGCCAATCCAAGGGCAGCAGGATGTGTCCAGGACTACTAAATGCAAAGTATACATCAAGCAGACTGAGAAACGGTGCAGCCATCTTGGATGGTAGAAGAGGAACCTGGGAATTACACGGGTCTGCAGCTGGAAAGATGAAAAGGAGGTCATCATGTAGGTGTTCTGTTTGTTCCTTGCTTAATGTGAATTTGTTTCTTGAATCAGACGGTCTCTTTAATCTGCAAAAATAAATAAAATAATAAGAAATAAAGTAGAAATATCATGTGATAAGAGGGATGCATAACTGCACATAATCAAGGAGCATTTTTAAGTTGCTCTAAAGCTAACTGAAAAACATTAATATATACATAGAAACATAGAATGTGTCGGCAGATAAGAACCATTTGGCCCATCTAGTCTTCCCAATATACTGAATACTATGAATAGCCCTTGGCCCTATCTTATATGAAGGATGGCCTTATACCTATCCCATGCATGCCTGAACTCCTTCACTGTATTTGCAGCTACCACTTCTGCAGGAAGGCTATTCCATGCATCCACTACTTCCTGATATTACTTTTAAACCTTTGCCCCTCTAATTTAAAACTATGTCCTCTTGTAGCAGTTTTTCTTCTTTTAAATATTCTCTCCTCTTTTACCTTGTTGATTCCCTTTATGTATTTAAAAGTTTCTATCATATCCCCTCTGTCTCGTCTTTCTTCCAAGCTATACATGTTAAGGTCCTTTAATCTTTCCTGGTAAGTTTTATCCTGCAATCCATGTACTAGTTTAGTAGCTCTTCTCTGAACTCTCTCCAAAGTATCAATATCCTTCTGGAGATATGGTCTCCAGTACTGCGCACAATACTCCAAATGAGGTCTCACTAAAGCTCTGTAGAGCGGCATGAGCACCTCCCTCTTTCTACTGGTAATGCCTCTCCCTATACACCCAAGCATTCTGCTAGCATTTCCTGCTGCTCTATGACATTGTCTGCCTACCTTTAAGTCTTCTGAAATAATGACCCCTAAATCCCTTCCCTCAGATACTGAGGTTAGGACTGTATCACTGATTTTATATTCTGCTCTTGGGTTTTTACGCCCCAGGTGCATTATCTTGCACTTATCAACATAACATTTTAGTTGCCAGATTTTTGACCATTCCTTTAGTTTTCTAAATCCTTTTCCATTTGGTGTATTCCTCCAGGAACATCAACCCTGTTACAAATCTTTGTGTCATCAGCAAAAAGACACACCTTACCATCGAGGCCTTCTGCAATTTTGCTGATAAAGATATTAAACAATATGGGTATCAGAACAGATCCCTGAGGTATCCCACTGGTAACAAGACCATGGTCTGAATATACTCAATTGACTACAACCCTCTGTTGTCTGTCCCTCAGCCACTGCCTAATCCATTCAACAATATGGGAGTCCACGCACAAAGACTGAAATTTATTGATAAGCCTTTTATGTGGGACAGTATCAAAAGCCTTACTAAAGTCCAGATAAGCAATGTCTACTGCACCTCCGCCATCTATTATTTTAGTCACCCAATCAAAAAAAATCAATAAGATTAGTTTGACATGATCTCCCTGAAGTAAACCCATGCTGTTTGTCATCTTTCAATCCATGGGATTTTAGATGTTCCACAATCCTCTCCTTAAGTATGGTTTCCATTAATTTCCCCACTATTGATGTCAGGCTTACTGGCCTATAGTTGCCCGATTCCTCCCTACTACCTTTCTTGTCAATGGGCACATTTGCCAATTTCCAATCTTCTGGGACGACTCCTGCTGCCAGTGATTGGTTAAATAAATCTGTTAATGGTTTTGTTAGTTCGCCGCTGAGCTCTTTTAATAGCTTTGGGTGTATCCCATCAGGCCCCTGTGACCTATTTGTATTAATTTTAGACAGCTGACTTAGAACCTCTTCCTCTGTAAAGACACATGCATCAAAATATTCATTAGTCTTCTTTCCTAACTGAGGTCCTTTTCCTTCTTTTTCCTTTGTAAAAACTGAACAGAAGTATTGATTGAGGCAGTCAGCTAGTTCTTTATCTTCTTCCATATACCTTCCTTCTTTTGTTTTTAATTTGGTAATTCCTTGTTTTAGTTTCCTTTTTTCATTTATGTATCTGAAGAATGTCCTATCGCCTTTTTTCAATGACTGAGCTAATTTCTCTTCTGCCTGTGCTTTAGAAGCTCTTATAACTTGTTTGGCCTCTCTCTGCCTAATCTTATAAATTTGCCTGTCATCCTCGTTTTTGTTTTTTTATAATTACTAAATGCTATCTTTTTGTTTTTAATGATATTGGCCACTTCTGCTGAGTACCACAGTGGTCTCTTCCTTTTTTTGCTTTTACTGATAAGCCTAATGCAATTTTCCGTTGCCTTCAATAGTGCCACTTTTAAGTAGTCCCATTTCTCCTGGACTCCATTGAAACTGTTCCAATCTGATAGGGACTCGTATACCACTAATCTAATTTTAGAAAAGTCAGTTTTTCTAAAATCTAAAACTTTTGTTATTGTGTGGTGTGACTCAGTCACTGTACTTATAGTAAACCACACTGACTGGTGATCACTAGATGCCAAGCTTTCCCCTACAGTAATATCAGATACCAAATTCCCATTTGTGAATACTAAATCTAAAATGACCTCCTTCCGGGTTGGCTCCTCAACTACTTGCTAATGTCTAAATACTAATGTCTCTAAGATAGCTTTCATAGTGCATGCTGTATGCATCTTGGTATCAGCTATTATATTGATAATTTTCACTGAAGATAAAGTAAACAATTATTTATACACATATTAATAAAAAATCTTTTACTGGTAAGCCTTAAAAGGGTATTCCCATCACTGCCATTCATAGATCAGATCGGAATACCCATTTTATGAGAAGGTTAGGTTGGTTGGAGATACGGAGACAGTCAAGTGGACTGATTTACACTGTATCTGTAAATCCCATAGAAGTGAATGGGAAAGATGGAAACATTATAGCACAGCTAGCTGTTTCTGTAACTTGGGAGCTATGAGAACAGTGTTGCCCGCTGAGCTACACTGTTACTAAATCTCCCATTCACTTCTATAGAAGTCAAGCAAACCACAAGAGGAACTGTCACCTCTTCTGATTTGTCTGCTTTAGTAAATCTTTGTTACCAATGAAATTATAATTCAGAAGCATCTTCTGTTCATATTTGGTTACTTCTAAAAATATATGAATAAGTAGTAGATGTTATCATTCCTCATGTCAATCAGGTGTGTCTTATCTACTCTGATGCTGTTAGCACTGACTGGATAGTGTCAGGCTATTTAGAGACACCCCCATTGACAATGACATACAGTACAGACCAAAAGTTTGGACACACCTTCTCATTCAAAGAGTTTTCTTTATTTTCATGACTATCAAAATTGTAGATTCACACTGAAGGCATCAAAACTATGAATAACACATGTGGAATTATATACATAACAAACAAGTGTGAAACAACTGAAAATATGTCATATTCTAGGTTCTTCAAAGTAGCCACCTTTTGCTTTGATTACTGCTTTGCACACTCTTGGCATTCTCTTGATGAGCTTCAAGAGGTAGTCCCCTGAAATGGTTTTCACTTCACAGGTGTGCCCTGTTAGGTTTAATAAATGGGATTGCTTGCCTTATAAATGGGGTTGGGACCATCAGTTGCATTGAGGAGAAGTCAGGTGGATACACAGCTGATAGTCCTACTGAATAGACTGTTAGAATTGGCATTATGGCAAGAACAAAGCAGCTAAGTAAAGAAAAACTAGTGACCATCATTATTTTAAGAAATGAAGGTCAGTCAGTCAGCCGAATAATTGGGAAAACTTTGAAAGTAAGGGCTATTTGACCATGAAGGAGAGTGATGGGGTGCTGCGCCAGATGACCTGGCCTCCACAGTCACCGGACCTGAACCCAATCGAGATGGTTTGGGGTGAGCTGGACCGCAGAGTGAAGGCAAAAGGGCCAACAAGTGCTAAGCATCTCTGGGAACTCTTTCAAGACTGTTGGAAGACCATTTCAGGGAACTACCTCTTGAAGCTCATCAAGAGAATGCCAAGAGTGTGCAAAGCAGTAATCAAAGCAAAAGGTGGCTACTTTGAAGAACCTAGAATATGACATATTTTCAGTTGTTTCACACTTGTTTGTTATGTATATAATTCCACATGTGTTAATTCATAGTTTTGATGCCTTCATAGTCATGAAAATAAAGAAAACTCTTGGTCTGTACTGTACCTAATTCAATAGTTACACAAAAGTTATGGCAGTAGGAATCCAGAGTCCAGTTTAGCAGAGGAGTTAACAAGGAAAGCCCACAGGTCCTTCAAAACACAGTATACAAAACAGTCTATGCAGCTTCATACTGGGCCAGGGTGTACATATGCAGCGGGCAGGTCCCACGCTAGGGGGGTCTCTTCTACAGGTGTTATGTAAGTTTTTAAAGTTTTTGTTGTGACGCCAGTTGCATTTAAGCAACGAGAGACTATGTCCCCCTATGTAAAAGGTGATGGTGGAACCCAGGTGTAGGAATGCCAGAGTTGTGTAAGGGCTGCTTATAGTGTCCCTTTAGTTGCGGCTTTGCACTTGTCACGGTGCTCCTACCTGGATATCTGGAACCCCAAGTGTGGTCGTCCACAGCAGTGATAATAGGGTGAATAGTTGAGGAACTGGTCGAATAAATTGAGCCAAGATGGGTATTTAAGTTCAACTGCAGCTTTACTTTGAATAAACATTTCTTCAAACTGTTTACAGACTTGGTCTTGGTTACCAGCAGGCTTTGGCATGGAGTTCTAACAGGCAAACACTTTCGGCTCTGCTACATCTGAACTCTTTCAGCTCTGCTATGTCGGCTGGCTTAAATATGAATTTTTCCTTTTTCTTTCTGCTGCAACTTAGCTTTCTTTGTCTGACTCTATCTTTATCCTTAGCTTGTCCAGGGAACCTTTCCTCCTGGCTTCTGAGGCTTGTAGATTGGGCCTCTATGCCCAGCAGAGCAGGCAGTGCTCTGCTGGCTGGAACACAGCCATACCCTTGCAGGGGGTAAGCTAGACACAACCTTTCCCCAAGATGGGGTAGATTTAACTGACCAGAAACTAACTCAACTCCTGCCTCTCTAGAAAGGGGGCTAGAATGAAAGAAGAGCTCCATTCTAGGTAACTTGCTTCTGCCAGAAGTGCCGCCATCTGCTGGTGAACCAGGCACATTACAGGGTACACCATTAAGGATAGTGGAGGGGTAAAAAGAGTGGTAATGCCCCCTTGCAGGGCGTTACACATAGATCTCATAGGGCCCCATAGAAAAAGTCAGTAAAGGCCATGCTGCGTCAGTTTCCTAGTGCATGTACGTTACACACTTCCTGGCAAAGTGAAATGCAAAGCGTGACTGCTTGAAATGAAGATTTTTTTTATGAAGTGGAAGAATATATATATATTTTTTTATATAATAATGTCATAAAAAAGGTTGCCCACCACCTCAAATACTTTATCTTATTTATGTCATAAAAAAGTGGAGCAGGTGCTTCATAAATATGGCACCCATTCTAAACACCAAAACTGCCATAAATACACTTAGATATCTCCTGCTTCCTTTCACACAGTATATTATAAAACTGTCTGTCTACAGCCACCACTAGGGGTAGCTCAGTGCAATATAATTTATATAATTGCCATTTATATCAATGGAAGCTGTAAAATCCCCCTCCCACTCCCCCTAGTGGCCCCCTAGAAGTTCAGTGTGTTACCTCCATGGTAGGTATGCCACTGCACTGGGCAAAAAAGCATCATGAAAACAAACTACAGTCACCACCACCAGGCTGCTACCTCTTGGAATAATCCCTGTGAAGTTGGCAGCTGCCACACTACAGTAGGTCAGAACCAATAGTGCAAGGCACCAAAAGCACAGGCAAGATCGTGGACTGAACAAGGCAGGGACTGACTGGCAGAACACAAGTGAATTCAAGGCAAAACATGGATACAACCAGACTGCGGACAAACAGGCAGTGAACATACAAAATTCATGGGACAGACTTCAGGACACAGTTCAGACAAAGCAGATGCGAGAGTGCAGGAACTTAGCAATATGGAACAGGCACAAGACTCTAGGAAATAGTTCAGACACAACAGGTCCAGAAGCAGGAACTTGGCAAGATAGATCAGACAAGAACTAGAACTCGGGAATTCATTGGCAAACAGAACTTGGACAGAATTCAGACAACACAATGCAAACAGAACTGGATATTTGATGAAGTCAGAAGACCAACAGAAAACAGATGCCAACAGAATCAAGGAACAGACTACACAGAATCCAGGCACAGACAGAACATGCAAAGATCCAACAGAATCTCAAATTGCACAGCCATGGAGAGGACACACAAATCTAGACAATCTATAGCAAGTTAACAACTCAGGAAATATATAGCAGACTAACAAACCTATTAGTCTGTAAAAACAAGACCAAGGAACATTAACTCACACAATAAAGAATTGATGAGAGATAAAGGCACATTGGCACTAATTCACCCCCACAAGTAACCGTGGATGAGCACAACATGAACTGCCATAGAGCACAACAGCACAAATTCAAACCTACACATGAGCGCACGGTAGAATGTCAACAGAAAAATGCATTGTAACAACTACCTGCTTGTTGGAGGAAGTGAGAGTTGCATTTGCAAGCAGCAATCTCCTTCACTGTATGGGGACAAGCAATTGCTACTGTGATCGCTCATCCCCATACAAATTCATTGTTTCCGGACAGCAGATCACTGTTTACACAGCACAATCTGCTGTCCAGAAGCTGTGTCACGGTAGGTAGGTAAGCAGGGAAATAACCAAACACAGGGAAAACAAACAGAACAATTGACTAGGCCCAAAAGCTAGGGAGAAAAGGGTCACCTCCTAGAGATCCCTAAGGCTTTCCCTATACTGCTGTGCACATGTGCATACCCTAATGGTGGATATGCACATGCCCTCGTCCCTAAGTCTATACACCCTGGGAAAACCCTGAGCAGTAGGGAAAAGAGGCGACCTGCTTCTTCAAAGAGGAGGAAGCAAGCGTCTCCCTAGAGGCCTAGATAAAAGACACCAAGGGAAGAAACAGAGGACTTATCTTGAGATGAGCTGGAGCAGACAATCCACAACACATCCAAAGCCCACAGGAATGAACTATAACCCGCACAGTCCACTGGGAGAAGGAGGAATAAATAGCCTCACTAACAATCAACCCAGTACACCTGAGGGAAGGTGGATCCAGCTCAAACCCAAACCAAAACAAAGAGAGGAGTCAGACATGTGCAGCCAGTCTGACAGATCTCCGCACATTCACAGGGCAAGGCATGACACTATGATTTAATAGTCTGTGACATGGATGCTTTCACCTGATGAGCACCTTTACATGGGCCAGCTATCAGGAACGAGCGCTTGCTCAAATGTTCGTTCCTGATAATCGGCCCAATAATTGTCCCTTGTACAGGGACCTTAAAAGTTGTTGATTCTGTCAGGAAAAACTATTAGGGAATCTATAGCCTTTAGACAAAAGTTGATGAAAATGTATAATCTCAGCCAAAGGATAAATTTAACAATGTACAATTATAGCTGACTGATGACAGTTTGTTACCAGTTGGGATGTGTCAACGTACAGTCACTGGCAGTACTGATTGGAACGTCATAGACTGTGCATGGAAACTCCCCACCCAATTGTATCCGTCGGTTGGCAGTTCATTCATAAACTTTTAGTAATATTAATAGAGGAGTGATCCAAAATAGAGTCATAATAATAAATGCTCTGAAATGATCATTTAATGTGAAATAATAAAAAAAAGACATGTCAGGAGAGGTGACAGGTCCTTTTTAAAGGAAACCTTTTACCAGGAAATTCAGTGCTAAACTGGACACAAGGACTAGCTCAGCTGAATGTAACGATATCTTTCACTTAGTGATCCATGGTGCTATTCTGGATCTGTGCACCTTTGCTCCTCTGCATTCTACAGGGTTCTGCATAGTCATCTTGTCTGGCCTTGTCAATCAAGAAGGAGAGGGAAGGGCTGGTAGAGGAAGCAGGAGGAGAAAGGGTCTACAGAATGGCTCAGGTCCACCCCCAGTGCACTTAACTGATCATTTGCATATGGATTAAAAGTACTTTTTCTCCAGAATGAAGCAATGATCGCTAAGTGAAAGGTATCATTACATTCAACTGAGCTAGCCCTACAAAGGCATTGTGCCTGGTTTATCATTGAATTTACTCTCCCTTTAATGATGCTACATTGTTTTACAAAAACTGTAAAATAAATGTGCTTATATTTTAAAAAAAACTAGTATACTACTATACTTTTTTACTGTAGAACACCAGTTACTAGCTTTATAAAATTAGGAGGAGAAACGTGACTAGTTTAATATGGTGATCACCTAATTCCTTTAAAGTAGGGATGAGCGAATCAATCGTAATGAACTGGGTTCATTACAAATGTAACAAAAATTTACAGCCTTACAGGTTCGCTTTGGACGAATCCAGTACAATTGAGCACAGCACCATGCAGAATGTGCATAACCTCATTCTGTGTTAAGCTGTTAATGAGGTTGGTTGGGTGTATGCAATGTCTAACAGAAAGCAATCTTAGACATTATTCAGAGTTACAAGCAGGAATCTCTTCTAGTGTAACAGGGACAGTGTAAGGAGAGAATACAAATAAATAATTGAGGGTCCTTAATCAGGGGAAGCATTTTGAGGGAGTGAGGAGCTGGGGCATAGTGCTTAATAGTATAGTGGCACTTAAATAAAGATATGTACTTTAAAAGCAAACAAATGTCTGCACCTCTTTATGGCTGACTGATTGCAAGAATCTAAGACTAAGTTTGGTGTGCTGTCAAAAGCTATCTACTATTGAGTATATCCATATGTGGAGAGGGATCCAAATGTGACGAGCACCCAGTAAAAACCTGATCTACCTTGATGAGTGCTGTGGCCATAGTAATTCTATGTGGGTAGTAGCAGCAACAGATATCCACCAGAAGTTGTAATAGTAGGCCACAGTTCTCCCTGGCTTCATAAAATCACAACAGTATTATTGCAGGATGATGTGGAAGTCAATTATGAGTCTGACACTGCGTTGGAACCAGGGATCACAGCATTCCTTCTGTTCCTTGTCCTTGCAGCCCCAGAGAAGTCTTTCAGTGGTGTCCTCTCTGTCTTCCTAGTGGGGCATCTTTGTTTTTCCTAAGAAGAGGCAACAAAACCCCACCCAACACTACACAGATACTAAAGAGTGTCTTCCCGTTAAATGACTTGTGTGAGAGCAGTCAGCATTTCAACTGCCATAAGGAGGTTGCGGGGGAGGTGAGGGACACCATGAGTAGCTGTGTTGGCGATAGTGCTGATGGTACTTGTATTCATGGTGGTGGGGGTTTGGGCAGTGGTAGCAACAGTAGCACTCTGGGCAAATAAAGAGCAGGAAATTGGAATGAGGCCAGGGAGCTCACCATGAGATATTACAGTCTGATAAAAGTGGCAGTGAGGGCTATGATGATGATTTTGTGTTAGACAGGACGTGGGAGCTGGATCAGGGTGCTGAGAAGGAGTAGGAGACATTAGAGAAGAATGGTGGAGGCCACAGTGGCAATAAAGACCAGAGGCAATGTATGGCCAGAATATCCAAAAGAACTGGCAGGGCCAAATATGCTTTTATTGTGGTCAGCTCGGGAACTGGTAATGCCGCTGATATTGTGGCTGCAGGCTAAAAACATGTCAGACATAGGCCAAGCTTGGCTGCCTCTAGCTCTGTGTGAGCAACTCCCGTATGGTATTTTTTTCCACAAGGCCATCACACAAAACCATAGTTGTGTGCAAAATCTGCAGGAATAATATAAGTCATGGGTGTTCAAACACAAACATAGGTACCTTGTCTCTATTGCAGCACATGAGGCAGCATCACCAGATCCTGTGGGAAAATAGAACTTGTCAGCATTCTCAATCAGAACAAATGCTACCGTACTACTTAGTTGTGGTAAATGTGGCGCACTTCCACACCTAAATTTTAGTTTTCTGGACTTTGGCCAGGTTGGTGAAGTGGCTATGCTATGCAGAGTACTGCTGCTATATGGAAAATTTGACTCGTCAGTCCACTAATGTGGCACACTTCAATGAGCCTTTACCTAAATTTAGTTTTTTTGGACTTTAGCCCGGGCGTGTGGTGGGACTCTTGGTGTGTGCATGTTATATGGGCAGGCATTCTTAAACTGTTAAAGTGTAATTTTTGGATGCTTGGTCATCCAACCAATATCGTGTCTGTTTAACCACCTCAGCCAGCATAGCTTAAAAACCCTTAATGACCAGGCCACTTTTTACACTTCTGCACTACACTACTTTCACCGTTTATTGCTCGGTCATGCAACTTACCACCCAAATGAATTTTACCTCCTTTTCTTCTCACTAATAGAGCTTTCATTTGGTGGTATTTCATTGCTGCTGACATTTTAACTTTTTTTGTTATTAATCAAAATGTAACGATTTTTTTGCAAAAAAATGACATTTTTCACTTTCAGTTGTAAAATTTTGCCACATGTGGCAAAATCACGAAATACCTGGGGGTGTCTTCTTTCCAAAATGGGGTCACTTGTGGGGTAGTTATACTGCCCTGGCATTTTAGGGGCCCCAATGCGTGAGAAGTAGTTTGAAATCAAAATCTGTAAAAAATGGCCGGTGAAATCCGAAAGGTGCTCTTTGGAATGTGGGCCCCTTTGCCCACCTAGGCTGCAAAAAAGTGTCACACATCTGGTATTGCCGTACTCAGGAGAAGTTGGGCAATGTGTTTTGGGGTGTCATTTTACATATACCCATGCTGGGTGAGATAAATATCTCTGTCAAATGCCAACTTTGTATAAAAAAATGGGAAAAGTTGTCTTTTGCCAAGATATTTCTCTCACCCAACATGGGTATATGTAAAAAGACACCCCAAAACACATTGCCCAACTTCTCCTGAGTACGGTGATACCAGATGTGTGACACTTTTTTGCAGCCTAGGTAGGCAAAGAGGCCCACATTCCAAAGAGCACCTTTCGGATTTCACCGGCCATTTTTTACAGATTTTGATTTCAAACCACTTCTCACGCATTCGGGCCCCTAAAATGCCAGGGCAGTATAACTACCCCACAAGTGACCCCATTTTGGAAAGAAGACACCCCAAGGTATTTCGTGATGGGCATAGTGAGTTCATGGAAGTTTTTATTTTTTGTCACAAGTTAGTGGAATATGAGACTTTGTAAGAAAAAAATAAAATAAAAAAAATCATCATTTTCCGCAAACTTGTGACAAAAAATAAAAAATTCTAGGAACTCGCTATGCCCCTCATGGAATACCTTGGGGTGTCTTCTTTCCAAAATGGGGTCACTTGTGGGGTAGTTATACTGCCCTGGCATTCTAGGGGCCCTAATGTGTGGTAAGTAGTTTGAAATCAAAATGTGTAAAAAATGACCTGTGAAATCCTAAAGGTGCTCTTTGAAATGTGGGCCCCTTTTCCCACCTAGGCTGCAAAAAAGTGTCACACATGTGGTATCGCCGTACTCAGGAGAAGTTGGGCAATGTGTTTTGGGGTGTCTTTTTACATATACTTATGCTGGGTGAGAGAAATATCTTGGCAAAAGACAACTTTTCCCATTTTTTATACAAAGTTGGCATTTGACCAAGATATTTATCTCACCCAGCATGGGTATATGTAAAATGACACCCCAAAACACATTGCCCAACTTCTCCTGAGTACGGCGATACCAGATGTGTGACACTTTTTTGCAGCCTAGATGCGCAAAGGGGCCCACATTCCTTTTATGAGGGCATTTTTAGACATTTGGATCCCAGACTTCTTCTCACGCTTTAGGGCCCCTAAAATTCCAGGGCAGTATAAATACCCCACATGTGACCCCATTTTGGAAAGAAGACACCCCAAGGTATTCAATGAGGGGCATGGCGAGTTCATAGAAATTATTTTTTTTTGGCACAAGTTAGCGGAAATAGATTTTTATATATTTTTTTATCACAAAGTCTCCCTTTCCGCTAACTTGGGACAAAAATTTCAATCTTTCATGGACTTAATATGCCCCTCACGGAATACCTTGGGGTGTCTTCTTTCCGAAATGGGTTCACATGTGGGGTATTTATACTGCCCTGGCATTCTACGGGCCCTAAAGCGTGAGAAGAAGTCTGGAATATAAATGTGTAAAAAATTTTACGCATTTGGATTCCGTGAGGGGTATGGTGAGTTCATGTGAGATTTTATTTTTGACACAAGTTAGTGGAATATGAGACTTTGTAAGAAAAAAATAAATAATTTCCGCTAACTTGGGCCAAAAAAATGTCTGAATGGAGCCTTCCAGGGGGGTGATCAATGACAGGGGGGTGATCAATGACAGGGGGGTGATCAGGTAGTCTATATGGGGTGATCACCCCCCTGTCATTGATCATCCCCCTGTAAGGCTCCATTCAGACGTCTGTATGTGTTTTGCGGATCCGATCCATGTATCCGTGGATCCGTAAAAAACATACGGACGTCTGAATGGAGCCTCTCAGGGGGGTGATCAATGACAGGGGGGTGATCAGGGAGTCTATATGGGGTGATCACCCCCCTGTCATTGATCACCCCCCTGAGAGGCTCCATTCAGACGTCCGTATGTTTTTTACAGATCCACGGATACATGGATCGGATCCGCAAAACACATACGGACGTCTGAATGGAGCCTTACAGGGGGGTGATCAATGGCAGGGGGGTGATCAATGACAGGGGGGTGATCAGGGAGTCTATATGGGGTGATGAGTTGTGCGCGCATTCACAGGAAATCTCACGTCTCGCGAGATGACGCATATATGCGTGACTGTGCGCAGAGCTGCCGCCTCCAGAACGCGATCCTGCGTTAGGCGGTCCGGAGGCGGTTAAACACCATCTGCCGCTGATAAGGGAGAATTTTTGGAAGCTTTGTAATATGAAAAATACGACGACACAGTGTTTTTAAATATGTTGTTTGTTAACACCATCAAACATGCATTAACCCATAGCTGTGTATGTGAGTGTCATTCTGACATTATTTTATATTGCTATCATTGCTTTCAAGAGTTTTAGGAGGGGGGAAGGAGGAGAGAAAAAGCAATTATTATTAAAAAAAATTACAAAAAGAGATAACATCTTTTCCTAAAAATTCCTATTAGATTAAAGGGTGTTGCATACCAATTTTCAGTACAATTGGAGCAACTTTGGTTTAAGTAGAATCGATTTGGTTCCAAACTGAACTTTTAGAAAAATTCAGCAAACCTGATACGAACCAAGGGGGAGATTTATCAAACTGGCTTATTTGCCCATAGCAACCAATCAGATTCCACAAATTTTATTTTGTTCATGCAAATTTTTAAATGCTCCAAAGGAGCGTGAAAAATGAAAGGTGGAATCTGATTGGTTGCTATGGGCAACTAAGCCAGATCTACTTTACACCAAAAAAAAACTCAAAAGGTTTGTTCATCTCTACTTTAAAGGAAGCCTTTAAGCAGTTTGGACCATAGAAACTGCTGACAGCGCTCGGTAGGAGCCTGGGATAGCAGAAACATAATTTTAGTGGAGCTTTTATTTTTAGTATTGTGAGTATGAACTGTAATTCTGGCAGTTACTGCTCCTGCAAGTTTCTTGTAGGTGATGCTTCATTGTGTAGTGCTCCCTGCATTGAGCGACTTCACAACCCTTTTCCTCTGCTCTAAGTGATGGCTTTAGAGGTCTTTTGGTTGGATGCTACAACTGTCACTCAAAGCATAGGGGACGGATTGTGAAGCAGGAGTTGTGAGCACTTCAAAGTCTCCAGGACACTTGCTGGAGCAGTACCTGACACAATAAAAGTTCATATTCACAACAATTCTAACAATACAAGCTCTGCAAAAGATATGTTTTTACTGCTTTCCTTGGCCCCTACCTAACACTTTATGCAGTTTTGCTTGGTAAAAACCACTGTCAGGCTGCTTTTACCCATAGCAGATACAGTGAGGTCCATAAATATTGGGACATAGACATAATTCTAACATTTCTGGCTCTATACACCACCACAATGGATTTTAAATGAAACTAACAATATGTGCTTTAACTGCAGACTGTCATCCTTAATTTGAGGGTATTTACATCCAAATGAGGTGAACGGTGCAGGAATTAAAACAGTTTGCATATGTGCCTCCCACTTGTTAAGAGACCAAAAGTAATGAGACATAATAATAATCATAAATTAAACTTTCACTTTTTAATACTTGGTTGCAAATCCTTTGCAGTCAATTACAGCCTGAAGTCTGGAACGCATAGACATCCCCAGATGCTGGGTTTCATCCCTGGTGATGCTCTGCCAGGCCTCTACTGCAACAGTCTTCAGTTCCTGCTTGTTCTTGGGGCATTTTCCCTTCAGTTTTGTCTTCAGCAAGAGAAATGCATGCTCAATCAGATTCAGGTCAGATGATTGACTTGGCCATTGCATAACATTCCACTTCTTTCCCTTAAAAAACTCTTTGGTTGCTTTTGCAGTATGCTTTGGGTCATTGTCCATCTGCACTGTGAAGCGCCGTCCAATGAGTTCTGAAGCATTTGGCTGAATATCAGCAGATAATATTGCCTGAAACACTTCAGAATTCATCCTGCTGCTTTTGTCAGCAGTCACATCAATCAATATATACAAGAGAACCAGTTCCATTGGCAGCCATACATGCCCACGCCATAACACTACCACCACCATGCTTCACTGATGAGGTGGTATGCTTAGGATCATGAGCAGTCCTTTCCTTCTCCATACTCTTCTCTTTCCGTCACTCTGGTACAAGTTGATCTTGGTCTCATCTGTCCATAGGATGTTGTTCCAGAACTGTGAAGGCTTTTTTAGATGTCGTTTGGCAAACTCTAATCTGGCCTTACTGTTTTTGTCGTGAACACTCTGTATTCACTCTGGTGAAGTCTTCTCTTAATTGTTGACTTTGACACACATACACCTACCTCTTGGAGAGTGTTCTTGATCTGGCCAACTGTTGTGAAGGGTGTTTTCCTTACCAGGGAAAGAATTCTTTGGTCATCCACCACAGTTGTCTTTTGGTGTTGCTGAGCTCACCGGTGCGTTCCTTCTTTTTAAGAATGTTCCAAACAGTTGTTTTGGCCACGCCAAATTTTTTGCTATCTCTCTGATTGGTTTGTTTTGTTTTTTCAGCCTAATGATGACTTGCTTCACTGATAGTGACAGCTCTTTGGATCTCATCTTGAGAGTTGACAGCAACAGATTCCAAATGCAAATCGCACACTTGAAATTAACTCTGGACCTTTTATCTGCTCATTGTAATTGGGATAATGAGGGAATAACACACACCTGGCCATGGAACAGCTGAGAAGCCAATTGTCCCATTACTTTTGCTCCCTTAACAAGTGCAAACTGTTGTAATTCCTACAACGTTCACCTGATTTTGATGTGAATACCCTCAAATTAAGAGTACATTTACACGACCGTATGTGTTTTGCGTTCCGCAAATTGCAGATCCGCAAAACACGGATACCGGCCGTATGAATGTAGCCGACCCCATGATAGAAATGCCTATTCTTGTCCGCGATTGTGGACAAGAATAGGACATGCTCTATCTTTTTTGCGGGGCTGCGGAACGGATCTACGGATGCGGACAGCACGTTGTGTGCTGTACGCATCTTTTGCGGCCCCATTGAAATAAATGGGTCCGCACCCGTTCCGCAAAATTGCGGAATGGATGCGGAGCCAAAAATACGGTCGTGTGAATGTACCCTAAAGCTGACAGTCTGCAGTTAAAGCACATCTTGTTCGTTTCATTTCAAATCCATTGTGGTGGTGTATAGAGCCAAAAATGTTAGAATTGTGTCGATGTCCCAATATTTATGGACCTGACTGTACATTAAATGTGGTTGTCTACTTTTTGGAATGATTTTTGATAGAAGAGGCCTCCGGAAATTAGATAATTACAGGTTGTCCCATAATAGTTGGTGACCTCCAGTAAATAACTGTAATCTGCATTGAAATCCAGCAGCAAATATCCTGTGTACCACCAAAGGGGAAATAAAGCATATCATGGTGCCCATTCAAATTAGTGGGCTTTCCATCTAATTTATGAATGTGCTGGGTCCTCCATAGGGAGGAATTTTCTTGTAACTGCACTCCAATCTGATTAATAAATGGTGGTCATGGATATGGAAACCCTTTCTATAAATTCAGTAGTCCTTAAAATGGCATTTACAAATTTGCATGAACAAAATAAAATGTGGGTTTTAATTATATAGTACAGGCCATTTCGGGTCAATTATTGGGAACAAGCATTCATGTTTCTGATAATTGGCCTGTATAATTGAGCAGCAAATGAATGAGCAAACACTCATTTGTCAGCCAATAGGTATGTTTCATCAGAATAAAAGATGTTATTGGCATCTATCTGTATAAACAAGGATGGGCTGCTGATAATAAATAGAACTTAATGAAGGAAGAAGTACTGCTATGCCAATCATTCCTTCCACATTCAGTTTCCATCCGCGCTCCCAGTGCCCAAACATTAGGCAGTATAATAGGACCCTTAAAGCATACCTAAGTTTTCAAAAAAAGTTTGCATAATGGCTGTGTCTCATTGTAGAATCATAACTGTGATGGGGCAGGTCTTTTAGCCACATTATTCCCCGTTTCAGCTGCACAGCAAGACGCATTTCACTCAAAAGCTGGTGTCATATTGCTTCTGTGAAATCTGCCAGCACTGTACTGCTGTGACGTATTTTCCCTTACTTCCCACAATATGTTTTCAGTTTGCAGAACAGATAAGATGGGGGAGTCACACAGACACACAGGAGGCTCCTATAATTTTTAAAAGCTGTGCAAAAGTAGTTATTTTATCAGGGTCAGGATCTAGTTGTGACATACTCCGATTTCCTATGAGCCGTTTTCTGTATCTCTGTTACTAGGGATGAATCCTGCCTGGCAACAGGCAGTGGAGTGCAAATTAGGTGGAAATGAGACCCTTTGTGGCCATGACTTTACATCTTTTTTTTTTAGGTGTTCTGCAGGCATATTTTTTAAATATGTGATTTAAAAACTTGCTAGTTACACCATTCTGTATTAAATGAAATGAAATTATGTGAAAGTACAGTGACTCTTTAAGCTGGCCATACACATTAGACAGAAGTTGGTTAATGGTTTTAGAAACAAACATGTGGTGAACATTCTTTTCACAGACATGGCCATACACACTTTAGTCTATATGGCTGTTACAGTTGTTTAAACTGCCCGTGAATGTTCAATGAAAACGGGCGATGGATAAAAGATCTTTCTGGCAACATTCTTTCACAAAAAAATCTTTTGTTCATGAATGCTCTCTTTCTTTAAATGAAAGATCTTTTGTCCGACTATTGGACAAAAATATCGACTAACAAACATTTGTTTTGGTTAAAATCATCCATTTTGATTAAAGGGGTTGCCCGGACACATCACCATTTTCACCCACGCAGCCCCCCCTGATATGAGCATCAGAGCATTTTGTGTTCCGATGCCCTCCCTTGCCCTACGCTGTATCGCAAGCAAGGGCTGTTTGTTTAGATTTTTTACACTGCTAGGCGGAAGCTTCCACTTAGCAGTGTTGCCGGTGACGTCACCGACTCTGATGAGCAGGCTTTAGCGTTACGCTAGCCACTTTACAGCCTAGCCTCCGCCTAGCGTTACCCAAGGAGAGCCCGGTAAGTCACAGGATCTCCAAAAAAAGCCCATGCCCTGCGCGATTCGTCTCAGATGGGCTGCCTGGGTCAAAATGGGGATACCCCTTTAACGTAATACTAATGTGTAAGGCCACCTTTAAATACTAAAATAATCTGACAATGTGGAATAAGCTAGTTAGTCATTCTGTGTAAACGACTGGTAGTGAGGCTGTAAGGATTTACCTATTATTTCTATTGTTTCTCATGATGTAAAAACTTCAGGATTGCAATGATGAAAATAACACTTCTTCTGACAGTACAAGATAGAAAAATAAGGGGGTGGTCCCTAGAATGAGAAGGTGCACAAACACCTCTCTTGGGTGTACTGCTCTGTGAAGCGAAATATGTATGAAAAAGGGGCAGTAACGTATTAAAATCTGTATTTTATTAGGACGATTAAAAACTAAGAATGGTGAGCCCCTACCAGACAAACCACATAAACATTGACAAACAAATAGTTAGGTCACTTGTAGGTCAGGTCCATTTAGGCCCATGGATTGGTGCAAAAGTGGAAGTGACCAAAAAACATATACACTATTTAAAGACCCTTGGTGGTATACCCAAGGTCTAATAATATGCCAATGGGCAAAAAATTACAGGGTAGGTCTTACCGGTAAAGGATGCCCGGACCGCGTAGTCCACTGTTCAAAAGAAGAAATCTTTGAACCTGGTTGCGACCGTCAATGGGTTAGGTCTTGATGGCTGAGGGCCACAGGGAAAAATCTAACCCTGTTATTGCCCTACTTGGCCTGTTATGCCCTAACCTCCTAACACGGGGTCCTGTCCCCGCAAGGGGTGGCCCCGTCCGGAACCTGACCCTGAAAAATGCACCCTAGATGGCCCTGTGAAAGAAGGGGAAGAGGCCCTAAAGGGGCTATGACTATCAGGGTGGTAAAGTTGGTGAAAAAGGTGAAGAAGTCCCTAAGGACTAAAGTAAGGATATATTCATAGTCCCTACGCGTTTCATTAATGAATATATAACAACCTTCGATAAATCAGATTCCTCTAATACTACAGGACCCCCTAACTCGTCAGAGGACAGGGGTCATGGGTAGAGGAAAAGCACCCACTCCTATGTCAGCTGTATGATGTTGGCGGACAGAGGGGAGGGGGAAGGAATGGAGATTACACAAGCTTGAGTGGACGTGTATAGTCCAAGTCAGCCCAAGTACCTGTAAGTGGGAAAACATAAAGAGAAAAAGCCCACTCAGGTACGAGATATAATCATGATTCCTGCATATGGCATATTGAATGCGTGTTACTTACTGTGAGTCACATGGAACGCGTATGGCCTATACCATGGAGGGTGGCAGGGCAGCTTGATATACCGCCTGTCTGACAAGTAATTGTTTCCTCTTTGACGGACGGTTATACCACCAGCTCAGGGGCACCGCGATGGGTAGCTCTTGTTCACCATCCTATGCCAACTTGCTCCTGGGCTGGTGGGAGGAGACTACGGTGTTTGGCGATACACCTGGCTGGTACACCGAGTATATCGTTCTCTGGGCCCGCTTCATAGATGATATTTTCATACTGTGGAGCGGGCCAGAGGACGAGTTCGGGAGGTTGGTGGATGAACTTAATCATAATTCCATTAACCTCAGTTTTACATCTGTAATTGTACGCGACAATCTGCCATTTCTCGACATCTGCATATCTAGAGACAGGGAGGGAGGTCTCCAGACAACTATTTTTCGTAAGGAGACATCAACGAATTCTCTGCTTCGATGGGACAGCTGTCATCCTGTCCCATTGAAGCGGGGTATCCCTGTGGGCCAATACCTAAGACTTAGGCGGAATTGCTCGGAACCGCGGGAATTTAAACGCCAAGCACAGGAGCTGAGAGAGCGCTTCAGGGCACGGGGATATCCTGATAATGTACTAAGAAAAGCATATCAGAGAGCACAACAGGAGACACGTACCACACTCCTACATCCCGTGAAGGGAGCCAAAACTGAACCACAAAAGTCCCTACGAATTATTGGCACTTATGATTCAGCGGCCAGGGAAATTAAGGAGATTCTAGCCCGTAACTGGGATACTCTCCGGATGGATCCAGACCTAGCAGACGTGATCAGCATTCATCCATCAGTGACTTTTAGGAGGGGAACCAACCTCAGAGATCTATTTGTTCATAGTCATTATACGCCCCCAAAAAAAGAACAAGGCTATACAAACCAGTATACGGATGCTTCAAGTGCGGCCGCTGCAGTTTTTGCAAATTTGTCACCCAGAGTAAAACAGTGACATTTGACTCCATAGGCTTCACTCACCAAATACGTGATTTTATAAACTGCCGCACGATAGGAGTAATCTACCTGCTTACCTGTGAGTGTGGTATCAGATACGTGGGTAAGACCCGTAGGGAACTACGGATACGTATAGGTGAGCACATGGGTGACATCCGTAACAAGAGAGATACCCCGGTAGCGAGACACATGCACTTGGTCCACGATGGACGTGCATCAGGGGTTAAATTTGCAGGTTTGGAGGTAATCAAGAAGCTATTACGGGGAGGGGACTGGGACAAAAGGATTCTCCAGAGGGAGTGTTGGTGGATATTCAAGCTGAGGACCACCAACCCCCTCGGCTTGAACGACCAACTGCATTTTGGCTGCTTCCTGTAATCCCTACGATATCTCTGTCACATGAATTTCAAACGTACATGTAGATTTGTAGTTTTTTCCCTCTGCATGGTCTGAATAGGAGGCGCATCGCCTTTAAACTAACCGTTATCCGTCCTCTGGACCTGATCTGAGACGATCTGTATATCCGTATACCCGTCTCAGGCTGATATCACCACCGTTTTGCTCATCTCCGCTCTCTTGCCATATGTGCGAATCTTAGTTATGATTGCACTGCTAGATTTGAGCGGTATACATAATAAATTAATATAATAAATTGAAAATATTATTGTTTATCTTTAATGTCATGGCACTCCGTCTAGACCCAGTAGTAAATCTGTTATGAATGTCCCCCCATCCCCAATATCAGCGCAAGGTTGGTAGTAGGAGTTACTTTGCTTTATCAGTGACTCCTCCCACCTCCGCTGCCTCCATCGGACGGCCGACGCAGCGTTCCGCTCTGACCACGCCTCCTAATTCATGACGAACACTGTGACGAGGCTGTGGCTGCACGGTGTAACGGCCGCCTTCTCTGCTAGTGCGCATGCGCAATAGGGGGTGGCCGACCGCGTCATGCGATACACAAGTAATCGCGTGCGCGGTGGCCACGCCCCTTAAACAGACGCACTGCCAGCCCCTTCCGCCCATTTAAACCCCAGAGCGCACACTATTTGCGCCAATAGACGCCGGCAGACAGGCGGTATATCAAGCTGCCCTGCCACCCTCCATGGTATAGGCCATACGCGTTCCATGTGACTCACAGTAAGTAACACGCATTCAATATGCCATATGCAGGAATCATGATTATATCTCGTACCTGAGTGGGCTTTTTCTCTTTATGTTTTCCCACTTACAGGTACTTGGGCTGACTTGGACTATACACGTCCACTCAAGCTTGTGTAATCTCCATTCCTTCCCCCTCCCCTCTGTCCGCCAACATCATACAGCTGACATAGGAGTGGGTGCTTTTCCTCTACCCAAGACCCCTGTCCCCTGACGAGTTAGGGGGTCCTGTAGTATTAGAGGAATCTGATTTATCGAAGGTTGTTATATATTCATTAATGAAACGCGTAGAGACTATGAATATATCCTTACTTTAGTCCTTAGGGACTTCTTCACCCTTTTCACCAACTTTACCACCCTGATAGTCATAGCCCCTTTAGGGCCTCTTCCTCTTCTTTCACAGGGCCATCTAGGGTGCATTTTTCAGGGTCAGGTTCTGGACGGGGCCACCCCTTGCGGGGACAGGACCCCGTGTTAGGAGGTTAGGGCATAACAGGCCAAGTAGGGCAATAACAGGGTTAGATTTTTCCCTGTGGCCCTCAGCCATCAAGACCTAACCCATTGACGGTCGCAACCAGGTTCAAAGATTTCTTCTTTTGAACAGTGGACTACGCGGTCCGGGCATCCTTTACCGGTAAGACCTACCCTGTAATTTTTTGCCCATTGGCATATTATTAGACCTTGGGTATACCGCCAAGGGTCTTTAAATAGTGTATATGTTTTTTGGTCACTTCCACTTTTGCACCAATCCATGGGCCTAAATGGACCTGACCTACAAGTGACCTAACTATTTGTTTGTCAATGTTTATGTGGTTTGTCTGGTAGGGGCTCACCATTCTTAGTTTTTAATCGTCCTAATAAAATACAGATTTTAATACGTTACTGCCACTTTTTCATACATCTGACAGTACAAGTGCATGTCAAAAGTTCGAAAGTTGTAAAATGTTGCCTTATAATACTGTGATGTTGCTTGGCACCTGCCATCGCCATTTACTAGAATTCTCTATCTATGTGTTACAGGAAGGAGCAGTGTTATCATTCAGGAAACTGACAATTTGATGTTGCAAGAAGACTTTTTGTGGAATGTAAATGTGCATTTCCATGAAACCAAATGGAAGCTCCTCTCTGATTCTATTACTGTTTACTGATGAACTGATGTGACAGAATAAATACATGCATTTAATCTGTTTTTATTAATGCAGTAGTAAGCTTATCTAGATCTTTTAACTGAACTTTAGCAAATATGTTTTCTTATCTCCTTTCCTCAGTCAGGAATGTACCTTCAAAGGTACAAGATTTTTTTTATCTTTTCTTGAGATGAAACTTTCATAGGATTCAAAAGACTGTACATTGCTTATATTACTTTATTCTCTGTATCATTAAATATCAGACCAAACATATAGTATTTATGACTGTTCAATGAAGATTAATTAAAGTTATAAAACTTATATAAAAATAAAATATAGTGGGGCACTCTCTGTAGTACTGCAACCAGTAGAATTTAATAATAATACATAAAATAAATTTATAAAATCTGAGTGGTAGCTTATACAATATTATGACGACAACAATAATAATATATATTGGTGATTGTAAATCTTATACATAGTCCATCAAAAGAATCCAAAGAAAACTAGGTCGGATGATGGTCAACCAAACCTGCAGTGATATAAATGTTCACAATAAAAATAGTTTCAGATTCGATAGATAATCCCCAAATGTCCTCTAAAATCCGAATCCCTATACCAGGCAGTCTCCAATCTTAAGCGCAGTCAAGCGCTGACACTGAACAGAGCGGCGTCCCGCTCACTTGTATACAACAGCGGCGTCCCGCTGTATCTCCCAAGTAATGCGATCGCTTATTTAGATAAACTGTAACAGTCTTACCGGGAGGAATTGCGTGGATTCTTTTCGCCCTCGACACGGTATACCTATAGTTGTAGGTTCCGGTCTCAAGGGCTACCAGTCGTCAGGAAATCTCGTGCCAATGCTGCTTGTGCACGTTGCCCCACAATGGATGAGGATTTCCTCTATATGGCAAGTGTTACATGCACGACTTGACGTTTCCTTGAATAATGGATTCCACTCCTCCTCAGGTGATCGATCTGTGCTTTATCTTGATTCCAATGTTAGGGGATAGTACCAAACGCTTTTCGGGGTTTAACAAATGACCCCTTCATCAGTCACCACTGTGGGAGCACCTCTAAGTGATTCCTCGTCACTCGTGTGCGACATATTTCTAAATTATATAAAACTTATATGTTGACATCACACCAGTGTAAGAACTTATTTCTTTGATGGTCATTTGAAATCTATAGTTTAAGGGGTTGTCCGCTTTTTAATCTGATAATCATTACCTATCCTGAGGATAGCAGAAAAAGACAAATTGAAAGCAGCACCAACGTACCACATAGACTCTCCCAGGAATGCACCAGCCAATCCGCAACCTCCGATCCACAGCGGTCGCTCCATAGATACTTCAAATATAGTCGATGGCAGCATGTTCTTTCAGGGTTCTTTAATCATAATGGGTCCATAAAAATGTACAAAAAAAACTAAATGTACAAAAAACTGTACTGCGCGGTGGGACACCTTACCAAGTGATGCATGACTAGATGTCACGACCATGGTCATGGTCGTGACTCCTGGACCCGCATGCAGTTGCCTGCGGTTGGTCTGTTGTCAACCACATGGTGAGGGCTGCTGGTATGTTGCCTCACGTGTGGTTGCCGCTGGCAACATGATGTGGTTGGCAGTGTAGCAACCGGAGCTGGACGCTAGGCGGCTCGCTGTCACGGCATGCGGTTGCCTCTGGCAATGTGTGGTTTTTATGTATGCACTTCCTATGTCTGGTGTGCACGGGATTTATGTTATGTGTGCACTGTGACACTTTCCTTCACCTGTGGTTGCCCGTGGCAACGTGTGGAGTTGTGTGCATGTGGTGGCAGTGTCTCGGCCTTCTGGCTGATCCCCAAGACATGCTTGCCACGCATGCCGTTGCTGGTGGTAACAGGTGGAGTGTGTGCTTCTTTGTGCTTTTCCCCTTTAAGTACTTTCCATCCCTTGCCTGGTATTGAAAGGGTTAATTCCCTTCCTTGTGTGTGAACACTGGGTGTGTCTGTGTGTGGGTGTGGCCACTTGGGGCTATATAGCTCCTGCTGGATGCCAGACTCTGAGGGGTACTTCAGCCATGGTTAGCTGAAGTTATCCTCCTGGTTATATACCATCTGCCAGTGAGGGCCACCCTTGTGGTCATAAACTTATGTTAGACATTATTGTTCTTTTGTTATTATATGTCTAGTGGTGTCTTTATGTTTATTGCAGCGTATGGTCCTGGGTTCCAATGTGATTGTGTGGTGTGTGCTGTGTCCGTTTATGTTGTTGTGGACAGCAGCACTTGTACACGGGTTCCAGGCTGTGTGTCTGTGGCAGGTAGGTGGTGTTACTAGTTGTACTACTTGCCATTGCCCTATGCTGTATTCGTTGTCGGATCGGCTTTCAGAAAGGTGAACCTAACCTATCTAACCCCATCTACAACAAGCAGTAGAGGTTTGCCATAACTGCTGTGGAAGGGCAGCCTAAAGAGGCCAAAAAGAGCAGACCTTAGTTTAGAGTAAATATATACATACCGTTACGACACCCACTTTTGAACGAAAAGACCTTTCACGATGAAGGTGCGGAATATACCGTATATAACACAGTGACTTCCATCTACCTTACCTCTTTGTCTTGTGCACCGCCACATCGTTCTTGGAGATGGTTAATGCTGATGCGATTGAAAGAGTGGCCGGTAACCAGAAACGATTTACTCCTATGTTGACTAACATGTGACCATATAACGAGAAGGTCTGAATCCTGAGAGCTGCAGACTGAAACAAACAATGGTGAATCTGTTGAAAGGGCCTAAATGAACTCCAACCATTCGCCAAGGGCCCTGATAGGACACCAACTGTTCCTGGTGGCAAAATACTTCACCTCTACTTATTCCCCAGGCCACACTTTTTATTTTATTTTTTGTAAAGGACCCAAAAGTTAGAACATGGCGTATGCCATCTTACTCTAGTAGTAGATTAAGTGAAATGTGTAAACCCACCAGGCCTGGGGAACCATAAACAGGAATACATGCTTATTTCGATTAACGAGCTAATGTTGCCTGTAATAAGGACAGAACGTACACACCATACCTGCAGTTGTGACAGAAATAAGCTTAAGGTCGCGATAAACTATGTATGCTGCGCCTGTAGTCGTGATAGGATTTGTCGTGTCTGTAGACGTGACAGACTTTGTAAATTGCGCCTTACTACTGTACCTCCTACTGGAAGACAGACCGATACCCAGGACTTAGGCCGGACACCAACACCCTCAGCCCGAGTTTGTAGATGAAGTAAGCATGCCTGGGAGAAGGTGATGTCCGCAAAGACAGGCTCGGGATGACGGCTTATAAAGAAAACAAAGATTTTCCTTTTAGAAACAACAACCTAGAAAATTTAAAAGTTAGAGAAAACAATAATGTGAGTGAGGCTCTAATGGCACGAGCCACCACAAGAAAAATTGTATTGCGAGCCATAGATGGCAGAGCCACGCGAGTGGGTCTGAAGGCAGAAAAAGACATGGAACCTACTTGTGGTGGGACCACGCAGCCGGCCTCGAATGGCGGAGTTTGTGTGTGTAAAATTTAAACGGAGAAGCCATGCGCGGGAGACTCTAATGTCTGAGCCATGCGTGAGGGACTCTAATGGCGGAGTTATATGTGTCCATGCATGAGAGACTAATGGTGGAGTCATATGTGTAAAACTAAAACGGAGAAGCCATGCGTGAGAGACTCTAACGGCGGAGCCATGCGTGAGAGACTCTAATGGCGGAGCCATGCGTGAGAGACTCTAATGGCGGAGCCATGCGTGAGAGACTAATGGCAGAGTCCTGTGTAAAACTAAAACTGAGAAGCCATGCGTGAGATACTCTAATGGCGGAGCCATGTGTGAGACTCTAATGGCGGAGTCATATGTGTAAAACTAAAACGGAGAAGCCATGCGTGAGAGACTCTAATGGCGAAGTCATATGTGTAAAACTAAAACAGAGAAGCCATGCGTGAGAGACCCTAATGACGGAGCCATACGTGAGACTAATGGCGGAGTCATATGTGTAAACCTAAAACGGAGAAGCCATGCGTGAGAGACTCTAATGGCAAAGCCATGCGCGAGAGACTAATGGCGGAGTCATATGTGTAAACCTAAAACTGAGAAGCCATGCGTGAGAGACTCTAATGGCGAAGCCATGCGCGAGAGACTAATGGCGGAGTCATATGTGTAAACCTAAAACTGAGAAGCCATGCGCGAGAGACTCTAATGGCGGAGCCATGAGCGAGAGACTCTAATGGCGGAGCCATATGTGTAAACCTAAAACGGAGAAGCCATGCGTGAGAGACTAATGGCAGAGTCATATGTGTAAAACTAAAACGGAGAAGCCATGCGTGAGGGACCCTAATGGCGGAGTCCTACGTGAGAGACTAATGTTTTTTTGTTTTGTTTTTTACTCTAATGGCGGATTATTATTATTAAAAAAATAATTTATTTTTTATTTTTTTTATTTTTTTTAAATATAAACCACTTATGCAGCAGTAGTATGACTTGTGGACTCGCATAACCATGACCCTCTCCGACAATAACCTAGGACGCTAACCAGCCTACAACCATATTGTACACCTAACGAACATGAAGAATGGTCATCGGGCCCCCGAAGCCATGAGGCCCCCCGAAGCCAAGAGACTGAATTGGATGACCTTACAGTGATGATAAGTAATTACAACGTGAGCCAGACCTAAAGGAAAATGCATAGACATTAGTTATCTGAACCACATGCATAAACGAAACATTAAACCAACCGCGAAATTGAAACAGATGGAAGAAAAACAAGAGCCAGAGGCATTGCAGTTCGCTAAGAGAAGACCCTTGTCGTGACAAATGAATGAACAACTGTGAAAACATAGTAGGAACTTACTCCTATTGACTGACTGCTAGGGAGCTATTTGGTTAACTGGGGCAGGGGACCAATCTGAGTGAATGCGAACCAGAAGTAAAGGAGACCAGTCTAAGTGAATGCATAGCAGGACTAAAGAAAGCCACAAAAATATTATTATTATTATTATATATTTTTTTCTTCTTCTTTTCGAAGTGAACAGAAAAGGTAGACCTATGGAATGTAACAAACCACTGAGGAAAGAAACGTAAGCCTGAAAAGAAAGCAGCTATGTTTATAGGAAGAGCAGTATCAGAGCGGTGTGCTGGTTTCCCTGGTAAGAATACTGAGTAACCATAATGTAGCAATGAAAAGAAATGCAGCTTAAGGCTACTTTCACACTAGCGTTCGGAGCGGGTCCGTCTGATGTTTCATCAGACGGATCCGCTCCTATAATGCAGACGTTTGCAACCGTTCAGAACGGATCCGTCTGCATTATAACTTAGAAAAATTTCTAAGTGTGAAAGTAGCCTGAGCGGATCCGTTCAGACTTTACATTGAAAGTCAATGGGGGACGGATCCGCTTGAAGATTGAGCCATATAGTGTCATCTTCAAGCGGATCCATCCCCATTGACTTCCATTATAAGTCTGGACGGATCCGCTCGCCTCCGCACGGCCAGGCGGACACCCGAACGCTGCAAGCAGCGTTCAGGTGTCCGCTCACTGAGCGGAGCGGAGGCTGAGCGCTGGCAGACTGATGCATTCTGAGTGGATCCGCCTCCACTGAGAATGCATTAGGGCCGGACGGCTGCATTCAGGGCCGCTTGTGAGCCCCTTCAAACGGAGCTCACGAGCGGACACCTGAACGCAGGTGTGAAAGTAGCCTTAAGTGGAAGCAGAGTATAACACATAATGTAAGAACAAGTGGGTGAATGCAGCTCTGGATGCGAGTGGTGCCTAAAAACATGGTATGGGCACAGCTCTGAGTATGAGCATGAAGAGCATGGTATAAAGCAGATCACCTGCATGGACTAACTAACACCCTGTGCCTAAATAACCCCCTTGGAAACCTTATGTACGGCCGGCAGAAGAAAGCCACCGCCTATGAGCTGCTCCTCCTGACCGAGCCTAGTACTCCCACCCCTGATCCCTGCCTAACTAACAGCAGGGCGGCCCGTGCCAGACTTTATTGAAGATGAGGAGCGGGGACACGGTGTCCCCTGTACCTTTACACATAGCCACGTGGGGAGCTCACGCTGCTCCCTGGCAGAGTGCACCAGTGCGGGGGAGCCCCCCCTCAGCCAGGGGCCGACCCACCGCCGGCTGGACACCCGTACCGCGTGGGGAGCAGCGCAGCTCCCTGGCAATGTGCACCGGGGCAGGGGGAGCCCTTCCTTTACCATGGGCCCCGTCCCCCGCCGGTTTGAATCATGTGCCGCGTGGGGAGCCGCACAGCTCCCTGGCAGAGTGCAAAAGTGCGGGGGAGCCCCCCTTCAGCCAGGGGCCGACCCACCGCCGGCTGGACACTCGTACCGCGTGGGGAGCAGTGCAGCTCTCTGGCAATGTGCACCGGGGCAGGGGGAGCCCTTCCCTTGCCAAGGGCCCCGCCCCCCGCTGGTTTGAATCGTGTGCCGCGTTTTGCTTTGCCAGGTTTTGCTCAAGAATATTCCTGCATTTAGCACCATCCATCTTCCCCTCCACTCTGACCAGTTTCCCAGTCCCGGCTGCTGAAAAACATCCCCACAGCATGATGCTGCCACCACCATGTTTCACTGTGGGGATGGTGTTCTTTTGGTGATGTGTTGAGTTTGCGCCAGACATAGCGTTTTCTTTGATGGATAAAAAGTTCAATTTTAGTCTCATCAGACCAGAGCACCTTCCTCCATACATTTTCGGAGTCTCCCACATGCCTTTTCGCAAACTCACAACGTGCCTTTTTGTTTTTAGCTGAAAGTAATGGCTTTCTTCTGGCCACTCTGCCATAAAGCTAAACTCTATGGAGCGTACGGCTTATTGTCGTCCTATGTACAGATACTCCAGTCTCTGCTGTGGAACTCTGCAGCTCCTCCAGGGTTACCTTAGGTCTTTGTGCTGCCTCTCTGATTAAAGCCCTCCTTGCCCGGTCCATGAGTTTTGGTGGGTAGCCGTCTCTTGGCTTGTTTGCTGTTGTGCCATTATCTTTCCATTTGGTTATGATAGATTTGATGGTGCTCCTGGGAATCATCAAAGATTGGATTTTTTTTATAACCTAAGCCTGACTTGTACTTCTGAACAACATTGTCCCTTACTTGTTTGGAGAGTTCCTTGGTCTTCATGGCAGTGTTTTGTTAGTGATGCCTCTTGCTTATGTGTTGCAGCCTATGGGGCCTTTCAAAAAAGGTGTGTATATGTAATGACAAATCATGTAACACTTAGATTGCACATAGGTGGACATTATTTCACTAATTATGTGACTTCTGAAGGTAATTGGTTGCACCAGAGCTTTTTATGGTCTTCATAACAAAGGGGGTGAATACATATGCACATGGCAATTTTCTGTTTTATATTTCTAAACAATAGTTTTATTTATATATTTTTCTTATTTCACTTCACCAACTTAGACTATTGTGTTCTGATCCATCACATAAAATTCAGATAAAAAAAAATATTGAACTTAAGGCTGTAATGTAACAAAATACAAAAAAAGTAAAGGGGGGTAAATACTTTTGCAAGGCACTGTATATGCCTATAGATACATATGGTATATTTTAAATCACGTGCAATCAAGAAAGTAAAAAAAAAATAACATCTGAACCAAATAGAAAGCTGCCTGAATGGCTACAACAGGCTGCTGTCACACAGGGAAATATAATGAACTGCTTTATGAAGTGACTGTTAGGAGCCCTCCCACATTGAGATCAGCCTGGTTCCTTTTTTGGTTATCCAATTTAGCATGACACAGATTTAATGATAGTGTTGATTCTTAGAAGCAGTTTTCATTCCTTGCCACCACGGGGTCATAGTTTGTATGTCTCACCCTCCAAAGTTTACTTTATGCAAGTGTGAAACGACAAGATCCTGACTTGCTGGGTTCACCACGCATATTAAGCAGATTAACCAATAGGGAAAAATGGCAAAACTATTATAAACTATTCATGTATTTATTGTATTTCTGCAACGTACAGCTTTGAATGAATATAGCTACCTAAATGAATTTAGCTTTTTTTTACATGGCATGTCATTTTTGAAGGGGAAGTTGCATTTCCATAGCTATTACTTACAGATTATGTCTAGGAAATTATATAGCATTTTGACTGAAAACAAGAAACCAGTTATTAGAAAGAATTAGATATTATCAAGATCTATTTCCCTCTCTCTCTCTTTTTTATAAATAATGCCAACAAAAGATCTGAAAATATAGTCTGAGACTTGTTTTTTATGGCTCATGAATAGGATTAACAGACACATTTACATTACTTGACAATTGATTTAGGGCTAAATTTAAAAGTAGGCAACATGCACATAATGTTTGGGAATACAGATATCAACCATACTACAGTAGAACATAAAAAGTAACCATTCGTAAATGCCTGGACAGTGAAGAAAAGTGGCTGACTTTTTTCAGTGTCACAATAAACAAGAGTTTTGCAGACGACTTCAGGGAGTGCCGGTCCTTTCTGTTCTTGCTTTATGGGATGCCAATCCTAGGACTCGAGCACCACAAACAACCTAACCAGCAGTGCTGACCTATTGGACTTTGTATTTTTTCAGTGTCTGTGACAAATTAGATACTGTATGATGTTTTAGAGGTTGGTGTTACTTAAACAGGTCATTGTGATTGTAATTATCATTTTACAGCTCACAGTGAGTTAGCAATTAGTTCATATCAGTATATTGCCATAGTGTTAAAAAAATTGTTGGTTGTCCAGGATTTTTGAATTAGTTATCCAGAAAAATTTAAAATTCTGGGTTGGCATCCCCATTTAGGTGGGAGTTTGAGTCCTCTACTCTAGCAATTATTGGGGTTTCTAGAGGATGGATCTCCACTGAGCTAACACCTATTCAATGGATGCCATCAACAAGAATAGAATGTGGAAGGAACCTATTACTTTTATTGTTTACTAATTACAAATAGTAAAACATATTCCCTTTTAATCAGTTTCTATTTTCTAACTGTAGATTTTTTTAAATTAAATTTTCTGTACATGATTATGGCGGATGCCATCTTGCCTGAGCTGCTAACAGCATTTAGACATATGCTTTACATCAGCCACATGGACCATAGCACTATAGACAAGAGATGTCAATTGACTTCTATGGGAGTGACATGCTCTGTGACCTGTGCAGGGGTCACTGATAGAGTTGAGCGGACACCTGGATGTTCGGGTTCAACGAGTTCGGCCGAACTTGAGAAAAAAGTTCGAGTTCGGGACCCGAACTTGACCCGAACTTGACCCCGAACCCCATTGAAGTCAATAGGGACTCGAACTTTTGAGCACTAAAATGGCTGTAAAAATGTCATGGAAAAGGCTAGAGGGCTGCAAATGGAATCAAAATGTGGTTAAGAGCATGGCAAGTGCTCTGCAAACAAATGTGGATATGGAAATGACTTTAAATAACATAAAATAGGTAAAAATAAAAAATTATAATCTTGATCTAGGAGGACGAGGTCCATATGGAGTAGGAGGTTGAGGAGGCGGTGGATGTGGCAGTGTAAGTGGCGGTGGAGGAGGAGGTAGCCTACACTGCTTTTGGTTTTAAATTTTATTTTTAAAATTAGGGTACACCCCAAAACATTGAGAAATATAACCTGTGATAACCCGCTCTAGTCATGCTAAATACACGTTCAGACAATACACTGGCTTCAGGGCAGGCCAGCACCTCCAAGGGGTAAAGGCTAAGCTCAGGCCATGTGCCCAATTTGGAGACCCAGAAGTTGCATGGGCTGACCCTTGTCAGTCAGTTCGTGTAGGCGTGTGGGTTGTATAATGTCAACCCAAGAATGTAACAGAAAAATTATTGAAATTTATTAAGCTGTCAATTAGGTAGAGGAGGGGTATATTACACCCAAAAATTGGTGAATTTCACCAAAAAATGTAACTGATGATAATTTTTTTTTTAAACCTGTCTACTAGGTATAGCAGTGGTACATCACACCCAAAAATTGGTGAATTTCACCAGAAAATTTAAATGACAAAGTAGTGAAATGATATAAAATAAAATACGTACAAATAAAAAAAAAATATAGATTTATGAGGTGGAGTTCCATATGGAGTAGGAGTTTGAGGAGGCGGTGTAGGTGGAAGCGGCGGTGGAGGAGGACGAGGTAGCCAACAAAGGTTTTTGTTTTTAAATTATTATTATTTTTTATTCAGGGTACACTCTAAAAGAGTGTGAAATATCCAAAATACAAGAATGAGCAATTGCGCTGCAGCATAACAATGGCTGGTTAGTGCCGGTATACATGTGTATTCTGGACAAGGTACAGACAAGTCCTGAGGGATCCATGCCTGGTTCATTTTAATGAACCTGAGCTTGTCCACATTGGCTGTGGACAGGCGGCTGCGCTTGTCTGTGATAACGCCCCCTGCCGTGCTAAACACACGTTCAGATAATACACTGGCTGCAGGGCAGGCCAGCACCTCCAAGGCGTACAGGGCAAGCTCAGGCCATGTGCCCAATTTGGAGACCCAGAAGTTGAAGGGGGCAGACCCGTCATTCAGTACGTGTAGGCGTGTGCACACATACTGCTCCACCATATTGGTGAAATGCTGCCTCCTGCTAAGACGTTCCATATCAGCTGGTGGTGCTGGTTGTTGTGGCATGCTGACAAAGCTTTTCCACATTTCGGCCATGCTAACCCTGCCTTCTGAGGTGCTGGCGGTGCCCCAGCTGCATTGGCGACCTCTTCCTCTGCCTTCGCCTTGTGCTTCCACTTTTCCCACGCTGTCAGGTGGGAAAGCCATCAGCAGCGCATCTACCAGCGTGCGCTTGTACTCGCACATCTTACGATCACGCTCCAGTGACGGAATTAAGGACGGTAAGTTGTCCTTGTAATGGGTTTCCAGCAGCGTGGCCGCCCAGTAATCAGCACAAGTTATAATGTGGGCAACTCGGCGGTCATTGCGGAGACACTGCAGCATGTAATCGCTCATGTGTGCCAGGCTGCCCAGAGGCAACGAAAAGCTGTCCTCTGTGGGTCGTCTGTGTCCTCTGTTCCCCCCAGCCACGCACCAGTGATGGCCATGAGCTGGTCTGGGTGCCACCCTGCTGTGAACATGGTTCCTCCTCCTCCATCTCCTCCTCCTCATCCTCCACCTCCTCATCCTCCATGCCATCCATGTTGTGTTGTCACATCACACTCACTGACCTGTCCTGACTCTCCTGCTGGCTGCCTGCGACTCTTCAATCTTTTTCTGATGGCTGTGTCTGGAGTCTGACTGTGTGACTCAGTCAGACAGCTCGCCTCTAGACAGTCTCTCTGCTCTGGCTGCTTCCCGATGCCACGGCAACGCTCACTCACCAGTCACGCCCCCGTGGCCTGCCCTGAGCCCATGTGACCGTGTGTTGCCATGACGGCACACGCAGGCTGGGGGCGGCGGGCGGACAGCGGCGGGCGTACAGCTGCGGCGCTGCGGCAGTACTAGTAAGTCAGATCCGAATTTTTTTAAAAAGGTCATTCATATTTGCACAGGGCGGCAGTTGCTGCGTGCGGGGGATGATAGATCATTTGATAGATCATTTGAGTGAGCCGAGTGGCTGCTGGAGCGCCAGGTTGAAAATAATCAATTATGTTATGTGCTGTTGCTGCAGAACCGGGTCGGGATTCCTTCTTCTCACCGGTCCTGCGAACCTGCTGTAATTCTAACAAATGGTTCGGCAGAATCGGAGAGAACCGGCTGGATCCCATGCCTGGGTGCAGGAACCCACCCTCGGAGCCACTTGGGAATAACTGTCCGGAAACCCTACGAAATGATCCCTCTTCCTCCTCCTGTGCCACATCCTCTTCCATCATCGCCAGGAGCGTTTTTTCAAGGAGGCATAGAAGTGGGATAGTAACGCTGAGAACGGCATTATCGGCACTGGCCATGTTGGTGGTGTACTCGAAACAGCGCAACAAGAAACACAGGTCTAGCATGGAGGCCCAGTCATTGGTGGTGAAGTGGTGCAGTTCCGTCAAGCGACTCACCCGTGTGTGCTGCAGCTGAAACTACACTATCGCCTGCTGCTGCTCGCACAGTCTGGCCAGCATGTGCAAGGTGGAGTTCCACCTTGTGGGCACGTCGCATATGAGGCGGTGAGCGGGAAGGCTGAGGATATGCTGCAGCGATGACAGGCGAGCAGCAGCAGGGTGAGAATGCCGAAAGCGCGCACAGATGGCCCGCACCTTATGCAGCAGCTCTGACATATCGGGGTAATTTTTAAGGAATCTCTGCACCACCAAATTCAGCACATGAGCCAGGCAAGGGAAGTGCGTCAAACCGGCTAGTCCCAGAGCTGCTACGAGATTTCGCCCATTATCGCACACCACCAGGCCAGGCTTGAGGCTGACTGGCACAAACCACTCATCGGTCTGTTGTTCAAGGCCCGTCCACAGCTCCTGCGCGGTGTGGGGTTTGTCCCCCAAACAGATACGTTTTAAAACTGCCTGCTGTCGTTTACCCCTGGCTGTGTTGAAGTTGGTGGTGAAGGTGTTACGCTGACCGGATGAGGAGTTGGTAGAGGATGAGGAAGCAGAGTAGGAGAAGGAAGCAACAGGAGGCAACTGAAGCGCCCTGCAATCCTCGGTGGTGAAAGGACATGCGCCAAACTGCTATCCGCCTCAGGCCCAACTGCCACTGCATTTACCCATCTGTTATAGAGATATAACGTCCCTGGCCGTGCTTACTGGTCCACGTATCCGTAGTCAGGTGCACCTTGCCACAGATGGCGTTGCGCAGTGCACACCTGATTTTGTCCCCTACTTGGTTGTGCAGGGAAGGGATAGCTCTCCTGGAAAAGTAGTGGCGGCTGGGCACGACGTACTGTGGGACAGCCACCGCCATAAGGCCTTTAAAACTATCCATCTCCACCAGACGGAATGACAGCATTTCAAAGGCCAGTAATTTAGAAATGCTGGCATTCAGGGCTAGGGATCGCGGGTGGGTAGGGGGGAACTTCCTCTTCCTCTCCAGCGTTTTGGAGATGGAGAGCTTAACGCTTCCTTGGGATATTGTGGAGATGCTTGGTGACCCAGGTGTTGGTGTTGCTGGCAGATCCTCTGTTTACGGGGTGGCATGTGGCACTGTCACTCCAGAGGTGGATGAAGAGGACGAGACTGCAGCAGAAGAGGAAACAAGAGGAGCCAGAGACCTTTCTTGGTTTTTGAGGTGTCTACTCCACTGCAGCTCGTGCTTTGCACTTAAATGCCTGGTCATGCAGGTTGTGCTCAGGTTGAGAACGTTTATGCCTCGCTTCTGGCTCTGATTGCACAGCGTGCAAACCACTCGTGTCTTGTCGTCAGCACATTGTCTGAAGAACTGCCACGCCAGGGAACTCCTTGGAGCTGGCTTTGGTGTGCTCTGTCCCTTGCTGCAGTGGGCAGTAGCAGGCATACTGTCTAGAGGACGGCCGCTCCGCTTTTGCACTCTGCTCCCTCTTCTGCTGTGCTGGTGGCTTTGTGCGACCACCGCCTCTTCCTCCGAACTACATAAATCACTCGCATGACCTTGATTCCATGTGGGGTCGAGGACCTCATCGTCCTCCACATCATCTTCCACCCAGTCTTCACCCCTGCCTTATTTGTCGGTCTGCACACTTTCAAAAGCCCCAGCAGTTGGCACCTGTGTTCCGTCACCATCCGAGACGTGCTGCGATGGTCCTCCCATGTACTCATCTTGAAAGATAAGTGGTTGGGCATCGGTGCACTCAATCTCTTCCACTTCTGGGGCAGGGCTAGGTGGATGGCCCTGGGAAACCCTGCTAACAGAGTCATCAAAAAGCAGAAGAGACTGCTGCATGACTTGGGGCTCAGACTGCTTGGCTGATTTGCAAGGGGGTGAGGTGAAAGCTGATGTACATCGGCTGCAGGTGCCAACTGTGGTCTTTCAGCAGAAGACTGGATGGGAGACAATGTAAATGATTTGGATCCACTGTCAGCAACCCAATCTACTATCACCTGTACTTGTTCAGACCTCACCATTCTTAGAGCCGCATTAGGCTCGACCAAATACCGCTGTAGGTTCTGTCGCCTACTCACCCCTGAGGAAGGGTTTTCACTGGTGCATGTAGCTGGCACAGATCGATCACGTCCTCTCCATGCAAAAGGAGCTCCACCAGAAGCACCACGACCTGGGCCACGTCCCTTATTTGACACTCTCCTCATATTTCTCAAATTTAGGATCTTGCCCTAAATGGGTGTTTGTTTAATAGTAGAATAGAAAAACAGTATGTAAAGGGTGTATCTCACACGGCCTGACCCACAGAGGGCCTCAATTAAAGATTTCTTTGCCCAAAATGGCTGTATTTCAAATGCATGAATCAAACCCCTGTATGTAAAGGATGTATTTCACACAACCTGAACCACTGTAGGCCTGAATTAAAGATTTCTTTGCCCAAAATGGCTGTATTTCAAATGCCTGAATCAAACCCCTTTATGTAAAGGGTGTATCTCATACGGCCTGAACCAGTGTAGGCCTGAATTAAAGAATTCTTTGCTCAAAATGGCTGTATTTCAAATGCCTGAATCAAACCCCTGTATATACAGGGTGTATCTCACACAGCTGACCCACTGTAGGCCTGAATTAAATATTAGTGCACCAAATGGCGGTATTTAAAATCTCTGAATCTAACCCAAATGTATTAAGGGTGTATCTCACAGTGACATATGCAGCAAAGGCTGCCAAATAAATATTTTTTGCCCAAACGGGTGTTTGTTTAATAACTCAATATGGCAGCAGTATATAACCCAGGAATTTCAAAACTGCTTATGCTGCAAGGCCTGAAATATTGTGTATTTTGCCCCAATAAGGGTGTTTTATTAATGAAAGAATATAATCCCTGTATATACAGGGTGTATCTCACACTGCCTGACCCACTGTAAGCCTGAATTAAAGATTTATTTGCCCAAAATGGCTGTATTTCAAATGCCTGAATCATACCCCTGTATGTAAAGGGTGTATCTCACACGGCCTGAACCACTGTAGTCCTGAATATTGGTGCACCAAATTGCGGTATTTCAAATCTCTGAATCTAACCCAAATGTATTAAGGGTGTATCTCCCAATGACATCTGCATCAAAGGCTGCCAACAATTTTTTTTTTGCCCAAACGAGTGTTTGTTTAACAACTGAATTTGACAGCAGTATATAAGCCTGTAATTTCACACATGCTGATGCTGCAAGGCCTGAAAATAGTGGTTTTTGGCAAAAAAATGTATTTTTAAAACCCCAGAAAATGATGGGTGTATTTCTAGCTTAAATTGCACACTGACTAATCCAGATGTTGTATATTGCCAAAAAAGTGTTTTTTTGGTAACAGAATATGAAAGCTGTATATATTAAACTTGAATTTAACACTTGCAGATCAGGAAAATACTGTTTTTTGGCAAAAAAAAGTGTGTTTTTAAAACCCCAGAAAATGATGGTTGTATTTCTAGCTTAAATTGCACACTGACTAATCCAGATGTTGTATATTGCCCAAAAAGTGTTTTTTTGGTCAAAAAAACACTTTTTGGGCAATATACAACATCTGGATTTGTCAGTGTGCAATTTAAGCTAGAAATACACCCATCATTTTCTGGGGTTTTAAAAACACACTTTTTTTTTCCAAAAAACTGTATTTTCCTGATCTGCAAGTGTTAAATTCAAGTTTAATATATACAGCTTTCATATTCTGTTACCAAAAAAACACTTTTTTGGCAATATACATCTGGATTAGTCAGTGTGCAATTTAAGCTAGAAATACACCCATCATTTGCTAGGGTTTAAAAAACACACTTTTTTTCCCCCAAAAAACACTATTTTCCTGATCTGCAAGTGTTAAATTCAAGTTTAATATATACAGCTTTCATATTCTGTAACTTACAGAATATGAAAGCTGTATATATTAAACTTGAATTTAACACTTAGAATAAAAAGATTGCGCCCTGCACCCACACAATTTTTTGTATGTAGATCGCTGAGTTAGATTCTCTCCTATTCTCTCCCTGAAATCACCAGTCCAGCAGCATCCTCTCCCTACACTTGTAACAGCAGAGTGACGTGCAGCGCCACGTGACTCAAGCTTATATAGAGCCTGGGTCACATGCTGCTCTGGCCAATCACAGCCATGCCATTAGTAGGCATGGCTGTGATGGCTTCTAAGGTCAGACAGTTAAACGCTTGTTAATTGGCTGCTCTGCAGGCTTTCAAAAAGCGCAGAGAAATCGCCGAACACCGAACCCGAACTTTTACTGAAATGTTCGGGTTCAGGTCCGGGGTCCAAAAATCCTAATAGTTTGGTACGAAACCGAACTTTACAGTTCGGGTTTGTTCAACCCTAGTCACTGATCAGGGAGGGAAAGTAGATGAACTGTGACCATCATCTATTGTAAATGGTGTTATCTATCGATCTATCCACCCATTGTGCCACGTGTCCTACCTCCTCTAAGGGCATTTGCAGCGTACTCAAGTTGTGTGCAGTAGGTGTTTCTGGGTGATGTAGTGCAATATACACTAACCTGGTACAGCTGACTCTCTGCAAGGGCAGGTATAGGTAGAAATAGTTCGTGACGCCAGTGCCAAGTAAACGGTGGCACGCCGTTTGCGGATGCAGGAATAAATTGAGGAAACGTAGCTTTAAAACAGAATTCCAACTTTAGTAGTTTTCCAAGCAGAGACAATAATGGAAATGCAGTTCCTAAGCATACAGTCGATTTTGCAATTCGGTCGATGCAGGCAATTCAGTTATAGCAGGGTAATTACAGAGTGTTGAACACAGGACTTGCAGCACAGGAGCTTGCACTCTAATTCTGTCTGATCCTGGAATACAGCAATTCTTCACCAAGGCCCATTAACCTAATTCTGGCTTTATATCCTTGGCTATGGCTTTAATCAGTACCTCCTCTGTCTTTCTGAGTACCTCTTGCTTTCCTGATCTTTGCCTCTGTCTCTCCCAGCTTCTGGAAACTTCCTCAGGCTCTAGAAACTTCTGACTGTGGTCTAGACTGACTTCTGCACTCCACACTAGATCAGGTTACACTGACTTTCCCTTCCTTGTCTGGCCCTTATATAAACTAGGGCTCCCTAGCTCCCTCTAGCGACTAGAAGCTGGAATGACACCCCTGCAGGCCTGTACCTGCAAGTTTCACAGTAACAGGGAAATACATGACATTACATTACATAACAATTTATAAAACTGACATATACCAACTTCTCCATAACTAAGGAGGGACGACAGCACACCAAGTGACACTTTGGTAGTGACGGGTATTACAGTTCCCGTATACTACATACCCCACTGCTTTAAGCTGAGTACGACCTCGTACTCCATCATGGGTCGCCCAACTGGAATCTCTACCTGAAATAGAAAATAGAGACATGCAGGCATACATACATGTAATTCATCTGCATTTACATTTACATCAGGTCCAATTGGCAAAGGTGAAGGGTAGTGACAAGGGGCGTCGTTCTCTTCTCTCAGGATAATGAATGGAACGGGGGCGCTGACCTGGCACAGCGTAACATTAGAACCAGGATAGTCCATGACAATGAATAAGTCCATGATAAAACAGTAGAAAACGGTATAAAAGTTCTTGGAGGCTCAAATAACAAACATGAGTCCGTACCCAGGTTATTTCTTATTAAATCACAGAGGCTCTCATGCGGTGGAGTCCATCTCTGGGCACAATACTTTTAAAAGAATAAGAATCTCAGAGGCTCAGGTACTTTTGAGTCTGTCTCCGGGCACGGTTCCTTAGTATGAAGTTGCACAACAAACGGACAGCAAAGACAAGTGCTGTAATACCCCTGATCAACCTGAAAAGGGGGTGAAGGGTAAAAGGTGCAACAAAGGAACAGGCACAACTTGGCGTGGGGGTACCAAAAGCAGGCAGGAGGTCCTGGAAACAAACGTGGCCTTGCTGACTTTGTGATTTCAGTGGTCAACACCTACCACTGAGCCGTGGACAAACTGGCAGCTGCAACAAAGGACCAGCAACATAGGACTCCTGTCCTGGAAGGGTTAACATCAACTTCTGAAGAAATAAATCAAAGGCCTAGCAGGCTGATCACAGTGGCATATTGTAGCTACTTGGCTCTGCTGGCAGGTACCGTCTGTAGTAGTCCTCTACAGGAGGATGGGCCCACATGACTGCATCAGGGGGCAGCTGCAGGGTAAAGGGGCCCCTAATAGGTATTGGCCCCATAGGCCTAGGGGTGAACCCTCCGATGGACCGTGCCGGCCCTGGCATGATCACTGCAGGGTGTGACGTGCTTGGCACCGCCGCAGCAAGCGGTCCGGTGCTCTGGGTGCAGCAGTTTACGGCAATAGCGGGTCCGGTCTGGGGCACTGACGGAGCGGTGGCAACCGAAGGTGGTCTACGGGTGGTGACAGGCACCCTTACCTCATCCTTCCTCGGCGGTGTCTGGATCCTGGCGGTGTAGGTCTTACGCAACTCCCGCAACTTCTCCTCCAGCCGGACGATCTGCTCACCGATACTCTCTGTGTCGGAGTCGCTGTTCTCTGCTGACGCAGCCGGCGCAGGTACAGTCACCGATGATGCAGACTCGGCCTCTTCAGGTTCTGGACTTGCATCTGGTCTCCGTCCCATCCGGATGTTCTCAAAGGTAGCACTAAGTCCTTTTAACTGTTCTAGCTCAGATATTGTCTTCTCCCGACGAGGCAGCTCGGGGGAAGGATAGGGGCTCACCCATTTCTCCAACACGGTTGGCTGCCAGAAGACGTTCGGCCCGATGAAGGAGCTCCGCTCCTGAAAGGCGTGATGGGCCGGCTCTGGAGAGCGTTCCGGTTCTCGCTCGCAGCCAGAGTAGTCTTCTCTGCCTTCTGCCTCCCAATCCTCAGGTGCTCGCTTGGGACGGGTCACAGCAGTCGCATAAGGGCCTCGCAGGCCCTCGGCAGGGGTGTACTCCACTTCCTCTCCCTCGCGGAGGCTGTGCTGGTACGAAGGGAGGTAGTCTCTTTTGACAGACCTTCGATTGACATAGAGGTCTCTGCCAGTAAGATAGTCCTGAATAAACCCGTAGCCACGGGGTTTGTCAAACGACAGCACCACTCCCTTTCTCCTTTCCAGGCGGGGTTGGGTGTGTGTATGTTTCTCGTGAATGGTCTTGGTCAATTCCTCATACACGATCTTAGTCTTGGTATTTCGCTTGATAGCGGCCTCTCGAATCTCCGCCATCAGGGAAGACCATTTGAACGATGGCTGAAAAAAGTCCCTCCATGAGCCATAGTAGGGCTCGGGTTCTTTCTCCCTGGTGCAGCAGGCGGGTTGCTCCGGTCCCGGAGCGTAGGCCGGTGGAGCCTCCTCTGGCTCTACACCGGTGTCGGTCATCTTTTCAATCCTTGGTGCGGACGCTGCAGCAACACTCTGCTCACAATTCAACATGCTCGATCCTTCTGAGGAGAGCGATAGGGTCGCGTCAATTAGAGTAGCCAGCTCCTCCCACTGCACTGGGGAGCCGCCCCCCAGGTATTCCAGTATATGGAAGGCGGTGTCCATGCTGGCAGACATGCAAATCTCCAGATAAGCCGTGGCGCCTGCCCTTGACCTTCTTCCCGCTTTTTCCTCAGAAAGGCGCCAATTTTTCCCGCCTTTTCGGGATGAAGGTGACGCAGCAGTAAATTCAGCAAGCCCAGCAGCCATCTTTAGGTACAAACGCTGTCTATTCACTGACAGCAAGCAGGATTGTAAAAAGTCCACAAAACCACATTCCAATGCGGCGGTTTTCTTCCTCTGTGTAGCGCAACACTGCACAGCGCTTTTTAGAGTTTTTTGGTACACTTTGGGTAGAATTTTCAGTCCACAAAGTCCACTTGAATAAAACAGGTAAATTGTCACTTTGGTCACAGGGCAACTGTATAAGGCACAAAGTTCACGCTTCTTGCACTAGAAAGCGTGCGTATCCTGTTCGTGACGCCAAAAGAGAGGTGCAGCGTACTCAAGTTGTGTGCAGTAGGTGTTTCTGGGTGATGTAGTGCAATATACACTAACCTGGTACAGCTGACTCTCTGCAAGGGCAGGTATAGGTAGAAATAGTTCGTGACGCCAGTGCCAAGTAAACGGTGGCACGCCGTTTGCGGATGCAGGAATAAATTGAGGAAACGTAGCTTTAAAACAGAATTCCAACTTTAGTAGTTTTCCAAGCAGAGACAATAATGGAAATGCAGTTCCTAAGCATACAGTCGATTTTGCAATTCGGTCGATGCAGGCAATTCAGTTATAGCAGGGTAATTACAGAGTGTTGAACACAGGACTTGCAGCACAGGAGCTTGCACTCTAATTCTGTCTGATCCTGGAATACAGCAATTCTTCACCAAGGCCCATTAACCTAATTCTGGCTTTATATCCTTGGCTATGGCTTTAATCAGTACCTCCTCTGTCTTTCTGAGTACCTCTTGCTTTCCTGATCTTTGCCTCTGTCTCTCTCAGCTTCTGGAAACTTCCTCAGGCTCTAGAAACTTCTGACTGTGGTCTAGACTGACTTCTGCACTCCACACTAGATCAGGTTACACTGACTTTCCCTTCCTTGTCTGGCCCTTATATAAACTAGGGCTCCCTAGCTCCCTCTAGCGACTAGAAGCTGGAATGACACCCCTGCAGGCCTGTACCTGCAAGTTTCACAGTAACAGGGAAATACATGACATTACATTACATAACAATTTATAAAACTGACATATACCAACTTCTCCATAACTAAGGAGGGACGACAGCACACCAAGTGACACTTTGGTAGTGACGGGTATTACAGTTCCCGTATACTACACATTGTCTAAGTGAACCCCTGGATCTTCACAGTACCCCTGATGGTGGGGATAGACTTTCCCGAGGGGAACAACAGGTTGCTTCCTCTTGAGGAGGAAAGGCACACGAGGCAGGAGGTGCCTGAGAAAAGTACCAGAGGTGCAGGACCGAACGATGAGGCAGAGGCATAGTCAGACAGTCAAAAGGTCAGGGCAGGCGGCACAGGTACAGGTTAGGCAATCCGGGTCGGCAACAGGAGAGTCAAGGCAAGCAGGTAGGGATATAACAGGTAGCAGAGTCCAGGAATACAGGTAAGAGTCAGGAACACAAGAACACAAGCTGAAAACAGGAACCTTTGCAGGGCATCTGGGAAGGGGGATGAGCCACTTATATATGTGCAGGAGGGCTAGGATAGGTCAGTGAGGTCACATGACCTAACCCATAAAGCCCAGGAAGGGACGCGCGCTGGCCATCAAGGAAGTGCTGCAGGAAAGAAACTGCAAACATGCTGTGGCCAGGGCTGAGAGCAAACTGTGAAGCATATCCCAGAACAACAGCACCCACACAGACAGAGCCCAGGACTGCAGCAGTGAATGGGAAGCACCGACCGCAGATGACTGCTGAACACGGCGCCCGGGACCGCGGGGGTCAGCAGGGGAACAGCGGTGCACAGCAGCCGCTGTTACAGTACCCACCTCACCCTTGCGCCCCCTCTTCTTGAGTCCATGACGAGACAGAAACTTTTTAATCAGGCTTGGAGCATGAATATTCTCCTCTGGTTCCCAAGACCTCTCCTCAGGACCAAAGCCCTTCCAGTCCACAAGATAGTAGATCTTCTTGCCACGCTCCTTGATGTCCAGGATGTCTTTGATCTAAAATGTCTCATCAGAATCTTCAGATACCAGAGTTTGAGTAGAAGGAGCCGGCGAGAAGCGATTAAGTACTACTGGTTTTAGGGCACGTGGAAGGCATTAGGAATACGCAGAGAGAGAGGCAGATGTAACTTATATGTTACTTCGTTGATCCTCCTCAGTACTTCAAAGGGTCCAAGGAACTTAGGAGCAAACTTGAAACTGGGAACCCTTAAGCAGATGTCTTTAGAAGAGAGCCAAACCTTATCTCCAGAGGAGAACTGAGGCGGTTTTCTTTTTCTCTTGTCTGCATTCGCTTTCATGCGGGTCACCGCTTTGTTGATGCAGTCCTTGGTGTCACTCCAAATCTTCAAAAAATCCCTACAAGAGGAATCTGCAGTTGGTACCCAAGAAGATGTAGGAACAGGGAGAGGAGTACGAGGGTGTTGTCCATAAACGACAAAGAACAGAGAGGATCCAGTAGACTCGCTAGAGTGGTTGTTATAGGAGAATTCAGCCCAAGGTAGCAATTGTACCCAGTTGTCATGTTGGACTTGGGATGAAACAAAATGCCTGAGATAGTTCTCTAATATTTGATTGACCAGCTCTACTTGCCCGTTGGTCTGGGGATGATAACCGGAAGAGAAGTCCAGCTCAATTTCAAGCATCCGGCAAAAGGCTCTCCTGAACTTAGAGGTAAACTGGACTCCGCGATCAGAAACAATATGCCAAGGTAGACCATGCAAGCGGAATATGTGTCTCATGAACAGTTTAGCAAGTTCAGCAGCCAAGGGAAGTCCAGCCAAAGGAACGAAATGTGCCATCTTGGAGAAGCGGTACACGACCACCCAGATAGCTGTACATCCAGCAGAAGAGGACAAACAAAGTCCATGGTAATGTGTTGCCATGGGGCATCAGGAACAGGAAGGGGTAACAAGAGCCTGGGTGGTTTGGTCCTGGAGACTTTATTCTGAGCACAGAATGTGCAGACAGACACATAATCATGCACATCCTTAGACAGTGTGGGGCACCAGTAGTGGCAAGACAAAAGTTCTGTGGTCTTGCGGATCCCTGGTAGAGATGTCGCGAACATAAAATTTTCCGTTCGCGAACGGGCGAACCGCCATAGACTTCAATAGGCAGGCGAATTTTAAAACCCACAGGGACTCTTTCTGGCCACAATAGTGATGGAAAAGTTGTTTCAAAGGAACTAACACCTGGACTGTGGCATGTCGGAGGGGGATCCATGGCAAAAATCCCATGGAAAATTACGTAGTTGACGCAGAGTCGGGTTTTAATCCATAAAGGGCAAAAATCACCTAACATTCCTAAATTGTTTGGAATAACGTGCTTTAAAACATCAGGTATGATGTTGTATCGATCAGGTAGTGTAAGGGTTACGCCCGCTTCACAGTGACAGACCAAACTATGACAGACCAAACTCCCTGTTTAACGCACCGCAAACAACTGCAAACAGTCCATTTGCACAACCGCAAACTCCCCATTTGCACAAGGTTGGATACCAAGCTAGCCATGTCCCGTTCCTTGTCTTCACTGACGTCATTGAAGGTCTCTTCCTCCACCCAGCCACGTACAACACCAAGGGTCCCTGAAAGGTGACAACAAGCCCCCTAGGACGCCTGCTGTGGTTGGTCTTCCATCTCCTCAAAGCCACCTTCCTCCTCTGACTCCTCTTCTTCAGACTCCTCTCTCTGCGTTGCTGCAGGTCCAGCAATCGACGACGACAAGGCTGCTTCTGGTGGTGTTGGTGACCACAACTCTTCCTCTTCATGCTCATCTACGGCCTGATCCAGCACTCTTCGCAGGGCACTCTCCAGAAAAAACGCAGGGCACTCTCCAGAAAAAAATAATCTTTTATCACACTTGGTAATGACGTACAGGATTTTGCATCCACCATTTCATTTTCTGAAGTTCTGCCTGTGCATAATGTTCAGAATGATAGGCAGAGGCGCATAAAGGAGTTCAACATATGGCTTGGTAAATGGTGTCAAGTGCAAGGATTTGGCTTTGTTTCTCATGATAGCTCTACTTGGAATAGAAAGGAACTGTACAAAAAAGATGGTTTGCATCTTTCTCTCAAAGGAACAAATGTACTTAGTGAACAACTCCAAGAATTTGCGAAAGAGTATTTAAACTAGGAAGGGGGGGGCAAAAGAGTGAAAATAAAAGAGTCCAATTGCCCCCCGAAACAATGCCAGAACAGGTCAGAAGCACAGAGGTTAAGAAATGATAAGCTCAGAGTCCTGTCTACAAATGCTCGCAGTTTAGGTAAAAAAATCAATGAACTTGGGTCAATAATGGCATCTGAGAATGTAGATTTAGTGGCTGTTACGGAGACATGGTTTAATGAAAGAAATGACTGGGACATAACCATACCAGGGTACTCTTTATACAGAAGAGACAGAGAAGGCAAGAAAGGAGGAGGAGTGGCCCTGTATGTGAAAGATAGCATTAAATCTAACCTAATACAAGTTGGTGAGGCCAACATAGAGTCAGTTTGGGTTACGTTGCAGTTTGCTAACCATGCAGTAACTCGTGTAGGTGTGATATATAGACCACCTGGTCAAGTTAAAGAACTAGATGATCTACTAGTTGAAGAAATAGCTAAAATGACAATGAAAGGAGAAGTTATCATTATGGGAGATTTCAATCTTCCATATATAAACTAGAAAACCAAAATAGCAAGTTCTACCAGGAGTACAGATATTCTAAATTCCCTACTGGGGTTATCTCTACAACAAGTGGTTGAGGAGCCAACCCGGAGGGAGGCCATTTTGGATTTGGTATTCACAAATGGGGATTCGGTATATGATGTCATTGTAGGCGAAACCTTGGGATCTAGTGATCACCAGTCAGTGTGGTTTAATATAAGAACTGTGAAAGAGTCCCACCACACAAAAACAAAAGTTTTAGATTTTAGAAAAACAGACTTTTCAAAAATGAAATTAGTCATACAGTCATGTGAAAAAATTAGGACACCCTTTGAAAGCATGTGGTTTTTTGTAACATTTTTTATAAATGGTTATTTCATCTCCGTTTCAACAATACAGAGAGATTAAAGTAATCCGACTAAACAAAGAAAACTGAAGAAAAGTCTTTTCAAGATCTTCTGTAAATGTCATTCTACAAAAATGCCTATTCTAACTGAGGAAAAAGATAGGACACCCTTGCCCCTAATAGCGAGTGTTACCTCCTTTGGCTGAAATAACTGCAGTGAGACGGTTCTTGTAGCCATCTACCAGTCTTCGACATCGGTCTGAGGAAATTTTACCCCACTCCTCAATGCAGAACTTTTTCAGCTGTGAGATGTTTGAGGGGTTTCTTGCACGTACAGCCCTTTTCAAGTCACCCCACAGCATCTCAATGGGATTCAAATCTGGACTTTGACTTGGCCATTCCAGGACTCTCCATTTCTTCTTTTTCAGCCAATCTTTGGTTGATTTACTAGTATGTTTTGGGTCATTGTCATGTTGCATGGTCCAGTTCCGCTTCAGCTTTAATTTTCTAACTGATGGTCTCACATGTTCTTCAAGCACCTTCTGATACACAGTAGAATTCATCGTGGATTCTATGATGGTGAGCTGACCAGGTCCTGCTGCAGCAAAGCAGCCCCAAACCATGACACTTCCACCTCCATGCTTCACAGTTGGTATGAGGTTCTTTTTTTGGAATGCTGTGTTTGGTTTACGCCAAACATGTCCTCTGCTGTTGTGTCCAAATAATTCAATTTTGGACTCATCTGTCCAAAGAACATTATTCCAGAAGTCCTGGTCTTTGTCAACTTTATCTCTGGCAAATGTCAGTCTGGCCTCGATGTTTCTCTTGGAAAGCAAAGGTTTCCTCCTTGCACACCTCCCATGCAAGTTAAACTTGTACAGTCTCTTTCTGATTGTAGAGGCATGTACTTCTACATCAACAGTAGCCAGAGCCTGCTGTAGTTCTCGAGATGACACTTTAGGGTTTTTGGAGACCTCTTTTAGCATCTTGCGGTCTGCTCTTGGGGTGAACTTGCTGGGGCGACCAGTCCTGGGCATGTTGGCAGTTGTTTTGAAAGCCCTCCACTTGTAGACTATCTTCCGGACAGTGGAATGGCTGATTTCAAAATCTTTTGAGATCTTTTTAAATCCCTTCCCAGACTCATAGGCTGCTACAATCTTTTTTCTGAAGTCCTCTGACAGCTCTTTTGCTCTCACTATGGTGCTCACTCTCACTTCAACAGTCAGGAGCACACCAAACTAAATGTCTGAGGTTTAAATAGGGCAAGCCTCATTCAACATGCAGAGTAACGATCTACTAATTATGTGCACCTGGTGTGATATACCTGTGTGAGATCTGAGCCAATTTAAGAGGGAATACATGTGAGGGTGTCCTATCTTTTTCCTCAGTTAGAATAGGCATTTTTGTAGAATGACATTTACAGAAGATCTTGAAAAGACTTTTCTTCAGTTTTCTTTGTTTAGTTGGATTACTTTAATCTCTCTGTATTGTTGAAACGGAGATGAAATAACCATTTATTAAAAATGTTACAAAAAACCACATGCTTTCAAAGGGTGTCCTAATTTTTTCACATGACTGTAAATGAGTCCTTATCCGACTGGAACGGATTACATGGAGTCCAGGAGAAATGGGACTACTTAAAAGGTGCATTATTGAAGGCAACAGAAAATTGCATTAGACTTGTCAGTAAAAGCAAAAAAAGGAGGAGACCACTGTGGTACTCAGCAGAAGTGGCCCAAATCATTAAAAATAAAAAGCTAGCATTTTGTAATTATAAAAAACCCCAGAGCAATGAAGATAAGGAAATCTACAAGATTAGGCAGAGAGAGGCCAAGCAAGTTATAAGAACTTCTAAAGCGCAGGCAGAAGAAAAACTAGCTCAGTCTATGAAAAAAGGGGATAAGACATTCTTCACATATATAAATGAAAAAAGGAAATTAAAACAAGGAATAACTAAATTAAAAACAAAGGACGGAAGGTATGTAGAAGAGAATAAAGGGCTAGCCGACTGCCTTAATGAATACTTCTGTTCAGTTTTTACAAAAGAAAAAGGAGAAGGACCTCCACTAGAAAGAATGACTAATAAATCGTTTGATGCATGTATCTTTACAGAGGAAGATGTTCTAAGTTTGCTGTCTAAGGTGAAGACAAATAAGTCACAGGGGCCTGATGAGATACACCCAAAATTATTAAAAGAGCTTAGTGGTGAGCTGGCAAAACCGTTAACAGATTTATTTAACCAATCATTAGTAACAGGAGTCGTCCCGGAAGATTGGAAATTGGCAAATGTCGTGCCCATTCACAAGAAAGGTAGTAGGGAGGAATCGAGCAACTATAGACCAGTGAGTCTGACATCAATAGTAGGCAAATTAATGGAAACCCTATTAAAGGATAGGATTGTGGAACATCTAAAATCCCATGGATTGCAAGATGAAAAACAACATGGGTTTACTTCAGGGAGATCATGTCAAACAAATCGTATAGATTTTTCTTACTGGGTGAATAAAATAATAGACGGTGGAGGTGCAGTAGACATCGCATATCTAGATTTTAGTAAGGCTTTTGACACTGTCCCACATAGAAGACTTATCAATATACTGCAGTCATTGAGCATGGACTCCCATATTGTTGAGTGGATTAGGCAGTGGCTAAATGACAGACAACAGAGGGTTGTAGTCAATGGAGAACATTCAAAACAAGGTCATGTTACCAGTGGGGTTCCACAGGGATCTGTACTGGGACCGATATCTTCATAAGTGATATTGCAAAAGGCCTCGATGGTAAGGTTTGTCTTTTTGCTGATGACACAAAGATATGTAACAGGGTTGATGTTCCTGGAGGGAAACGCCAAATGGAAAAGGATTTAGGAAAACTAGAAGAATGGTCAGAACTCTGGAAACTGAAATTTAATGTGGATAAGTGCAAGATAATGCACCTGGGGCGTAAAAACCCAAGGGCAGAATATAGAATATTTGACACAGTCCTGACCTCAGTATCTGAGGAAAGGGATTTAGGAGTAATTATTTCAGAAGACTTAAAGGTGGGAAGACAATGTAATAGAGCAGCACGAAATGCCAGCAGAATGCTTGGATGTATAGGAAGAGGTATAAGCAGTAGAAAGAGTGAAGTGCTTATGCCGCTGTACAGAACACTGGTGAGACCTCACTTGGAGTATTGTGCGCAGTACTGGAGGCCATATCTCCAGAAGGATATAAATACTCTAGAGAGAGTTCAGAGAAGAGCTACTAAACTAGTACATGGATTGCAGGATAAAACTTACCAGGAAAGGTTAAAGGACCTTAATATGTATAGCTTGGAAGAAAGAAGAGACAGAGGGGATATGATAGAAACTTTTAAATACATAAAGGGAATCAACTCGGTAAAGGAGGAGAGCATATTTAAAAGAAGAAAAACTACCACAAGAGGACACAGTTTTAAATTAGAGGGGCAAAGGTTTAAAAGTAATATAAGGAAGTATTACTTTACTGAGAGAGTAGTGGATGCATGGAATAGCCTTCCTGCAGAAGTGGTAGCTGCAAATACAGTGAAGGGGTTTAAGCATGCATGGGATAGGCATAAGGCCATCCTTCATATAAGATAGGGCCGGGGGCTATCCATAGTATTCAGTATATTGGGCAGACTAGATGGGCCAAATGGTTCTTATCTGCCGACACATTCTATGTTTCTATGTTTCTATGTTTCTATATGGGATGAGGTCGATGATGTTGCCTTGGGTTTGACTGACCAGGTTTGTCACCTCCGCAAAAGGACGCATGAGCCTACAGCCATTGTGCATGAGCGTTCAGTAACGCGGCCAAAAAATACCCAGCTCCGCAGAGGCTGTCCTCTTTTTTTTAAATTAAAAAAAAATCTGTTTTAATGTACTGTGCAATCCCAATATGAGTGGTATGTTAAGTAGTACTATTTCTATCAGTTTAATCTCTTGTTTTGTCCCCTATCAGGGGCCGGTGTATGGAATAGATTTTAGGAACCGGAAGATTGAAAAAGATGCTTGGTCGGTCCTCTTACTTCCAATTTGGGGCACTGCGCGTACGGCTTGCAATGTACTATGCCACCAGATATGAGTGGTGTGTTTAAGTAGTACTATTCCTATCAGTTTAATCCCTGCTATGTCCCCTATCAGGGGACGTGTATGGAATATATTTTAGGAACCAGGAGATGGAAAAAGATGCTTGGTCGGTCCTCTTACTTCCAATTCGGGGCACTGCGCGTGCGCCGTGTAATGTACTGTGCAATCCCAATATGAGTGGTATGTTAAGTAGTACTATTCCTATCAGTTTAATCCCTGTTACGTCCCCTATCAGGGGACGTGTATGGAATAGATTTTAGGAACCGGGAGATGGAAAAAGATGCTTGGTCGGTCCTCTGACTTCCAATTTGGGGCACTGTGCGTGCGCCGTGCAATGTACTGTGCAATCCCAATATGAGTGGTATGTTAAGTAGTACTATTCCTATCAGTTTATTCCCTGTTACGTCCCCTATCAGGGGACGTGTATGGAATAGATTTTAGGAACCGGGAGATGGAGAAAGATGCTTGGTTGGTCCTGCTACTTCCAATTTGGGGCACTGCGCGTACGCCTTGCAATGTACTGTGCCACCAGATATGAGTGGTGTGTTAAGTAGTACTATTCCTATCAGTTTAATCCCTGTTACGTCCCCTATCAGGGGCCGGTCTATGTAATAGATTTTAGGAACCGGGAGATGGAAAAAGATGCTTGGTTGGTCCTCCTACTTCGAATTTGGGGCACTGTGCGTGCGCCGTGCAATGTACTGTGCCACCAGATATGAGTGGTGTGTTAAGTAGTACTATTCCTATCAGTTTAATCCCTGTTACGGATTAGATTTCATGGAATAGATTTTAGACAACCGCAAAGAGTTGTCAATAGTTGACACACTCATGACATAAATTTTATTCCTCTATGCGTCAATCTTGGTGTAGTGATGACTGTGCTCGTGCGCACGTTTGGGAGATTGCAGGCGATGGGGGTTTTTCAAAGCCTATGGTCATGGTGAGGTAGTTCAGTGACAGTTAAGTGACCCAGAAAACAATGATTCTGCAGTGTGGGCCCATTGTTGGCCTAGTAGGCTTTAATGATCACCTTAGATGATCACAAAAAAAATTAATGTTTTTTCTATGCAAAATTATCCAGCCGATCGCTTTTGGTCTGTTCACAATGAAGCAACGACCTTATCATCTGGGGTGTGCCAACATTGCCATTGCCAACACACTCATAGAGGTAGTCGCTTCATTGTGATATGCAAGCCCCTTCACCACAAGGTAATGATCACGAAGGGGAATTGACACATGTATGTGCCTTTTTTTTTGTTTTGTTTTTGCAGCCACAGTGCAGCACCAGAGGCCAGAAAAATTAGGCATGTACACATGCCTGAAAAATTAGGTATTGTTGCAGCCGCTGCTGTAGCAGCGGTTAGAAAAATTGATGTTTTCCAGGCAAAAAGTGCACTAAAACATTGCGGCTTGAACCCTAGTTGGTGGCGGATAAGTCACGCAAGTCATCCGGCATGCAGAGATAAAATACAGCAGCGTGTGGACCATTTTTAGCCCAAGGCAGCTCATCTCATCAGGCCTTTTTTAGTCAAATGTATCGCCCACTGTCAGTCTCTTCGGGATCCATGCCTCATTCATCTTAATAAAGGTGAGGTAATCTAGACTTTTTTGAACTAGGCGACTTCTCTTCTCAGTGACAATACCTCCTGCTGCACTGAAAGTCCTTTCTGACAGGACACTTGAAGCGGGGCAGGCCAGAAGTTCTATCGCAAATTGGGATAGCTCAGGCCACAGGTCAAGCATGCACACCCAGTAGTCAAGGGGTTCATCGCTCCTCAGAGTGTCAATATCTGCAGTTAAGGTGAGGTAGTCTGTGGCAATGCGTAGGACTTAAAAAGCTCTGCATGTCCTCCATCAACAACATGTCTGTAAAGCGTCCTGTTCTTGCCGGCGTGGTCGTGGTAGGAGGAGGATTACTTTCACCTCTTCCCCTGTTAGATTCCCGTTGTGCTGTGACATTACCCTTATACGCTGTGTAAAGCATACTTTTTAATTTATTTTGGAACTGCTGCATCCTTTCCGACTTCCAGTAATTCGGTAACATTTCAGGCACTTTCTGCTTATACCGGGGGTCTAGTAGCGTGGCCACCCAGTACAGGTCGTTCTCCTTCAGCCTTTTTCTACAAGGGTCCCTCAACAGGCACGACAGCATGAAAGAACCCATTTGCACAAGGTTGGATAACGAGCTACTCATGTCCCGTTCCTCGTCCTCACTGATCTCACTGAAGGTCTGTTCTTCCCCCAGCCACGTACAACACCACGGGTACCAGATAGGTGACAACGAGCACCCTGGGATGCCTGCTGTGGTTGGTCTTCCTCCTCCTCCTCAAAGCCACATTCCTCCTCTGACTCCTCTTCCTCAGACTCCTCTTCCAGCGTTGCCGCAGGTCCAGCAAGCGATGCTGATAAAGCTGTTTCTGGTGGTGATGGTGACCACAACTCTTCCTCTTCCTCTTCACGCTCATCTGCGGCCTGATCCAGCACTCTTCGCAGGACACGCTCCAGGAAGAAAACAAATGGGATGATGTCGCTGATGGTGCCTTCAGTGCGACTGACTAGGTTTGTCACCTCATCAAAAGGACGCATGAGCCTACAGGCATTGCGCATGAGTGTCCAGTAACATGGCAAAAAAATACCCAGCTCTGCAGAGGCTGTCCTAGAACCCCGGTCAAACAAATACTCGTTGACGGCTTTTTCTTGTTGGAGCAGGCGGTCGAACATTAGGAGTGTCGTGCTGTCTCAAATCAAGCGCCTCACTGGCATGTTGTTTCGCCACTGGATATCTGAAAAGTGCGCCATGGCCTGTAGGAACACCTGAAATGGCCACATACCTTCCTGGCCTGCTTGAGGACGTCCTGTAAGCCTGTGTACTTATGCACAAAGCGTTGTACAATCAGATTCAACACGTGCCATGCACGGCACATGTGTCAACTTGCCCAAATTCAATGCCGCCAACAAATTGTTTCCGTTGTCACACATCACTTTGCCGATCTCCAGTTGGTGCGGAGTAGGCCACTGATCCACCTGTGCGTTCAGGGCGGACAGGAGTGCTGGGCCGGTGTGACTCTCTGCTTTCAGGCAAGTCAACCCCAAGACAGCGTGACACTGTCGTATCCGGGATGTGGAATAGCCCCTGGGGAGCTGGGGGGGTGCAGTTGATGTGGAGCAAGACGCAACAGTAGAAGAGGACTCAGCCGAGGAAGTTTTCGAAGAGGATGGAGTAGGAGGAGTAGAGGAGGTGGCAGCAGGCCTGCCTGCAAGTCGTGGCGGTGTCACCAACTCCTCTGCAGAGCCACGCATTCCATGCTTGGCAGCTGTCAGCAGGTTTACCCAATGCGCAGTGTAGGTGATATACCTGCCCTGACCGTGCTTTGCAGACCAGGTATCAGTGGTCATATGGACCCTTGCCCCAACACTGTGTGCCAGACATGCCATGACTTCCTTTTGCACAATAGAGTACAGGTTGGGGATTGCCTTTTGTGAAAAGAAATTTCGGCCGGGTGCTTTCCACTGCGGTGTCCCAATAGCTACAAATTTTTTGAAGGCCTCAGACTCCACCAGCTTGTATGGTAAAAGCTGGCGGGCTAAGAGTTCCGACAAGCCAGCTGTCAGACGCCGGGCAAGGGGGTGACTCTGTGACATTGGCTTCTTACGCTCAAACATGTCCTTGACAGACACCTGACTGTGGGCAGATGAGCAGGAACTGCTCAAGGCGAGAGACGGAGTGGCGGGTGGTTGAGAGGGGGCAAGGAGGACAGCAGTGGTTGACGTGGCTGAAGATGCTGGACCAGGAGGAGGATGGCAGCTTTGAGTTTGTGTTCTGCTTGTACTCATGTGTTGATCCCATAGGCGTTTGTGATTTGAGATCATGTGCCTTTGCAAAGCAGTTGTACCTAGGTGGGTGTTGGACTTCCCACGACTCAGTTTCTTTTGGCACAGGTTGCAAATGGCATCGCTGTTGTCAGAGGCAGACACACAAAAAAAATGCCACACTGCTGAGCTCTGCAATGACGGCATTCTGGTGGTGGCAACAGCATGCGTTGATTGGCGTGCTGTCTGGCTGACCCCTGGTGCCGATGCATGCTGTCTGACTGTGCCACTAGCTCCTTGCGATGACCTCCCCCTGCTTCCAACTCGTCTCCTCCTCCTCTCTGTCTCTCCATCTGAACTTTTCCCCTGTTCTTCTTCTCTTCGAGCGGGCACCCACTTGACATCCACGGACACATCGTCATCATCAACCGCTTCACTTGTATCTGACAACTCAGCAAAGGAAGCAGCAATGGGTACAACATCATCATCATCACACCGTACGTCCATGTGTGTAATGCTGCCTGACTGAGACATATCCCTGCTATCTACATCCTCTGGCAATAATGGTTGCGCATCACTCATTTCTTCCAACTGATGTGTAAATAACTCCTCTGACAGACAAGTGAAGCAGCTGTGGTGCTAGTGTTGGTGGTGGCGGCAGGCGGGCAAGTGGTAACTTGAGAGGTGCCCGAAGCTGAGCTAGAGGAGGATGGTGCGTCAAGGTTCCGAGCGGAAGCTGTAGAAGATTGGGTGTCCTGTGTTAGCCAGTCAACTATGTCCTCAGAACTTTTCGAGTTCAGGGTACGTGGCCTCTGAACACTGGGCATTATTCAAGGGCCAAAGGGAATCACAGTACCACGACCACGACGGCCCCTGCGGGGTGGCCTGCCTCTGCCTGTCATTTTTTTTAGATTAGTTTAGTTGTACTATGCGTGCAAGGTACTGTGACATCAGATATGAGTGGCACTGTGCACTGGCAGAAGTTGGCAGAGTAGACGCTGTAGGCCTGACACACACGCTTTTTTTTTTTTTATGTAATCTACTGTGACACCAGATATGAGTTGCACTGGTGTGACACTGTGCACTGGCAGTGCCTGAAACAGACACGCTTGCAGGCAACTGACTGCTATTATATTACAGTCAAAATTGTTGTTGTTTTTTTAAATGTAATCTACTGTGACACCAGATATGAGTTGCACTGGTGTGACACTGGGCACTGGCAGGGCCTTAAACACACACGCTTGCAGGCAACTTACTGCTATACTATTACAGTCAAAATTGATATATATTTTTTTTTTTATGTAATCTACTGTGACACCAGATATGATTTGCACTGGTGTGACACTGTGCACTGGCAGGGCCTGAAACACACACGCTTGCAAGCAACTGACTGCTATTATATAACAGTAAAAATTGTTGTTGTTTTTTTAAATGTAATCTACTGTGACACCAGATATGAGTTGCACTGGTGTGACACTGTGCACTGGCATGGCCTGAAACACACACGCTTGCAGGCAGCTGACTGCTATTATATTACAGTCAAAATTTGTTGTTTTTTTTTAAATGTAATCTACTGTGACACCAGATATGAGTTGTACTGGTGTGACACTGTGCTCTAGCAGGGCCTGAAACACACAAACACGTGCAGGCAACTGACTGCTATTATATTACAGTAAAAAAAAATTGTTGTTTTTTTAAATGTAATCTACTGTGACACCAGATATGAGTTGCACTGGTGTGACACTGTGCACTGGCAGGGCCTGAAACACACACGCTTGCAGGCAGCTGACTGCTATTATATTACAGTCAAAATTTGTTGTTTTTTTTTAAATGTAATCTACTGTGACACCAGATATGAGTTACACTGGTGTGACACTGTGCACTGGCAAAGCCTGAAACACACACGCTTGCAGGCAACTGACTGCTATTATATTACAGTCAAAAATTGTTGTTGTTTTTTAAATGAAATCAACTGTGACACCAGATATGAGTTGCACTGGTGTAACACTGTGCACTGGCAGGGTCTGAAATACACACGCTTGCAGGCAACTGACTGCTATTATATTACAGTCAAAAAAGTTTTTTTTTTTTTTTTTTTTTTTTTAATGCAAGCTACTGTGACACCAGATATGAGTGGTGGCACTGAGCAAGTGGGCACAGTATACGCTGTGAGCCTGACACACACGCTGGCAGGAAACTGTAATTAGATTACAGAGAAAAAAAAAGCAGACTGATGTACTAGCCCTAAAAAGGGCTTTTTGGGGTGCTGTCAGGACGCTGTCCTTACAGCAGAGATCAGATGAGTCCTTCAGAACTGTAGTGGACACTGAATACACTGGCCTAGCTATCGATTTCCCTATTAAATCAGCAGCAGCTACACTGTCCCTCCTCTCACTAAGACTGCAGCTTCCGAATGAATCTAAAATGGATGCTGTCCAGGAGGTGGGAGGGTCTGGGAGGGAGGGTATGCTGCTGATTGGCTGGAATGTGTCTGCTGACTGTGAGGTACAGGGTCAAAGTTTGCTCAATGATGACGAATAGGGGGCGGACCGAACATCGCATATGTTCGCCCGCTGCGGCGAACAAGCTATGTTCGCCGGCGAATAGTTCGGGACATCTCTAATCCCTGGGTGACCAGCCAGTTTGGAGTTGTGCTCCCAAGCTAAAGTACGTTTTCTCTTGGCAGATGGCACGAATGTCTTCCCGGGAGGGTGGACTTTTGATGAAAACATAGGTAAAGCAATAAAGAGATGCGATTCCATAGTTTTCCAGGACTATACATCTTCTGGATATAGACACACATCTGTCATCTGTCTCTACTGAGTAGAATTGTGTACGTATGTTTGCCAACATATTTATCTTGGCATATATGAAATGACTATGTGTATTGATCTCTCAGGTAATTCAGGAAGTGTCTTGTGGGCTTTAGATGTCATTCAAGTAAAATCCTCTGAAAGCATTTGGAGAGATATTAGTAGACCACACATTTTCTGGGATCCTGATAAATGTTACCCATTGACTTCAATTACTGCATCAAGATCAAAACCTGATGGCATTAAAAACAGCTTAGATCTCTCAGACATTTGTGGAAGGCCAGAGGTTGAACATATTTAATGTCAGTGCTGTCTATATATGCAGTAAACCCTTAAGAACAAAAACTAGAAAAAGGACATGAGTAGGAAATTGAAAAGCTTTATTGTAACCTATTTAAGGGCTATTTGAACTTTGGGAAATTAGCCCTTTCAAGTAAATGTATTCCCTGATCAGAAAGAATTGTTTAAAAGCAGCTTGGTAGTGAAAATGTGATATAAATCTTGGGTTACCATCAAAAGTTAAAGAAAAGTTAGAAAGAGATATTTACCCAGGCTTGTGTCTTTTGCAGAGCCTAATTTGTCCTAGAACGTGTCGTGCCAGTAGCATCATGACAGGGCGGGGCGGCCAATTAGGCGAGGTGAGGCGATCGCCTCAGGTGGCGTGGCCTTGGACATAAGTTGGGGGCGGCAGCGGAGGCACAGGGCAGTGGAAGCACTCATCTCTATATTCATCTGTATCGTCAACCTCAGGACGGGGATACAGATTGATGCTGCAGCGGAGCAGGGAGGGACATCTCCCTTCCCCGTTCCTCTGATAGGCTACAGGCACTAGGTCTGCAGCCTATCAGAGGCCGGTGCAGGAGGTGCAATGATGTCGCCTGAGCAGTACCACGTGGGACACAGGCTGGAAGAGGCCTGCATCGCATCGCTGCCAGCCTCATGGAGGTAAGTATGTGTGTTTATTTATTTTTTATATTGCACAATGCAGGAGCGGAGCATTATGGGGGCATCTGAAGGCACTAAGAAGGGGCATTTCTTACTGGCACATCATGGGGGGCACTATGGAGGGCATCTAGGGGCACTAAGAAGGGTCATTTCTTACTGACACATTATTAGGGGCATCAAGGGGCCCTAAAAAGGGGTATTTCTTACTGGCACATTATGGGGGCACTATGGGGGAAGGGAGAACAGAAGCCCTATGGGGCATCTACTGAGGACACAAAGAAGGGTTATTTCATATGGGGGGCACTATGGGGAAGGGGGGGAAAGGGTCTCTATGGGGGCATCTACTGGGGGCGCTAAGAAGGGGTATTTTTTACTGGCACATTATGGGGGGCACTATGAGGAAGGGGGGAGAGGAGAGCTATGGGGGTATCTACTGGGGCACTAAGAAGGGGTATTTTATATTATATATGGGGCACATTATAGAAAGCATCTGCTAGGGCTCTGTATAAGGTCATTTTATACTGGGACACATTATGTGGGGTACTACAGGGAAGGGGGAAAGAGGAGCACTATGGGGGCATCTACTGGGGGCACTAATAAGGGGTATTTTATACTGGCACACATTATGGGGGACGCTGAGGGCATCTACCGGGTCACTATATAGGGGCATTTTATATGGTACATGAGGAGGGGGAGAGGAGCCCTATAGGGGCAACTACTAGGGGTACTATATAGGGGTATTTGATACTGGCTCATTATAGGGGCTCTATGGGGAAGGGGGAGAGAAGCACTATGGGGGCATTGACTTGGGGACATTATATAGTGGTATTTTATACCAGCACTATGTGGACATTAGCTCAACTGGAGGCACTAAGAGGGGGTATTTTTGTACTGGCACACAGAACAGGTGCATTTTTGTACTAGTGCACATTATTAGGGTGCATTCACATTATAAGGGGGCATTTTTGGTACTGGTGCTCATTTTAAGGGGGAATTTTTCTACTGTCACATTATAAGAAGAACTATTACTACTCGGGGGCATTATGGTGTGCTTTATTACTACTGGGGGAATATGGGGGACATGATTACTAGTATGGGCACTATGGACGCATTATTGCTTCTGGGGCACATTGGGGACATGTTGGGGGCCCTGTAAGAGCACTATTACTACCACTTGCGCTCTGGCAGACAATTATTACTATTGTTGGGACTTTTGGGAGCACTAGTACTGTGTGGGGCGTCCTGGCACAGTACCAGCTTAGCACAGTTACTTTTTGGGGACATTATGTTTAAACTATTGGTGTCAGGGATACTATTTTCTGGGCAGTTATTTTAGAACACTGTTTGCCAATAATTATTGAAGGGTGCTATCTGCATGGTACTAGTATTATCAGGGGGTTTATCTGTTTCTGCACATTGGAGGTGGTTGGATGATTTGTCCAAAAGGTGGGAGGATGATGTAACAGTAGGAAACTAAGATTTATTTTTGTCATAGTGCAGAGACGGGAGTTCGGTGAAAAATCATCATGGAAGTCTGGTCTGAATGAAAGAGATGAGGAAAGAGAATATTTACATCAGAGGAGAGGTCACTTTATGTAAGAGGTATGGGCAGAGGCGGATTAAGTGCATGATAGGCCCGGGGCTGTCTACCCAACTCGGGCCCTGCCCTCCATTTTAGTTTAATTTAGTTTAATAGGCTGCAACGCTCACTGGAACATCGCGGTCTCCTCAAACAGCTGAATAGCGGGGGTGCCAGGAGTCGGACGCCCTCCATCTCATAACTCTCTGAGTACAGATGTCATAGATGTTACCTGCAGTCGTATGTAACACCCCATATAACACAGTAAACTATTGTGTTATCTGGGCTGTTACATAGGACTGCAGGTGACATCTACAAATTAAAATTTTAGTTGCCAAATTTAAAATACATTTGATTATGATAAAAAAAGACTTGGAGGAGAAGATGAGACACAGGTCACAGTAATGAGCCAGCTCTACATATAGGGGAATACAGCACCACCTACCTCTTACATCCAGTGACATCTCCTGTCATGTAGACCTTCTCTTTCCACTTCTCCTCCATTTGACCCAGCCATGACAAATTATTTCAGCCGCATCTCGTCTCTATAGAGTTTGTTACACAGACACTTTAGATTTCTCATAATTGGGGTCATTTATCAAACTGGTGTAAAGTAGAACTGGCTTAGTTGCCCATAGCAACCAATTAGATTCCACCTTTCATTTTCCAAAGGAGCTGTCCAGAATGAAAGGTGGAATCTGATTGGTTGATATGGGAGGGCTACTAACCCAGTTCTACTTTACACCAGTTTGATAAATTATCCCAAAGGTCCCTATAGTGTCTACAGCAGTTATGATGTTCCCTAGAGTGCCCCCAGTAATAATAACATCCTATATTGTGCTTCAGGTAATAATGCCTGTATAATGTCCCCTAATAGCAACGCCCCCCACACTGCCCCATAATTTCCCCCACACTGCCCCATATAGTAATTTCCCCTCACACTGCCCCATATAGTAATTTTCCCTCACACTGTCACCGGATAGTAATTTTCCTCATACTGCCCCCATACAGTAATTTCCCCCACACTGCCCCATATAGTAATTTCACTCACACTGCCCCAGATAGTAATTTCCCTCACACTGCCCAATACAGTAATTACCCACACACTGTCCCATATAGTAAGTTCCCCCATACTGCCCCATATTCCCCACATTGCCCCATTTAGTAATTTCTCCCACATTGCCCCAATATAGTAATTTCCCTCACACTGCCCCATATAATAATTTCCCCCACACTGCCCCATATAATAATTTCCGCCACACTGCTCCATATAATAATTTCCGCCACACTGCCCCATATAATAATTTTCGCCACACTGTCCCATATAGTAATTTCCGCCACACTGCCCCATATAGTAATTTCTCTCACACTGCTTTATATAGTTATTTTCCCCACACTGCCCCCATATAGTAATTTTCCCCACACTGCCCCCAGATAGTAATTTCCCCCACACTGCCCCCAGATAGTAATTTCCCCCACACTGCCCCATATAGTAATTTCCCCCACACTGCCCAATATAGTAATTTCCCCCACACTGCCCAATATAGTAATTTCCCCCACACTGCTCCATATAGTAATTTCCCCCACACTGCCCCATATAATAATTTCCGCCACACTGCCCCATATAATAATTTCCGCCACACTGCCCCATATAATAATTTCCCCACACTGCCCCATGCAGTCATTTCCACCACACTGCCCCCATATAGTAATTCCCCCACACTGCCCCATATAGTAATTTCCCCCACACTGCCCCATATAGTAATTTCCCCCACATTGCCCCATATAGTAATTTCCCCCACACTGCCCAATATAGTAATTTCCCCCACACTGCCCCATATAGTAATTTCCCCCACACTGCCCCATATAGTAATTTCCCCCACACTGCCCCATATAGTAATTTCCCCCACACTGCCCCATATAGTAATTTCCCCCATACTGCTCCATATAATAATTTCCCCCACACTGCCCCATATAGTAATTTCTCCCACACTGCCCCATATAGGTATTTCTCCCACACTGCCCCATATAGTAATTTCCCCCACACTGCCCCATATAGTAATTTCCCCCACACTGCCCCATATAGTAATTTTCCCCACATTGCCCCATATAGTAAATTCCCCCACACTATCCTCCCATGAAATAATTTGCCCCCTACTGCCCCATGAATTTTTTTTCCCTGACACTGCCCTAATGAAGTAATTTGCCCTCACACTTCCCCCTATAAAGTAATTTGCCCCATGTAATAATCTGCCCCCACACTGCCCCCCATGAAGTGATTTGCCCCCATACTGTCCCCATGTCCTCCTCTGCCGCCAAAGTTGGCACACACAGAAAAAAAAAAAAACAACAACTAAAAGCTAATAATTTCCTGTGTCCGGGATGGTGAGGCAGGCCGCAGGCGCGAATCTTCGTTCCGGAGCAGGTGCGCGATGATGTCATCACGCATGCCTGCGCCGGGATTATACTACCACATAGGCTTTGGGCCTACTAGGCGCTCCCATGCCTCACCGAAAAATGTGGGCGTTCGGGGCTGCCGACCCGAACGCCCCTATGTTAATCCACCATTGGGTATGGGGCACTGTATTATGTCTTGTAGTGGTATACGTAATATTAGGAGGGAAGGGGTTAGGTTGAGAATTTGGTATAGGGATTGGGGTGGGGCGCTGTTTCAATTTTCACCTCAGGTAGCAGAAAGGCTAGGTGCACCCCTGATCATGTAATAATGTTTTTTTGGTTGTACCATCTAGGGCAATAATGGTAAATGGAGGTAGATTCTACAAGATGTCTAATCTATTAATGTAGTTCATGACAAGGAATGGGTTGTCATCTACATACAGTGGGGTGCGAAAGTTTGGGAAACCTTGTTAATCGTCATGATTTTCCTGTATAAATCGTTGGTTGTTACGATAAAAAATGTCAGTTAAATATATCATATAGGAGACACACACAGTGATATTTGAGAAGTGAAATTAAGTTTATTGGATTTACAGAAAGTGTGCTATAATTGTTTAAACAAAATTAGGCAGGTGCATAAATTTGGGCACTGTTGTCATTTTATTGATTCCAAAACCTTTAGAACTAATTATTGGAACTCAAATTGGCTTGGTAAGCTCAGTGACCCCTGACCAACATACACAGGTGAATCCAATTATGAGAAAGAGTATTTAAGGGGGTCAATTGTAAGTTTCCCTCCTCTTTTAATTTTCTCTGAAGAGTAGCAACATGGGGGTCTCAAAACAACTCTCAAATGACCTGAAGACAAAGATTGTTCACCATCATGGTTTAGGGGAAGGATACAGAAAGCTGTCTCAGAGATTTCAGCTGTCTGTTTCCACAATTAGGAACATATTGAGGAAATGAAAGACCACAGGCTCAGTTCAAGTTAAGGCTCGAAGTGGCAGACCAAGAAAAATCTCGGATAGACAGAAGCGACGAATGGTGAAAACAGTCAGAGTCAACCCACAGACCAGCACCAAAGACCTACAACATGATCTTGCTGCAGATGGAGTCACTGTGCATCGTTCAAACATTCGGCGCACTTTACACAAGGAGATGCTGTATGCGAGAGTGATGCAGAGGAAGCCTTTTCTCTGCCCACAGCACAAAAAGTGCCGCTTGAGGTGGGCTAAAGCACATTTGGACAAGCCAGCTTCATTTTGGAATAAGGTGCTGTGGATTGAAAAAAATAAAATTGAGTTATTTGGCCATAACAAGGGGCGTTATGCATGGAGGAAAAAGAAAAAACACCTGCTACCTACAGTAAAATATGGTGGTGGTTCCATCATGCTGTGGGGCTGTGTGGCCAGTGCAGGGACTGGGAATCTTGTCAAAGTTGAGGGACGCATGGATTCCACTCAGTATCAGCAGATTCTGGAGACCAATGTCCAGGAATCAGAGACAAAGCTGAAGCTGCGTCGGGGCTGGATCTTTCAACAAGACAACGACCCTAAACACTGCTCAAAATCCACTAAGGCAATTATGCAGAGGAACAAGTACAACGTTCTGGAATGGCCATCTCAGTCCCCAGACCTGAATATAATTGAAAATCTGTGGTGTGACTTAAAGAGAGCTGTCCATGCTCGGAAGCCAATCAAACCTGAATGAACTAAAGATGTTTTGTAAAGAGGAATGGTCCAAAATACCTTCAACCAGAATCCAGACTCTCATTGGAGCCTACAGAAAGCGTTTGGAGGCTGTAATTTCTGCAAAAGGAGGATCTACTAAATATTGATTTCATTTCTTTTTTGTGGTGCCCAAATTTATGCACCTGCCTAATTTTGTTTAAACAATTATAGCACACTTTCTGTAAATCCAATAAACTTCATTTCACTTCTCAAATATCACTGTGTGTGTCTCCTATATGATATATTTAACTGACATTTTTTATCGTAACAACCAACGATTTATACAGGAAAATCATGACTATTAACAAGGTTTCCCAAACTTTCGCATCCCACTGTATTTGTCACTTACCCAATAACCAGAATGCAAAAAAATCTCTTTGCTGATGTCACTCCAGTGGATTTCCAAGACAGTTTCTTCAATTTATCAGAAACGTTATACAATCACAACATGTTTTGACCAGGGGCTTAACTAGAAGTGACTGGGCCCCACAGCAAATATTTGTAAGGGCCCCCCCAGCACGCTTCGCACATCCCTCCTCCTGTGTAAACCCCACTCCTTTGGCACAGTGTAGCGGTATACTGTATATTGTTGGGCACAGTGTAGCGGTATACTGTATATTGTGGGGCACAGTGTAGGCTATATGTGTATAACATAAACATATTTCATATGAAAACTTACAGTTACTTGGCTTGGCCCTTGGGGATCTCGGACACCACTTCAACACTTTGGCCGGGGGCTCGGTGGAGCTGATGTTGTGCTTTAAAAACCAACACTTGTTTCCCTTAAACTTGCTATATCAGCAATCCAGTACCACCATTAGCGCAACCAATACATAGATACATAGATCAAATTAGATCAAAAATTATAACTCCATCAATAATTACTTTTAAATAATCATCAATTTTATTAATCTTTACAGAGTTATAACCATTTCTGGCCTCACAGACATTAAGAACAATTAAAATTTTCAATATTGTTGCCAGAAATGGTTATAACTCTGTAAAGATTAATAAAATTGATGATTATTTAAAAGTAATTATTGATGGAGTTATAATTTTTGATGTTGTGCTTTATCCTAATGAGAAAGATTTCATAATAAGGATTTGGAGAAAGGGCAGAGGGATAGCAGAGCAGGGAGAGGATGGTGCTGCTACTAGAGGGTCATACCATGGGGGAGTAAAAAAGCCCACCGTAATGCCCCCCCCAGTAGAAATAATTCTCCTTATAATGTGACAATGCAAAAAATACTTCCTTGTAATGCCTCCAGTTGAGCTAATGTCCCCATAATGTGCCAGAATAAAATACCCCTATATAGTGCCCCCAGTAAATTCCCCCATAGTGCTCCTCTCCCCCCTTCCTGCTAGTGCCCCCCATAATGTACCAGTATAAAATGCCCCATATATAGTGCCCCAGTAGATGCCCCTCAGTGTCCGGCCTCTGATAGGCTGTCGGCCTAGTGTCCCCCATAATGCCCCCCAATAATGTGCCAGTAAGTGTCCCCATAGATGCCCCCCCATCATGTGCCAGTATCAAGTGCCTCTCTCCTCCCCCTCACATGTCCCAGTATCATAGTGCCATCTCCCCCCCATGTGCCTCTCTCCTTCCCACCCCCATGTGCCAGTATCATAGTGCCAAACCCCCCCCCATGTGCCAGTATCAAGTGCCTCTATCTTCCCTCCCATGTCCCAGTATCATAGTGCCATCTCCCCCCCCAAAAAAGTGGCAGTATCAAGTGCCTCTCCCCCCCATGTGCCAGTATCATAGTGCCAAACCCACCCATGTGCCAGTATCAAGTGCCAAACCCCCCCCCCCCCGACGTGCCAGTATCAAGTGCCTCTCCCCCCCCCCCATGTGCCAGTATCAGGTGCCTCTCTCCCCCCCATGTGCCAGTATCAGGTGCCAACCCCCCTCCCCCATGTGCCAGTATCAGGTGCCAACCCCCCCATGTGCCAGTATCAGGTGCCAACCCCCCTCCCCCCATGTGCCAGTATCAAGTGCCTCCCGCTCCCCCCATGGCAGTAACAGTCGGGTATTAAAAAAAAACAAAAAAAACTTCTACTTACCTCCATGTCAGCGATGCGATGCAGCCTCTTCCTGTGTCCCGCCCTGTATGTCCATATATGGAGTCAGTGCTTGTATTTCAGAAAAGTTTCTGCTGGGATTCGAACCCACGACCTTCTGTATCAGAGGCAAAGCACCTAACCACACGACCATAAGAGCAGCCTTGACAATGACTGTTATAGCTGGCTAAGTGTACATCTATACACATGACAGTTGTCCCAACACACCCAGCACTGCTATATCTCTATATGACAGCTGTTCCAGCACACTCAGCTCTGCTATATCTCTATATATGATAGCTGCCCAAGCACACCCAGCTCTGCTACATCTAATACACATGACAGCTGCACCAGCACACTCAGCTATACTATATCTCTATATATGACAGCTGCCCCAGCACACCCAGCTCTGCTACATCTATATATCTCTAAGTATTGCTATACAGTATATAGATATATAGAGATATAGCAAAGCTGAGTGTGCTGGGGCAGCTGTCATGTGTATAGATGTAGCAGAGCTGCTTGTGTTTGGGCAGCTGTCATGTGTATAGATGTAGCAGAGCTGGGTTTGCTGAGGCAGCTGTCATATATAGAGATATAGTAGAGCTGAGTGTGCTGGTTGTCATGTGTATTAGATGTAGCAGAGCTGGGTGTGCTTGGACAGCTATCATATATAGAGATATAGCAGTGCTGGGTGTGTTGGGGCAGCTATCATATATAGAGATATAGCAGTGCTTGGTGTGTTGGGGCAGCTGTCATGTGTATAGATGTACACTTAGCCAGCTACAACAGTAGAAGTCTCATATTTTTTCACTCAGTTTCAATGCAGCCCTTATCGCTGTGTGGGTAAAGGCTTTGCCTCTGATACATGAAGGTTGTGGGTTTGAATCCCAGACACATCAGGAGACTCCAGGAGACAGTAAGATTAAGATCACATTAGCGAGGGGGCCTGGTCCGCCGCTGCTGCTGTGAAGGGGCCTGAACAACAATTTAACTAACTTGAAAATAAACTGTCACACACGCTGCCGGGGCTCCGGGCCCCCGAAGCAGCTGCTTCCCCTGTAGTTACGCCACTGGTTTTGACCCTGAAATGGGTCCTTCGGAACATTTAACATTTCCTATCTAACAAAGAACCAGGTCTTACATTGTGATTATAAGCACAAAGGTTTGCATATATTGTAGAACTAGCTGAAGGACTTTACAGCAATCTGCCCCTTAACATTGACCTCCATAGCGGACCATCCCCTTAACTGTGACCTCCACAGCAGTCTGCCCCTAGGGTGGCGAGAGGTCCAGTTTTAGGCTGGACGGACAGTCCGGCTTTCAGTCTCCCTGTCCTCCATCTGGCGTAGGGCCTGGATGGACACAAGCATGTCCTTTTGAACTGCTCACTCTCATAAAGCAGCACTGTACTGAGCTGAAGGAAGAAAGTCACCGTCCCTCCCACCCCTGCAGCTGACAAAAGTTGATTTTTAACCTCATTTTCTCAATCCCTGTAGGCTGAGGAGTGGGAGGGGCATGGCCTAATCAGATCGGGGCGTGGCTTAACGGGACCTAGAAGTTGATTTTTAACTTCATTTTTTCAATCCCTGTCGGCTGAGGAGTGGGAGGGGGCATGGCCTAACTGGATTGGGGGCGTGTCCTTTGAACAGCTCAGTCTAAGACAGCAGCACTGTGTCACCCTCCCTCCCACCTCTGTAGCTTACAGTTGATTTTTAACTTCATTTTTTCAATCCCTGTCGGTTAAGAAGTGGGAGGGGCGTGGCCTAACTGAATTAGAGGCGTTGCATAGCGGGATCTAGAAGTTCATTTTTAACTTCATTTTTTCAATCCCTGTCAGTTAAAAAGTGGGAGGGGCGTGGTCTAACTGAATCAGGGGCGTGGCCTAGCAGGACCTAGAAGTTGATTTTTAACTTCATTTTTTCAATCCCTGTAGGCTAAGGAGTGGGAGGGGCCGTGACCAACCGGATCAGGGGCGTGGATTACCGGGGCATGGGGCGGGGTTTTAAGTTCATTGTGGCAGGGGGTAGTGTCTGGGCTCTTTCCTGCAAGAGTGACGTTCCTCTGGGCACCTTACTGGCTCATTTGCATACCAAATAAACTGGATTTTCAGAGGATAAAAACATCTATTGCTGAAACAAAGGCACATCTTGAAATAAGGTACTAAGTGCTATTAGGCCATGGCTTTATTTCAACAGCAATTATCCTGGTGACAGATTTCCTTTAAAGCTGACCTACAGCAGTGAAAATAAATGGCTGGGTTGTTATGGAAATCTGCAGTAAAACTGTATGTGGAGGCTGGAGGACCTGTGAGCTTCTATTGGCTGATAAGGGTCATGTGACCAAGCTTCTATTGGCTAATGCATTTTTTGGGAATATCTCAGAAACGGTACATCCTAGAGAGCTGAGACCTGTTCTAAAATCTTCCCGGACACCTGATGTACCTGTGTGCCAAATTTCGTGATTGTAAATGCGACGGTGCGGATTCCTTTAGCGGACATACACACACACATACACTCAGCTTTATACACTGCTCAAAAAAATAAAGGGAACACAAAAATAACACATCCTAGATCTGAATTAATTAAATATTCTTCTAAAATACTTTGTTCCTTACATAGTTGAATGTGCTGACAACAAAATCACACAAAAATGAAAAAATGGAAATCAAATTTTCAACCCATGGAGGTCTGGATTTGGAGTCACACTCAAAATTAAAGTGGAAAAACACACTACAGGCTGATCCAACTTTGATGTAATGTCCTTAAAACAAGTCAAAATGAGGCTCAGTAGTGTGTGTGGCCTCCACGTGCCTGTATGACCTCCCTACAACGCCTGTGCATGCTCCTGATGAGGTGGCGGACGGTCTCCTTAGGGATCTCCTCCCAGACCTGGACTAAAGCATCTGCCAACTCCTGGACAGTCTGTGGTGTCTGTTGGTGGATAGAGCGAGACATGATGTCCCAGATGTGCTCAATTGGATCCAGGTCTGGGGAACGGGCGGGCCAGTCCATAGCATCAATGCCTTCGTCTTACAGGAACTGCTGACACACTCCAGCCACATGAGGTCTAGCATTGTCTTGCATTAGGAGGAACCCAGGGCCAACCGCACCAGCATATGGTCTCACAAGGGGTCTGAGGATCTCATCTCGGTACCTAATGGCAATCAGGCTACCTCTGGTGAGCACATGGAGGGCTGTGCGGCCCTCCAAAGAAATGCCACCCCACACCATTACTGACCCAATGCCAAACCGGTCATGCTGGAGCATGTTGCAGGCAGCAGAACATTCTCCACGGCGTCTCAAGACTCTGTCACGTCTGTCACATGTGCTCAGTGTGAACCTGCTTTCATCTGTGAAGAGCACAGGGCGCCAGTGGCGAATTTGCCAATCTTGGTGTTCTCTGGCAAATGCCAAACGTCCCGCACGGTGTTGGGCTGTAAGCACAACCCCCACCTGTGGACGTCGGGCCCTCATATCACCCTCATGGAGTCTGTTTCTGACCGTTTGAGCAGACACATGCACATTTGTGGCCTGCTGGAGGTCATTTTGCAGGGCTTTGGCAGTGCTCCACCTGTTCCTCCTTGCACAAAGGCGGAGGTAGCGGTCCTGCTGCTGGGTTGTTGCCCTCCTACGGCCTCCTCCACGTCTCCTGATGTACTGGCCTGTCTCCTGGTAGCGCCTCCATGCTCTGGACACTACGCTGACAGACACAGCAAACCTTCTTGCCACAGCTCGCATTGATGTGCCATCCTGGAGAAGCTGCACTACCTGAGCCACTTGTGTGGGTTGTAGACTCCGTCTCATGCTACCACTAGAGTGAAAGCACTGCCAGCATTCAAAAGTGACCAAAACATCAGCCAGGAAGCATAGGAACTGAGAAGTGGTCTGTGGCACCACCTGCAGAACCACTCCTTTATTGGGGGTGTCTTGCTAATTGCCTATAATTCCCACCTGTTGTCTATCCCATTTGAAAAACAGCATGTGAAATTGATTGTCACTCAGTGTTGCTTCCTAAGTGGACAGTTTGATTTCACAGAAGTGTGATTGACTTGGAGTTACATTGTGTTGTTTAAGTGTTCCCTTTATTTTTTTGAGCAGTGTATATTAGATAATAGAAGAAGTAGAAAAATAATTGTATTTCCTTATTTTTGCAACTAGACTCCTTGGGCAAACTGGGGAGGATCTGCGTCAGCAGCTCTGAAAGATAATCTTGGCAAGCTCCCACAAGTGTTATGCTTAGTAAAATAGTGAGTGCATTGGCACAAATTCTCTCTAACACCATCCTGTAGTGTAGACGGTTGATACTGCACATAATGCGCTCCCTCTCTCTTTTTTTATTTTATATACACAATTTCAGGACAATAATAGACAGATTGGTTGTTAGTCATCAATCCGAAACAGGACAAGAAACAGCAGAATGAGTGGAAAGTAGAAATGAGCAAAGTTTTGAAACATTTGATTCAGCTGATTCACTGAAGTTTGCCCAAAAATTTGATTTGTTACAAATGAATTCATCACGAATTGCTATAACTCATGTATACCTCACAGTGGCTAAGGGCATGTACAGGGAGTGCAGAATTATTAGGCAAGTTGTATTTTTGAGGATTCATTTTATTATTGAACAACAACCATGTTCTCAATGAACCCAAAAAACTCATTAATATCAAAGCTGAATTTTTTGGAAGTAGTTTTTAGTTTGTTTTTAGTTTTAGCTATTTTAGGGGGATATCTGTGTGTGCAGGTGACTATTACTGTGCATAATTATTAGGCAACTTAACAAAAAACTAATATATACCCATTTCAATTATTTATTTTTACCAGTGAAACCAATATAACATCTCAACATTCACAAATATACATTTCTGACATTCAAAAACAAAACAAAAACAAATCAGTGACCAATATAGCCACCTTTCTTTGCAAGGACACTCAAAAGCCTGCCATCCATGGATTCTGTCAGTGTTTTGATCTGTTCACCATCAACATTGCGTGCAGCAGCAACCACAGCCTCCCAGACACTGTTCAGAGAGGTGTACTGTTTTCCCTCCTTGTAAATCTCACATTTGATGATGGACCACAGGTTCTCAATGGGGTTCAGATCAGGTGAACAAGGAGGCCATGTCATTAGATTTTCTTCTTTTATACCCTTTCTTGCCAGCCATGCTGTGGAGTACTTGGACGCGTGTGATGGAGCATTGTCCTGCATGAAAATCATGTTTTTCTTGAAGGATGCAGACTTCTTCCTGTACCACTGCTTGAAGAAGGTGTCTTCCAGAAACTGGCAGTAGGACTGGGAGTTGAGCTTGACTCCATCCTCAGCCCGAAAAGGCCCCACAAGCTCATCTTTGATGATACCAGCCCAAACCAGTACTCCACCTCCACCTTGCTGGCGTCTGAGTCAGACTGGAGCTCTCTGCCCTTTACCAATGCAGCCACGGGCCCATCCATCTGGCCCATCAAGACTCACTCTCATTTCATCAGTCCATAAAACCTTAGAAAAATCAGTCTTGAGATATTTCTTGGCCCAGTCTTGACGTTTCAGCTTGTGTGTCTTGTTCAGTGGTGGTCGTCTTTCAGCCTTTCTTACCTTGGCCATGTCTCTGAGTATTGCACACCTTGTGCTTTTGGGCACTCCAGTGATGTTGCAGCTCTGAAATATGGCCAAACTGGTGGCAAGTGGCATCTTGGCAGCTGCACGCTTGACTTTTCTCAGTTCATGGGCAGTTATTTTGAGCCTTGGTTTTTCCACACGCTTCTTGCGACCCTGTTGACTATTTTGAATGAAACGCTTGATTGTTCGATGATCACGCTTCAGAAGCTTTGCAATTTTAAGAGTGCTGCATCCCTCTGCAAGATATCTCACTATTTTTGACTTTTCTGAGCCTGTCAAGTCCTTCTTTTGACGCATTTTGCCAAAGGAAAGGAAGTTGCCTAATAATTATGCACACCTAATATAGGGTGTTGATGTCATTAGACCACACACCTTCTCATTACAGAGATGCACATCACCTAATATGCTTAATTGGTAGTAGACTTTCGAGCCTATACAGCTTGGAGTAAGACAACATGCATAAAGAGGATGATGTGGTCAAAATACTCATTTGCCTAATAATTCTGCACGCAGTGTATGGAGCAGGCCTTGAGGCATCTTTGAGATAAGGTAGAGGGATGCGCTACCTCTGTCTTCTGATCGAAGCACCTACAGTGAAATCGCAGTGCTCCAATCAGCTACCATGGCAGCCTGGACACGTTTGGAGCTTCCCATGGCTGCCATGGTAACTTCCCTGTTTTGCTGGGCACAATACAGAGCTCAGCAAAGAGTGCATCAAAATGCTATTCACCCTAATAGATCTCTATCAGGGTGAGTAGAACAAGGGATCAAAAGATCCCAGGTTCTAGCCCCTAAGTGGGTTAAAAGTTGCCGCTGTAAAAGTAAAAAAAATAAAAAATAATATATATATATTAAAATATTAAAAGTTTAAATCACTCCCTTTCCAATTTTACATATAAAAATCTATAAATAAAAAAAACATATTAGGTCATTCCCCCCCAAAAAAATTGAATAAAAGGGATTAAAAAGTCGTATGTACCACACAAATGGTACCAATAAAATCTGAATTTCATTCCTCAAAAAACAAGCCCTTATACTGTATATGTAGCTCTGTAGACCGAAATATAAAAAGTTATGGCTGTCAGAAAATAGTAATTCAAAGGAAATGTATTTTTTTAAGGTTTTTATTTTTTTAAGTATTAAAAATATATGTGGTTAAGGCTGCCGGGCAGCCTGTATTTGTGGGAGGGGCAGAGGCCACGCCCCCTCTGCCCTTATAACCTCGGCGGGAGTTACAGAGGGGACGTGCAGCCAGTTACCTGGATCGTCCGGTCACGTCTGGTTCCTGCACGTCCCGCGCCTTCAAGCCTCGATCCGGGTATGTATTGGATCGGCTTCTCCTCGTCTCGGTCGCCCAGGTAAGCTATATCTCCGATGCCGGTCTGGTCTGATTCTTACCTCGGTGCGGGGGGCGGCTTACGGCGGCGCAAGGCGTCTCCTCACCACGGGGACGGCGCATCCACGGGGGGGGGGCTGGGGGCCGGAGCTCCGCTCACCTCCTGGGCCAGGCCGGCTGGCACTGGCACGCCGAGGGCGGGTGTGTGTGTTCCGGGGGCGGCCACGGGTGCCGGTTGCTAGGCACACCGACGGCGCCGCCCCTGGTTACGCCTCTTTGTTGGTCACCGCCGTCGGCCGGGGGTCATGTTGAATGGCAGAGGCGCATGTAGGCCAGCGCGTGCTGTTACTACGCACGTGGCTGGTTGCCATGGGAGCGGGACAACGGTTATTAAGCCTGCTGCGCTGAGGCATGAGTAATACAGGCTGCAGACGCTGGTTGGGAATATTATGCAATTACGGTAGTTGGGGCTTGACCGTTTCCCTAAATTGAGTGCCAGAAGGAGAACGTTGGAGAAATAACCAAGTTAGCAATGCACCCACACCTCAAGGCAAATGCCAGGTTCAAGGTCATGTTTGTTTAGGTGCTGCAAATAACTGCCGGCACGCCACATAAACAGGCCGTGCACGATGGCAGTGTAGTAACTCATGTAGCCTTGCGGTGTGGAGCAAATATATAGATCTACTGGAATTGGTTACTTCTTACGGATCAATTTTACATAACACAGATGCCACCACTGAGGGCATGCACTTGGGGACTTCATACTTAGGTCTGTGATGTGGCAACAGCTAACTCTTGTAAACTGTGCGAGAATTTGTGGGATGCAAGCAATTATAATAAAGAACTATTATGTCTAGGTTTGGCTGGCATAGACGGTAGGCCCAAACGTATTTCACTGTCTACCTGCAGTTGGGATGGTGGTGGTACACCTTTCCACATGGATTGCTATTTAGTGCCTGACTGGGGTGTCATGTAGGATTACCCTAACTTTAGGTATCTTCTGCTGCCCGGCTCTAGAGCGGTGTTTTGGGCTCTCCGTGCGGGAGCAGCAGCGCCAATGTCTGTTATGTTTAAAAAAAAAAAAAAAAAAGGGAAATATTTAATTTATTGTGCATTTACATTTCTGTCATGCATCATCATATTGCAGAGTTTTCTTCTGGTCAAGTATCTGACGCACCATTCCGTTCCAAGGATTCCTTACTTGCAGTAGGTGGTATGTCCTGTTGTCATATGGGTATGATATGTGTCACGGGGGTTTGGCCGCGGGCACTTTTCACGTCCCATATGTATATCCGTGGCATGTGGTTCCTCTGGGTACGTCATGTTGTCATTCCCGTGTCTCTCCATCGTGGCTCGTCGGCTTGGAAACGTTCAGGCGCAATTCTGTCGCCCTCCCCGGTAGCACGGGATTCTGCCTGGAACGTCCAGGTTGTCACTTGTCTATTTTTGTACGTCGGCTTGAAGCGTTCAGGCATTGTTGCGTCCGCCACTCCGGTGGCATGTAATCCTGCCTGGAACCCCAGGTTGTCGCTTTGTTTATTGTGGTACGTCTGCTTGAAGCGTTCAGGCATTGTGGCGTCCGCTGCTTTGGTGGCATGTGGTCCTACCTGAAACTCCAGGTTGTCTTTTTCCTCGTTGTGGTATGTCTGCCTGAAGCGTACAGGCAATGTCACGTCCGCTACTGGTGGCACGGTGTCCTGCCTGGATGTCCAGGGTGTCTTGTCATTTCATGTGGTACGTCCGCTTAAAGCGTTTAAGCATTATATTGGTCACTCCTGTGACAGGTGGTCGTGCCTGGAACGTCCAGGTTGCCATACTCGTCGCCTGTGGCACGTCTGCTTGAAACGTTCAGGCAAAGTATGTTTGCCAAGCCGGTGGCATGGGGTCCTGCCTGGTACGTCCAGGTTGTCACATCATCTCCTGTTACACGTCTGCTTGAAACGTTCAGGCTAAGTATGTCCGCCACCCCGGTGGCACGGGATCCTACCTGGTACTTCCACGTTGTCTTACTCGTTTGTTGCACGTCTGTCTGAAGCGTTCAGGCAATGTCGCGTCAGCCGCCCCGGCGGCATGGTGTCCTGTCTAAGTACGTCCAAGGGGTCTTTTTCACCAATCTTGCACACATTTCGCCCATAGCAGCATGCATGACTCAGCAGCACGCCCAGGGGGGGGCACGTCATCCTGGTTATTGGCCCTTCTGTCCTCATCTTGGTGGCCTTAAAACGTTTAGGCCATGTTTCTCGTTTACCCTTAGGGGCAGGTTGTACGGCCTGACGCAACCAGGTGGGTTATTCCCAGTGCATTTAGATTGTCATTCTTGTTCTTGTTTATACGGCAGCACGTTGGGGTCTCGGTGCCTTCAGTTTCCCATTATCAAGCCTCCACCTCGGTCGTGGCAAGGGCCTTCAGTACGGTATCGTTACCATTTTTCGTCGAATTCCGTTACCAGGTGAGTATCAATTCAGGTCCATCAGGCCGTCCATAAATCTAGGGGCGGTTTTGTTTTTGGTAGAGAAAAAAAAAAAAAAGGGGGAGGGGCCATCGGGATGTCCAAGACACGTCTGGGTCGGTACTAGTAACAAAGGTTTTGTCCTCAGGTGATATCCAGGGCGTAGAGTATTGCACCGTGGTCAACATGTCCCAGGCTTCAGACATCGACGATGCCTCGTCCATCTCCGGGTCCGTGGTTTCCGGTCTGGCTGGTCATGGATCCCTGAGGAATTGGACAATTCCGAAACTGGTGGCCGAATTGAATAGAAGGGGCATCAGTCACCCGGCTTCAGCCAGGAAAGCCGAACTTTATAGGCTGCTGGTATCTAGTCCGGGCCCATCCAGCGAGCAGCTGGCAGTACCTACTGTCCAGGCATCGCTGGCTCAGTTGAATGCCACTATGGGGAGTCTGGCTGCCTCAGTAGCGGACATCCAGCACAGGGTCATGGAGCTGGAGTCCAGGGCCTCCACCTCGTCGCAGTCAGTGTTGCCCGTGACGGCGGTGTCAGGGCCAGTGGCTTGTTCCCCAGGTATGTCAGCTACTCCGCCGGCCATTGTCCCAGCTCATTTTGTGGCAGAAAATATCAGGAGGGATATACTGGCAGGCAAAGAGGTCAACCTGGCATCTATTCTTATAGCATCCCATGATGCTAGCGAGCACAGAACCATTGATTGCGGGGAGGTGTCAGTAGTGATGAAGTCCAAAGATGCTATCCATACCCGAGTTTGTGCTCGCGTTTAGTTTGTTCAGGGACGTCATCTGCTCGGCACAGCCCAATAGGAGGGAGGAGCTGGACGCCTATCTATATCAGGTCACCGATTTGGGCCACAAGTATGGGGGCTCGGCGTTCTATGACTACCATCGGTCCTTCGCGGCTAAAGCCGCAGCCTCCCTAGCACAGTTTCAATTCATAACCAATTGGGCTGTGCTGGACATGGAGCTTTTCTGCAGGCACTTTGCAGGGCTCCGAGCCCCCACTTGTGGTTCATGCCAATCCATTTTTCATGACACGGTATGGTGCCCCAACGAGGCGGCCTCCCGTCCAGATAGAGCCCTTCCAGGTACATCAGGAGTCACCAGGGGTCCGGCCCTCATGGACAAGTTTGGTAGGCCGATTGTGTATCTGGGCAAAAGCCAGATATGTAATAATTTTAACTTCGGTCACTGCATGTTCAGTGGGTGCAGGGCCCTCCACGTATGCACAGTCTGCTTTCGTGCACATCCAAGGTCCACCTGTCCTAAAAAGACATCTAAACAGGCATGACTGACCGACATCAACGTTGATCTCCTGGGGGCACTCCTAGAAGGGCATGGTGATCAACAGTTTGTGGTGCATCTGCTTACGGGTCTGTCACAGGGGTTCCATACGGGGTTGGTAGCCCTTCCACATGCCAACTGGGAGTGTGAGAATCTCCTCCCTGCCAGACAGGATCCAGAGGCTGTGCAAGCAGCGATTTCCTTGGAGCTGGAAAAAGGGTTCCTCATCGGTCCATTTAATTCTATCCCCTTTGAGGTGTGGAGGGTTAACCCCATTGGAGTGGTGGCTAAGAAGGACTCTAATAAAAAATGACTTATCTATGATCTCTCGGCTCCTCATTCCTCTCACATACCCAGTATCAACTCCCTCATACCATCGGAGGAGTTTAGTATGAAGTACTCCTCTATCGATGAGGCGATTCAGTTTATTCTCAAGGCGGGCAGGGGGGCCTGGTTGTCCAAGACGGATATTGCGGACGCCTTCAAACTGCTTCCGATCCATCCGCAACTGTGGCAATACTACGGCATCAAGTGGGCAGGCAGGTACTACTTTGCCAATCGTCTAACGTTTGGCTCTAAAAGCAGCCCATGGCTGTTTGACGGTCTGGCCCAGGCCCTGCATTGGATCCTGGTCGAACATGGGCAGGCGCCCATGTGCATCCATTACCTGGACGACTTCCTACTGGTGGAACACCCGGCCCAGCAGCCCTCCAACTTATCCTCCCTGCTGGAATTATTCTCGGTGCTCCAGGTTCCGGTCGCCTCGGGGAAGACGGTAGGTCCTTCCAAGACGATCACCTTCCTGGGGGTCATCCTGGACTCAGTGAGGTTGGAAGCAAGGCTCCCCGAGGAGAAGTTGCAGCAGATACGTTTAGCCATCCGGGAGGCGTCCAAGGCATGCGTACTGACCAAGACGAACCTCCAATCGTTGCTGGGCCGGCTGAACTTCGCCATGAGGGTCATGCCCCAGGGACGTACCTTTGTTTCCCGGCTCTTGCTGCTCCTGCCATCAGCCCCAGAGCAAGACAGTATTATTCGGTTGGACCAACAGGCCATGGCGGACCTGTCCATGTGGAATACATTTATGTCTTCATGGAATGGGGTAAGGTTGTTCATTCCCCCACGGAACCCATCCTCTCCCACGGTTTATTCAGATGCAGCCGCATCCAAGGGCTTTGCAGCCATATTTGGCAATCACTGGCTGGCCGGTGCCTGGCCATCCCAGATCACGGTGGACAGGGAGGCTCTTCGGTCATCCCCCCTGTTGGAGTTATATCCTTTGGTAGCAGCAGCCCATGTATGGGGCCACGACTGGTCAGACTCGAGGGTGTTGTTTATCACTGATAGTCAGGACTTGGTTGACATCATCCGTAGTGGCAGAGCTAAATCCCCTAAGATCATGACTCTCATGCGCAGGTTGGTGTGGCTGTCCATGGTGCATAATTTTTGCTTTGAGTGCTCCCACATTCAGGGTTCCATGAATACGGCTGCGGATGCGCTGTCCCGGTTTAACGCTAATGTCTTTTTTTTAGGTTATGCCGCATGCAGACGCAACCGGGGCGGGCATTCCAGTTTACAGCGACCTGGTGTGGGATTAACGGCTTTGATCGGGACAGCCAAAGATCTCTTGCACCAGAGCCTTTCTGGGAACACTGTCAGAAATTATCGCACGGGCTGGAACCTTTATAAGGAGTTTGCAAAGAATCATCCACAAGGCAACGTGGATGACGTGTCATTCATGATGGCATTTATCGCGCATTGTCATGCCAACCTCGGTCTTGCGCACAACACCATCCGCCTTTACTTGGCAGGAATTCAGCATCAATTCACATTGAACAACCCTGCCCGAGTATCTTTTTTCACATCGCAGGCCATCAAGGCCATGCTCCGGGGCATTGAGAAAGCTGGTACAAGTAGGCCAGTGGTCCGTCAACCTATGTCCGGCTCTTTGTTTAGGCAGTTGTCCTTGGCTCTGGATGGTAATCCTTTTGGGCCTTTGGTTAGCGCAGTCATTAAAGCCGCCCTATACCTGGGGTTTTACGGGTTCCTCCGGCCGGGGGAATTCACCACTGCCGTCCGGCACAGCCTTCATCTCCAGAAGCAGCACCTGACCTGGCATCACGACCATTTTATCCTGAGTATCCTGTCTACCAAGACCGCTCAAACAGGACCTCCAACGCTTGTGAGGTTTTACCCCTAGCACAACGACTGGTGCCCGGTCAATGCGCTACAGCAGTTGTCTGCAGGGCTGCAGGCGGCTGCCCCAGATAGTCCTCTACTTCCCTTTAAGGGGGGTCCATTGTCCACGTCTCAGTTCATGTCCCATGTCCGCTCCTTGGTTGCAGGGTTGGGTCAGGATCCCAAGGCCATCTCGGGCCACTCCTTTCGCATTGGGGCGGCCTCCGCTGCTTCTAGGCACAAAATACCACCGCATGTCATCAGGAGTATGGGGCGGTGGAGATCGTCGTGTTTCTCCAGATATGTACCAAACCCTCAATCCGAGATTCGTGATGCGTTCTGTTCACTTGCCCTGTAATGCTACAATAAAGTGTTTAACAGTATGATTATGTCTCCATTTTTGGCCCCTTTTAGGCCTACCCTCGCTCCGGGCTCCCGGCATTAACCAGCCTTCGGTAAGCTCTGTGTTGTACGTTCAAGGGCCGTCGCCCTGACCACAAGTGGTTAAGGCTGCCGGGCAGCCTGTATTTGTGGGAGGGGCAGAGGCCACGCCCCCTCTGCCCTTATAACCTCGGCGGGAGTTACAGACGGGACGTGCAGCCAGTTACCCCTCCCACCCGTCCCTTTTTCTCTTCAGTTCTATTGGGGTAGGCCCCCTTTTAGGCCTACCCTCGCTCCGGGCTCCCGGCATTAACCAGCCTTCGGTAAGCTCTGTGTTGTACGTTCAAGGGCCGTCGCCCTGACCACAAATATATATATATACAAGTTTGGCATCGCTGTATTCTTATTGACCCACAGAATAAGGACATTATGTCATTTTTAGTGCACAGTGAACGTCATGATGTAAAAACCCTAAAAACCTTGGTGCAATTTTTTTTTTCTCAATTTAACCCCACAAATAATTTTTTTCCCATTCTCCAATAACAGACATGGTAAATGAAATGGTGCCCTTAAATAGTACAACGTATCTCCCCAAAAATTAGCCCTAATATGGCTATATGAATGGAAAATTAAAAAAAGTTATGGCTATTGGGACGTTGAAAATGCAAAACCAAAAAGGGGCCCCATACTATATGCTTTGAAAACAATACAAACAATGAAGAGCTTTCAAAAATGGACTGAGAATAAATATAAAAACGTACATTAAAATTCTAAATGGCTCTGTTCTGTCAAATGGAAATCTACTGAAAGAACATGTTATTGTTTAAGGTCTCATGCACACGACCGTATTTTGTTTCCGTGTCCGATCCATTTTATTTGCGGATAAGATGCAGACCCATTCATTTCAATTGGTCCGTTTTTTTTGCGGATCCGCAATTTGCGGACCGCAAAACACATACGGTCATGTGCATGTAGCCTAACACTGTAGACACAAAACCCTTTAGGCCTAGTTCACACGAACGTATGGCTTTTATAGTTTTTAGCGGTCCGTTTTTCACGGATCCGTTGTTCCATTTTTGAGTTCCGTTGTGTTTCCGTTTCCTTTCCGTTTTTCCGTTCAGTTTTTCTGTATGCCATATACACTATACAGTAATTACATAGAAAAAATTGGGCTGGGCATAACATTTTCAATAGATGGTTCAGAAAAAACGGAACGGATACGGAAGACACACGGATGCATTTCCATATGTGTTCAGTTTTTTTGCGGACCCATTGACTTGAATGGAGCCACGGAACATGATTTGCGGGCAATAATAGGACATGTTCTATCTTTCAACGGAACAGAAAAACGGAAATATGGAAACGGAATGCATACGGAGTACATTCCATTTTTATTGCGGAACCATTGAAATGAATGGTTCCGTATACGGACCGTATACGGAACACAAAAAAACGGCCCGTACACTCGAAAAAACGTTTGTGTGAACTAGGCCTTAAAAAAATTATGATTTCCATATTACAAGTGTAAAATCAAAAACTATACAAATATATACCATGAACTGGATGGTATTACGGTTGAAACCAGATGTGCCAAAAATGGTGGATGCATCAAACATGGCCGCTGGATTATTTCCATAAGGCTTCGTTCACTTTTCCGTTTTTTCACTGAGAAATGTGAACAGACACATTTAAATCAATGTGTACATGTGCTGTCCATGGAAATTCAGACAGCACACGTACCCATTGATTTAAATGTGTCTGTTCACATTTCAGTAAAGAAATCATGGGGACATGCACTGCTTTGATCCGTGATGAGGACCAAGCATGCCCGTTGAAGTCTATGGGTCTGTGAAAATCACTGACACAACACGGATGGCACCCGTGTTGTGTCAGTGTTGCGACCGTTTTTCACTAAAGACTAAGGCCCCTTTCACACGGGTGAGTTTTCCACGTGGGTGCAATGCGTGAGGTAAACGCATTGCACCCGCACTGAATACCGACCCATTCATTTCTATGGGGCTGTGCACATGAGCGGTGATTTTCATGCATCACTTGTGCGTTGCGTGAAAATCGCAGCAAGCTCTATTTTGTGAGTTTTTCACGCAACGCAGGCCCCATAGAAGTGAATGGGACTGTGTGAAAATCGCAAGCATCCGCAAGCAAGTGCGGATGCGGTGCGATTTTCACGCACGGTTGCTAGGAGACGATCGGGATGGAGACCCGATCATTATTATTTTCCCTTATAACATGGTTATAAGGGAAAATAATAGCATTCTTAATACAGAATGCATTGTACAATAGGGCCGGAGGGGTTAAAAAAAAAATTCAATTTTTTTTACTCACCTTAATCCACTTGATCGCGCAGCCCGGCTTCTCTTCTGTCTTCTTTCTTCAGGACCTGGGTAAAGGACCTGTGATGACGTCACTGCGCTCATCACATGGTCCGTCACATGATCCATCACCATGGTAAAAGATCATGTGATGAGCGCAGTGACGTCACCACAGGTCCTTTACCCAGGTCCTGAAGAAAGAAGACAGAAGAGAAGCCGGGCTGCGCGAACAAGTGGATTTAGTTGAGTTAAATTATTTTTTATTTTTTTAACCCCTCCAGCCCTATTTTACTATGCATTCTGTATTCAGAATGCTATTATTTTCCCTTATAACCATGTTATAAGGGAAAATAATACAATCTACAGAACACCTATCCCAAACCCGAACTTCTGTGAAGAAGTTCGGGTTTGGGTACCAAACATGCCGATTTTTCTCACGCGCCTGCAAAACGCATTACAATGTTTTGCACTCGCGCGGACCCGCATCTTATCCGGGCAAAAAACATGACGCCCGTGTGAAAGAGGCCTAATAGGAGACTCTTTGGAAATTAATTTGCAGCTGAGCAACTTCCGTGAATTAAGGATGACACATGGATGGCAAAAAAGGACCAATCACGGATCCTTCACGGACATCTTCACGGATGAAACAGTTGGGGTTGGAGAAGTGGGTTTGCAACTGTGGAGGGGGGGCTTTCTTTGTCTGTCTCTCCGGAAATGCCCCAAGACCGTTTTTATCTCCTCTTTTATCATTTTGTGGTTTTGATCCAATTGCTGATCATCTGCTGCGCCACAAGGTATTGTTTATATGTAGTTTCAAGATGCAAGGGTTAGAGTAAGAATAACTTTAATTATTGGGTAAAATGTATATAGTGGTCAACTATTGGCCCCATGTGGCCCCTTTATATAATTCTCATACAAAAGGGGCATTTTCAGGAGATTGCAGGCCACAACACCAATAATTTGCATATTTCCGTATTTCCGTTCTGCAAAAAAATAGAAAATGTCCTATTATTGTCCGCATTATGGACAAGGATAAGGATAGTACTGTTCTATGAAGGGCCAGCTGTTTCGTTCTGCAAAATACAGAATGCACACGGATGTCATCTGTATTTTTTGCGGACCGCAAAATGCATACGTTCGTGTGCATGAGCCCTAAGGGACAGGATCCGGAAAACTAGTAGCTGCCACATAATATGCTAGCTAAACAGGGGCTCTTGCTGGTATGGGGTTTGGCTGGTTAGGTGCATGGCACAATATGCAAATTATTGGTGTTGTGGCCTGCAATCTCCTGAATATGACCCTTTTGCATGAGAATTATATAAAGGGGCCACATGGGGCCAATAGTTGACCACTATATATATTTTACCTAATAATTGAAGTTATACTTACTCTAACCCTTGCATCCTGAAACTACATATAAACAATACCTTGTGGCGCAGCAGATGATCAGCAATTGGATCAAAATCACAAAATGATAAAAAAGGAGCTAAAAACGGTCTTGGGGCATTTCCGGAGAGACAGACGAAGAAAGCCCCCCCTCCCCCCTCCACAGTTGCAAACCCACTTCTCCAACCCCAACTGCTCTCCTGCCCTACAGGTGGAAGACCCTTCTTCTGCCAACTGCTTTTCTCCTTTTCCACATCATCTAATATCAGCTCCTCCTCTCTCTACATCTTGCTGACTTTTTGTGGACATTGAAACCACAAAGGATGATTTGGAAGAAGTAAAGCCAGCAAAAGATGAGGATGGCCATCATTAAGACCTGTCCCCCCTAAGGTGTGCAGAAAATAAAAGAATGTTTTCCACTGCTTCCATAGTCAACTACATTGAAAGAGAGTGACTCTCTTGCTGCAATGTATGGGGCAATTCTGGATCCATGTGAGGTACAGATCTGGTTGTGGGGAAAGAGATTGTCATGTACTATATACATTCTGATTTTCTTTTTTTTTTTTACGTTAAAGGGGTCATAAAATACTAAACTTTTTAACCGATCTCTTCAGAGTGTCTGGAAGCGCAGTGGGGTTCATACATACCGGGTTCCCACTGCTGGATTCTGGCTGCATTGCTCAATGGCCACCTTCGCAAGTCCCGGATCTCTGGGAATCAACATCCTTTTGACAGGTGAAGACGGGCTGCAGCGGTGACCTGTCACCCATGAGGAACATCACTGGTTCATGTGACACATGGGTGACAGGTCACCGCTGTGGCCAGTGATTGCCTTCAGCATGGAGCAAAGCAGCTGGAATAAACCGATGGAGTCCATGTAACTATGAAACCCACCACTGAAGGGGTCTGTTAAAAAGTTTAGTGTTGGATAATCCCTTCAATCATGGCATAACCCCTTTAAATGATAAAATGATAAAATAAAATGATAAAACGCTGTTAAATGTCATTCACTGAGATGAATCCCAGTTTTTTTTTTTTTTATACTTGTCTGTGTTCAAGAGTGTATAATAAGGCTTGGTCCTTTCTCACGTAATATAATTTTGTGATCCAGTGGTGTATTATAGCTACATGACAACATGATGTCAGTAGACAGAACTGACAATGAAAATCAGAATTTAATTTATGGCGAAAAGCTTGCAAGATTGTGACAAAGATTTGGCCCATATTTTACTTCTAATAACCGCAAATATAATTACATGTCAGATGAAAGAAAAATTTAAAATATTGTTTTACAGCTTGCCACTAAAATCATAATATCTTTCTTCTGGTCAAGAAAAAAAAAAAAGAGATATATGTATAGGTGACAGCTGCTATCTGGCTAATTTTGCATTTGCATATTCAGCTGTGAAAAAGTAACAAGCAATCAGAAACATTTTTGTCAGTCCATCTGCCAAATAGAATAGTAAATGATACTTTAATTGGACATCCTCAAATATTCATTCAATGAAGTTTCATGCAAAATATGAGATAATGTATGTTCCTGTTTACAATGCTTTCTACAGTATAAATCTCCATTAAATAACTTACAAGAAATCACAATGAAAACAATCAAGTCATATGCGTATAGAAAGGCGCATGTGCAGGTTAATTCATTGTGCTCCGGATTTCGATAAACGGTATATTTTGTCAGTACGATCTGAGCAATTTATAGCAATCTTTATTTGTTGGGGTGTACCTCATCACTTCCCACAGTTTGTAATAATCTATGACATTTCTCAATTGACCCCCATTCATTGCAGATGTCATAAGGCACACAATCCCTGCTGCACTACCTATATAGGCGATACAGGATGGAAGCGATGTCCCCATTATGGCCAGGAAAGGTTTTGAAAATGAGTTACAATAAAAAAAAAAGAACAAGCACATTATTTCTCTTCTGCAGACTTACAGGGGTTCTCTGAGGATAGTATAAAAATAACCTCCATCAACCCATCCTAGAATGTGACTATGATGAGTTGCCTTGCAGCGTGTGAGCCCTGACTATACAGTGCGCATGCACTGCAATCACTTTGCACTGACGAGATAGGCTGTCATAACAAAGAAATTTATTTGTTATGTATGCGAGATTGGGGGCTTTTTACCACCCTCTGGAGACGTGCACCCACCGCATTGATACTAAGGACTAAGGAGTGCTGTTCATCCCTGTATTGAGATATGCTGTCAGGCAGCTCAGCCAGACAGCATATCATGTACGATCGCTCCATTGCTACCTACTGTAGAGCAATCCAGGTATGTATGATCTCATGGACCTAGCTATTCAGAATGCTGCCATGAGTTTGTGATAGTGTGTGTATAGCTTTTAGTCAACTCGCCTTCCCCCCTCCCCCATTCCCCAGTCCATTGTGGTCATGGTGAATGTTCTTATAGCCAACCAGTGCACTTCACATGATGGGTCACAAAAGGTGACGGAAACCTAGTAGCCATCGAATACATGGGTTGCTGGTGATTAGGTAGGACCGACTGGCAGAACATAAAGGGAATAGGGCAGTGTTATATAGCCCCACTACTAGCAGAGCATTATTTTGTTGCCAAAAATGCACAATCCCCTTTAGGAGATGCCACCTTTTAAGGGCTTGTCCTGGAGGATCCATAGTGATAATGAAGTGACTAAGTGACTAGATTGGATATCAGTGGGCATCTGTTTCTGGTGATTCTAGGGAGCTAGATGCAGATATATTCATTATTATAACTTCTCAAACTTTACAGGGATCAAGTCTTTGTAAAATTCAATAAAGAGTATTAAAAGATTTAAAGTATTTGCAAAATAGGGAAAAACACAAGAACAAATGTTATTACACTCAATACACAAATGGCAATCCTAGTTGGTCAAGACTGAAACATGTCCTATCCAGCAGAGAAGAGGTCACTCATGCACATGGCTGCTTCTTTTGATGGTTAAGGCAATCACTACTGTACATTCTAATTCCCATAGACTTCTGTAGAGAGGTCCATACTCATGCACTACCCTGCTCTCCTATGTGTGGCTGTAGTACTAGTAAAATTGGATCTAGCTCCTAGTAGTGAGATTAGGGCCCTCACTAAACTTAATCTGGCATTGTCAATGAAATGAGGCCTGTATGAACGTTAGATGTTATTTAAAAGGTTTTCCAGGAACTTGATATTGATGTCCTCAGGATAGATCATCAATATCAGATTGTCAGGGGTTCTGACTGCCAGCACCACCACTGATCAGCTGTTGGAAGTGTCTGCAGCTCTCCACGAGTGCTTAGGCCTCTTCCGAGGCCAGTGATGTCACTGTACATGGGTAACATGGCCTTGGCGCAGCTCTGTCCCATTCAAGTGAATGGGTCTGAGCTGTAATACCAAGCACAACTGCTATACAATATACTGCGCAGTGTTTGGTGAGCTGTGAGACCACAGTGCTCACCGGAGTGCCCCTAGATGAATGGACCAACGGGTTGAGCATGTGCACTGCCACTCATCTCTCTTAAACTGCCAGAGAAAGACAAATAGTACAAGGGCTTGACTATTTCCAGCAGTCCCTGAGAGGTGAATGGAGTGACAGTATGCCTGCTTAACCTACTGCTCCATTCTTGTGATTGGTGGGGTCCCATCGGTGGGACCTCCACCGATCTAACCGTTATCTCCTATCCTGTCACATAACCAGCGTACTTCTTTATGAATCTGTTTTATGTTTTACCATACAATATGTCTCATGCCCTAAATGACCTAACAAAAATAGATTTATAAAATGTACGGCATTTAGAAGTTATTAGCTTAGTGGCCAAACATCTGAACGTATGGGGTCACTTATCAAACTGGTGTAAAGTAGAACTGGCTTAGTTGCCTAGAACAACCAATCAGATTCCACCTTTAATTTTTTGACAGCTCCTTTGGAAAATGAAAGGTGGAATCTGATTGGTTGCTATGGGCAACTAAAGCAGTTCTACTTTACACCAGGTTGATAAATGACACCAGTAGTTCACAATTATTTGTCTTATAAAAACCTCAATTGATATGTACAGTGGCGGAAATAATTATTTGACCCCTCACTGATTTTGTAAGTTTGTCCAATGACAAAGAAATGAAAAGTCTCAGAACAGTATCATTTCAATGGTAGGTTTATTGTAACAGTGGCAGATAGCACATCAAAAGGAAAATCGAAAAAATAACTTTAAATAAAAGATAGCAACTGATTTGCATTTCATTGAGTGAAATAAGTATTTGAACCCTCTAACAAAAAAAGACTTAATACTTGGTGGAAAAACCCTTGTTTGCAAGCACAGAGGTCAAACGTTTCTTGTAATTGATGACCAAGTTTGCGCACATTTTAGGAGGAATGTTGGTCCACTCCTCTTTGCAGATCATCTCTAAATCCCTAAGGTTTCGAGGCTGTCTCTGTGCAACTCTGAGCTTGAGCTCCCTCCATAGGTTTTCGATTGGATTAAGGTCCGGAGACTGACTAGGCCACTCCATGACCTTAATGTGCTTCTTCTTGAGCCACTCCTTTGTTGCCTTTGCTGTATGTTTTGGGTCATTGTCGTGCTGGAACACCCATCCACGACCCATTTTCAGTTTCCTGGCAGAGGGAAGGAGGTTGTCGCTCAGGATTTCACGATACATGGCTCCGTCCATTTTCCCGTTTATGCGAATAAGTTGTCCTGTGCCCTTAGCAGAAAAACACCCCCAAAGCAAAATGTTTCCACCCCCATGCTTGACGGTGGGGACGGTGTTTTGGGGGTCATAGGCAGCATTTTTCTTCCTCCAAACACAGCGAGTTGAGTTAATGCCAAAGAGCTCTATTTTGGTCTCATCAGACCACAGCACCTTCTCCCAGTCACTCTCTGAATCATTCAGGTGTTCATTGGCAAACTTCAGACGGGCCTGCACATGTGCCTTCCTGAGCAGGGGGACCTTGCGAGCCCTGCAGGATTTTAATCCATTGCGGTGTAATGTGTTTCCAATGGTTTTCTTGGTGACTGTGGTCCCTGCTAATTTGAGGTCATTAACTAACTCCTCCCGTGTAGTTCTAGGATGCTTTTTCACCTTTCTCAGAACCATTGACACCCCACGAGGTGAGATCTTGCGTGGAGCCCCAGAGCGAGGTCGATTGATGGTCATTTTGTGCTCCTTCCATTTTCGAACAATCGCACCAACAGTTGTCACCTTCTCTCCCAGCTTCTTGCTAATGGTTTTGTAGCCCATTCCAGCCTTGTGCAGGTCTACAATTTTGTCTCTGACATCCTTGGACAGCTCTTTGGTCTTTCCCATGTTGGAGAGTTTGGAGTCTGCTTGATTGATTGATTCTGTGGACAGGTGTCTTTTATACAGGTGACTAGTTAAGACAGGTGTCCTTAATGAGGGTGACTAATTGAGTAGAAGTGTCTAACCACTCTGTGGGAGCCATAACTCTTAATGGTTGGTAGGGGTTCAAATACTTATTTCACTCAATGAAATGCAAATCAGTTGCTATCTTTTATTTAAAGTTTTTTTTTCGATTTTCCTTTTGATGTGCTATCTGCCACTGTTACAATAAACCTACCATTGAAATGATACTGTTCTGAGACTTTTCATTTCTTTGTCATTGGACAAACTTACAAAATCAGTGAGGGGTCAAATAATTATTTCCGCCACTGTAAATGCTTAAAATAAAATAAAATAAAAAATTATGAACAACTCACTTGAAATACGTTCTCATTATAATCTATTACAAGCTACTGAGGTGAAAAATTGAACACTTGGACTGTGTCTTAATTTAATTTTAAAATTTTTTATTTTATAATATAATATATCCATTAGCATGCCTTGGGTGAAGTGCATATTAATCCAGAACAAATGTTTTACTTATTACAATTTGTCTAGGATATTTGTTGAATTTAGAATTAATACAATTTCCCTGTGACTGGCATTACATGACCTTAGCATAAGGCAGGTTGTACACAGCCATAATGTAATAATATTTTAGCATATATTTTACAGCTCTACCCCCATGCTTGTACAGAACTCATTTTATAGTAGAACACCATAGTGATGTTGTTATGGGACGCAGGCGGCAGGCTTCTGTTCCCCTGCGCCGCCGGCGTTCCCCGATCTCACTGCAGCACGGACGCTTGCTGCGTCCGGCTGCGCTTCCTGTTTCCCGGCGTCTCCGTTGTCATGGTGACGGGGGATGCGGCGCGGCTGGCCGCACTCCTCCTGCAGGAGCGGTCGGCGTTACCCGTCACCATAAGAACCAAGAGGGGCTGAGTGCCGAGCTGGGCACTCGGCGCTCGGCTACAGGCAGGGAGGATGGGTCATGTGACGCTGGCCACGTCACATGATCCCTTTCCTCCACTATTTAAACAGGCAACCTGCTGGCCAAAGGTTGCCTGTGATTGCGTCACTTAGGCTGAGTACATACCTGCGTTACTGCATAGTTTGACCTCTTAGATTTGACCTCTGTCCGACTTCTGACCTGCCTACTGCCTGCTCCCTTAGTATTGTCGCTACCTCCTGGATTTGACCTCGGCTCGTTCTCTGATTAGTCTCCTGCCTCTCCCTTTGTACTGACGCGACCTCACGGACTGACCTCGAATAGTTGACCCGCCATTGCCTTCCCCACCAGGGGGTACCCCCGCCTTTGTTTACCTCCCTGTCCCACCGTCCGGATTCGGCACCTGTTTTCCGTTCTCTGCCTGTCACAGTCGTTACCTCTGGCTGTGACCTTCTGTCTATGCTCTCGCTGCAGCTCCGTTCCTGTGTGTTATTTGTGGTTCTTTATGGGTTTACTTCCCTGTGTGTCTATTAGGAGTTAATCCTCTCTGTCTGCTCCATGGGTGTGGCCTCTCTGCTGCACCCAAGGAACCTGTATATAAGGCTGAGGTTTCCTCAGTTCTGTGTCAGCTCTCCTGGTATGTGTTGTCTTGTCCTGCTCCTGTTTGTACTCACTCTCCCATGCTGCTGACCCATGGGATCCGTGTCTGTCTGTGCTCTGTGGGTTTCCTACTTGTTCATTCCCGTCCTCTTTCCTGTCTTTCTGTTATCTGTTCTGCCAGTTATGTTTTAGTTACCTTGTGTGTATTCATATGTCTCTGTTCAGCAAGCCCTTGCTGCAGCGCGCCTAGCTGCAGAGTGCTATGGGCAAGGCCACGCAGTATACCACTGGTGGAGCTAGTCCTTCTCTGCTCATTGCCACTCCTGTTCCCTTGCGTGAACTCCTGCTTGTGCTTTTAGTTGCCTGTTTGTTATGTTTGCCTATATACCGTCGGTACCTTCTGGTACCTGTTGTCCGTTTGCTCCTGTTGTCACTGTCTAGTTCACGCTCCAGAGTGGACCCTGGCAATTCCCTGCGGCAAAGCCTAACCCTACCATCTGGGGCCCTAGTGAATACCAGGAGTTGATTAGTCACGCCCCTCTGGAGTATTACTAGACAGTGGCGCAGTGGGGGTTTTTCTCCCACTGTGCGGATGGTACATAGAGCTCTCAATTTCCCTGTGTTTCCCTCCTTGGATTCTGTTTGTGCAATAAACTCTGTTGTGTCTGTACCTGATTTCCATTTGTTTATTGCTTGACGACGCAGAGGTCTCTCCTGGGACCTCCAACTCGGGACACTGCCTCAGCTGTTCGTTTCCTTCTGTCTCTGTCCTCTCTCCGCTCTGCACTTACGTAGGTCAGGGACCGCCGCCCAGTTGCGCCCCGTCGCCTAGGGCGGGTAGTGCTAGTAGGCAGAGACAGAGTTGGGGGTGGCAGTCAGGGGGCACACTTCCTCTCTGCCTTTCCCTAGCGTGACTGATGTACTATAGTCTAAAATATACTTGTTTTCTTGATCAGTTTGAAATCACTGACACGGGGTCCCCAGTCTACCTGTTTTTCCAAAAAGGTGAGGGTATGTGAGACCAGTGTCGGACTGGGGTGCCTAGTGCCCACAAGTAAAATTTATTTTAGGGGCCCACAGTATGGATGCATTCAAATATGACCTGCTCACACAGCAGCAAGATGCTACCAGATGATTGAATATCGGGGTCCCTGCAGCAACTTTGAGAAGGTAGGTCCTGGGGAAAAGAGGATACTAGCTAGCTTTCCTCTATATCTAGAAGTCATCTCAGCTATCTGATATTGTCTAAAATAATAAACTAGAGAGTTTCTGTAATAATCTATCAAGTATTTTATAAAAACAAAGGCTGGCTGAGGTGCTGTACACTGAATATATGTATGTAGTGCAGTAAGTCTACTGTGTTATGTGCCACTTGTGCAGGGGGTGGGAGACTAGGGGCCCATATTGCTCAGGGGCCCACCAGAGGATTCACCTGTACCCCTGTGAGGGACCTACCAAAGCATTTTGCTATACCTCGTGGATATGCCATAAATGCTTAAACGTTTTATACTAAAGAACTATCCTCAGGATGGGTCATTAGAAGGTGATAGATGGGGGTATGTCTCACGGCATTCCTGCAAATCAGCAAAGAACTGTGGCACTTAGGTAAGCATCGTGGGCTCCTCTCAGCTTACCAAACCCAGTACCAATGAATAGCAGCTGTATTGGGTAATGCAGCTCAGTGCCATTTACTTGAATGGGACTGAGCGGCGTTTAGGTCATGTGACTGATACAAATGATGCCACTGGCCTAGGAAGAGGCTGCGGTGCTCATTGGAGAACTGAAGCCTCTTTAAACAGATGATTATGGGGTGCCAGGAGTTGGACCCCCACCAATCAGATACTGATGACCTATTCTGAGGATAGATCATCAGTATAAAAGATTAGAAAACCACTTTAAGGCCCCATTCACACGTCCACAATTTCGTTCCGAATTTTTCGTTCCGTAAAATGCGGAACGCATAGGTATATCATCATACCTAGGCCTATAAATATGATAAATCATATTCAGTATGTCTAAAGGAAACAGGGTTTCTCCATCATCAGATAGTTTCTTTAAGGAAAAGTTCACACTGCATTTTTTAATTGCAATCCTAAAGAAGGAGCATGTACTTTCTTGGTGTTGTTTCTACGTGGAAACCCCTCAGAAACTGTAGTAGGCTCCTCCCCACTAGATTAGTCCCATTGCGCTAAATCTGCGGGCGGATCCGTGCCATCTAAAAGGCAAAACCTATGCAGAAATCTGAGGGTCTGCCTTGGATTTCTGCTTCGTATTCCACAACACATGCAGGTTGGATTTTTCCTATGTGTAATTCCAATGTTTAAGTGTACTTCACACTTGCGTTGTTTGATTCTGGCAGGCAGTTCCGTTGCAAACGCATGTCATTTTTCTGACTGATCAGGCATTTTTCAGACTGATCAGTCTGAAAAATGCATTGCAATACCGGATCAGTTTTTCTGTTGTCATCAGGCAAAACGGATCCGGGATTAATTTTTTTTCTCATTTTTAAAGGTCTGCGCATGCGCAGACCGGAAGGACGGATCCGGCATTCCGGTATTTTGAATGCCGGATCCGGCACTAATACATTCCTATGGAGAAAAAAAATGCCGGATCCGGCATTCAGGCAAGTCTTCAGTTTTTTTCGCCGGAGATAAAACCGTAGCATGCTACGGTTTTCTCTTTTGCCTGATCAGTCAAAATGACTGAACTGAAGACATCCTGATGCATCCTGAACAGACTGCTCTCCATTCAGAATGCATGGGGATATGCCTGATCAGTTCTTTTCCGGTATAGAGCCCCTAGGACGGAACTCTATGCCGGAAAAGAAAAACGCTAGTGTGAAAGTAGCCTAACAATGAGATCACAGACTCTTTGTTGCAAGTTGTTGTGATGGTTAATTCATTAAAGATGTTATTCAGTATTGCAGGTGAATGGGGCAGACCAGAGGCGGCTCTAGACTTTGTGAGGCCTTAGGCGAAACTCGAACATGAGGCCCCCACGAACACAAGATATGCAAGCGCTAATAAAGATTAACTACAAACAAAAACACTTGGTATAGTATCCTTAGTCTGTCTATTAGGCTACTTTCACACCTGCGTTCGGGTGTCCGCTCGTGAGCTCCGTTTGAAGGCTCTCACAAGCGGTCCTGAACGCAGCCGTCCGGCCCTAATGCATTCTCAGTGGAGGCGGATCCGCTCAGAATGCATCAGTCTGCCAGCGTTCAGCCTCCGCTCCGCTCAGTGAGCGGACACCTGAACGCTGCTTGCAGCGTTTGGGTGTCCGCCTGGCCGTGCGGAGGCGAGCGGATCCGTCCAGACTTACAATGTAAGTCAATGGGGACGGATCCATTTGAAGATGACACCATATGGCTCAATCTTCAAACGGATCCGCCCCCATTGACTTTCAATGTAAAGTCTGGACGGATCCGTTCAGGCTACTTTCAGACTTAGAAATATTTCTAAGTTATAATGCAGACGGATCCGTTCTGAACGGATGCAAACGTCTGCATTATAGGAGCAGATCCGTCTGATGAAACATCAGACGGACCTGCTCTGAACGCTAGTGTGAAAGTAGCCTAAGGCTACATGTCCCCCTCCATGAGGCTGGCAGCACATCTTAGGCTACTTTCACACTAGCGTTCAGAGCGGATCCATCTGATGTTTCATCAGACGGATCCGCTCCTATAATGCAGACGTTTGCATCCGTTCAGAACGGATCCGTCTGCATTATAACTTAGAAAAATTTCTAAGTGTGAAAGTAGCCTGAACGGATCCGTCCAGACTTTACATTGAAAGTCAATGGGGGACGGATCCGTTTGAAGATTGAGCCATATTGTGTCATCTTCAAATGGATCCGTCCCCATTGACTTACATTGTAAGTCTGGACGGATCCGCTCGCCTCCACACGGCCAGGCGGACACCCGAACGCTGCAAGCAGCGTTCAGGTGTCCGCTTGCAGAGCGGAGCGGAGGCTGAACGCTGCCAGACTGATGCATTCTGAGCGGATCCGCGTCCACTGAGAATGCATTAGGGCCGGACGGCTGCGTTCGGGGCCGCTTGTGAGACCCTTCAAACGGAGCTCACGAGCGGACACCCGAACGCAGGTGTGAAAGTAGCCTTACACATTCTAACCCCCCAAATTGCACGGGTAATTGTGCTGCCAGGCAAGCCTCATGGAGGGGGACTGAGAAATGTGCAATTGGGGGGGGGAGGGTAAGATGTGCTGCCAGGCAAGCCTCAAGGAGGGGGTTTAGGGGACTGAGAAAGGCCCCCCCATTGCACATTTCTCAGTCCCCTAGACCCCCTCCATCATGAGGCTTGCCTTGCAGCAACATCCCCCCCCCCCCCCAAATGCACATTTCTCAGTCCCCAACTTATTCTCTCTCTCTTAATATCATATCAGGCGACAGCCAGGGAGGGGGGACTCGGAGGAGGGGTACAGCGGCCAGCAGGACAGGGAGTGGGACACACACCTGACCACCTTGGTCCTTGGAGGATTCTAATTCTTCCACAGTGACAGTCCAGTGAGTCCACCACCACTGACACGGTCTTCAGGGCGGCGCTGGCGGCAGCCAGAACAGTTGGGTCGGCGTCGGGTCACCGGACAACAGACACAGGCACACAGCCGGTGGCGGTGAGGTGAGATGGCGCTTCTTCTCTCCCTGCCTGTGCAGCGCTCTGAGGGAAGGGGGCCTGTCTTCTGTTGCATAGAGACGTGCCTGTGCGGCGGCACGCTCTGAGCCGGCCAGCAGCCTCTGCTCTCTTAAAGAGGCAGAGAGCAGAGGGGCTCGAGCGGCCTGGCTATAGCGGCTCGTGTAAATTAAAGTTACTACTAGTGTGTGTGTGTGTCTTAGGTGACAGGTCCGTCCGGTGTAGCGTTATACTACCCTACCTCGTGAGTTTTCCCTACCCTCTGACTTCCTGTCGCATCGGCGATGACGTATGGAGGCGTGTCTTTGTTTTTACTATCTGCGCATGCGCAAAAGGCTAGTCTAGGCAAAATCTCATTGCCGATTTCAGCAGCACACTGGGACACTGCGCATGCGTCGGGGAGCCGAGGTAGGGAAAAATTACGGCCCAGTGCGCAAGCGCGGTTAACTCCAGAAAATCCACCCGATATACGCGCCTGCGCAGTGTGGGGGTAGGGAAAAATTACGTCTCAGTGCGCAAGCGCCGAGGGTAGTATAAATATCTATTTCAAAAGCGCTTTTAACCCTTTGCAGGAGCTATTGTCATATTCGTTCTTGAGTGATTGTTCTCTTATATATAGGTTCTATTATATAGGAGGTCTGTCTGCACAGTATAACGCTACGCCGGTTAATTAAATTGCGGCGGTGTCAGGTGCTGGTGGGAGCCAGAGCGAGGCCCCCACCAGCGCGAGGCCTTAGGCGGCTGCCTAAGTGGCCTAATGGAAGAGCCGCCTCTGGGGCAGACATAGCCTATGGGCAGATATGGCACTGTTTCTAGAAGGAGCAGACCCATTTTTCTAAACCTTCATGTCTTTTTAGAATGAAGACAACTGATAACTACTTCCTGGAAATTGTTTTGTCTTTTCCGAGTCAACGCTGCAGGATAATATGTTGAGTTGTATGGACTTATGTCTTGTTTTCAACCTTATATATAACTATATAAAACACAGAATACTAAGAAATAACATTAGTCTTTTTTTCTGAATAAACGATGTACAAAATGAGGATTATCAATTGATGCTGGCGTAAAGCTGCACAATTTCAAGTGATTGCCAGCTATCATACTCCTAGCAGCTGAAGATATTTGCAGTATATGAGCAAGGTTATTGAATGAAGTCCACGACATCATTTAAAAATCATTCTCCTATCCACTGAAGACTGATCAGAAAAAAAAAAACTTTGCATAGCTTTTTGTTCCAAGCATCTGCGCTGTGATTAAACTGACGACAGATTCAATCTACAAAGAAATGTTACACTCAAATAGACCATTTTAAAAAAAGATTTAAAGTGAGAATTTGCACATGAGAGCCCAGAGTTCTACCTGAATGGGATTACAAATGCTCGATAGGACTCGTCAAACAGTATATGCTAAGATATGCTTTTTTATAACATATTGAAATATGTATGCAAAATAATGGCACTTCACAAATGATGCTGATTTTAATTTCGGTAACATATCTGAGATGTTATTTAACTTTGAATTACTTTCAATTAGACATAAAGATAAAGCCGGCATTTACATATGCTGATGTTAGATGTAGCTCAGAACAAGGAATGGTAGCATTCCATTATCTCCTATAAAAAGGCTATTATACAGGTTATGCTGAGTTCCTGATTCTCAATCTAGAGGGGGATATATATATATATATATATGCAGAGAAAATAGCACTGACATATCTGCATAACCATTAAAGGGGTAGTCTCATCACAAACAATGCAGGCATATCGCTAGTATATGCCCCCATTGTCTTATAGGGGTGGGTCCCATTGCTGGAACGGAGCCCTGCAAAGTGGTGGCTGGAGGCCTCAGGTCCAGCCACCACCAATCGCACTCCCCATAGAGGTGTATGGTAGTGCACTGCGCATGACCGGCCACCACTCCTATTCACTTCTATGGGCCCGAAGAGGAGACCTTTTAAGTGATCCATCATAATTCAGCTGGACATTCTCAAATTCTCCATGAAGGATAATATCATTTAATGTGTAGGAGCATCATCGGCTATACTGTGTTGGTATGTAATGCTCAGTCACAGCAAATCATACATTTAGTTGAAAATATACAAAGATAGATCAAGTTATAAAAACACTGAAATACACTTGTATGTAGTGATTGACAAACATCAGCCGGGACGGTTCGCAAACGCAATCAAATGTTCGCGAACCGCAAGTTCGCGGCGGGCCCTATTCACTTTAATAGCAGGCGAACCTGAAAAACATTCAGCTCATATTTGCAGCCACCAAATACTTAGTAGAAGTGTACAAATAGTCACACAACATGGACAGTGACATACTAGAGGGGGATCAATGACAAAAATTCCAACAAAAAATATGTATCTTAATCAGGGGACATTTTTATGCGTCTTAAAGGGAAATTCTCAGAAATGTTCCCTGTTGGAGCCTAGAAAATTTTTATTTTATGCCACAGGAATACGGGCCTCAAAAATTAGGCATTCACCTGACATAAAAGAAATTGTGATTATGTGTCTCGAGGTACATTATCCAGTCACTGAATACCGTATTTTTTGCCCTATAAGACGCACCTAGGTTTTTGGGGAGGAAAAGAAGAAAAAAAATATTTTTAACCAAAAGGTGTGCTTTTGGTGGGTTTGGAACTAATGGTGTTCTGTGGATGGCACTATTACTGGGGATCTGTGGATGGCACTATTATGGGGGATCTGTGAAGGACACTGTTATGGGGGGATCTGGGGATGGCACTGTTATGGGGGGATCTAGGGATGGCACTGTTATGGGGGATCTGTGGATGAGGCACTGTTATGGGGGGATCTGTGGATGACCCACTGTTATGGGGGGATCTGTGGATGACGCACTGTTATGGGGGATCTGTGACAGACACTGTTATGGGGAGGGGGATCTGTGAAGGATACTGTTACAGGGGAGGGGAACTGTGGCTGACACTGTTATGGGTGATATGTGGATGGCACTGTTATGGGGGATATGTGGATGGCACTGTTATGGGGGATCTGTGGATGGCACTGTTATGGGGATCTGTGGATGGCACTGTTATGGGGGATCTGTGGATGGCACTGTTATGGGGGATCTGTGGATGGCACTGTTATGGGGGATCTGTGGATGGCACTGTTATGGGGGATCTGTGGATGGCACTGTTATGGGGGATCTGTGGATGGCACTGTTTGGGGGATCTGTGGATGGCACCGCTATGGGGGATCTGTGGATGGCACCGCTATGGGGGATCTGTGGATGGCACTGTTATATATGTGCCATCCACATGCAGTACGCAGCCCTGCAGGGTATTGCGATAGTGAGGTCACGGTTAATAGGCAATTGAGGGTTGCTCTTGGTTACTCACAGTTTTTAGGATGACCCTGGGCAGGCGTACAGCAGTGATGAAGAGGCTGTCACAGTAGTTCTCTGGGGCACTCTCAGTGTATAGGGACCAGGCCGGTGGTAGGTGAGGTGCCCTGGGTGTTGTAGGTTTAATGTGCCTGTGGCAAGATCCCTTTAAGATTTGTGACGCCACTGCCGGTAACGGTGGCTCACCGATTGATAGCAGTAATAAGTGAGGAACGCAGTTTGCAGTGAACCAAAACTTTCTTTACTGGAACAGTTAACTATTGTCACGGCTAAGGATGGGGGAAATCCTCAGCCGTGCGCTGGCATGTGCTGTAGTCCAACTCGGCCAGGAGAACAGGATAGGGAGCAGGTCACCTCCTACAGCGTCCCTACCCTGACCCTAACTCCTAACTGCATGGGCAGACCTTAAAGGTAGGAGGACCCATGCACGGAACCTCGGATCCCTAACTCACCCTCCGTCCGGTCCCTGCGCTAGGAGTCAGGGTAAGACGACCTACTCCTCCTAGGCACGGAGGAGCAGGAGTCTCAATGGCCAAGCTGTTGGGAAAAGGGGAACTCATACAGCCTTACAGGAATGACAGGCGAACTATTAGTTCTACCAACCTGTCACAGCCTTGCTGACTGGATCCCTGCACAAACAGGAATCCAGAACCGTAAGCTGCACCAAACACATAGAAAGATCCCAACAGTACTTAACATACAACATCAACACACAGCAGACATAAACATAAGGACAATATCTTTATGACCACAGGGGTGGCTCTCACTGGCAGATAGTAACACAGGAGGCTGCTCCAGCAAGCATGGCTGAAACAACCCACAGAGCCATGCTAACAGTGAGGCTATAAAGGAAGCCACACCCCACAGTCAGAACCACCCAGTGACACACACACACACTGGGAAGGAAGTTAACCCTTCCAGCACCAAAGAAGGGAAAAACACCACTAAAAGGGAAGTGCACACAATACATAAAACACAGTGTACACCATACACACACATCTAACATAAAGGTTGCTAGGTGTAACCGCATGCACAGCAGGAAAGCTGCCACAAGCAAGCGTTGTCAGCGGCAACCACAGGTGAGGCAAATACCACTGCCCTCACCTGTGATTGACAACAAAACAAAACCGCTGACAATCGCATGCGGTTGAAGAGTCACGGTCATAGCCATGGCCGTGACAACTATATACAGTTCTTTAGGTTCAGTTCCATATGACAGAAGCAGTTTCATGCAGGCTTTTACAATAATGGCAGGCAAAAATGTTCTTGCAAGATACTCAGAGGGTTAAACACACTCACAGATCAGGCTGCACCTTTTCCTCAGAAATCCTGTGCACCATTCCTCAGAACTCCTGTCTGTCTTGATCCCAAGGCCCGTATGCCCTATTGGTGGCTTTATCCTTGGTAAAGAAACTTTCTCAGGTATCTGTCTCCTTGCATTAGATAGATTCTTCTGCCCTTCAGCTCACTTGTCTGGCTGGAAACACTTCTGCTCTGCTCTGTACTGTACTTTATAGGAACTCCAGGTTTCTCAGGAGGTAACTCTTCCCCTGGTAACAACTAGAAGCCTGGGCTGTCTAGCTGCATGTCAGAAGTTCACTTCAGCTGCTGCCTAGCTAAAGTCCACACTCCCTTCTGACTCTACACTCTTTTCCCTGGACAGGACCTGACTATTTATATTAGGGGTTCCCTAGCTCCCTCTACTGTCTTGGAGGAGGAATTACACCCTAACAGGCCTGATACTCAGATAAACAGGGAAAACATTCACATAAAAGCATAGCAAAACACATTAAAATGTCATGTAAAATACAATGCCACTGTTCCACAGGAGGTGGAGGACAACGTGGCCCAATTGACCCTTGTGTAGTGCCCACCTTTACCTAGTGGGACACTACATACACCGTTGCTTTAACGTTGACCGTCCTCGGCGCAACACAAGGGGCCCTGCCCAGCTGGAAACTGTTACCTGAAAGACAAAAAAGAATGCAAAGCAGGAACACATCAGGTGCACGCGTCAACCTTGCCGTGCACCTGATGGTTATGTCTGTCGATGTCCATAACTAATAAAGAAGAGCTGAAAGAGGATTTTATTTGTCTCCGGGACCCTTCCTTTACTATTTTCTGCCTGCTACGGGAACACTTCCCTAGGGCCTCTGGAGCCGGGATTATATGCAGACCAGTTAGGTGAGCTGGATTATTTTTTCCTATTATACAAAGTGTTGTTTCCGTGCTCCATTCAGTCTACACGGACATACCTTCTTTTAAATATGGCCTTTTGTGTTCGTCCTGACCGACAGTCCAAGGCAGATTCTGTCTTCTCAGGAGAAGATATAGGCGGCTCCAGTGACACGGATATAAAATGTGGCATGATTAATCTGGAGCGCCTTCTGAATCAAGAGACCCGCGTGTGGTGGGACTGCACAACTCTTACCAAATATAAAGAAAAAAATATGATCCCACGCGGCCTGAGAATTAAGAAAGTTCCCACCACTGTTTTCTCGGATGTATTTGTATGCAAGTGGAACAGTATACTGACGGATTGCTCCATGGAACTAATGAAATTGATCATTGAGTTTGAAAATGATAAGCTCTGCACATTACAGCGAGATATCCAATCTACGAGAGACTCTCTTGTTAAATTTAGTAATCATCAGGACTTTATAAAGATGGATGAAGACATGAAACTATCTCTTTCTCAACTAGAGGACACTATCATGCAATATAAGCATTCTAAATACTTGCGCGATGTATATGATTATAACCATGATCAAGTGTATGATGAGTGGGGGAGGCGAGATAATGCTTACTCTACACCCAGATCAATTTTGAAAAACCGCAAAAGTAAACGCACATCTAAACGTGCACCTCGAGTTAGCTTCTCTTCAGACACAGAGGGCTCTGAATTTTCACATGTTGCTGGTGATTTGGAATCTAGCTCTGAGGTCTCCGCACATCCCTGCTTACAAGATGAGGTTAGCAGCACTGTATGCTATTATAAAAAAACTAAATCAGATAAAGATATAAGAGATGCTGCATCTGCCTCAAAAAACATAGAGCAAGGGGTGGACGGAGACACCAGTCGGCGGCATCCAAGATCCACTCGACTACAAATGAAGCAGAAATGAATCAGTTGAGTGGTATTAATCTGTCTAGCGTTGTGTTAAGTGACGAACAGAGATGTGTACTGTCCCTTGGGTTGAATTTCGCCCCTACCAATCACTTTGATATGTTTTCCACCCTACTTGACATTAACAAATTTGTACGTAATATTACGGTCAGACGACATTTTTATGACGTTCCATCTTCCTCTGAGACCCCACCAGGTGAGACACCAGATTTTGAAGAGAATTCATTTAAGAACTTATTATTCAGGGAACAAGTGGCCTTGTGCTCTTTGGTGGGGCTTCAGGAGGAACAGGGAGTCAGGGAGCTTCCTAAACCCCCTGGAAAGTTTCATACCAAAAACACTAAATTTTATCCTGTTATATCCCGGACGGGTGGTATGGATGTTTTCCAGGAGGTCCTGGAAAAGGAGCTTAGGAGCATAGAGATAGACAGTAATAGACAGTACAAATCTAATAATCTCAGTGCTTCTCAGGCCCAAGCACTCCAGGACTTACAGAAGTGTGACTCCCTTATCATCAAAATGGCGGACAAAGGGGGGGCGGTGGTCGTCATGGACAAGGAGACTTATGGCGAACAATTACGGGACATGTTGGCAGACACATCCACGTACAGTAAACTACCGAATGACCCATTAAAAGAATATATGCTTAGCTACCTGTCATTGATCATGAAGGGAAGAGATAAGGGCATATTTGATGATGGAGAATATAAATATCTGTGCGTGGATGTGCCTGTCACACCTATTATTCATGCTTTGCCTTAAGTCCACAAAGGTGTCCAATCCCCCCCCCCTCCGTCCCATAGTTGCCGGCATAGGCTCGCTTACCGAGCGTCTGGGGAGCTGGCTGGACCATCTTCTCCAGCCTCTCGTCAGACGTACAACGGGGTATTTGAAAGATACGGGTGATGTTTTGCGAGCTATGTATGATTTCAGGTGGGAAGCGAATTATATTTGGATTACAGCTGATGTAGTATCCCTCTACCCGTCTATTCCCCACGGGATTGCTCTGATGGCAATGGAATATCATCTCCATCGCTATACTGGATTAAACACCAACTATATTGACTTTGTGTGTGAGATCACAGCATACCTGTTAACCCATAACTATTTTGCATTTGATGGTGTCCACTATCTCCAGACCCGCGGAGTTTCAATGGGAGCCAGATTTTCTCCATCCCTAGCTAATTTGACTATGTCATTTTGGGAGGAGAAGTATATTTATAACCTGGAGAACCCATTTATGCCTGGTTTGGTCTGGTACGGCAGGTATTTCGATGACGTGCTCATGGTATGGGCGGGCGGTGTATCTGCCGTACCAGACCTCCAGGCATATCTAAATAACAACAATTACAATTTGAGGTTCACTTGCTTGGCACATGAAACCCATATTAATTTCCTAGACCTGACACTCTGCGGGGTTGCTGGAGAGATAGTGCACACCATGACCTATAGAAAAGAGGTGGCGGGCAATACCATACTTAATGCTAAAAGTCACCACCCAATGCATACCGTCAGAGCAATTCCCGTGGGTGAATTCATCCGTACGGTCAGGAATTGTAGTACAGCAGAGAGATTAGGCGATGAATTTGACAGAGTAGAAAAAAGGTTGAGGGACAGAAATTACCCAATGTGGATGATCAATAGAGGAAGGGAGATAGCCCTCCAAAAAAACAGAAGAGACATACTATTTGGGAAATCTAAATATAAATCAAATATGCTGACTTCTGCTGGTGGTGTGGAGACACGGGTAGACGGTGACCTGGACAGGGTCCCTACTCTTTCTCTAACATACAGCAATGAGTTTAGCACAATCAGCTCCGCAATCAAGAAGTGCCTACCCATTTTGTTTGACGATGCTATCCTTTATGAAGCACTCAAATCAGGTTGTAGAATCGTCTCCAGAAGGGCCCCCACCCTGTCTAGCTCACTGTCCCCGTCTCTCTACACTGCCAGCGGCAGAGTTATACAATCCAAGCCTAGTTGGCTTATATACAAAGGATTTACGAGATGCGGCAGTGCTCGCTGCAGGACCTGCGAACATGTCCTGCCCACAAAAACATTTGATAGCGCAGACCATACAGTTAATTTCCCAATCCGTATGTACATTAATTGCAATACGGAAGGCGTTATCTATGTAATTCGATGCACCAAATGCGACCTCATGTATGTGGGCAGCACTGTTCGCAAGTTCAAAAACAGAGTATTAGAACATCTCAACTATATCGCTAACCCCAATATTCTTAATATTTCAAATATAGCCAAACATTTCATACACGTCCATGCCCGCCAAGTATCATTTTTTCAGGCGTATGCCATTGAACGTGTATTAGCTCCGCAAAGGGATGGAGATTATCGTAAGAAAATTCTGTTACGTGAGGCTTACTGGATTTTTAGATTGGGCACTAGGGTACCAGGGGGTCTCAACCTCAAGAAGGAACTCATCTATATATATCAATAATATACCTGACAAACACAGCGGAATATTGATATATGTCATTATTAACATTTTATGTCAGGTTTACCCACATTTGAGCGGGTACGCATCTCCGATGTCTTTCTTGCCATTTTGGGGGTAATAATGTGATGTATATGACTACAACAATAATGTTGTACATGTGAGAGTCCCTACTATTATGAGGGTTGTGCATCTCTGTTCGTCACTGCTTCTACAACGCTGATATTATACAGCGTTTTCATCCTCTTAATTTATTTTAAATGTTGCAAGAAAAGATTTTCAATGAACTTGCGCAGGATTGTAGCAATTTCTTGTCATATTCTATTTGTGACTAGAACTATCTTGCAATCATATTCCAAATGTCCGGCTTTTTACCGGGTAACAGTGGTTCTGCAGCCCCATTGATATATAACAATGTATCTTTATTATTATATTTCTAGACAAGCCTGCCATGAGATTGTCAGTGTTAGGCTGCTAACTAGAACTTGCTTGAACACATAGGGCCAGTGTATTCATATTTGTTTTAGTATGTCTATGTTTGTATCTAAGGTTTTTTACATACAATTTATGTTTTCTATGGAATGAAGTGTTCACACTGTGCGACTTCTGTTGAAAATAATCACAGGGCAACCTGGGGTTAAGTTGTCAAGGAAAGGTTCGCACAGTGCACTACTAATTATAGCCTGATTGATGCAAGCTGAAAGCAAAAAAGGTGTGTCTAGGTGTGGAGCAACGGATGTTGCTTGAAACCAGTTCCTCCCCATTATAGGAGGGGTGCTTTCAACGCCTTTATATTGAGGGGCCACATTTAGCAATTTGTTACGACTAAGGGTACTTACCCGAAACGCGTCAACCTTGCCGTGCACCTGATGGTTATGTCTGTCGATGTCCATAACTAATAAAGAAGAGCTGAAAGAGGATTTTATTTGTCTCCGGGATCCTTCCTTTACTATTTTCTGCCTGCTACGGTGTCACGGAACCATGAACCAGACGTACAACAAGAGATAAGTGAAAATAAGAAGGCTTTATTGAAAATAAAGCTGTAAAGCAAAAGTCCAAACGGATGGTGAAACCGAGCAGAGTCTTTGCGGAGCCAGAGGTCAGGAACCAGAAGGGTAGTCAGACGAAGCCAGGATCAGGAACCAGCAGGGTAGTCAGACGAAGCCAGGATCAGGAACCAGCAGGGTAGTCAGACGAAGCCAGGATCAGGAACCAGAAGCAGCAGCAGTCTTAGAAGCATGTGAACACAAGAGGACCAAGCAAGGAACTGAAGCCACAGACCTCCTATATATATGAGCTAGGCATCCAGCTCCTCCCAGGGGAAGGAGGAGCCGCAGGGTGGAAGGCTACAAGAAACCCAGAAACCAAGATGGCCGCCAGCACATGTCAAACGAAGGAGAGCAGCAAGCAGGTAAGACCATGACAGTACCTCCCCCTCAAGGGCCCCTCCTCCGCGGAGCACAAAACGGTTTCTGAGGGAAGCGTGCGTGGAAGGCTCGGAGCAAGGCAGGAGCATGGACATCTGCGGAGGGAACCCAGGAACGCTCCTCTGGACCATAACCACGCCAATGGACCAAAAACTGCAACCGACCGCGGACCAGGCGTGAGTCCAGGATATTGCTCACCTCATATTCCTCACGATTGCCCACTTGGACCGGACGAGGCCGAGGAACCGAGGAAGTGAAACGATTACACACCAGTGGCTTCAACAGGGAGACATGAAACACGTTGGAGATCCGCATGCCAGGAGGAAGCGCAAGGGCATAGGCTACCGGGTTTACCCTGCGAAGCACTCGGAAGGGACCAACAAAGCGAGGAGCCAGCTTGGGAGTGGGCACTCGAAGGTTGAGGTTGCGGGTGGACAACCATACACGGTCTCCGACCTGGTAGGAAGGAGCAGGCGCTCGTCTGCGATCAGCCTGGAGTCTCTGGCGCTGCGCAGAGACCTCAAGGGACTTCTGGATCTGTACCCAAGAAGCACGTAGGACGGAAAGGTGATCCTCCACAGCCGGAATATCCTGGGGAGAGAATACCTCCGGTAACACGGCAGGTTGGAACCCATAATTGGCCATGAAGGGAGACGTCCCAGAGGAAGAGTTCACCGCCGTGTTCCTGGCAAACTCAGCCCAAGGCAGGAGGTCAACCCAATTGTCTTGGTGATCGGAGACATAGCAACGAAGGAATTGCTCCAAGGCCTGATTGGATCGTTCTGCGGCCCCATTGGACTGAGGGTGGTAGGCCGAGGAGAAGGAGAGATGAATCCCCAACTGGGAGCAAAAGGCGCGCCAGAACCTGGACACAAACTGACTCCCCCGATCCGACACAATCTCATTAGGCAAACCGTGCAACCGGAAGACCTCCCTGGCAAAAATCGTGGCCAACTCTTGTGCAGAGGGTAACTTCTTGAGAGGAACACAGTGGCACATTTTGGAAAACCGATCCACAATCATGAGAATGACCGTATGGCCTCGGGATGCAGGGAGGTCCACAATGAAATCCATCCCCAGGTGTGACCATGGGCGCTCCCCGGTGGCTATGGGTTGCAGAAGGCCCAACGGAAGGTGCCGAGGGGACTTACTCTGGGCACAAACGGAGCATGCCGCTACATATGCGGCGATGTCGGAACGTAGGGAAGGCCACCAGAACAGACGTGAAACAGCCCAGGACAGCTGATTCTTTCCAGGATGCCCCGCGGTCTTGGAGTTATGGTAGGTTCGCAACAACCGAGTGCGCAACTCCTCAGGCACAAAACATCTGCCGTTGGGTCTCCCAGAGGGAGCACCAGATTGAGCCGCCAAAATCTGCTCACCCAGGGGAGAGGTCAGGCTGGTGCGAATGGCGGCCAGGATCTGATTCGGAGGTATGACCGAAGTCGGAATCGACTCCTCCCTGGACAGCTCGGAGTACTGCCGTGATAGGGCATCCGCCCTGATGTTCTTGGAACCGGGTAGGTAGGAGACCACGTAATTAAAACGTGACAAGAACAGAGCCCATCTGGCCTGACGTGGTGTCAATCTCTTGGCCTCAGAAAGGTAGGTCAGATTCTTGTGGTCCGTCAGGATGAGAACCGGAACCACCGAACCCTCGAGCAAGTGCCTCCATTCTTTAAGGGCCTGCACGATGGCCAATAACTCCCTGTCACCAATCTGATAGTTGCACTCCGCGGAAGACAGTTTCCGGGAGTAAAACCCACAAGGAAGCAGAGGACCCTCTGGTGTTCTACGCTGAGACAGAAGGGCGCCTACTCCCGTCTCAGACGCGTCCACCTCGAGGACAAAGGGCAACCCAGGGTTGGGATGCGACAGAATCGGAGCCGACACAAAGGCGGACTTTAGGGCCTCAAAAGCTCGGATGGCCTCGAGCGGCCAGACCTGGGAATTACTGCCCTTCCTGGTCAGATCCGTGAGAGGCTTGGCCAGCATGGAAAAGTCCCTGATGAACTTCCGATAATAATTGGCGAAGCCCAAAAAGCGCTGCAGGGAACGAAGACCACTGGGCTGGGGCCACTGTAAGACAGCCGAAACCTTCTCAGGATCCATGGAGAACCCCTCAGCGGAAATGATGTAACCTAAGAAGGTTACCTGGGATCGGTGAAATTCGCATTTCTCAAGCTTACCGAACAGCTTGTTCTCTCGTAACCGTTGCAACACTCGTCTGACATCCAGAATGTGGGCCTCCATGGATTCAGAATATACCAAGATGTCATCCAAATAGACTACCACACACTGCTGCAACAGGTCACGGAAAACATCATTGATGAATTCCTGAAAGACTGCGGGCGCATTGCACAACCCAAAGGGCATAACCAAGGATTCGTAATGACCGGTCCTGGTGTTAAACGCGGTCTTCCACTCATCGCCCGCCTTGATCCTTACCAGGTTATATGCCGCCCTCAGGTCGAGTTTGGTAAAGACCGTGGCCCCTTTAAGGCGATCGAACAGCTCGGAAATCAAGGGTATCGGGTAAGCGTTCTTGATCGTGATGCGATTGAGACCCCTGTAATCGATGCAAGGCCTCAACTCACCGCCCTTCTTTTTCACAAAGAAAAATCCAGCCCCTGCCGGGGACGAAGATTTGCGAATGTGTCCGCGTGAAAGCGCCTCCCTCACGTACTCCTCCATGGCCTCATTCTCCGCTACCGACAGTGGATAGACTTTGCCACGAGGAGGAACGGCACCAGATTGTAACTCTATGGCACAATCGTATGGGCGGTGCGGAGGTAGGGCAACCGCGCGCACCTTATCGAATACATCCCGGTACTCCTCGTATTCAGGAGGCAACAGAGAGTCCGAGGAAGTACACAGCAACTTGACAGACCCATGGATGCAACTAGCCCCACACTGCGGTGACCACGAGAGGATCTCGACCGATCTCCAATCGAAAGTCGGATTATGCTTCTGGAGCCAGGGGTACCCCAAGACCACCGAGTAGTGTGGAGACGAAATAACCTGGAGGCAGACCGACTCTCTGTGAACGGCACCAATGGCTATCCCCACTGGAAGGGTCTCATGAGTCACGTGTGGCGGCAGAAGGGGTCTGCCGTCTATCGCCTCAAGAGCCAGTGGGGAACCTCGAGCCTGCAGAGGAATGGAATTGGCGGCAGCGAACACACTATCAATGAACAAACCACCAGCACCAGAGTCCACCAACGCCTGGGTCGTCACCGAGCCCCCGACCCAGAAGAGGACAACAGTGATCAGTGGTTTGTCAACACGGGAAACCGGGGACGAGAAGACTCCACCCAAGATCTGCCCCCGACAGGATCTCAGGGTACGAGCGTCTCCCGGACGGTTCGGACATGCCAACCGAAAATGCCCACCGAGACCACAGTACATGCATCGGCCCTCGCGTCTCCGGAGTGCCCTCTCCCCCTCGGACAGGCGAGCAAACCCCAGCTGCATGGGTTCACCCCCAGACAAGTCATCCCCAGGAGGCGTGGGAGGAGAGGGAGGCACGGGTGGGACAGCAAACGTAGGCACCAATCTGTTAGAAGACCTCCGCAGGTTCTCCTTAAAGGAAGGTCTCTCCCTGAGTCTGGTGTCAATCAAAATCAGGAAAGAAATAAGAGACTCGAGCTCAACTGGTAGGTCCTTAGCTGCAACCTCATCCTTCAAGGCATCCGAGAGACCATGAGAGAAAGCAGCGACCAGAGCCTCATTATTCCAGCCCACCTCTGCTGCCAGGGTACGAAACTCAATGGCGTATTCAGCTACGGATCGTGAACCCTGTCTGATGGACATAAGGAGCTTCGCAGCAGAGGCAGCACGAGCCGGCACATCGAATACCTTCCGAAGAGAAGCAACAAAACCGGAAAACTCGGCAACCACCGGATTGTTGTTCTCCCATAAAGGGCTGGCCCAGGCCAAAGCCTTGTCCGAGAGCAGCGAGATCAAGAAGCCCACCTTTGATCTCTCAGTAGGAAAGGCATGTGGCAGCAACTCGAAATAAATGCCCACCTGGTTAAGGAAACCTCGGCACTGAGTTGGCTCTCCCCCAAAGCGCTGTGGAAGAGGGGCAGAACCGGTCATACCCCGAAACACCGCAGGCGCAACAACAGGTGTCGGGGTAGACTCTGGCGCAACAACCGGAGCGGCAGTAGGAGCGAGCCCAGGAGCGACAACCGACCCATCGGCAACGGGAGCGAAATGAGCCGTGCGTTCAAGCAGGGTTTGCAACGCCACAGCGAACCGACCCAACAGGTGATCCTGCTGATCAAGTCTGGCAACCAGCGTGGGTAGCGAGGATGGCCCTGTACCGTCAGAATTCATGGCTTGGTCCTAATGTCACGGAACCATGAACCAGACGTACAACAAGAGATAAGTGAAAATAAGAAGGCTTTATTGAAAATAAAGCTGTAAAGCAAAAGTCCAAACGGATGGTGAAACCGAGCAGAGTCTTTGCGGAGCCAGAGGTCAGGAACCAGAAGGGTAGTCAGACGAAGCCAGGATCAGGAACCAGCAGGGTAGTCAGACGAAGCCAGGATCAGGAACCAGCAGGGTAGTCAGACGAAGCCAGGATCAGGAACCAGAAGCAGCAGCAGTCTTAGAAGCATGTGAACACAAGAGGACCAAGCAAGGAACTGAAGCCACAGACCTCCTATATATATGAGCTAGGCATCCAGCTCCTCCCAGGGGAAGGAGGAGCCGCAGGGTGGAAGGCTACAAGAAACCCAGAAACCAAGATGGCCGCCAGCACATGTCAAACGAAGGAGAGCAGCAAGCAGGTAAGACCATGACATACGGGAACACTTCCCTAGGGCCTCTGGAGCCCGGATTATATGCAGACCAGTTAGGTGAGCTGGATTATTTTTTCCAGGAACACACATCTACACTTGCAGTATATATATATATATATATATATATATCAGGCAGCTCCGCTGGCAAAGGAACAAGTCCGGTGAAAAGGGGCGTCGTTCTCTTCACTCAGGATAGTATAGGGAACAGGGGGCGCTGACCTGGTACAGCGTATCAAGGATAACCAGGATTGTCCATAATTATTAAATACAGTAGTCCATAATAAAACAGCATCTCAGAGGCCCTCAGGCGTTGGGGTCATCTCTGGGCACATTTCTTGAAGTTATAATTTGCATATAAAAGTCACAGCACATAAAAAGTCCACATTATTTAAATGGCGTATAAAATAGTGCTGCAATGTCCCTATTCAACCTGAAAAGGGGGTTAAAAGGGTTAAGGTGCAAAAATGAACAACAGGCACAACTTGGCTTAGGTCCTGAAGCAGGCAGGGGGTCCTGTAAACAGCATGGCAGCAAAGCAATTGGACTTCTCAGTGGTCATGCAACTACAACTGGGCCGTGGGGAACTGGCAGTAGCTCGATGGTGCCAAAACGAAGGACTCCTGTCCTGTAAGGGTTAAATCACTGTAAGGGTCCCTCAGCAAAATCAAAACATGGCCTGTCAGGCCTACTCACAGGTATGTGTTATATCCACTAGGATCGTCACTGGTGGTACATCCTGGTTCTGCTGGCAGACTGGGCCTGACACGAGGATCCATATATGTCTGGGCCCACAAAATAGTGTTAGCGGGTAGTTGCAAGATAAATGGGCCTCTCACGGGTATAGGCTCCACAAGTCTAGGGGTTAACACTGCAGGAGGCTCCACAAGTCTGGGTGTCGTCTGTCCTGTACGACGGACCCGACTCCTGACATAACACAGTTTCTCTGCTGGCGCAGTCAGGGTGGTCGCCGAACTGGTGGCGATGGGATCTTTCGCTGCAGGCCCGGGGACAACATCATCCGATTCTATTTGTGCGGCTTTGGACACAGCAATTTGACGCAGGCCATCAAGGTGTACTTCTAACCTAGCGATCTGTTTTTCCAGAGTCCCTTGTGATGCTCCGCAGCAGGGATCCGGTGCTGTCGCAGCAGGTACAGGTGATGACTCATGACTTTTTCCTCGGCGCGAGCCAGGGTACGGCTTGGGCTGCGACCGCGGTGGGAAGCAAGGTGGCCTCTCCGGTCCCGGAGTATAAGCGGGTGGCTCTTCTCCCTCTCTGATCATCTCGGGCTCTGGGGTCTTGTTCGCAGGTAAGGCCATTCCGGCAGGAGACTCTCCACTCTGCAACATGCCCGATCCTTCTTGGGAGAACGACAGGGCGGCACACATTATCTCGCCCAAGACCTCCCACTGCTCCGGGAGGCCGCCCCCCAGGTACTCCCACATAGGGGAGGCGGAGTCCATACTGGTAGACATGCAAATTCGCAGACAGGGCGGTGGCGTGGACATACAGTCTTTCCCGCACTTTTTAGCAGAAGGCGCCAATTTTTCCCCCCAACAAACTACAAAGATGACGCAGCAATTATTTTCAGTCAGTTTAGGCGGCCATCTTTAAGCAAAACGCTGTCTATTCACTGACAGCAAGCGGTGACTTAAATAAGCGGCAAACAGTCCACAAAATACGATTTTCACACCGCAACTTTTCACAGTTCTTGGCCCAGCAATTTTTCAAATAAACATATAGGGCTTTATCACTTTATGGGCAATAACGGCACACAGTTTAAATTTCACAATGGCGTAGGAATAATCCGTAAATCCTGTTCGAGACGCCAAAATATGCAGTACTCAGCCCTGCAGGGTATTGCGATAGTGAGGTCACGGTTACTAGGCAAACAAGGGTTGCTCTTGGTTACTCACAGTTTTTAGGATGACCCTGGGCAGGCGTACAGCAGTGATGGAGAGGCTGGCACAGTAGTCCTCTGGGGCACTCTCAGTGTATAGGGACCAGGCCGGTGGTAGGTGAGGTACCCTGGGTGTTGCAGGTTTAATGTGCCTGTGGCAAGATCCCTTTAAGATTCATGACACCAGTGCCGGTAACGGTGGCACACCGATTGATAGCAGTAATAAGGGAGGAACGCAGTTTGCAGTGAACCAAAACTTTCTTTACTGGAACAGTTAACTATATACAGTTCTTTAGGTTCAGTTCCATATGACAGAAGCAGTTTCATGCAGGCTTTTACAATAATGGCAGGCAACAATGTTCTTGCAAGATACTCAGAGGGTTAAACACACTCACAGATCAGGCTGCACCTTTTCCTCAGAAATCCTGTGCACTATTCCTCAGAACTCCTGTCTGTCTTGATCCCAAGGCCCGTATGCCCTATTGGTGGCTTTATCCTTGGTAAAGAAACTTCCTCAGGTATATGTCTCCTTGCATTAGATAGATCCTTCTGCCCTTCAGCTCACTTGTCTGGCTGGAAACACTTCTGCTCTGCTCTGTACTGTACTTTATAGGAACTCCAGGTTTCTCAGGAGGTAACTCTTCCCCTGGTAACAACTAGAAGCATGGGCTGTCTAGCTGCATGTCAGAAGCTCACTTCAGCTGCTGCCTAGCTAAAGTCCACACTCCCTTCTGACTCTACACTCTTTTCCTTGGACAGGACCTGACTATTTATATTAGGGGTTCCCTAGCTCCCTCTACTGTCTTGGAGGAGGAATTACACCCTAACAGGCCTGATACTCAGATAAACAGGGAAAACATTCACATAAAAGCATAGCAATACACATTAAAATGTCATGTAAAATACAATGCCACTGTTCCACAGGAGGTGGAGAACATCGTGGCCCAATTGACCCTTGTGTAGTGCCCACCTTTACCTAGTGGGACACTACACACAGACCCCCCACCCCATAACAGTGCCATCCACAGACCCCCCATCCCTTAACAGTGCCATCCACAGATGTCCCCCATAAAACTGTCATCCACAGATTCCCCCCCCCCCCCCCCCTACAGCTCCAGTGCTGCAGTCTGCAAATATAAAATATCTCATTCAATTAAAAGTGATTAAACATGCCCCCTCACTCCTAATATTACCATACACCCTAACAGCTTCTGTACAACGCAGGCAGGCCGGGGCGGCCGGCGCTTCATTCATAAAGTAGGCGGCGCAGGCACGTGACATCAGGGAGTTACGCTGCCGCCCACCCGGCCTGCCTGCATTCTACAGAAGCTGTTAGGGTGTACGGTAATATTAAAAGTGGGGGGCATGTTTAATCATTTTTAATTGAATAAGACATTTTATATTTGTATAGTGCAGCACTGGAGCGGCGGGGCCGGAGTACAGTGACTGCACCGGCCCCGCCGCAATTGCCGGCCCCCATCTCCTCCTCCCAGTCCCTCTCCGCTCGCTCATACATCGCAGCCTGCGATGTAAAAATGTCAGCATTCGCCCTATAAGACGCAGGGGCATTTCCCCCCCATTTTTTGTAACAATTTTACTGTAGCCCACTTTATTTTATACTTTTTTGGGGGGCAACTGGTATATCACACCAGTAGAAATTATTTGTTCCAATAGCGTTTGGCACTCTGTGTAGCTTCGGTATCGCAGCAGAACCGCACGAAACTGCTGCACAATACAAATACACTATAATATACTTTCTATGTTAGAAAGTATATTATAAGTATATTACACCCCTCAGTAAGTCACACCTATCGATAGCACACCTATACCAGTCCTTAAAAGGACTTTTGTGGCCCCATTAGCTAGCGTTTGGTGTCCCTAACAGTCTGTCCCTGCTCCACACAGCAACCTCTCCCTACACTGGCAAAAGACTGAATGTAAAATGGCGGCCAGATCAGGTTTATTTATAAGGTAGGGGGTATGTCCATGTGCTGAAACGTCTCAATTGGCTGTCCTGTACCACCTGATGGATGTGTCATGGGTCAAAGTTCTTCACAATGTAAAAGAATATGGCCTTGGCGGATATCGCCATATGTTCACCCATTCGGCGAACCGCGAACGAGCAAAGTTTGCCGCAAAACGACCTCCTGGCGAACCGCAAGGCCATCTCTACTTGTATATTCTCGACAAAATATATGGACACAAAGGCAGAGTGTCTGATTTTATGTTGGTTTGTTTAACTTTTTTTAAAACTTTTTTTCTTTGTAAAGGTTAGCAAACAAATATAAATTTACAACAATACTTAACTGAGAATCACAAAAAGCAACAACAACATGCCATGCATTGATGATATTTCTATTAATTTGTCCAACACTGTATCATATATGCAGTTCTCAGATCTTTTCACTTCTTTCACATGTTGTTTTGTTGAAGGCCTGTGTTGAAATTAAAAAAAAATCAAGTTTCCCCCCATCATTCTGCACATCATAATGAGAAAGTGAAAACAGAATTTTAGAAAATGTTGCTAATTTATTAAAAATAAAAAGAATTCATAACCTTTGCTATCACGAAATGTAGTTCTGGGGCCTCCCATTTCTCTTGATCATATTTGAAATGCTTCTACACCTTGACTGTAGTTCACCTGTGGTACATTCAGTTGGAAATGATTAGGAAAGACCCATCCCTGTTTATATTATTATTATTTATTTGAAAGCGCCATTAATTCCATGGTGCTATACATCTAGACCGGGTTACACAAATATAAAAATACAATACACAAACTATTACACTGGTACAGAGGGGTAGAGGACCCTACCCGCAAGAGCTCACAATCTACAAGGGAAGGGCAAGTTGTAGGCTTTCCTTAAAAGATGGGTTTTTAGGTTGCTCTTGAAAGTTTGGGTGCTGGGGGAGAGCCCGATGTGTTGGGGTGGTTCCAGTGTAGAGGATAGGCACGTAAGAAATCTTGTAGTCGATTGTGTGAAGAACAGATGAGAGGATAACAGAGGAGGAGGTCCTTTGAGGATCTGAGATTACCTGTGGGGATGTATCAAGAAAGCAGGTCAGAGATATAAAGAGGGGACAGGTTGTGGATGGCCTTATATGTAGTTGTAAGTATTTTAAACTGAATTCGCTAGGTGATGGGGAGCCATTGAAGATATTGGCAGAGGAGAAATGAGGGTAGAGGTGGATTAACCGGGCAGCGGAGTTGATAATAGATTGGAGGGGAGCGAGAGTGCTGGATGGGAGGCCACACAGGAGGATGTTGCAATAGTTCATGACGAGATTTTATAAGCTGGTCTTACAGCTCTTACAGCTAACTTCCAGCTGACAATACAGCTGAAAATGCATATCAGAGTAAAACCAAGCCACGAGGATGAAAGAACTGTCTGTAGAGACATCTGGAGTTTTTAAAAAAGTACCTGATGGACACTCAGATTGCAAACAAGATTCCCTGGTCTGATGAAACCAAGATTGAACTATTTGGCCTCAATTGTAAACATCATGTTTGGAGGGAACGAGGCACTGCTCATAACTTGCCTAATACCATTCCTACAGTGACATGGTGGTGGCGGCATCATGCTGTGGGAGTGTTTTTCAGGGGTTGGGAAAAGAATACTGGTCAGGGTTGAGGGAAAGCTAAATTGAGCAAAGTACAGAGATATTCCTAAAGCAAACCTGATCCAGAATGCTCTGTACTTCAGACTGAGCTGGAGGTTCACCTCCCAACAAGACAACTCTGTGAATATCTTTGAGTGGCCCAGCCAGAGCCCTGATTTGAACCCAACTGAACATCTCTGGAAAGACCTGAAAATGCTGTCCACTGACGAACCCCATCTAACCTGACAGAGCTTGAAAGGATATGCAGAGAAGAATGGCCGAAAATCCCCAAGTCCAGGTGTGCAAACCTTCAGCATCAGATGTAAGAAGACTGGAGGCTGTAATCACTGCCAAGGGCACTTCAACTAAGTATTGAGTAAGAGGTCTGAATACTTATGTCAGTGTAATATTTTAGTTTTTCCTTTTCAATAAATTAGCAAAGATTTCAAACATTCTATTTTCACTTTCTCTTTATGGGGTATTGAGCGCAAAACGATGGGAAACAAAAACTAAATTTGTTTTTCTTTTAGCACAAGGCCACAGCATGACAAAATGTAAAAGAGACTTTCTGAATGCACTGTATGTACCTGAAAATGCTACCAATAAAAGTAAAGCTTTTTCGAAAGTTTTTAGCTTTTTAGGCAATGAAACATAATAAAAACAACGCAAATTTGGTATCATTGTAATGTAATCATACTGACCCATAGAATAAGGTCATCATGTCATTTTTAGTGCATAGTGAACTCCATAAAAACAAACCCCAAAAAACAAACTAAAACTGTGAGTTTTTTTTTTTTTTCAGTTTCATAGCACATTATTTTTTCTTCCTGTTTTCCAATACAAGATGTGGTAAATTGAAAGGTGTCATTAAAAAACAACTTGTCCCACAAAAATAAGCCCTTTTTTGGCTATGTGAATGGAAAGTTGTGGCTCTGGGAAGGCAGGGTGGAAAAATTTAAGAACACATATTGGCCGAGTCCTTAAAGGGGTAAAAGATCTGTCATAGGAGTGACAGCTTCTAATTAAACAATTCTACGAGAAAAATTATCCCTCAACCTAAACCAGGGATGAGCAACCATTGGCACTCCAGCTGCTGTGAAACTATAACTCCCAACATGCACACATACTTGGCTGTTCTCGTAATCCCCATAGAAGTGGAAGGAGGATTCTGGGAGTTGTAGTTTCAGAATAGCTGGAGTGCCAGAGGTTGCTGCTCCCTGCACACAAAAGCAAATTGTTCTTAAAAAAAATATATTGGCGGTAGTATCAACAGTGTCAGTATAGTGCCTGCCTCCACACAGTGCGGGGCCTAAAAGGGACACTATTATTGTGTGGGACTTAAAGTGGACAATATTACCACATAGAGCACAATGGATCAACCTTTTACTGTTTGGAGCACCATTTAGGCACTATTACTGGGTGAGGGATCATTTATTTTTTATTACCATGTGGGACACATACATTTGGACTGTTTAGGTCATTATATGGCATTATTATTTTTTGGACACTATCTATCTGGCATTGTTACATATTTCTGATGTACTGTATTTGAGGGACACCTTGCAAAACAACAGGTAGAGTAAGGTTTGTTTAACCATTGTGTTTGCTGATCTGGCAGGCTGTTCTGGCATTGCCAGACGCTACTGTTATGCCATCTGGCCCCATTAACTATAATAAGGTCTTGGAGTACCTCAATGAAAATAAGCAAATAACGCCGAATCAGCATGGCTTTATGAGGAATCGGTCATGTCAAACTAATTTAATCAAGTTTTAGACTTGACCATGGCGAATCAATGGATATGTGATATCTTGACTTCTCCAAAGCATTTTATACGGTACCACATAAAAGGTTAGTATATAAAATGAGAATGCTTGGACTGGGAGAAAATGCTTGTATGTGGGTAAGTAACTGGCTCATTGATAGAAAACGGAGGGTGGTTAGTAACGGTGAACACTCAGATTGGGTCACTGTCAATAGTGAGGTACCACAGGGGTCAGTATGGGGCCCTATTCTCTTCAATATATTTTTAATGATCTTGTAGAAGGCTTGCACAGTAAAATATATTTTTTTACAGATGACACTAAACCGTGTAAAGTAATTAACATGCAAGAGTAGAGATGTCCTTGTGGTTCGCCCAACGGTCATTTCGCGGCGAACTTTGCTCGTTCGCGATTCGCCGAACAGGCAAACATATGGCGATTTTCGCATGCACCATATTCTTTTGCATTGTGCCGAACTTTAAACTACGACACATACATCAGGTGGGACAGGACAGCCAATTGAGACGTTTCAGCACATGGACACACCCCCACCCTATTACAGAACCCGATCTGGCAGCCATTTTACATTCTGTATTTTGCCAGTGTAGGGAAAGGTTGCTTTGTGGAGCAGGGACAGACTGTTAGGGACACCAAACGCTAGCTAATAGGGCCACAAAAGTCCTTTTAAGGACTTGAATAGGTGTGGTATCGATAGATGTGATATACTGAGGGGTGTGATATACTTATAATATACTTTCTAACATAGAAAGTATATTATAGTGCATTTGTATTGTGCAGCAGTTGTGTGCGGTTCTGCTGCGATACCGCAGGTATATAGAGGGACAAGCGTCATTGTAACAGCTATTTGCAACGGGTGTGATATACCTGTTGCCCCAAAAAAACTAATTGAGGGGTGCGATATACCTGCTTCCACAAAATACTGATTAAGGGGTTTGATATACCTGTTTCCACCAAATACGGATTGAGGGGTTCTATAAACCTGTCTCCACAAAAATACTGATGGAGTGCTGCGATATACCTGCTTCTACAAAATACTGATTAAGGGGTTCTATATACCTGCTTCCACAAAATACTGATTGAGGGGTATTGATATACCTGCTTCCACAAAATACTGATTGAGGGGTGCGATATTCCTGCTTCCACAAAATACTGATTAAGGGGTTTTATATACCTGCGTCCACAAAATACAGATTGAGGGGTGCGATATACCTGCTTCCACAAAATATTGATTAAGGGCTTTGATATAGAAACATAGAAACATAAAATGTGTTGGCAGATAAGAACCATTTGGCCCATCTAGTCTGCCCAATATACTGAGTACTATGGATAGCCCCTGGCCCTATCTTATATGAAGGATGGCCTTATGCCTATCCCATGCATGCTTAAACTCCTTCACTGTATTTGCAGCTACCACTTCTGCAGGAAGGCTATTCCATGCATCCACTACTCTCTCAGTAAAGTAATACTTCCTGATATTACTTTTAAACCTTTGCCCCTCTAATTTAAAACTGTGTCCTCTTGTAGCAGTTTTTCTTCATTTAAATATTCTCTCCTCTTTTACCTTGTTGATTCCCTTTATGTATTTAAAAGTTTCTATCATATCCCCTCTTTCTCGTCTTTCTTCCAAGCTATACATGTTAAGGTCCTTTAATATTTCCTGGTAAGTTTTATCCTGCAATCCATGTACCAGTTTAGTAGCTCTTCTCTGAACTCTCTCAAAAGTATCAATATCCTTCTGGAGATATGGTCTCCAGTACTGAGCACAATACTCCAAATGAGGTCTCACTAGTGCTCTGTAGAGCGTCATGAGCACCTCCCTCTTTCTACTATTAATGCCTCTCCCTATACACCCAAGCATTCTGCTAGCATTTCCTGCTGCTCTATGACATTGTCTGCCTACCTTTAAGTCTTCTGAAATAATGACCCCTAAATCCCTTTCCTCAGATACTGAGGTTAGGACTGTATCACTGATTTTATATTCTGCTCTTGGGTTTTTACGCCCCAGGTGCATTATTTTGCACTTATCCACATAAAAATTTAGTTGCCAGATTTCTGACCATTCCTCTAGTTTTCCTAAATCCTTTTCCATTTGGTGTATCCCTCCAGGAACATCAACCCTGTTACAAATCTTTGTGTCATCAGCAAAAAGACACACCTTACCATCGAGGCCTTCTGCAATTTCGCTGATAAAGATATTAAACAATATGGGTCCCAGAACAGATCCCTGAGGTACCCCACTGGTAACAAGACCTTGGTCTGAATATACTCCATTGACTACAACCCTCTGTTGCCTGTCCCTCAGCCACTGTCTAATCCATTCAACAATATGGGAGTCCAAGCCCAAAGACTGCAATTTATTGATAAGCCTTCTGTGTGGGACAGTATCGAAAGCCTTACTGAAGTCTAGATAAGCGATGTCTACTGCACCTCCGCCATCTATTGTTTTAGTCACCCAATCAAAAAAATCAATAAGATTAGTTTGACATGATCTCCCTGAAGTAAACCCATGCTGTTTTTCATCTTTCAATCCATGGGATTTTAGATGTTCCACAATCCTCTTCTTAAGTATGGTTTCCATTAATTTCCCCACTATTGATGTCAGGCTTACTGGCCTATAGTTGCCCGATTCCTCCCTACTACCTTTCTTGTGAATCGGCAGAACATTTGCTAATTTCCAATCTTCTGGGATGACTCCTGTTGCAGTGATTGGTTAAATAAATCTGTTAATGGTTTTCCTAGTTCACCACTGAGCTCTTTTAATAGCTTTGGGTGTATCCCATCAGGCCCCTGTGACTTATTTGTATTGATTTTAGACAGCTGACTTAGAACCTCTTCCTCTGTAAAGACACATGCATCAAAAGATTCATTAGTCTTCTTTCCTAACTGAGGTCCTTTTCCTTCATTTTCCTTCGTAAAGACTGAACAGAAGTATTCATTGAGGCAGTCAGCTAGTTCTTTATCTTTTTCCATATACCTTCCTTCTTTTGTTTTTAATTTTGTAATTCCTTGTTTTAGTTTCCTTTTTTCATTTATGTATCTGAAGAATGCCTTATCGCCTTTTTTCCCTGACTGAGCTAATTTCTCTTCTGCCTGTGCTTTAGAAGCTCTTATAACTTGTTTGGCCTCTCTCTGCCTAATCTTGTAAATTAGCCTGTCATCCTCGTTTTTGTTTTTTTTATAATTCCTAAATGCTATCTTTTTGTTTTTAATGATTTTGGCCACTTCTGCTGAGTACCACAGTAGATTTTTTCCTTTTTTTGCTTTTACTGACAAGCCTAATGCAATTTTCTGTTGCCTTCAATAGTGCGTCTTTTAAGTAGTCCCATTTCTCCTGGACTCCAATGAAACTGTTCCAATCTGATAGGGACTCGTATACCACTGATCTAATTTTAGAAAAGTCAGTTTTTCTAAAATCTAAAACTTTTGTTTTTGTGTGGTGTGACTCAGTCACTGTACTTATAGTAAACCACACTGACTGGTGATCACTAGATCCCAAGCTTTCCCCTACAGTAATATCATATTTCAAATTCCCATTTGTGAATACTAAATCTAAAATGGCCTCCTTCCGGGTTGGCTCCTCAACTACTTGCTGTAGAGATAATCCCAGTAGGGAATTTAGAATATCTGTACTCCTGGCAGAACTTGCTATTTTGGTTTTCCAGTTTACATCAGGAAGATTGAAGTCTCCCATAATGATAACTTCCCCCTTCAATGTCATTTTAGCTATTTCCTCAACTAGTAGATCATCTAATTCTTTGACTTGGCTAGGTGGTCTATATATCACACCTACACGAGTTACCTTATGATTATCAAGCTGCAAGGTAACCCAAACGGACTCTAAATTGTTCTCGCTAACTTGTATCAAATTAGATTTTATGCTGTCTTTCACATACAGGGCCACCTCTCCCCCTTCTTGCCTTCTCTGTCTTTCCTGTATAGAGAGAACCCTGGTATTGATATATCCCAGTCATTACTCCCCTTGAACAACGTCTCAGTAACAGACACTACATCTATATTCTCAGATGCCATTATAGCCTCAAGTTCATTGATCTTATTCCCTAAACTGTGAGCATTTGTAGATAAGAATCTGAGCTTGTCATTTCTTAACCTTTGTGCTACTGGCATCTTCTGGCATTGTTTCGGGGGGCAGTCGGACTGCTGGATTATCACTCTTTTGCCCCCCTTTCCTAGTTTAAATGCTCCTTAGCAAATACTCAGAACTGTTCACCGAGGACATTCGTTCCTTTGAGAGAAAGATGCAAACCATCTTTCTTGTACAGTTCTTTTCCATTCCAACAAGAGCTAACATGAGACACAAAGCCAAACCCTTGGTTCCGACACCATTCACCAAGCCATACATTGAATTCCTTAATGCGCATCTTCCTGTCATGCTGAAGGTTATGCACAGGCAAAACTGCAGAGAATGAAACAGTTGATGCAACCTCCTGTATATCCTTTCCAAGTGTGTGAAAAGCTTCTTTCACCTTTGAAACCTCATTGCAAGCCAGATCGTTTGGCCCCAGATGGACAATAACATCCACTTCCCTTTCCTGTTTTGCTTGCCTAACAATATTAAGGATCCGTCGTCTATCCCTGCTAGCGGTAGCACCAGGGAGACATCTTACAACACCATTCTCCTCAAACTTCACACCTCTTATGATGGAATCGCCCACCAACAGCTGCTTACTATCAGTCCTCACCTTCTCCTTTTTGTCTTTGGCTGCAGTCTTGCATACTTTAGGCATGGGAGATGATTGTTTCTCACCCACTGTGCTTGAGCCATCCTCCATGTTGCTCTTGCACTCTGAAAGTGCTGCAAATGAATTATGGAGAGCCACAGACTGTGGGACATGTCTACTATCCACAACTCTCAGTCTACCAGAACCTACAGTAACCCATCTTCCATTTCTAGGGGGCCTCTGTGCAGTGGCATTGCAATGTTCTCAGTCTGAGTTTGCTTAATGGTTAATTTACAAATCTCATATTTCAAAAAGGTAATTTCCTGTTGCATTATGGAGAGCTGTCTACAGATCAGACAGTATCCAAACCTCTGAAGAGTGGAACCTGAAATAAAAGCACAACAATTCCTGCACTGAACCAGGTATGCCATTGCAAAGGGGGGGGGGGGGATTTAAACAAACAAATCTTACTTGTTTAGATTGTATCCACCTCCAGATTACCTCCTGAGTATCTCCTGAATATCTCCAATGCACTTGCAGATCAGCACTTGATTAGACCAGCACTAGATTAGTAGCCTTGAAAAAGCAGCAAGCTATAATTAGCAAGCTAATGCAATGTTGCTATATATAACAAAGGCTCCTCCCCAACAGCAAATTAACACCTTACCCGACTATGCTCATTTGCAATCAGACAATAGAGATACCATGTCTAGCAAATTCCTTTCCTTTTGTGAAACAGTGTCTGAGTATCCACCCGAAACACCACTGAAGTTCTGCTACAGTGGAAAAACTCTGAGTTAGATAAAGTTAGTCTCCTGAATATCTCCAATGCACTTGCAGATCAGCACTTGATTAGACCAGCACTAGATTAGCAGCCTTGAAAAAGCAGCAAGCTATATAGGCCCAATGGAAATAGCCAAGCGCTCGGCTATTTTCAGCAGCCTCATAGAAAATAAATAAAGGGTGGCTGTGCGTGCTCAGTGTGCTTCCACAAAATACAGATTGAGGGGTGCGATATACAGGGAGTGCAGAATTATTAGGCAAGTTGTATTTTTGAGGATTCATTTTATTATTGAACAACAACCATGTTCTCAATGAACTCAAAAAACTCATTAATATCAAAGCTGAATATTTTTGGAAGTAGTTTTTAGTTTGTTTTTAGTTTTAGCTATTTTAGGGGGATATCTGTTTGTGCAGGTGACTATTACTGTGCATAATTATTAGGCAACTTAACAAAAAACAAATATATACCCATTTCAATTATTTATTTTTACCAGTGAAATCAATATAACATCTCAACATTCACAAATATACATTTCTGACATTCAAAAACAAAACAAAAACAAATCAGTGACCAATATAGCCACCTTTCTTTGCAAGGACACTCAAAAGCCTGCCATCCATGGATTCTGTCAGTGTTTTGATCTGTTCACCATCAACATTGCATGCAGCAGCAACCACAGCCTCCCAGACACTGTTCAGAGAGGTGTACTGTTTTCCCTCCTTGTAAATCTCACATTTGATGATGGACCACAGGTTCTCAATGGGGTTCAGATCAGGTGAACAAGGAGGCCATGTCATTAGATTTTCTTCTTTTATACCCTTTCTTGCCAGCCACGCTGTGGAGTACTTGGACGCGTGTGATGGAGCATTGTCCTGCATGAAAATCATGTTTTTCTTGAAGGATGCAGACTTCTTCCTGTACCACTGCTTGAAGAAGGTGTCTTCCAGAAACTGGCAGTAGGACTGGGAGTTGAGCTTGACTCCATCCTCAACCCGAAAAGGCCCCACAAGCTCCTCTTTGATGATACCAGCCCAAACCAGTACTCCACCTCCACCTTGCTGGCGTCTGAGTCGGACTGGAGCTCTCTGCCCTTTACCAATCTAGCAACGGGCCCATCCATCTGGCCCATCAAGACTCACTCTCATTTCATCAGTCCATAAAACCTTAGAAAAATCAGTCTTGACGTTTCAGCTTGTGTGTCTTGTTCAGTGGTGGTCGTCTTTCAGCCTTTCTTACCTTGGCCATGTCTCTGAGTATTGCACACCTTGTGCTTTTGGGCACTCCAGTGATGTTGCAGCTCTGAAATATGGCCAAACTGGTGGCAAGTGGCATCTTGGCAGCTGCACGCTTGACTTTTCTCAGTTCATGGGCAGTTATTTTGCGCCTTGGTTTTTCCACACGCTTCTTGCGACCCTGTTGACTATTTTGAATGAAACGCTTGATTGTTCGATGATCACGCTTCAGAAGCTTTGCAATTTTAAGAGTCCTGCATCCCTCTGCAAGATATCTCACTATTTTTTACTTTTCTGAGCCTGTCAAGTCCTTCTTTTGACCCATTTTGCCAAAGGAAAGGAAGTTGCCTAATAATTATGCACACCTAATATAGGGTGTTGATGTCATTAGACCACACCCCTTCTCATTACAGAGATGCACATCACCTAATATGCTTAATTGGTAGTAGGCTTTCGAGCCTATACAGCTTGGAGTAAGACAACATGCATAAAGAGGATGATGTGGTCAAAATACTCATTTGCCTAATAATTCTGAACGCAGTGTACCTGCTTCCACAAAATACAGATTGAGGGGTGTGATATACCTGCTTCCACAAAATACTGATTAAGGGGTTTGATATATCTGCTTCCACAAAATACTGATTGAGGGGTGCGATATACCTGCTTCCACAAAATACTGATTAAGTGGTTTTATATACCTGCTCCACAAAATACTGATTTAGGGGTGCGATATACCTGCTTCCACCAAATATTGATTAAGGTGTTCTATATACCTGTTTCCACAAAATACTGATTGAGAAGTGGGATATACCTGCTTCTACAAAATACTGATTAAGGGGTTCTATATGCCTGCTTTCACAAAATACTGATTGAGGGATGCAATATCCTTGCTTCCACCAAATATTGATTGAGGCCTGCGATACACTGGCTTCCACAAAATACTGATTGAGGGGTGCGATATACCGGCTTCCACAAACACTGCTCTTCTCTACGGACTTTGGCACAGAGTCATTTTGAAAATGACAGGCAGAGGAAGAGGCAGGCCGTTCCACAGAGGAGGTAGGGGTCGGGCAGGTGCACTAAGGCTGGTATACAACATGTATAAGTGGGAAGTTGGAGAAGGTGCGCGCGATTACGTCAAAGGACGCACCAGAGTTGGTTGAGTGGCTCACTCAGCCTTCCGCTTCTGCACCCTCCTCATCCTCTGTATCTACACCCTCCTTACTCTCTGCTGTGTGCAGCTCCAAAGATGCCACCACCACCACCACCATAGCCCCTCCACTCGAGTCAGAAGAATTATTTTCCCATCCATTCCCAGATCTTATCGATGCGCAACCATTCTTGGCATCGGATGAGGAAGAGGGGGTAGCAACCGCCGCCACTCAGCGGTCTGATGACAGTACCCAGATCAGCCCAAGGAGGGTGGTGCCCGCTGTTGCTGCCTACTCCGAGATCTCTAATGTCAGTGGTGGTGAAGGTGAGGATGATGACGTGTCGATGGACGTCATGTGGATGCACACAAGAGAGGAAGAGGAGGGGAGTTCAGAGGGACAGACGGAGCAACAGATAGGGAGGAGAAGGAGGAGAAGCAGGCAGAACTCGCAGTGCACAGAGGGCAAAAAGCAGACTGCAAATGTACATGGAGCGAGCCATTCACCATGCACGGTCACATCTTGCGCTCCCAGGACTTCGGCACATGGCGCCACAGTGTGAGCTTTTTTTAACGTTTCAGCCGCTGACAATAGTGTTGCCATCTGCAGTCTGTGCTGTCAACACATAAGTTGCGGTAAGCTCAACACTCAACTAGAGACAACTGCCTTAAGAAGGCATCTGGCCTCCCATCACCGAGCCCAGTGGGAGCAACGCCATCAGAACCCACAAAGCCACACTCCTGGCGCTCCACGTCCTACCTCTTCTCGTTCTCCTCTCTTCTCACATTTGTCCTCCAATCCACCTTTCACCGTGCCTTTGTCGCGTTCATCTGGCAAAAGGCAGGCTTCCGTGGCCCAAATGTTCGAGCATAAAAAGTTGATGACGCCGGATAACCCTCTTGCCCAACGACTAACCGCTGGCTTGTTGGAACTGCTAGCCCACCAACTACTGTCATATAAACTGGTAGACTCGGAGGCCTTTTGAAAATTTGCGGCCAATGGCACACCGCAATGGAGGGTCCCTAGAAGGAAAAATTTCTCCCAGAAGGGCATCCCAGAGCTATATGGCCACGTTCAGCGGCAATTTAATATATCTCTGGCACACAGTGTCGGTGCCAAGATACATCTGACCACAAACACGTGGTCTAGCAAACACGGGCAGGGAAGGTACATACCTTTTACTGCCCACTGGGTGAACCTTCAGACGGCCGTCAAGCATGTAATCCGTGGCACCCGTGTGGATTTGGTGTTACTGTCACGGATTGCATGCAGGCCTGCTTCTACTTCTCCTCCTCCTACTCCATCTGCCCGTCTCCTTCTCGGCTGACTCCTTCTTTTCCACTACTACCACCTCTTCCGCTGCACCCGCCAAGCTCCCCAGAACCTATTCGATGTGCCAGGTGAGACGTTGCCATGCTGTGCTGCGGTTGTTGTGCCTGGAAGCCACAATGGTCCTGCACTGCTTTCAGCTCTGTGGTCACAGGCTTATCAGTGGCTAACCCTGCTCAATTTAACAGTTGGTAAAGTGGTGTGCGACAACAGTGCCAATCTGCTGAGCGTGCTGAAACATGGCAAAATGACACATGTGCCATGCTTGGCACACATCCTGAACTTAGTCGTGCAGCAATTTGTTGCCAAATACCCCAGGGTCCAGGATGTCTTGCGGCAGCCCATGAAAATCTCGGGCCATTTTAGAAGATCTTACACAGCCATGGCTCGCCTTGCTGACGTTCAGCGGCGACACCACCTGGCCGTCAGATGTCTGATTTGTGACAGCCCGATGTGCTGGAACTCCACCTTGTATATGCTTGATAGGCTGCTCCAGTAGCAATGTGCTGTTAACGACTACCTGTACAAACTCTGCAGCAGGACAGGTTCTGGGGAGCTTGGTTTCTTTTCACCGCGCCAGTGGCTGCTAATGCGCAACGCATGCAGACTTCTGTGGCCATTTGATGAGATCACCAAACTGGTCAGTCGCAGCAAGGGCACCATCAGTGACATCGTACCTTACGCCTTCTTTCTGGAGCGTGAATCGCGTCGTGTCATTGATAAAGCTGTCAAGGAGCAGGAGCTGGAAGATGAGAAGGTCGAAATGCTGAATTCCCAGGGGGGGCTACTCCATCTGAGACAAGTCAGCAGGAGACAAAAGAAGAGTCAGAGGAGGATGGTGGCTGGGGGGAGGAGGAGGAGCAAGAAGAGCAGGCTTTGAGAGGGACATTAAACTTTTCAGGGATCCCTGGTGTTGTCCGTGGCTAGGGGGAGTAGACCGAGGATGACATTCTCCTGGGCGATGAGCAGGAGCTAGGGCGCTCCACTGCTTTTAATTTAGTGCAAATGGGGGCCTTCATGCTCCAGTGTTTGAAGAGGGACCCCTGTATAAAAAGCCTAAAGTGTAAGGACCAGTACTGGGTGACAACGTACTTAGACCCCGGTACAAACACAAAATGGCGGACAAGTTACCAGCATCACAGAGGGCTGTCAGAATGCAGCATTTCCAATCCTTGCTGCGAGAGATGCTGCATCCTGCTGTTGTGGGCGCTGGCGGAGGAATTTTCACCCTCAGCGAAACAGGTGCGGGTACTAATCCTACCGCGCCTGCAAGAAGAGGGCGGTTTTATGATGTGTTGGTCACTTCGGATATGAGATCATTCTTGCAGCCAACCTATTGAGAGCTGCCGTCTGGATCCAGCCTCAGGGAACGCCTAGACCGTCAGGTGTCCCATTACATCTGGTTAACGGCCGATGTGGACGCTCTGAGAAGCGAGGAACCTCTGGACTACTGGGTGTGCAGGCTTGACCTGTGGCCAGAGCTTGCACAATTTTCTATGGAACTCTTGGCTTGCCCCTCGTTGAGTGTCCTGTCTGAAATGACGTTCAGCGCAGCAGGGGGGATCATGACCGATAAGTGCACTCGCCTAGCTCACGACAGTGTGGAATAGCTCACATTTCTAAAAATGAATGAGGCATGGATCTCGGAGGAATTCAACACCTGTGACGACCACATGTAATTGAATTTCCTCATGCCAGCTCACACATATCCGCCGCCACCACCCAGAAAATTTTTGGGGCCTCTACTCCAGTGGCCTACAGTAAAAATTTTAGCCGAAGACCGGCTATTGTACCTCCAGCCACATCATCACAAGTTATTTTCTGTCAAGTGAATGCCTAATTATTGGCGCTTCTACTCCAGTGGCTTACAGTAAATTTTTTAGCCGGTGACCGCCTATTGTACCTTCAGCCACATAATCACTTATACTTTCCTGTCTAGTGAATGCATAATTTTTGGGGCCTATATGTCACAGTCGTTACCTTTGACTGTGACCTTCCGTTCTTGCTCATTCGGCGCTCCTCGCTGAAGTTCTGTTCCTGTGTGTCATTTGTGGTTCTTTATGGGTTAACTCCCCTGTGTGCCTATTAGGAGTTAATCATCTGTCTGCTCCTTGGGTGTGGTCTCTCTGCTGCACCCATGGAACCTGTATATAAGGCTGAGGTTTCCTCAGTTCTGTGTCAGCTCTCCTGGTGTGTGTTGTCTGTCCTGCTCCTGGTTTGTACTCTCTCTCTCCCATGCTGCTGACCCATGGGATCCGTGTCTGTCTGTCTGTGCTCTGTGGGTTTCCCTACTTGTTCATTGAGGTCTTCTTTCCTGTCTTTCTGTTATCTGTTCTGTCAGTTATGTTTTAGTTTGTGTTTATTCAAATGTCTGTGTTCAGCAAGCCTTTGCAGCAGAGTGGCATGACAAGGCCATGCAGTTTACTACTGGTGGAGCAAGTCCTTCTCTGCTCATTGCCACTCCTGCTCCATTGCGTGAACTCCTGCTTGTATTATTGGTTGCCCTGTTTTGTATTCATATGTCTGTGTTCAGCAAGCCTTTGCAGCAGAGTGGCATGACAAGGCCATGCAGTTTACTACTGGTGGAGCAAGTCCTTCTCTGCTCATTGCCACTCCTGCTCCCTTGCGTGAACTCCTGCTTGTATTATTAGTTGCCCTGTTTTGTATTTGCCTGTCTGTTATGTTTGCCTATGTGCCGTCGGTACTTTCTGGTACCTGTTGTCCATTCGTTCCTGCTGTCACTGTCTAGTTCACGCTCCAGAGTGGACCCTGGCACTGGTATTCACTAGAGCCCTAGATGGTGAGGGTTAGACTTTGCCGCAGGAAGTTGCCAGGGTCCACTCTGGAGCGTGAACTAGACAGTGACAGCAGGAACGAATGGACAACAGGTACCAGAAGGTACCGACGGCACATAGGCAAACATAACAGACAGGCAAATAAAAAACAGGGCAACTAATACTGAGTGGAATCCATGTCACTGATTCCTGGACATTGGTCTCCAGAATCTGCTGATACTGATTGGAATCCATGCGTCCCTCAACTTTGACAAGATTCCCAGTCCCTGCACTGGCCACACAGCCCCACAGCATGATGGAACCACCACCATATTTTACTGTAGGTAGCAGGTGTTTTTCTTGGAATGCTGTGTTCTTTTTCCTCCATGCATAACGCCCCTTGTTATGGCCAAATAACTACATTTTTGTTTCATCAGTCCACAGCACCTTATTCCAAAATGAAGCTGGCTTGTCCAAATGTGCTTTAGCCCACCTCAAGCTGCATTTTTTGTGCTGTGGGAGGAGAAAAGGTTTCCTCTGCATCACTCTCGCATACAGCATCTCCTTGTGTAAAGTGCGCCGAATGGTTGAACGATGCACAGTGGCTCCATCTGCAGCAAGATGATGTTGTAGGTCTTTGCTGCTGGTCTGTGGGTTGACTCTGACTGTTCTCACCATTCGTCGCTTCTGTCTATCCAAGATTTTTCTTGGTCTGCCACTTCGAGCCTTAACTTGAACTGAGCCTGTGGTCTTCCATTTCCTCAATATGTTCCTAACTAGAGTTGAGCAAACACCTGGATGTTCGGGTTCGAGAAGTTCGGCTGAACTTCCCGGAAATGTTCGGGTTCGGGATCCGAACCCGACCCGAACTTCGTCCCGAACCCAAGTCAATGGGGACCGAACTTTTCGGCACTAAAAAGGCTGTAAAACAGCCCAGGAAAGGGCTAGAGGGCTGCAAAAGGCAGCAAAATGTAGTTAAATCCCCTGCAAACAAATGTGGATAGGGAAATGAATAAAAATTAAAATAAAATAAATAAAAATTAACCAATATCAATTGGAGAGAGGTCCCATAGCAGAGAATCAGGCTTCATGTCAGCAGAGAATCAGTCTTCATGTCATAGCAGAGAATCAGGCTTCACGTAACCCAAAACTGGAACAGGCCACTGTCACATATTTAGGCCCAGGCACCCAGGCAGAGGAGAGAGGTCCCGTAACAGAGAATCTGGCTTCATGTCAGAAGAGAATCAGTCTTCATGTCATAGCAGAGAATCAGGCTTCATGTCACCCACCACTGGAACAGGCCACTGTCAGATATTTTTAGGCCCCGTCACCCAGACAGAGGAGAGAGGTCCCATAACAGAGATTCAGGCTTCATGTCAGCGACTTAGCAGAGAATCAGTCTTCATGTCATAGCAGAGAATCAGGCTTCATGTCACCCACCACTGGAACAGGCCACTGTCAGATATTTTTAGGCCCCAGCACCCAGACAGAGGAGAGAGGTCCCATAACAGAGATTCAGGCTTCATGTCAGCAGAGAATCAGTCTACATGTCATAGCAGAGAATCAGGCTTCATGTCACCCACCACTGGAACAGGCCACTGTCAGATATTTTTAGACCCCGGCACCCAGACAGAGGAGAGAGGTCCCATAACAGAGATTCAGGCTTCATGTCAGCAGAGAATCAGTCTACATGTCATAGCAGAGAATCAGGCTTCATGTCACCCACCACTGGAACAGGCCACTGTCAGATATTTTTAGACCCCGGCACCCAGACAGAGGAGAGAGGTCCCATAACAGAGATTCAGGCTTCATGTCAGCAGAGAATCAGTCTTCATGTCATAGCGAATCAGGCTTCACGTCACCCACCACTGGAACAGTCCATTGTCACATATTTAGGCCCAGGCACCCAGGCAGAGGAGAGAGGTCCCATAGCAGAGAATCTGGCTTCATGTCAGCAGAGAATCAGTCTTCATGTCATAGCAGAGAATCAGGCTTCATGTCACCCACCACTGGAACAGGCCACTGTCAGATATTTTTAGGCCCCGGCACCCAGACAGAGGAGAGAGGTCCCATAACAGAGATTCAGGCTTCATGTCAGCAGAGAATCAGTCTTCATGTCATAGCAGAGAATCAGGCTTCACGTCACCCACCACTGGAGCAGTCCATTGTCACATATTTAGGCCCAGGCACCCAGACAGAGGATAGGTTCATTCAACTTTGGGTTGCACTGCAATATAATGGTAAAATGAAAATAAAAATAGGATTGAATGAGGAAGTGCCCTGGAGTACAATAATATATGGTTAAGGGGAGGTAGTTAATGTCTAATCTGCACAAGGGATGGACAGGTCCTGTGGGATCCATGCCTGGTTCATTTTTATGAACGTCAGCTTGTCCACATTGACTGTAGACAGGCGGCTGCGTTTGTCTGCAACGACGCCCCCTGCCGTGCTGAATACACGTTCAGACAAAACGCTGGCCGCCGGGCAGGCCAGCACCTCCAAGGCATAAAAGGCTAGTTCTGGCCACGTGGACAATTTGGAGACCCAGAAGTTGAATGGGGCCGAACCATCAGTCAGTACGTGGAGGGGTGTGCACAGGTACTGTTCCACCATGTTAGTTAAATGTTGCCTCCTGCTAACATGTTCCGTATCAGGTGGTGGTGCAGTTAGCTGTGGCGTGGTGACAAAACTTTTCCACATCTCTGCCATGCTAACCCTGCCCTCAGAGGAGCTGGCCGTGACACAGCTGCGTTGGCGACCTCTTGCTCCTCCTCTGCCTTCGCCTTGGGCTTCCACTTGTTCCCCTGTGACATTTGGGAATGCTCTCAGCAGCGCGTCTACCAACGTGCGCTTGTACTCGCGCATCTTACTATCACGCTCCAGTGCATGAAGTAAGGTGGGCACATTGTCTTTGTACCGTGGATCCAGCAGGGTGGCAACCCAGTAGTCCGCACACGTTAAAATGTGGGCAACTCTGCTGTCGTTGCGCAGGCACTGCAGCATGTAGTCGCTCATGTGTGCCAGGCTGCCCAGAGGTAAGGACAAGCTGTCCTCTGTGGGAGGCGTATCGTCATCGTCCTGCGTTTCCCCCCAGCCACGCACCAGTGATGGGCCCGAGCTGCGTTGGGTGCCACCCTGCTGTGAACATGCTTCATCCTCATCCTTCTCCACCTCCTCCTCATCCTCGTCCTCCTCGTCCTCCAGTAGTGGGCCCTGTCTGGCCACATTTGTACCTGGCCTCTGCTGTTGCAAAAAACCTCCCTCTGAGTCACTTCGAAGAGACTGGCCTGAAAGTGCTAAAAATGACCCTTCTTCCTCCTCCTCCTCCTCCTGGGCCACCTCCTCTTCCATCATTGCCCTAAGTGTTTTCTCAAGGAGACATAGAAGTGTTATTGTCACTACCAGAGCTTTGGGACGTTCTCACAGCTCTGTTTCTCCACCCCTGTGATGATGTCACTACTAGAGCTGGGAGGAGTTCTCACTACTCTGTTTACTTTTGGTTTCTTTCACCACAGCTGTTCTTCATGTGTTTTATTTGCCTCTCTTTATATCACCCCTCCTCCTATGATAGGATGTGGATTATACTTCTCACTTCAGTTGTAGCTCTTGCTTTAGTTTCTTCACTTGTAGCTATCAGTTCACTGGACCTGTGTTCTGCTGCAGCTAGCACTCCGGATATTGCCAGCCTGTCCTTGGATCCGTCTTCTCTGCGGCTGCAACACCTTCAGCTAAGTGTGCAGACATTGTGGTGTTCCTGTTTATTTTCTGACTGGATCTGAGGTGGCCACGGTTCCCTCCATATACTGAGTAGGGCACTGGTGGCCGTGCCCCTTCCACTATTGTAGGGGTTACAGTGGTCATTAGTCTTAGGCACGTGGGCATGCCTCGTTCCGCCATTGGGATCCGGGCATGTGCTTTAGCAGAATAGGGAGAGCGTTGAGGGTCGGACAGGGGTCACCCTTTATCCTCCCTAGTTCTGGGTCCAGTCAGTAGCTCTGTCCTGTGTATTACTATTGTTGCTCACATACAGCCGTGACAGGTATTGTAACTCTGATAACGGCGTCATCGCCACTGGCCATGTTGGTGGAGCACTCGAAACAGCGCAACAGGGCACACAGGTCTCGCATGGAGGCCCAGTCATTAATGGTGAAGTGGTGCTGTTCCGCAGTGCGACTTACCCATGCGTGCTGCAGCTGAAACTCCACTATGGCCTGCTGCTGCTCGCACAGTCTGTCCAGCATGTCCAAGGTGGAGTTCCACCTGGTGGGCACGTCGCATGAGGCGATGAGCGGGAAGGCCGAAGTTACGCTGTAGCGCAGACAGGCGAGCAGCGGCAGGATGTGAACGCCGGAAGCGCGAACAGACGGCACGCTCTTTATGCAGCAGCTCTGACATGTCGGGGTAGTTGTGAATGAACTTCTGCACCACCAAATTCAGCACATGCGCCAGGCAAGGGATGTGCGTCAAACCGGCTAGTCCCAGAGCTGCAACAAGATTTTGCCCATTATCGCACACCACCAGGCCGGGCTTGAGGCTCACCGGCAGCAACCACTCGTCGGTCTGTTGTTATATACCCCGCCACAACTCCTGTGCGGTGTGGGGCCTGTCCCCCAAACATATGAGTTTCAGAACAGCCTGCTGACGTTTACCCCGGGCTGTGCTGAAGTTGGTGGTGAAGGTGTGTGGCTGACTGGATGAGCAGGTGGAAGATAAGGAGGAGGAAGCTGAGTAGGAGGAGGAGGAGACAGGAGGCGAAGAATGTTGCCCTGCGATCCTTGGCGGCGGAAGGACGTGCGCCAAACAGCTCTCCGCCTGGGGCCCAGCCGCCACTACATTTACCCAGTGTGCAGTTAGGGAGATATAGCGTCCCTGGCCGTGCTTACTGGTCCACGTATCTGTGGTTAGGTGGACCTTGCCACAGAAGGCATTGCGCAGTGCACACTTGATTTTATCGGATACTTGGTTGTGCAGGGAAGGCACGGCTCTCTTGGAGAAGTAGTGGCGGCTGGGAACAACATACTGTGGGACAGCAAGCGACATGAGCTGTTTGAAGCTGTCTGTGTCCACCAGCCTAAATGACAGCATTTCATAGGCCCATAGTTTAGAAATGCTGGCATTCAGGGCCAGGGATCGAGGGTGGCTAGGTGGGAATTTACGCTTTCTCTCAAATGTTTGTGAGATGGAGAGCTGAACGCTGCCGTGTGACATGGTTGGGATGCTTGGTGACGCAGGTGGTGGTGTTGGTGGTACATCCCATGTTTGCTGGGCGGCAGGTGCCAACGTTCCTCCAGAGGCGGAGGAAGAGGCCGAGGCGGCGGCAGCAGCAGAAGAGGTAGCAGGGCGAGCCTGAGTGACTTTCTTGTTTTTAAGGTGTTTACTCCACTGCAGTTCATGCTTTGCATGCAGGTGCCTGGTCATGCAGGTTGTGCTAAAGGTTCAGAACGTTAATGCCTCGCTTCAGGCTCTGATGGCACAGCGTGCAAACCACTCGGGTCTTGTCGTCAGCACATTGTTTGAAGAAGTGCCATGCCAGGGAACTCCTTGAAGCTGCCTTTGGGGTGCTCGGTCCCAGATGGCGGTGGTCAGTAGCAGGCGGAGTCTCTTGGCGGCGGGTGTTCTGATTTTGCCCACTGCTCCCTCTTTTGCTACGTTGTTGGCTCGGTCTCACCACTGCCTCTTCCTCCGAACTGTGAAAGTCAGTGGCACGACCTTCATTCCATGTGGGGTCTAGGACCTCATCGTCCCCTGCATCATCTTCCACCCAGTCTTGACCCCTGACCTCCTGTTCAGTCTGCACACTGCAGAAAGACGCAGCAGTTGGCACCTGTGTTTCGTCATCATCAGAGACGTGCTGAGGTGGTATTCCCATGTCCTCATCATCAGGAAACATAAGTGGTTGTGCGTTAGTGCATTCTATCTCTTCCACCCCTGGGGAAGGGCTAGGTGGATGCCCTTGGGAAACCCTGGCAGCAGAGTCTTCAAACAGCATAAGAGACTGCTGCATAACTTGAGGCTCAGACAGTTTCCCTGATATGCATGGGGGTGATGTGACAGACTGATGGGCTTGGTTTTTATGCGCCATCTGTGCGCTTTCTGCAGAAGACTGGGTGGGAGATAATGTGAACGTGCTGGATGCACTGTCGGCCACCCAATTGACTAATGCCTGTACCTGCTCAGGCCTTACCATCCTTAGAACGGCATCGGGCCCCACAAAATATCGCTGTAAATTCTGCTGGCTACTGGGACCTGAGGTAGTTGGTTCACTAGGACGTGTGGCTGTGGCAGAACGGCCACGTCCTCTCCCAGCACCAGAGGGTCCACTAACACCACCACGACCATGTCCGCGTCCGCGTCCCTTACTAGATGTTTTCCTCATTGTTACCGTTCACCACAATAAGAAAAATATTATTTGGCCCAATGTATTGAATTCAAATTCAGCCCTTTTTTTACAGACACCTAACACTATCTGGCTATCTATTTAGGTACCGTATTACACTAATACAGGCACAGCAGTAATGACAGATTTAGCTGAATATAAATGTGAGGCCTATTTTTTAGGCGCTGGGTGACAGGTATACGTTTAATCACAGAATTAGACTTGGATCTGCAGAGTAGCGTGTGTGTGAAGTTATTGAGAATTACCCTATCAGCACCTTGAATCTAATATACCCTTTTAGGGATCGATTTAAAGTAGGCCTGATACAGCAGAAACCACTAATTTAGAGAATTGCAAAATTGGGAATTGTATTTCAACCCAGAACAAAAACTGTGCTTTGACGGACACAAAATAACTTGACCAGCTAAAGCAGTAATGACAGATTTGGATAAATATAAATGTGAGGCCTATTTTTTAGGCTCTGGGTGACAGGTATACGTTTAATCACAGAATTAGACTTGGATCTGCACAGTAGCGTGTGTGTGAAGTTATTGAGAATTACCCTATCAGCACATTGAATCTAATATACCCTTTTAGGGATAGATTTAAAGTAGGCCTGATACAGCAGAAACCACTAATTTAAAGAATTGCAAAATTGGGAATTGTATTTCTACCCAGAACAAAAACTGTGCTTTGACAGACACTAAATAACTTGACCAGCTAAAGCAGTAATGACAGATTTGGATGAATATAAATGTGAGGCCTATTTTTTAGGCTCTGGGTGACAGGTATACGTTTACACACAGAATTATACTTGGAATTGCACAGTAGCGTGTGTGTGAATTTATTGAGAATAACTTTGTGACAGGCTCAGCTTGCCCCTGATGTGGTATATGGCCAAAAAATAACCACACTATTGATGGTTAAATGCACTTGATGACAGCTTGACCCTGATGTAGGATATAGCAAAAAATAACCACACTATTGATGGTTAAATATACTTGGTGGCAGCTTGTGCTGGCGCACTACAAGCCACAAAATGGCCGCCGATCCCCCTAGAAAAAAGTGACTGAAAAACGCTCTGGGCAGCCTAAAAACAGTGAGCAATTGAATAGCAGCAGTTCAATGATCCACAGCTGTAGATCGATCACTGAATGAAGTCTTTTGGAGGAGTTAATCACTGCCTAATCTCACCCTAACGTCGCAGCTGCAACCTCTCCCTACGCTTGTATCAGCAGAGTGACGTGCAGCGCTACGTGACCCAAGCTTATATAGAGGCTGGGTCACATGCTGCACTGGCCAATCACAGCCATGCTAATAGTAGGCATGGCTGTGATGGCCTCTTGGGGCAAGTAGTATGATGCTTGTTGATTGGCTGCTTTGCAGCCTTTCAAAAAGCGCCAAGAAAGCGCCGAACACCGAACCCGAACTTTTACGAAAATGTTCGGGTTCGGGTCCGTGTCACGGACACCCCAAAATTCGGTACGAACCCGAACTATACAGTTCGGGTTTGCTCATGCCTATTCCTAACTGTGGAAACGGACAGCTGAAATCTCTGAGACAGCTTTCTGTATCCTTCCCCTAAACCATGATGGTGAACAATCTTTGTCTTCAGGACATTTGAGAGTTGTTTTGAGACGCCCATGTTGCTACTCTTCAGAGAAAATTAAAAGATAAGGGAAACTTACAATTGACCCCCTTAAATACTCTTTCTCATAATTGGATTCACCTGTGTATGTAGGTCAGGGGTCACTGAGCTTACCAAGCCAATTTGAGTTCCAATAATTAGTTCTAAAGGTTTTGGAATCAATAAAATGACAACAGTGCCCAAATTTATCCACCTGCCTAATTTTGTTTAAACAATTATAGCACACTCTCTGTAAATCCAATAAACTTCATTTCACTTCTCAGATATCACTGTGTGTGTCTCCTATATGATATATTTAACTGACATTTTTTTTCGTAACAACCAACGATTTATACAGGAAAATCATGACGATTAACAAGGTTGCCCAAACTTTCGCACCCCACTGTACCTCCAGCCACATAATCACTTGTTCTTTTCTGTCAGGTAAATGCATAATTTTTGGGCCTGTACTCCACTGGCCTATAGTAAAATTGTTAAACACTGACCGTTAGAGTTGAGTGGACACCTGGAAGTTCGAGTTCGACCGGTTTAGCCGAACTTCTCAAAAAAGTTAGACTTCGGGACCCGAACTGGACCCCGAACCCGAACCCAATTGAAGTCAATGGGGACCCGAACTTTGGAGCACTAAAATGGCTCTAAAAAAAAGTCATGGAATGGGCTAGAGGGCTGCAAAAAGCAGCAAAATTTGGTTAAGAGCATGGCAAGTGCTCTGCAAACAAATGTGGAGAGGGAAATGACTTAACCACCTCCCGTCCGCCCATTGAATATAAACGTACGGGAGGTGGTTCTCTGTGTCTGAATGGACATTTTTAAAACGTCCATTCAGAGATCGCAGCTGCACGCTTATCATGCAGCTGCTGATCGGGTTGCCCACTGTCAGTGACAGCAGGGCAACCCTTAGAGAAGGCAAGGACAGTGCCCAGGTGTTCCTGCCTTCTAGATCGCTGTATACACAGCGCTCACCGAGTGCTGTGTATACAGAGCAGGAAGCGCTATGTGCAATGAGCAGGACACTGGGTCATTGGGGCTGCTATGCAGCGGGTCAGATTTAGGTGTAACTAAGTTCGTGACGCCAGTTGCAGCTTGCGCAGGTACTGTAAAAGGGCCCTTTAAGATGGTATAGCTCATGTACTAGGTTAGGAATGCCAGAGGGGGATATTGTCTCTGTATTGTGTGAACGGTGTCTCCTACCTTAGTACGGCTGGACTCCTGTATCCTGGCTCACATGCAACAAAATGAGTGCTGTAAATAGGAGTAATGGAGGAATGATGGAATTCCACACAGACAATAGGATCCAACTTGGCTTTACTTGATGTTATAAGAGGCAGCTTTAGTTCCATACAATGTTACAGCAATAGTCTTTAGGTCCCAGCAGGTATTGGCAATATGTGGCAGGAATTATATATATACACTCACCTAAAGGGTTTCTACCACTTCGTTTTCACATAATTAGCTTTCAGACACTAGCGATCCGCTAGTGTCTGCTCTGCCAAACCATCCTAATATAATTGCTTTTGGGGCAGCCGTTTTGCTAAAAAAAGAACTTTTATTAATATGCTAATGAGCCTCTAGGTGCTATGGGGGCGTCATTAGCACCTAGAGGCTCCTTCTACCTTCACAAACTGCCGCCGCCCAGCGCGTCCCTCCAGCCCGCCCATCTCCTCCTGAATGCAATCCTCCCTGTGAGCGCCTGTATTCGGCGCATGTGCAGTGAATGTCTGACCGCTTCCTTGCTCAGACATCTCCACTGCGCCTGTTCCTCGGAGCACTATGACGTCATCGCGCAGGCGCAGTGGAGATGTCTGAGAATTATTAGGAACACCTGTTCTATTTCTCATTAATGCAATTATCTAGTCAACCAATCACATGGCAGTTGCTTCAATGCATTTAGGGTTGTGGTCCTGGTCAAGACAATCTCCTGAACTCCAAACTGAATGTCAGAATGGGAAAGAAAGGTGATTTAAGCAATTTTGAGAGTGGCATGGTTGTTGGTGCCAGACGGGCCGGTCTGAGTATTTAACAATCTGCTCAGTTACTGGGATTTTTACGCACAACCATTTCTAGGGTTTACAAAGAATGGTGTGAAAAGGGAAAAACATCCAGTATGCGGCAGTCCTGTGGGCAAAAATGCCTTGTTGGATGCTAGGGGTCAGAGGAGAATGGGCCGACTGATCCAAGCTGATAGAAGAGCATTGACTGAAATAACCACTCGTTACAACTGAGGTATGCAGCAAAGCATTTGTGAAGCCACAACACACACAACCTTGAGGCGGATGGGCTACAACAGCAGAAGACCCCACCGGGTACCACTCATCTCCACTACAAATAGGAAAAAGAGGCTACAATTTGCACGAGCTCACCAAAATTGGACTGTTGAAGACTGGAAAAATGTTGCCTGGTCTGATGAGTCTCGATTTCTGTTGAGACATTCAAATGGTAGAGTCCGAATTTGGCGTAAACAGAATGAGAACATGTATCCATCCTCTGATTATCAAAATTAGGTTTATTCACTTTAGAAAAAAGATGACTAAGGGGAAATCTAATTAATATGTATAAAGGTAACAGGGGTCAATACAGAGATATCTTCCATCGTCTACTTTTCCCCAGGACTATGACGAGTAGGGAACATCTTCTGTGTTTGGAGGAAAGAAGGTTTGTACACAAACATAGAAGAGGATTCTTTACGGTAAGAGCAGTGAGACTAGGGAACTCTCTGCTTGAGGAGGTGGTGATGGTGAGTTCACTAAAAGAGTTCAAGAGGGGCCTGGATGTATTTCTGGAGTGTAATAATATTACAGGCTATAGCTACTAGAGAGGGGTCGTTGATCCAGGGAGTTATTCTGATTGCCTGATTGGAGTCGGGAAGGAATTTTTTCCCCTAAAGTGAGGAAAATTGGCTTCTACCTCATGGAGTTTTTTTGCCTTCCTCTGGATCAACTTGCAGTATAACAGGCTGAACTGTATGGACAAATATCTTTTTTCAGCCATATAAATTATGTGTCTGGCGGTGATCCGGCTGCAATCTGGCAAATATGCCGAGAAACATCCAGATAAATACCGCTGCACGCAGCAGTTTTTGTCCAGCCGATTCAAAGCATTCTATGCCGATACAGCCTGCCGGCAGTATTAAACAGACCTAATAGGGCAGAAACAGGCAAAGGGGGGTATTAATATGTTTTAAAACTTCCCTGAGGTGGAATGTACTTAATTGGGAGGGAACAACATTCTTCTGTGAGTAGTTTGCAAAGGATAGGGAGGAAGGAGAAAATGTCGCTGCTAATTGCTCACCACTCTATAGAATGTTCCAGCCTGAGAAAGGGAACACAGATTAACTTTATTTTGTATTGTAACATGTCTGTTAAAGAATCTATTTACAGTTAAATATATAAAAAGTCAGCATATAACACAGAACTGGTACTTAGAGGTTTTGTCACATTTATAAATATTAAAAACATTAGATGCAAATTCATATTTAGTCATGTTGGATTTATGTATAGGATCCCTTTACATATTACATAAAAAGACATAGACATTAAACACTAGGGGCCAAATTCAATACATGTATCTGGAATGTCACAAGTTATGAATCAAATTGACTGCCAGGTCTTAGGACATCTACTAAATGTCCAGTCTAGACAGGAAGCCAGGACATAGGATATGATTTTGTCCAACAGGCTTACTCAAGCACATTTTCCACTTCTAGAATCATGAATGAGTTACTCAAATCTCATTCTGTCCTCAGGGGCTGGATACGGTGATGCTGATGAGTCTCATTACGCATGCAAAAGGTAAGGTGTCATAATGTTAAGTCTGCCTTGGAGCTAATGTGTCATTCCTCAGTGTCTAGGTACTGAGAAAGCAACCTTTTAGTAACAGTGTATTTAAAAGACATGCATGCTTCAGCAGGAATTCTGCACTATTCTGCTTTCTGCATATCTTCAATTAATTCATGAACAAAAACATGATTAGTACTTATAGGGGTTATCCAATGACTAATGTAAAAAACTAAAATCAGACATCATATAGTACATGGCAATCTCTAACAAAGTTAAAACCAGCCCTGTACCTCACATGGATCCAATGATTTCCCCATTCATTGCTCTGCTAGATTTATATAAAGCTGACAGCTCAAGGGGAGTGTCTTTTCTGCTGCAGCTCAGAGGGCGTGTCCATGCTCTGCCTATCACAACTCAGGAGGCAGTTAAAGGATGAAACTGAGCATGTGCGACCATCTCAATGAGCAGAACAAAGAAATAATAAATAAAAAAAACAGCAGGTGGTGCTATGCAGAATATACAGAATTCAGATCCAGGCATTGGTTTATAAAATATTTTTTGTGGGACAAAAACTTTAAAAGGGTTGTGCCATCATTCATTGACTGTTTTACTAATTGAAGGGGTTGGTCACTCTCTAGTTACTGTTGACCAATGTGTTTGAAAAATAATTATATGGTACTTACTAATATAGTTTTTGTTGAAATTCTGTATTATTTTCTATATATATACAAACCGGATTCCAAAAAAGTTGGGACACTAAACAAATTGTGAATAAAAACTGAATGCAATAATGTGGAGATGGCAAATAGGTATCAAGGTGGCCCCTACCGTAAAACCGTGGAAACAGAATAAGTTGAGTTTTTCAGGAACTTGGCTGAGTTTGAAGGGTTTTTATAAATGTGGAAGGTGTATGGGGTGTAGAATGAATAAAAAACCCCGCCTGACGACTAATGTCCCCTCGACTCAGAACAACTATAATTGGGAGATAGAAGATTGTCTTACATGTGACTCCAGTGGAGTTATCTACCTTCTCCAGTGCCCCTGTAACAGACAATATATAGGACGTACCAAGAGGCCATTCAAAAAAAGAGTGGCCGAACATATTGCCAACATCAGGAAGGGGTACGATAAACATTCCCTATCTAAACATTATAAAGAGATGCATAATCAGGATCCATCAAGTCTGGTGTTTACGGCACTGGAGAAGGTGGAGAAACACTGGAGAGGCGGTGATTTTATCAGACAAATGTCTAGGATAGAATCCAGACGCATTTATGAATTTGGATCTCTACAACCGAAAGGCCTTAATTCAGAGTTGGAAATTTTTGGATTTATGTAGGTTGGATGTCTCGTGGCCGACGGCACGTCGCATGCTAGGCCGTCTATCGGCGCTGCGACGTGTCCTTGGCTCCGAGATACCCACCCTTCTTTCTCTATCAAATCCGAATAATTATATCAAACTCTAGGATTCCTATGAAACTTTCAAGATTCCTCACATTTATTATTTATTAAGAAAAAAAGTGGGGGGTTGAGTCAGCACAACCTGCCTGCAGGTGCAGATCACTATGGCGAAATACATATACAAACGGAAAATGCAAATGTGATCGCAAATATAAACCAATGTCTCATCCAGCATGGAGGGCAGAGTGCTGGATGCAGTGTGCGATCACATTTGCATTTTCCGTTTGTATATGTATTTCGCCATAGTGATCTGCACCTGCAGGCAGGTTGTGCTGACTCAACCCCCCACTTTTTTTCTTTGTAGCATATATTGGAGGCGTGGCGATCTCCTTTGAGTCAAGCACACCTGACCAGTCAATCTGTCCTGGAGGCTGGTTTTAAAGTCAGTATAAAACTGAGTCTGCTTATATAGAACCTACCATTAGCCATCTGGCTCCAGGAGAAGTATATGGTGGGTTCAGCATGCATGTTGGTACTTGCATCCCTGGATCCGATGAAAGCTGTAATGGCACCGGACGGGGTTACAAGCAAAGTGTACTTGGCTTGCATGCTGACCTGCATTCCCTGGATTTTATGTGGCTGTCATGGCCCATGAACAGGTAGGAACAAGAGTTAGGGACCACTCAATTGAGACGACCTTGACGCGGTGAGTGGCTTACTATGCTTTGGCCAAAATATAAACCAATGTCTCATCCAGCATGGAGGGCAGAGTGCTGGATGCAGTGTGCGATCACATTTGCATTTATTATTTATTGTTTTATATTCTTATATTGATATTTTAATCTTGAAAATTTGTTTAATAATATTTTATTATAAAAAGTCATTTTATAAGTGTTGGCAATCAGATATCAAGTTTATATTTCACATAATGATATATCACACCAATTGGGACATCTGGGCCAAAAAACGCATGTGTCCCCAAAAAAACGCATAAAAAACGCATGGAAACTGCAAGAGGAAAAAAAAAATTTTTTTTTTTTTTTTTTAAAAATCAAGGCTGTATAGAATTATCCCTTGATTATGTGGGAGGATTCCCTTGCAAACTGGGAGTAGCATGAACAACAGGTGTCCGAGATTTGGGAAGCAATCAAAGGAATGGATAAAAATAGAGGCAGAGCAGGCAGACACTTGACCACTGAGGAAGGGAGAGTGAATCTACCCGTAACGCGTATGGTGAAACAAGTGATGTACCTGCATTGAAAAGCCTCCGATAATACTGTATGGCCATACAGAAGAAAATCTCTACAGTAAAGGATTAACTATTCTTATCGTCGAAAGCTGCACCAAAGGAAATTGCGGAACAGAGTGGCAACTCCCGCGATCTTTGGAACTCCCGCGAAATTTAAACCAGCTTGCTGTATGGAGCGACTGAATAAGCCGGCAAATATTTAAAGCTCCATTGAAGCAATAGGGAGACAGCAGACGCTAGACGGTAAGCCAAATATCGATTTAAAGTTTTCTTCAATCCAAAGCTCATATCGACCATAAAAGGATATGCTATAAGAGACTTTTCACATTATCAGGATTCCTGTGGACACTTTATGAACATGTTGCGCTCCCAGTGAATACACCTACAACATTTTCAGTGACATTCAGTTTCCCAAATTGGGATAGAGCGCTAGAAGATAATACCCCCTCTTTCCCAAATAACAGCATATACTTGAAGTTTCTTGGTGTGATATATATTATTGAATTTATCGACACTATTGAGTCATATGAATATCGTGTTGATCATATCTACCACAATATATGTGATTGTAATGTTGTATATTATTGCTACATTGTTCTTATAAATTTTATTACTTGTATTTTATGGGGATATAATAAATATTTTCTGCACATGTCAATTTGGTTGCCAAGTGTATGAGTGCTCGCTCATTACTCTATTACTACATTTGCCTTTAAGAGAGGGTGGGGTGATTCCCTCTATATGAGCTTGCAGCACCATACCTTAACTACTTGCTAGTGAGCCACCACAACCTACCACTATTTTTTGGAGATGGCAAATGTCAATATTTTATTTGTAATAGAACGTAGATGACAGATCAAACGTTTAATCCGAGTAAATGTATCATTTTAAAGGAAAAATACGTTGATTCCAATTTTCACGGTGTCAACAAATCCCCAAAAAGTTGGGACAAGTAGCAATAAGAGGCTGGAAAAAGTCAATTTGAGCATAACGAAGAGCTGGAAGACCAATTAACACTAATTAGGTCAATTGGCAACATGATTGGGTATAAAAAGAGCTTCTCAGAGTGGCAGTGTCTCTCAGAAGCCCAGATGGGTAGAGGATCACCAATTCCCACAATGTTGCGCAGAAAGATAGTGGAGCAATATCAGAAAGGTGTTACCCAGCGAAAAATTGCAAAGACTTTGCATCTATCATCATCAACTGTGCATAACATCATCCGAAGATTCAGAGAATCTGGAACAATCTCTGTGCGTAAGGGTCAAGGCCGTAAAACCATACTGGATGCCCGTGATCTCCGGGCCCTTAAACGACACTGCACCACAAACAGGAATGCTACTGTAAAGGAAATCACAGAATGGGCTCAGGAATACTTCCAGAAACCATTGTCAGTGAACACAATCCACCGTGCCATCCACCGTTGCCAGCTGAAACTCTACAGTGCAAAGAAAAAGCCATTTCTAAGCAAGATCCACAAGCTCAGGCGTTTTCACTGGGCCAGGGATCATTTAAAATGGAGTGTGGCAAAATGGAAGACTGTTCTGTGGTCAGACGAGTCACGATTCGAAGTTCTTTTTTGAAATCTGGGACGCCATGTCATCCGGACCAAAGAGGACAAGGACAACCCAAGTTGTTATCAACGCTCAGTTCAGAAGCCTGCATCTCTGATGGTATGGGGTTGCATGAGTGCGTGTGGCATGGGCAGCTTGCATGTCTGGAAAGGCACCATCAATGCAGAAAAATATATTCAGGTTCTAGAACATATGCTTCCATCCAGACGTCATCTCTTTCATCTCTTTTTCAACAAGATAATGCCAGACCACATTCTGCATCAATCACAACATCATGGCTGCGTAGGAGAAGGATCCGGGTACTGAAATGGCCAGTCTGCAGTCCAGATCTTTCACCTATAGAGAACATTTGGCGCATCATAAAGAGGAAGGTGCAACAAAGAAGGCCCAAGACGATTGAACAGTTAGAGGCCTGTATTAGACAAGAATGGGAGAGCATTCCTATTTCTAAACTTGAGAAACTGGTCTCCTCGGTCCCCAGACGTCTGTTGAGTGTTGTAAGAAGAAGGGGAGATGCCACACAGTGGTGAAAATGGCCTTGTCCCAACTTTTTTAGGATTTGTTGACACCATGAAATTCTGATTCAACATATTTTTCCCTTAAAATGGTACATTTTCTCAGTTTAAACTTTTGTTCCGTGATTTATGTTCTATTCTGAATAAAATATTAGAAGTTGGCACCCCCACATCATTGCATTCAGTTTTTATTCACGATTTGTATAGTGTCCCAACTTTTTTGGAATCCGGTTTGTAATAAGCCATGCCATCTTGTTTGCAAAGTTTTTTTGTGCTGTCCATACAGAGGTCCTGGCCATAAAATGGCTGCTGATGGAGAGTCATGTGACCAGGCAAATCACATCCATGTAATGTAATGTCTTCCATTCAAAAACATTGCACTTGCCATCTGCACATTTCACTATAATGGCCACCCTTGGTTATTAATCTGTATAGTAATGTGCATGTCCACCTACTGAGGTGGTTGCACATGCTCAGTTGCATCCTTCAACTTCCACCAGCAGCCATATCTGTTGTTAGAAGCTGGGGCAGTTACAGGAGAGAGCTGCAGCAAAAAAGGACACACCCTCTGAGCTGTGATAGAAAAACAGCTGCAGCAGAAAGGATGTGCCCCCTAAGCTACCAACCCTGAAGACGATCTAGCAGAGCAACAGAAGCAACAAATGGGAGATCTCTGGATCCATTTGAGGTACAGGGCTGGTTCTAACTTCGTTATATAGAGATTTTCATGTACTAGGTTATCTCTGATTTGAATTTTTACATCAATCATTGCATAGCCCCTATGAAGAGATTTATAAAATATCAATACAACAGCTGAACACATGCAATACTTACATTAAACCCCAGTAGCATCTCTACATCTATGGCAGCTTCAGTAGGGTGCAATGGTCATGTTCATATTTTATCCGTTTCCATAATATACATGTACGGTGCATTCGGAAAGTCTTCAGACCCTTCCCCTTTTTTTTTTTACATTTTGTTACGTTGTGGCCTTGTGGTAAAATAAAAAAAAAGTTAAGCATTTTTTCCCAATCTTTCTGTGCTCAATACTTCAAAATGACAAACTGAAAACATTATGGGTCACATTTATTAAGACCAGTCTTAATAAGCCGCAATAAGAGCAATATCATAGAGCAAAATACTACAGTGTCGCACAATATCTTGCCTCAAAAGCTATCCCTCCGAGTTGGCCATCAATAGTGGCCATTTTCTGGAGCAGGGGCTTAGCAGGTGAGATGGAGGACATAGTTGAATTCAGGAGGGCATGTCGCTGGCTGGGTACATGACTACCTGATTCTCACAGAGTTAAGTACCAGTGATAGCTTATTCTATATCCAGCCAGTGGCAGAGATGGGGGCTTGGTCGGCCCACTGGGCGTTGGCCCACCTGGAAATTTCACTGTAAGGTCTATGCCAATCCACCCCCTGTTCAAATAGTATTACACAGATCCTTAAAGGGAACCTGTCATCAACTTTATGCTGACTGTACTGAGGGCAGTATAAAGTAGTGACAGAAATGCTGATGTCAGTGGTGTGTCACTCATGAGCTAAAAGTAAGTGGTTGCCGAGAACCAGCATCATAATCATTGCAGCCCAGGCCTTGAAAAGGGTCAAATCTACCTGAGAAGAGTCCTGGTTATTCATAAATTCCTGTTCTCCGCCCATCTGCTGATGACTGACAGTCTTCTACCTAGTTTTCTCTCTTTCTCTCTAGTAGAGAACTGCCAATCATCAGATGGGCAGGAGAGCAGGAGATTATAAATAACCATGACTCTTCTCAGGTAGATTTGACTCTTTTCAAGGCCTGGGCTGCAATGATTATGATGCTGGTTCTCGGCAACCACTTACTTTTAGCTGATGAGTGACACACCGCGGAAATCAGCATTTCTGTCACTACATTATACTGCCCTCAGTACAGCATAAAGTTGATGACAGGTTTCCTTTAAGGATCTGTGCAATACTATTTGAACAGACATTACACCTACTACATTTCCTTTACATAATGACTTCTCTCATGATTGTACTTTTAAAACCTAGACAAGAAATATACTTTGTGGACATCTGATTTGTATGTCTATGTTTAACAGTTTAGATTTTATAATTCATCCTAGTTTTCCAGGCATATGGTATAAAATTATTCTGCATTGAACAGAAACTTGACAGATATATTCATCAAGTGCACTGAAATATTAGCAAGAACATATTTTAAATCATTTGTGCTCTTAGGACAAAGTGTTTTACAAAATATTTGTTTGCCGTCTATCTGGATTACCTTCTACAGACTAATCCTCTTAGTCAAAGCAATTTGAAGGTTTGAATTTATACAGCAGAAAGGGAAAGCTTATGAACATGCCACAGACCAAGAGCCAACACAAACAATCAAGAGCTTCCAATTTGCCTGCAACTTCATCATCACCACTGAAATTAGTCTTCCAGAGAGCCAATGTTCTTATTCTTTCCTCTTCAATTTGTACATTGATAAGTATTATCGCCCGGAGTTGTTATTTACCAGCACCTGCAACTGAGGCTATTGCCACAGAGACTTATCTGCAAACTAATGGTGATGTACATGGACTGTAGCATTTCGTTGTATATTGCCTAGTCTAAAATTAAGCTTGGTAAAATATTTATTACTTAACATTCCCCATATGTCTACTTTATACTGGCAGAATTTTAGAAGCAATTCTAAAAAAAATTTAAGAAAATTGCCAAAGCCAACTTTTTAAGGCCCATTTCAGGTCTGAAGTCACTTTGTGGGGCTTACATAGTGGATACCCCCATAAATGACCCCATTGTAGAAACTACAATCCTCAAGTTACTTAAAACTGATTTTAAAAACTTTGTTAACCCTTTAGGCGTTCCACGAGAATTAAATGAAAATGGAGATCACATTTTTAAATGTCACTTTTTTGGCAGATTTTCCATTTCAATCAAATTTTTTCTTTAACACATCGAGGGTTAACAGCCAAACAAAACTCAATATTTATTACCCTGATTCTGCGGTTTACAGAAACATGCCACATGTGGTCATAAACTGTTGTATAGGCACACGGCAGGCCGCAGAAGAAAAGGAGCGCCACATGGTTTTTGGAAGGCAGGTTTTGCTGAACTGGTTTTTAGATGCCATGTCCCATTTGCAGCCCCCCTGATGCACCCTTACACTAGAAACTCCCAAAAAGTGACCCCATTTTGGAAACTAAGGGATAAGGTGCCAGTTTTATTAGTACTATTTTTGGGTACATATGATTTTTTTGATCATTCATTATAACACTTTATGGGGCAAGGTGACCAAAATATTGGTTGTTTTAGCACAGTTTTTATTTATTTATTTTTATAGAGTTTACCTGAGGGGTTAGGTCATGTGACATTTTTATATAGCAGATCGTTACAGACGTGGCAATACCTAATATGTATACTTTTTCTTATTTATTTAAGTTTTACACAATAGCATTTTTGAAACAACAAAATTATGCTTTAATGTGTCCATGTTCTAAGAGCTATATATTTTTTTATTTTTTTAATAATTTTTTTTTTATGTAGGGGCTTATTTTTTGCGGGATGAGGTGACAGTTTTATTGGTACCATTTTGATCACTTTGTGATGTAAGGTGACAAAAATGGCTTTTTTTGACACCGTTTTTATTTTTTTATTTTTACGGTGTTCACCCGAGGGGTTAGGTCATGTGATTTTTTTTATAGAGTTGGTTGTTACGGATGCGACGATACCTAATATGTATACTTTTTTTATTTATTTATTGGGGTTGCTGGAGCACTATACAGGTATTTTGTCCATGGCTTTACAGTGAACTATCTAGCTTTAGTTATTCATGTACTCTGTTATATTTGCACTTTGCACTTTATATGTATATCCTGGTTACCATATATGATACCTTTACATAGTTTTGCCTGATTATATGTATTTTTGACATCCTGCTTGGCCCACATGCACATATGTGCTATATTTATATACCCATTGTCTGTATCCATTTCCCATTCCAGGTGTTAGTTGTGCTCCGTGTCATCTTGTGTGCTTGTTTTACCACCATCTATTGTTTTCTATGTGTTTTTATTGTGATTTGTCTCATATGGAGACGCTAATAAAATTTATACATTCATAATACTATTGAGTGCGAGCCCTGTCTTTCTCCCTTTGGCGTACTACCATACGTGCTGGCTCTGTACGGGTACTCACTTTAGTGAGTCATTTATTATTGGTGCTCTTTTTTTATTTATTTCACGTTAACACAATAATAGCATTTTTTAAACAAAAAAATGAAGTTTTAATGTGTCCATGTTCTGAGAGCTATAGTTTTTTTTTATTTTTTGAGAGATTTACTTATGTAGGGGCTAATTTTTTGCGGAATGAGGTGACATTTTTTTCGTACCATTTTGTAGGACATACGCCTTTTTGATCACTTGGTGTTGCACTTTTTGTGATGTAAGGTGACAAAAATGGCTTTTTTTAAACAGTTTTTCTTTATTTTTTTATGGTGTTTATCGGACTGGGTGGATCATGTGATATATTTATAGAGCCGACCGTCACGGACGCAGCAATACCAAATATGTCTATTAAATTTAATTTTTTATATTTTTAACTTTTTTTTTATTCCTTACTTGTGGAATTTTTTTTTTTTTTTTTACATGTGAAACACTTTATTTGTTTTATTTTTTATTTTACACTTTTCATCCCCCATAAGGTCATACAAGACCTCTGGGGGACATTTAACTTCACATTTTTTTTTTTACACTATTGTTTTCTCCTGTAACTGGGGCTGACATTGTAGCCCCAGTTACAGGGGAAATACACCCCACCAGAGAGGCTGTACAGCGGTATACTGCACTGTACAGCCTCAGTGCGGGGCTGATCGAGGTCTGTGAAAGACCCGACAGCTCATGCACTCTCCGGCCCCGGCGGTCACATGATCGCCGGGCCGGAACAGGAAGCGCATAGCTCGGTGAGTGCTGTGTATACAGCGATCTAGAAGGCAGGGACACTTGGGAACTGTCCCTGCCTTCTCTAAGGGTTGCCCTGCTGTCACTGACAGTGGGCAACCCGATCTGCAGCTGCACGATTAGCGTGCAGCTGCAATCTCTGAATGGACATTCAGGAACGTCCATTCAGAGATATAGAACCACCTCCTGGACGTTTTTAGTCAACGTGCGGACAGGAAGTGGTTAATATAAATTTAATAGCAATTCAAGCTTCATTGGAGGTTGTCACCTCAATTCATATTATTAGAATGCTGTTTAGCCAGAGAGCTGAATATTAATTATTCCTTGTTCATCCTTCTCCTTAAAGAGGTTGTCGGTAGGCTAGGTCATCAATATCAGATTCTTGGGGATTCGATTCTCACCACCCCCTCTGTTTGAAGTGACCATGGATCTCTTGTGCTCACTGCAACCGCACACTGAACTCAACCAAGGGTGCATGTGTTGTCAATAGGAAGGATGGAGTAAGTTTCTGCCAGGCATCTCTGTGGATCTTACTCTGAGAACAAAGAAACCTGGCATTTTAAAATTCAACAAGCCTGTCCATTCTCTCCCACCAACATCTGCTACCACAAACACATTACATGATTGACTGGTTCCACTGAAACTGATGAGTTCAGCTGACATTCACCTAATGTTAATGGCCATCTTTATTTTTTTGAACACCATGAATATTAGATAGTCAGCAGATCCCACCACATTTAGCTGGATCTTTCCATGGACTGCACATAAATATCTGTCTATGTTCAGCTTATCGTTGGTCATACACCTTAGATAGCTATCACTCAAATGCTTTTTTGGCCTTCTGTTCTTCCCAACTAGAGATAAGTGATTCAATTTAAAAATTCTGAAATTCAACCTGAATTTTTCAAAATATTCTGATTCTACCAAAACCAAATTTTGTGTGATTCCCTTCAGGAGAATCAAGAAAAGTGATTCAAAAAGTTTTCCAGTTATTCTGGAGCCCCATTGCCCTGTGTCCCTGCTGTGACCGAGATCAATACCCCGAGGCAGAACACTAGAACATACAACAATTTTACATTTTCCGCTAAGAAGAGGTTGACAGGCGTTTCCATACTGAACTTCAGGTCCATAAAATATTAAACATTTTTACCTAGAAGATCAGTTCTAATAGCTTTAAGAAATAAAGGAAAAAGACTTTGCAATGTGACACAGCTTATCTCCTGAGTTTTCCTCCCATCAGTATTATTGACTATACAGCCACGTTAAACCTATAGTAGCATTTTGGATGATCACCTGATTATGAGCTGAATGTCCCTATTATGTTGTTATGAGAAAAACAAAGTACACCCTCTTTGAATTCTATTCTTTTACATATCAGGCAAAATAGCGTGGTTATAAAAGGCAGCCAGATGCTCAAAGCACCACATGCTGTTGCGCATATATAATCGGGGGAGCAAATCCTGCACATGTGATCCGTTGCTAACAGCAATCCCCAGCAAAAATGCATACAATGGAGGATGCCAGCAGTGGACCACATGTACCACAGAAACATCCTACACAGGGGAGCCAACTGTGTGAATGTACTTGGCTATATAAAGCAAACATTTACAAAGCAAAAATGGTGCACTACAATGGAAAATGCAATTGACAATATATGGCTAAACCCTTGCACTGATATTAAAATGAGACTTTCGCCAATATATTCTTATATCAAGAACATACCAGAGCCCGCGCACCCTGTCAAGGTCTCTCAAAGTGGCACGGGACCTAACGCCACCCTATCTATGCCATATAAGCAATTACGGATAGGGGCATAGAGTCCGACACACAGCCAACAACTCCATTGTATGCATTTTAGCTGGGGATTGCTGTTAGCAATGGATCACATGTGCAGGATTTGCTCCCCCGATTATATTTGCGCAACAGCATATGGGATTTGCCTTTTATGACCATGTTATTTTATTATTTTGTCTGTACATGCATGCCTGGAGGTGTGGCAACTCCAGGTTTGAATGTGCCTTGATTTTGATTTAATGGTAACATTCAGGTGCACCTGTGTGGCCTGTGTCACATGAGCCCTAGGTAGGACTCACATCCTCCTCCCATTGTATGTGTGATTTCACGTTGGAGGCAACTGGGAGTTGTTGGCTGTGTGTCAGACTCTATGCCCCTATCCGTAATTTCTCATATGATATAGATAGGTTAGCGTTAGGTCCCGTGCCACTTTGAGAGACCTTGATGGGGTGCGCGGGCTCCAGCATGTTTTTGATATAAGAATATATTGGCGAAAGTCTCATTTTAATATCAGTGTTAGGGTTTAGCAATATATTGCCAATTGCATTTTCCATTGTATAGCACCATATTTTCTTTGTAAATGTTTTACATATCAGGGCATAATAAAATGACAATGTGTCTTTACTTTTTTAACATAAACTAGGCCAAAATGCAAAAACTGTGCGTGAAAAATTAAAGGGGTTGTCCCACAAAAAATATTCTAGTTTTCAAATCAGCACCTGGATCTGAATACTTTTGTGATTGCATATACACTCACCTAAAGAATTATTAGGAACACCATACTAATACGGTGTTGGACCCCCTTTTGCCTTCAGAACTGCCTTAATTCTACGTGGCATTGATTCAACAAGTTGCTGATAGCATTCTTTAGAAATGTTGGCCCATATTGATAGGATAGCATCTTGCAGTTGATGGAGATTTGAGGGATGCACATCCAGGGCACGAAGCTCCCGTTCCACCACATCCCAAAGATGCTCTATTGGGTTGAGATCTGGTGACTGTGGGGGCCATTTTAGTACAGTAAACTCATTGTCATGTTCAAGAAACCAATTTGAAATGATTCGAGCTTTGTGACATGGTGCATTATCCTGCTAGAAGTAGCCATCAGAGGATGGGTACATGGTGGTCATGAAGGGATAAACATGGTCAGAAACAATGCTCAGGTAGCCCGTGGAATTTAAACGATGCCCAATTGCCACTAAGGGGCCTAAAGTGTGCCCAGAAAACATCCCCCACACCATTACACCACCACCACCAGCCTGCACAGTGGTAACAAGGCATGATGTTCTCATTCTGTTTACGCCAAATTCGGACTTTACCATTTGAATGTCTCAACAGAAATTGAGACTCATCAGACCAGGCAACATTTTTCCAGTCTTCAACAGTCCAATTTTGGTGAGCTCGTGCAAATTGTAGCCTCTTTTTCCTATTTGTAGTGGAGATGAGTGGTACCCGGTGGGGTCTTCTGCTGTTGTAGCCCATCCGCCTCAAGGTTGTGCGTGTTGTGGCTTCACAAATTCTTTGCTGCATACCTCGGTTGTAACGAGTGGTTATTTCAGTCAACGTTGCTCTTCTATCAGCTTGAATCAGTTGGCCCATTCTCCTCTGACCTCTAGCATCCACAAGGCATTTTCGCCCACAGGACTGCCGCATACTGGATGTTTTTCCCTTTTCACACCATTCTTTGTAAACCCTAGAAATGGTTGCGTGTGAAAATCCCAGTAACTGAGCAGATTGTGAAATACTCAGACCGGCCCGTCTGGCACCAACAACCATGCCACGTTCATAAATTGCTTAAATCACCTTTCTTTCCCATTCTGACATTTAGTTTGGAGTTCAGGAGATTGTCTTGACCAGGACCACACTCCTAAATGCATTGAAGCAACTGCCATGTGATTAGTTGACTAGATAATTGTATTAATAAGAAATAGAACAGGTGTTCCTAATAATTCTTTAGGTGAGTGTAGTTAAATATTTAGCAAAGCCACCAAGTTATTTAATAGAATGTATTTGTATAGCAAAATCTTCTATTTGTTCTTTTTCTTATTTCTTTGTCAGGCTCACTGAGATGGCCGCACATGCTCATTGCTCAGTTTCATCCTTCAACTGCCTGAGTTGGGATAGGGAGAGCATGTACACACCTACTTAGCTCCAGCAGAAAAGACACTCCCCTTGAGCTTCCAGCTTGAGATAAATCTTGCAGAGCAATGAATGGGGGGATCTCTGGATCCATGTGAGGTACAGGGCTGCTTTTATCTTTGTTAAAAATATAAGGAGAAAAAAATGGAGTAAATAGGTAGGCCAAATGTGGTAGGAAGGGTAAAGGAAGGGGCAGGGAGGGAAATAAGTGTCAGGGAAGAACTAGATGGTCCAAGGAAAGCAACCAGGTAGTGATAAACCAGTAACAGCATTAGGCAGCTACCCACTCAAAAAGAAAGTAGGGGAGAAAGCAAGTTGGTGGGGCGCCAAAACTGATACCACCGTGCGGTGTCAAAGGATAAAAGGGGATCAGCCTGGCCAAAAGGAGTAAAAAGGGAGCAGGTCACCTCCTACAGCGTCCCTAATCCTCTCCCTGACTCCTCAACGTATGAGTAGACCCCGATGGTAGGACGACTCATACTCAGGATTCCTAGAGACCCTGAGTCGCCCTGGTAATCCCTCACCAAGGAGCAGGGAAGAGACGACCTGTTCATCCCAGAAATGGAGGAACAGGAGTCTCTATCTGAGGCCAGGTTGCAAGGAGAGGGGAACACATACAGCATAAGGAGATGGCAGGTAAGCAAAACCCATAACACACTTCCCTGCCACAGACACACTGACTGGAACCCGTGCACAAGTGCTGGTGTCCACACTACCATAAAAGGACACAGCACACACCACAAAACACACAGGAACCCTGGATACCATAGATGCAATAACATGAGACAGTGGAATGTCTAGTAAACATGACACCAAACACCACCAGACATGTAACACCAAACTAGACATACAAACACCCTGAACCTAACCCACTCCATACAAATAGGGACAGGAAGGGAAGGAGACACCGGAATGACATTGATGACCACAAGGGTGGCCCTCACTGGACAGATGGAACAAACAGACAGAGCATAACTCCAGCACACACCAAGGCTGGAGTACAACTGACTCCTGGCCTAAAGCCACAGGTATAAGAAGCACAAGTGACCGCACCCAATCAGGGAGTTAACCCTTACAGCACCAGACAGAGGGAGGCTACAACTAAAAGGGGAAGTGCACACACAAGCATACCAAACCACGTAACCACTGGCAACAGCATGTGTGGCAACTATTGCTACCACATGCTCTCACAGCAACACGTTGCCGCGGGGAACCGCAAGTGTGGCAACAGTTTCACAGCGTACACCATAGGCCGTGACAGAGATGGAATGAATAAGGTGATGGAAGAAAATCTAACAGATTTTGGTGTAAGAGGCTAAGGTGGTGAATAGGCCAAGAGCCAAGTTAGAAGATTTAGACCCTAGATAATGGGCATACCATATGGAATATACAGTGAAACTCTGCAATAGTCCCATACAATAGTGAATATAAATATATTAGAAAACATTACATGATAAAATCAATGAATAAAATAAGGCCAGGTGAGTCCAAGGACTTACTTCACTGGGGAGGAGGGCGGACAGGATAAACTCAAGACACCTGTCCCCCTAACCTCCGCCGAGATCACCTGTAAGATTAATGCACACCCCGTCCTTGTTGAACAGATGAGCTTGAGGACTTCCACATAAAGGGATGCTTTTTATTATTATTAAATAAGAGCTCTACGCATTTCGGGGATTGCATAAAAGTCCCCTTCTCAAACATAACATGACAAAATGAAAACTCACAGCTATATAGAGGGAGGTATACCTCATTTGTTTGATGAATTCCATGTGGTGTTTCATTGTGGGCAATGATTTCCTGGTCACATGACCATTAGGGCCGGAAACAGGAAGTATTCAAATATTAAAATAATCTAATGAAAAATGGGTATTCGATGGATAAATAAACTAGTCATCCTGTAATTGAGGAGAGCGGTAAAAAAAGTATATGGAAAAATATAAGGAATATACATTAGGGCCAAGTATTAATGAGCTGAAAGACAAAATCGCGGTGCGTTCCAGTCTGGAAGTGGCTCTGGCCGCTAAATCGGCCGGATATTATTCTAGTTTGTGATGCGCTCCAGCCTGGAACGCATTGCAATGTATGGGGGAGTGGTTGTGGTGCGCGCCTAATTAAGATTAGAAGAAGGAGGCTGCGCGTACTGGAGTTGGAATATGCGTTCCAAACTGGAACGCATCGGGGCTGCCTCATCCAGGACCGAAATGGCTAGAATAGAAATAAATTAATAAAATGACTATAGAACATTAAATAATATGCAGAGTATATCTATAAAAAATATTATGATATTACTAAGTAAAAATGGACTTTGGATATATCTGAATGTCCGCAGATACATTGATCTAATGCTAATTGCATATAAGTGATATATGATATAACTTGAATAAAAAAAAAATTCCCACTAAACACAACAACGACCCGAGTAAGCTGTTACTAACACCAATAGATTGGATCCCTTACTTATATGCCCAATTATGCAAGAAAGAAATGTTTTGGATACTTCGCTTCAACACCTTGGCCCCCTTTGGGCTTAATGAGGCCCTTGAGTACTGTAATTATTGAATCCCTCATATCTCATGCCTTGACATAAACAGGGACTTAATAAGCAAGAATTTATACAAACACGTTTATTGGGATACAGCTGTTATTATCTATATATATTTTTATATGTTCTCTACTTGTATTCTTACTTCTGATCCTAGATTATATCAACATAGGAGATCCACCTGAATAATACCATACTTTGTTGAATATATGCACTATAACCATCGGAAGCACTAATAACACCTAGCCTCTTTTGATATTAATTATAGATCTTATAAATAATTACGGCTGAACTCCCTATGATCTTTTGGATCATTTTACTATTGGATCATTTTATCATTTATTATACATGATATTTTATAAGAGTTAAATCTGGCATAGAAGTGAGCCAGGTCTGATATACAGTCGGGTCCATAAATATTGGGACATCGACACAATTCTAACATTTTTGGCTCTATACACCACCACAATGGATTTGAAATGAAACGAACAAGATGTGCTTTAACTGCAGACTGTCAGCTTTAATGTGAGGGTATTTACATCCAAATCAGGTGAACGGTGTAGGAATCACAACAGTTTGCATATGTGCCTCCCACTTGTTAAGGGACCAAAAGTAATGGGACAGAATAATAATCATAAATCAAACTTTCACTTTTTAATACTTGGTTGCAAATTCTTTGCAGTCAATTACAGCCTGAAGTCTGGAACACATAGACATCACCAGACGCTGGGTTTCCTCCCTGGTGATGCTCTGCCAGGCCTCTACTGCAGCTGTCTTCAGTTCCTGCTTGTTCTTGGGGCATTTTCCCTTCAGTGTTGTCTTCAGCAAGTGAAATGCATGCTCAATCGGATTCAGGTCAAGTGATTGACTTGGCCATTGCATAACATTCCACTTCTTTCCCTTAAAAAACTCTTTGGTTGCTTTTGCAGTATGCTTTGGGTCTTTGTCCATCTGCACTGTGAAGCGCCGTCCAATGAGTTCTGAAGCATTTGGCTAAATATGAGCAGATAATATTGCCCGAAACACTTCAGAATTCCTCCTGCTGCTTTTGTCAGCAGTCACATCATCAATAAATACAAGAGAACTAGTTCCATTGGCAGCCATACATGCCCACACCATGACACTACCACCACCATGCTTCACTGATGAGGTGGTATGCTTAGGATCATGAGCAGTTCCTTTCCTTCTCCATACTCTTCTCTTCCCATCACTCTGGTACAAGTTGATCTTGGTCTCATCTGTCCATAGGATGTTGTTCCAGAACTGTGAAGGCTTTTTTAGATGTCGTATGGCAAACTCTAATCTGGCTTTACTGTTTTTGAGGCTCACCAATGGTTTACATCTTGTGGTGAACCCTCTGTATTCCTTCTGGTGAAGTCTTCTCTTGATTGTTGACTTTGACACACATACACCTACCTCCTGGAGAGTGTTCTTGATATGGCCAACTGTTGTGAAGGGTGTTTTCTTCACCAGGGAAATAATTCTTCGGTCATCCACCACAATTGTTTTCCGTGGTCTTCCGGGTCTTTTGGTGTTGCTGAGCTCACCGTTGCATTCCTTATTTTTAAGAATGTTCCAAACAGTTATTTTGGCCACGCCTAATGTTTTTGCTATCCCTCTGATGGGTTTGTTTTGTTTTTTTCAGTCTAATGATGGCTTGCTTCATTGATCGTGACAGCTCTTTGGATCTCATCTTGCGAGTTGACAGCAACAGATTCCAAATGCAAACAGCACACTTGAAATGAACTCTGGACCTTTTATCTGCTCATTGTAATTGGGATAATGAGGGAATAACACACACCTGGCCATGGAACAGCTGAGAAGCCAATTGTCCCATTACTTTTGGTCCCTCAACAAGTGGGAGGCACATATGCAAACTGTTGTAATTCCTACACTGTTCACCTGATTTGGATGTAAATACCCTCAAATTAAAGCTGACAGTCTGCAGTTAAAGCACATCTTGTTCGTTTCATTTCAAATCCATTGTGGTGGTGTATAGAGCCAAAAATTTTAGAATTGTGTCAATGTCCCAATATTTATGGACCTGACTGTAAGTGTATTTATTTATTTATTCTAATTTTCCTTATTATTATTCATTCATCATTGATTTTATTTTTAGTAAGAAAGATAATAATTTACTGTTAATGTGATGACTATTATATATGGGATGTATAATCACTAAAACATTTATGGATTATTAAGAGAACGTACTTTAGTCCTATAAACACCTCCTACACGTAAATATAATTTTTTTATTAAGTTATATCATATATCCCTTATATGAAATTAGCATTAGATCAAAGTATCTGCGGACATTCAGATATATCCAAAGTCCATTTTTACTTAGTAATATCATAATGTTTTTTATAGATATACTCAGCATATTATTTAATGTTCTATAGTCATTTTATTAATTTATTTCTATTTTAGCCATTTCGGTCCTGGATGAGGAAGCCCCGATGCGTTCCAATTTGGAACGCATATTCCAACTCCAGTACGCGCCATCTCCTCCTTCTAATCTTAATTAGGCGCGCACCACAACCACTCCCCCATACATCGCGATGCGTTCCAGGCTGGAGTGCATCGCAAACTAGAATAATATCCGACCGATTTAGCGGCCAGAGCCACTCCCCCCCCACAGGAAGCTTATACATCGCGGTGCGTTCCAGGCTGGAATGCACCACGGATTAGTAGATTACCCGGCCGGCCTAGAGGCGGTGCGTTCCAGATTGGAACGCACCGCGATTTTGTTTTTCAGCACATTAATACTTGGCCCTAATGTATATTCCTTATATTTTTCTATATACTTTTTTTTTACCGCTCTCCTCAATAACAGGATGACTAGTTTATTTATCCATCGAATACTCATTTTTATATTTGATTATTTGAATATTTCAATACTTCCTGTTTCCGGCCCTAATGGTCATGTGACCAGAAAATTACTGCCCACAATAAAACACCACATGGAATTCATCAAACAAATGAGGTATACCTCCTTCTATATAGCTGTGAGTTTTCATTTTGTCATGTTATGTTTGTCTACATGCCCCTAATGAAGGGGACTTTTATGTAATCCCCGAAACGCCTCGAGCTCTTATTTAATAATAATAATAAAAAGCATCCCTTTATGTGGAAGTCCTCAAGCTCATCTGTTCAACAAGGATGCGGTGTGCATTAATCTTACAGACGATCTCAGCGGGGGAGGTTAGGGGGACAGGTGTCTTGAGTTTATCCTGTCCGCCCTCCTCCCCAGTGAAGTAAATTCCTGGACTCACCTGGCTTTATTTTATTCTATTTATTTATTTTATTCATTGATTTTATCATGTAATGTTTTCTAATATCTTTATATTCACTATTGTATGGGACTATTGCCGAGTTTCACTGTATATTCCATATGGTATGCCCATTATTTAGGGTCTAAAACTTCTTACTTGGCTCTTGGCCTATTCACCACCTTAGCCTCTCACACCAAAATCTGTTAGATTTTCTTCCATCACCTTATTCCTTCCATCTCTCCACAATCTGGTATCAGTTTTGACACCCCACCAACTTGTTTTCTATATTTGTTAGAAAGAGATTGTGTACATGTATAGTATGATGTCCGATTTTAATTTTTTACAATAGTCATGGGATAACCCCTTTAAGTTTAACTTTATTGCTTCCATAGAAATTAAGAGTGTAGGTAGTAGTCAGATACTGATAATTAAATGCTCTTGATTGATTGACCATCAGAAAGCATGGCGACCTCTACAAAAGCATAAGCTTTGGCAGTTTTCTGGTCTGGAGCATTCAGACGTATGTTAACGCAGTTCAAATCTGGGAATGGTTATGAGGCAGTTTTCAATTTGAAGCCCATCATTCAAAATTATTCACAAGTGGAAAACATTACAAAAAAAGTTGACAATCTACCCAATGTAGGGATTTCCCAAATGGTAGCGTTTTAACTTGTTGCTGCTGTCTGGCAATCCTGGGAGTTTGCACGCATACTCCACGAATTGTAGGGATTTCCCAAATGGTAGCCTTCGGATAAATACACAGCAGCCTTTTTGCGGTGAAAATTAAAGTAATAAATGTCTTTTATTGTTGACACACAATTCAACAGGCGGCAGTGATCGGCTTACTCCAGCCGACACTTAAATAAAAACAATTCAGTCCCGTATCTGGTAACATCACACAGGTATGATTAAGGCACAGTACCATAATCCTCACTTTGTCCTCCGTCTCTCGACAGAGACCCTCTGGCTTTCACTCAGATCAAAAACACCCAGCTATCCAGAGCTCCACCGACAGCCAGGTAATCGACCTTTGACATGAACGGGGTCCTCTGGTCAGTCAGGATCTCTTTGGGAAGCCCTGTTCTGGAAAACATCTGTAACAGTTCTCTGGCTATAATTTTGGAGGTAGCGTTCCTTAAGGGCACCGCATCGGGTGGCATAATCCATCACCACTAAGATATATTAGTGCCCCCTAGTGGACTTTACCAAAGGCCAGACTAAATCAATCGCAACTCTCTTGAATGGTACCTCGATGATAGGTAATGGTATTAGAGGGCTGCGGAAGTTTGCGACTGGAGAGGTTACTTGGCAAGTAGGGCAGGACTGGCAATAATGCTTAATCTCTCTGTAACACCCAGGCCAATAAAACCTCTGTAAAACCCTTTCAAGGGTCTTATAAGCACCTGTGCCAGGTCCATTACCATGCGTCGGTATGGTTTAGGAACCATGAGCTGTTCCACTAATTCTTCCCAGATTTTAGTCACCCGGTATAACAAATTTTCATTCATTACAAAGTAAGGGTACCTTTCATCTGCCCCTGGCTCTTGAGGTGCACCATTGACTACCCCACATTATTTAAGGCTACTTTTAGATTCCCATCTCAGAACTGAGCGGTCCCAAAGTTTTCAATAGACACCTCTAAGTCAGAGACTGTGTCCTTAAGGACAGACTTCTCCTCATCCTCGCCTACCATGGCCGAGAATGGATATTCAGGGACCATCTCAGTGTCAAGAAGCACGGGGCTGTCTGCGCCCTCTGGGTGTGGTTGCGGTACTGCCTTGGCCTACAAATCCCAGAAGAAAGGACAATTTCGGCCAAAAATCATATCGTGTATCAACCCCTGCATGACCGCTACCTGGTGGTACACCGTACACTATTCTGTTTTTAAGGTGACCTGGGCTCACTATAAATGCAGGTAACTCCCAAGGTCTTTCCAGGAAACAATTTATTAGGAATACAGGCCCTTATGAGCGTGACCAGGCTCCCCGAGTCCAAAAGTCCCGTTGTGGGGTTGCCATTAACATTAAAGGGTTTCTATCACTTCGTTTCACCTATTTAGCTTTCAGACACTAGCGATCCGCTAGTGTCTGCTTTATCTAACCATCCTAATATAAGAGCTTATTGTCCTGCCGTTTAGCTAAAAAAATAACTTATATAGATATGCAAATGAGCCTCTAGGTGCTATGGGGGCGTGATTAGCACCTAGAGGCTCCGTCTACCTTAACAAACTGCCGCCGCCCAGCGCGTCCCTCCAGCCCGCCCATCTCCTCCGGAATGCGATGCTCCTCGTATTCGGCGCATGCGCAGTGAATGTCTGATCGCTTCCCTGCTCAGACATCTCCACTGCGCCTGCGCCGATGACGTCATAGTGCTCCGAGGAACAGGCGCAGTGGAGATGTCTGAGCAGGGAAGCATCAGACATTCACTGCGCATGCGCAGAACAGAGACGCGCACGGAGAGGATCGCTTCAGCTGGAGATGGGCGGGCTGGAGGGACGCGCTGGGCGGCGGCAGTTTGTTAAGGTAGACGGAGCCTCTAGGTGCTAATCACGCCCCCATAGCACCTAGAGGCTCATTTGCATATCTATATAAGTTATTTTTTTAGCTAAACGGCAGGACAATAAGCTCTTATATTAGGATGGTTAGATAAAGCAGACACTAGCGGATCGCTAGTGTCTGAAAGCTAAATAGGTGAAACAAAGTGATAGAAACCCTTTAATTGCACAAAAAGGAAGTCCCTTCTGAACATCTGGAATCGCACTCCACGCAAACATTGAGGTTCATCACAGAACTGTCCATATGTTCTGGGCTGATAGGACACTGGGCTGCCATATGTCCCAGGTCATGACACCTCCAGCAGATGACCTCTCTTAAGAAAGGTCATGGCGTTGGCTTTAGTAGGCTCTTGGCCTCATAACGTCCACCCCGGGAGGGGTTTAGCCCCTTTTTCTGAACTTCAGAGTCAACCCTGGGCTTCCAGTAGGGTGAGTTCAGGGACCCTGAGGCAGCGAGGGTGGGCTCACGGCATAGTACCTCTCTACCTAGCCTATTAAGTCATCTTCAGACTGAGGGTTTCTTTGTGCAACCCAGCATTGTACCGGCTTAGAGAGAGCATGTATGAATCTGTCCATTACGACCCACTTCACCATTTTGGCTAGGAACAGATATCCGGCTGCAGACATTTTTGGACGAGGTGCAGGAGGTCAAACACTTGTGACCTGGGAGGCTTTCTGCTTTTAGTCTAGAATATTCCCGTGCATCCTGCAACGATAAATCATAATACCCCTTCTGGGGTTCGCCTGAGAGAAAGGGGGTCAGCACCTCGGCCCACTGCTTAGCTAGTAATCTCTCATGCTCAGCGACCCGCTCAAAGACGGTGAGGAAGGGTTCTACGTCGTCCTCTGCGGTCATTTTTTTATACAAACTGCACACTTTTCCTTCCGCCCGTATTCTGTTCAACCCCATACCTCACTGGTTGGGCTGCCACCCCGCCTCTTAGGGCTGCAATTTGCTCTGTCAGCAGCTGGTTCATCTCTTGTTGATGGGCATTAGCCTGCCGTTGAGCCTGCAGAGCCTCTGCATGAGCCCTTTGCTGCTGCTACAAGGCTTGTCTTTGCTGCTAAATGTCTTTTATTGTTGACACTCAACAGGCGGCAGTGATCGGCTTACTCCAGCTGACACTTAAAGAAAAACAATTCAGTCCCGTATCTGGTAACATCACATAGGTATGATTAAGGAACAGTACCGTAATCCCTACGGAGTGGAGGGGGGATATCGCTTTGTCCTCCGTCTCTCAGCAGAGACCCTCCGGTTTTCACTCAGATCAAAATCACCTAGCTATCCAGAGCTCCACCGTCAGTCAGGTAATCACACACACCACCTGACCCTGCTGGCTGACTTTTGTAAGCTAGTCAAAATCCAGCCTGGACCGTGGGGAGTAGTCACCCACCCAGCACTATGACTACTCTCAGTAAGAGCCGCCCCGGATTATCTTTTCATAGCTATACTAACTACCAAAGTGTCCATCAGCAACTGCTGCTGACACATGCACTACTGGCTCCTACATCACCAAGGCCAGCAACGTCAGTGACACATATCTCCCATCTATGATAGTCCCTTGTGCCTTCCTACACCAGATGTGGATATCCCAGCAAATTCAACCCAAGTTCAGACTATGCAATGCTCAGAGAGATTACAAAAAAAATCAAGAGCTACATCTAAGTCTCTACAAGCTTCAGTTAGCAGGTTAAATATTCTATTGCATAACACTATAATTAGAAAAAGACTGAATAAATATAGTTTGTTTGGAAGGGTTGGCAGGAGAAAGACTTTTCTTTCTAAAAAGAACATGACAGCACAACAAAGTTATCTGACCAAACCAAAAGACTTCTGGAACAATGTTCTTTGGAAAGACAAGACCAAAGTGGAGATGTTTGGTAACAAACACAGCATATCAGCAGAAACACCTCATACCAACTGTCAAGCACGGTCGGGGAGGGGTAATGATTTGGGCTTGTTTTGCATCCACAGAACCTGGGAACCTTGCAATCATTCATTGAATCGACCATGAACATGAAATCTATCCAACAGATAAACCTTAGCCAAACTGATAATGTATAAATTAATGTCTACAATCCTCAATGAACGGAAGCAACATTGTAAAGAAAAGTGGACAAAATTGCTTCAGAATCCTGTGAAAGACTGATAAAGTCATAAGAAAATGATTACTTCACAATATTCCTGCTAAAGGTGGTTTTAGAGGTTATTGCTTTATGGGGTGTACATTTTTCATGCATTTCTTTACCATTTTGGCTTCATTTTTGCTGAATGAATAATAAAATGGTTGAATCTGTTGTATGTTGTTATTTATTGGAGGTTGTAAGTAGTAGTCTAGGGCGGGAGAGAATATTCTTCTCAATAATTAATTTCAATTTTTTTTGGTAGAATCATGTTTAAAAGTCAAGGATGTCAACAAAGAGCACAAAGAGGTTGTACATTAAAACTTTGATTAGTTTGTTGAGACACATGGAAAAATTATCAAAATAGATCTCTTTAAACTGTAATATTGGTGCCAAGCGTGATGGATTAGTTTAATAATGCAATGTACAGCAGGTTATTTTCAATTTATTGTCTACCAATGTCCATCCATCCTAACTGGTTTATAAATAGAGGACAAGGAAGAATTAATACTTAAACATGTTTTCTGGGAGTAGAATATTGATGACCTATCCTACGGATAGGTAATCAATATCTGATCTGTGTTGGTCCGACACTCGGCAGCCCTGCTGTTTAGCTGTTTAAGAAGGCTGTGGCACTCCACTGTGGTTTCACAACTCATAAGGCACAGCACTGAGAATAGATCTTCAATATTCTACTTTTCGAAAACACCTTGAAAGAATTTTTTTTTTTAGACATTATGAAAAGGATTTAGGAAAACTAGAGGAATGGTCAGAAATCTGGCAACTAAAATTTAATGTTGATAAGTGCAAGATAATGCACCTGGGGCATAAAAACCCAAGAGCAGAATATAAAATCAGTGATACAGTCCTAACCTCAGTATCTGAGGAAAGGGATTTAGGGGTCATTATTTCAGAAGACTTAAAGGTAGGCAGACAATGTCATAGAGCAGCAGGAAATGCTAGCAGAATGCTTGGGTGTATAGGGAGAGGCATTACCAGTAGAAAGAGGGAGGTGCTCATGCCGCTCTACAGAGCACTAGTGAGACCTCATTTGGAGTATTGTGCTCAGTACTGGAGACCATATCTCCAGAAGGATATTAATACTTTGGAGAGAGTTCAGAGAAGAGCTACTAAACTGGTACATGGATTGCAGGATAAAACTTACCAGGAAAGGTTAAAGGAACATGTATAGCTTGGAAGAAAGACGAGACAGAGGGGATATGATAGAAACTTTTAAATACATAAAGGGAATTAACAAGGTAAAAGAGGAGAGAATATTTAAAAGAAGAAAAACTGCTACAAGAGGACATAGTTTTAAATTAGAGGGGCAAAGGTTTAAAAGTAATATCAGGAAGTATTACTTTACTGAGAGAGTAGTGGATGCATGGAATAGCCTTCCTGCAGAAGTGGTAGCTGCAAATACAGTGAAGGAGTTTAAGCATGCATGGGATAGGCATAAGGCCATCCTTTATATAAGATAGGGCCAGGGGCTATTCATAGTATTCAGTATATTGGGCAGACTAGATGGGCCAAATGGTTCTTATCTGCCAACACATTCTATGTTTCTATGTAAAAGCATTACAGGATATAGTACATCCATAAAATTATTAGAAAATATGTACCAGCATTACAGGATAAATACATGCATGATATATCAGTACGGTATACATATTAGTATGTTAGCCCTAGTCACAAATTAGCCTACTATTACATCTGCATTTTTAATTCAGGTTTTGAGATCCAGCAGAGGCATGAAAATCAATGTAAGTCAGTGGTGCCTGATGCTTTTTTTTTTAGGCGCATCTGGCACCCATTGATAGAGATGTCCCGAATAGTTCGCCGGCGAATAGTCCCCGGCGAACATAGCTTGTTCGCGTTCGCCGCGGCGGGCGAACATATGCGATGTTCGGTCCGCCCCCTATACATCATCATTGAGTAAACTTTGACCCTGTACCTCACAGTCAGCAGACACATTCCAGCCAATCAGCAGCAGACCCTCCCTCCCTCCCAGACCCTCCCACATCCTGGACAGCATCCATTTTAGATTCATTCGGAAGCTGCATTCTTAGTGAGAGGAGGGACAGTGCTGCTGCTGATTTAATAGGGAAATCGATAGCTAGGCTAGTGTATTCAGTGTCCACTGCAGTCCTGAAAGACTCATCTGATCTCTGCTGTAAGGACAGCACCCCAAAAAGCCCTTTTTAGGGCTAGAACATCAGTCTGCTTTTTTTTTCCTGTGTAATCTAATTGCAGTTGCCTGCCAGCATGTGTGCAGGCTCACAGCGTATACTGTGCCCACTTGCCCAGTGCCACCACTTATATCTGGTGTCATAATAGCTTGCATTTAAGGGCTAGAACATCAGTCTGCTTTTTTTTTTTTTTTTCCTGTGTAATCTAATTGCAGTTGCCTGCCTGCCAGCGTGTGTGTCAGGCTCACAGCGTATACTGTGCCCACTTGCCCAGTGCCACCACTCATATCTGGTGTCACAATAGCTTGCATTTAAAAAAAAAAAAATACTTTTTTGACTGTGAAATAATATCAGTCATTTTTTTTCACAAGTGTGCGTTTCAGGGCCTGCAAGGGCACAGTGTCACACCAGTGCAACTCATATCTGGTGTAACAGTGGTGCACATTAAAAAAAAAAAACACTTTATGGACTTTAATAATAGCAGTCATTTTCCTTCACAAGTGTGCGTTTCAGTAACAGTGGTGCACATTTAAAAAAAAATTCAGGGATTAAACTGATGAGAAGAGAACTACAGAAAATAACACTCATATCGGGTGTGAGAGTAAATTGCACGGCACAGACGCAGTGACCGTGGATTCAAACAAAGGGGAGGGAGCCAGCGTTTTTTTAACCATCTCCCCGTCCGAAAAATCAATTCAATAAATGGACCCCAGATTGGGGACGTAACAGGGATTAAACTGATGAGAAGAGAACTACAGAAAATAACACTCATATCGGGTGTGAGAGTAAATTGCACGGCGCAGACGCAGTGACCGTGGATTCAAACAAAGGGGAGGGAGCAAGCGTTTTTTTAACCATCTCCCCGTTCGAAAAATCAATTCAATTCACCTTTCGGGGACCCTTGGTGTTGTACGTGGCTGGGTGGAGGAAGAAACCTTCAATAACATCAACGGGACATGGCTAGCTTGGTATCCAACCTTGTGCAAATGGGGAGTTTGCGGTTGGGCAAATGGACTGTTTGCGGTTGTTTGCGGTGCATTAAAAGGGGAGTTTGGTCTGTCAATGTCTGTGAAGCGGGCGTAACCCTTACACTACCTGATCGATACAACATCATACCTGATCGTATACACTCACTGGATGTTTTAAACCACGTTGTTCAAAAACATTTTGGATTGTTAGGTGATTTATGCCCTTTATGGATTAAAACCCAACTCTGCGTCAACTATGTAATTTTCCATGGGAGTTTTGCCATGGATCCCCCTCCGGCATGCCACAGTCCAGGTGTTAGTCCCCTTGAAACAACTTTTCCATCACTACTGTGGCTAGAAAGAGTCCCTGTGGGTTTTAAAATTAGCCTGCTTATTGAAGTCTATGGCGGTTCGCCCGTTCGCGAACATTTGAGGAAATTTGCGTTCGCCAACTGAAAATTTTACGTTCGCGACATCTCTACCCATTGACTTACAATGATTTTCATACCTGATCAGGTTTGTTCAGTTTTGATTTAATACAACAGGATCTGCCTGAAATGGAGCCATCAGGATTAGGTATGAGCGAATCGACTTCGGATGAAACGTCCAAAGTCGATTCACATAAAACTTTGCTCTAATACTGTACGGAGAAGGAGCTCTGTACAGTATTAGAACGTATTGGCCCTGATGAGCCGAAGTTATTGCATAGCACAACGTGGACCAGTATTGGCAATAATTTATACTAAGTATTGGACAAAAAAACGTTTTGACACATGTCCTGACGAGTAAACCAAAATTGTATTTATTATTACAATAGTTTTACCACTATAGCCACAACTTTGCTTATGGTACTTATAAAACTGTGTTCACATCATCATTGTGGCTTTCATTCTATTGCCATAAAAAGAAATGCACACAGTATTGGATTGGGATACAAAGGGCGAAACTAATTGAATTCTATCTGAATTTTAGGAAAACTTCAATTCGCAAACAAATATGAATTTCCTCTCGCTTTGTTGTAACAAATCGATTTTTTCCTAAAATGCCAACTACACATGTTACAAAATGAAAGTAAGAAGCCCGGGAAGGAAATATGAGCCATAATGCCATGCAGCCAGCCAATTATCTCCTGTGATGTCACAGCCCAATAAAGCCTAATCCTGCATGTTCTCTGGCATTTTATGGGCCCAAATTCCAACCAACTATTGTGAGAAGCTTGTGGGAGGATATCCAAAACGTTTGACCCAAGTCATACAGTTTAAGGGCAATGGTACCAAATATTAATGAAATGTATGTAAACTTTTGACTTTGCAGAAAGTAATAAAAATGCCTTAAAACATTCTCTCTCTCTCTCTCATTATTCTTGCATTTGGAAAATAATAATAATTATGGTAATCCTAATTGACCAAAAACAGGAAAGGTTTATTCTGATTCATGTCAGATATTGAGAAAACATGCATATGTGTCTTTTTTATGTAGTGTATGTAAATTTCTGGTTTCAACTGTAGGCACGTTTTCTATAGTTAATCTGCTGAGCCATTTATACTTAATCTGTTCTGTTACACATAGACTTACTGTGAATCAGACAAATGGGCCCTTTACATGGGATGATGATCTAGCAGATTGTCTAGAAGGAAGCATTCCTTTCTGACAATCCACTGATCGCTAACATAGGAGACCGGTGCATTTACATGCACTGATCTCCTACAGCTCCTGCAGAGTATGGGGAGGAGCAATCACTAATGACATCTTCCGCATACTCAAATTAAAGTTGACGGCAGCATATCCATTAGAAGATCTTTATTTATAATGGGTACAAATAAAAATTTACAAAAAAGCCAAAGAAAGTGCAACGTTTCAACTACATACGAAGTAGTCTTTTTCAAGCATAATGTGAAGTGAACATTGGACATTTATAAAGTGTACATAGCACCTTCCCCAATATTCCTATACCAATAAAATGTGCCAATTCATCACTGTAACACCCACTTATTATAAATCACCAATACAACACATTCACTAGGTGATTGTCATCACTACTGACCAACTTCAAGCAGTGCATAAAGTGTTACCTCATGGAGGACGGCAGCAAATGGATCCATCACACCATGCACATGGGGGCTAGCGTCTCTTCCAAGCAACTGCGCATGCCCATTCGCAGTTCTTACCTCCTATATCACGTTCATCCTTAGCGAGTGACATAACAACGTCACATGAATTGCTCCCAGTTATATGGACAGATAATTCACGTCCACCTGACCTTACCAAACACACCCAGCATCGGGAGCGTCTCCATTGCCATGGAGACCATCCCAGCTGCGCGGCACAACAGGAGAACAGACCACCAATAGTAGGCTGATCCAACGTGCGATCTGGTATCTCGGTCATCACAGGACAGCTACTGACTTCCTCTGGGGTATACAGTCATAAACAAACCTTTGTTAGATTAATCGGAGGTTACCCATTTTGTCACTCACGGATCACCATCTAACACAACATTCCCGTGCACGATGGAGATCCAATGCAGTCTGGCCTCCACCTATCAATTAAAATAAAAACAGTATGTTTAAAACAACTCCATACATAAATCCTTGGCCATATACTGATAAGACATATACCGTATCTACATTATTTAACACCACTTATATTAAATTCAATCTTCATCACATGGGGCTGTAGTGATCTCAAAGTAAAAATCCACCTCAGTTCATTCTTCCTAAGAATCATTTTGTCTATCACTTCCTCTCCTCAATACTCTGAGTCAATAACTCGAAAACATCAGTTGATTGATTGAGTGTCCACTTTCTTTAAAATGTTTAGCCACTGGTTTGTCCAACATCTTCTTTCTGATAGTACTTTTATGCTTATTAATCCTTTCTCTGATCTCCATAGTTTCACCAATGTAAATCAAACTACATGGGCATTGGATCATGTAGATTGCATCTCTTGATCTACATGTATAGTAACCTTTAATGTTATATACATGACCCAAATATATGGATGTACAAATGTATCCTCTTTGATCATATTGCCACAGTTACAGAAACTCAAACAGGGAAAATTATGCATTTTACGTGGGGCAAGATATTGTTGTTGTACCCCCTATACCTGTTTTAACAAGTCTATCATGTAAATTAGTGCTTCTTTTATATGCCATAAGTGGGGGTACTTAAAACTCTCCTATAGACGGTAAACCTCTTTGTAGAATATGCCATTTCTTTTTTAATATCTCCGATATTTTGCCACTATGTTTCCCATAAGTGGACAGAAACGGAATAATCCATACATCATTCTTTTTTGTTTTGCTCGTCTGTAGAGAAATCTCCCTATCCACTACCTTCACCTTATTATATGACCTTTGTAATAGTTTTCGGGGATAACCTCTGTTAATAAACTTCGCACATATTTCCTCAACCCAATTACCAAATACATGGTTGTCAGATACTACTCTCCTGACCCTGAGTAATTGACTCCATGGAAGTGATTCGATCATACGCCGAGGATGACCACTGTCATACCTCAATAGATTGTTCCAAACTGTGGGTTTCTGATATAAATCTGTTTTAATACATCATTCTTCTATATAAACTCTGACATCCAGAAATTTTAATTTCTTATCTGATGCTGTCTTAGTGAACTGTAAACTGGCCACTCCAAATCAAAAAATATCATTGATGTAGCGCCACCAGCACAGGATCCTTTCCATGAATGTTGATTGGTACACAAGTCTGTCCTCTACCTCGGCTATATAGTTATTAGCATAAGTTGGGGCCACATTGGACCCCATCACCATCCCACGCTTCTGCTGGTAGAAGGTGTCCCCAAAAAGGAAATAATTCCTCCTGAATTGACTGGTGATTAAGTGAGGGTATTAAGCCGAGGACTTGCATTTTTCCCTTCTACATCAAGTGATTGATTTGATATAGAACTTGATTTACAGCGATTTTTTTTAAGATTACGGTTGAAGGGGTATTTTGCTAAAGATGTGGTGGGATCTACTAAAGTAAATAAAAATGTGAACATGTTATGCTTGAAAGATTTGGACCTTAGGAAAAATAGTAATTTCTCTCCTCCACAGAATAATCATGTTAAAGAGTCTTATATTGAGATAGTAGCTAAACAAATTAAAACATTAAGAGAACAAGAGAGGGATTATTATACACACAATATGTCAAAACAGAAAAAAAGTGCCCTCAAAACTCTTGAACAGAATAAGGGAATAACAGTGAAACCCGCTGATACGTGGGGAGCAGTGGTTGTTATGGATCCGGAGAGATAAATTAGAGAAATACATAGACAATTAGAGGATGGAGAGGTTTATGAAGTGCTTAGGATGGACCCAAAATTTGAGATTATGGATATTATAAGGGATATAATAGAAAAAGCTACCAATGAAATGATTATAGATAGTGATTTGGGGGAATTTTTGAGGGTGCAACATCCTATAACTCCCTTATTGTATATACTCCCTAAGATTCATAAGAGGTTGGAGGATCCCCAGGCAGAGCCGGCTCTTCCATTAGGCCACTTAGGCCACCGCCTAAGGCATCGCGCTGGTGGGGGCCTCGCTCTGGCTCCCACCCGACACTGCCGCAGGTACAATTATTGGCTTCCGCGGCCGGTTGGTGGCCTAAGTGGACTAATAAGAGCCGCAGCAGGGTCTGTGGCCACTCTGAGCCCCTCTCTGCCTCTTTAAGAGAGCAGTGGCTGCTGGGGCTCAGAGCGTGCCGCCACACTGGCACGTCTTCTGGACGTTGCCAGCCCTGCCCCCACAGCGCTGTGCAGCTACACAGGGGAGAAGAAGAAGGAGCCAGGGCCCTCACCTCACTCTGTGTCTGGCTGCCGCCCACAGACAGACAGTGGTGCCCAAGGTGTGTGTGTGTCTCACTGCTGCTGCCTTGCCCAGTGCCCACTCCTGGTCGGGCCACAGCAGCAGCCAGCAGTCAAAAACAGCGCAGCAGGCAGGCAGCCTGTTTCCTGCTGGCTGCTGTCCCCCCCATCCATTGCCTACTTGCTGCTGTGCCAGCCCCCCCACCCATTGCCTGCTGGCTACTGTGAACCTTAGGGCCTGCAGCTGCCGGCGACAGGCTGTTAGCAGTAAGTCATGACTCAGAGTCATGATGATAATAACTTATTGGTGCCAGCCTCTGTCCATCATTGAGGGGATCGGGGGAGAAATGGACCGTGGGGGGGGAGAGGTGCTGCTGCAAGGCCCATGGATGGGGAGAAATGTGCCATGGCGGGAGGGGGGGATAAAATGTGCTGCTGCGCTGCCAGGCCCATGGAGGGGGATAAATGTCCCATTGGGGGGGGGGGTAAGATGTGCTGCTGCCAGGCCCATGGAGGGGGAGAAATGTGCCATTGGGGGGGGGGGGGGTGCTGCCATGGAGCGGGGGGGGGGGGGACACAAATGTGATGAAGGGGGTGATGTAAAAAAGAGTGGGTGATGTGACATGGAGGGGAAGAAATGTGACATGGATGGAGGGGGAATAATGTGACATTAAGGCCAGGGGGCATCATTGGGGCACTTTTTACTGACACATTATTAGATGGCACTATGGGGGCACTTCTTGCCGACACATTATTGGTGGGCACTATAGGGGCATCTACTGAGGCCACAAAGAAGGGGTAGGTTATATGGAGGGCTCTGTACAGTGGCATTTTATACTGGGACACATTATAGTGGGTACTATGGGGAAGGGGGGAGAGGAGTACTATGGGGTCATCTCCGGGGGGCACTAAGAAGGGGTATTTTATGCTTGCAAATTATAGGGGACACTGAGGGCATCTACTGGGGCACTATATAGGGGCATTTCATACTGGTACATTATGGGGGTACTAGGAGGAAGGGGGGAGAGGAGCATTATGGGGCATTTACTGTGGGCACTATATAGGGGTATTTTATACTGGCACATTATGCGGACACTATAGGAACATTAGCTCAACTGGGGGCATTACAAGGGGGTATTTTTTGCACTGTCTATTATAAGGAGCATTATTACTACTGGGGGGCATTATGGTGGGCTTTATTACTCCCCCATGGTATGACCCTCTAGTAGCAGCACCAGCTTATCTCTGGTCTGCTATCCCTCTGCCCCTTCTCCAAATCCTTATTATGAAATCTTTCTCATTAGCATAAAACACAACATCAGCTACACCGAGCCGCCGGCCAAAGTGTTGAAGTGGTGTCCAAGATCCCCAAGGGCCAAGCCAAGTAATTGTAAGTTTTCATGTGAAATATGTTTGTTATACACATATAGCATACGCTGTACCACACAATATACAGTATACCTCTACACTGTGTAGTCTGTTCTATAAGCACCACATAATTTTCTGTCCACCAAAAAACAATCTGGAAGTGTCCCTCCATGTGGCATCATGTATGTGGGCAAACAGTGTTGTATCATGTATGTGGGCAGTCATTTTTTTAAATGATGACAAGTGCCCTTTTTTTTTTTTACTTAAGCCCCTGGCCTTCAAAATGTCTGTGCACGTCCCTGCCCTGTACTATGTGCTGCAAGCATGCAGCTGCTTAACCCTGACTGTGACATCACTGTATATACCCTGTACTGTGATGTCACTCACTGTGCATGTTAACTCTGTACTGTTAGTCACAGTACAGGTTAATATGCACAGTGATGTCACATACAGTACAGCCAGGGTAATCTTTATTATCGCTTGCATATCTTGTGTTCGTGGGGGCCTCATGTTCGAGTTTCGCCTAAGGCCTCATAAAGTATAGAGCCGCCTCTGCCCCCAGGTAGACCCATAGTCTCTAGTGGAGGTTCCATCTTCAGCACCATAGCTATATTTCTTGATCCGCAAGTATGCCATGGAAGTACCCTCATATATCAGGGATACAAGTCATTTTCTCCTAAGATTACGAGAGATTGAATTACCAGAGTCCTTTTATTTTTTAATTTTTTTATGTAGTCTCATTATATACCTCTATTGAACATGATTATGGATTGAGGGCAGTTGGTGTAGCGCTCGCCGGCACAGGATTCTCTCCGGATGGTGCACAGTTTGTCTTCCAACTTTTGGAGGTTGTCCTCAGGAGGAATTTTTTCCTTTTTGGGGACACCTTCTACCAGCAGATGGGGTCCAATGTGGCCCCAAATTATGCTAATATCTATATAGCCAAGGTGGAGGACAGACTTGTGTACCAATCAACATTCATGGAGAGGATCCTGTGCTAGTGGAGCTACATTGATGATATGATGATTTTTTGATTTGGAATGGCACAGGTGATGAGCTAGAATTTTCTAAATGCTGGAATTCCCTGTTTATATTTCACTTAGACAGAATCAAATAAGGAATTACAATTTCTGGATGTCAGAGTTTATATAGAAGAACGATGTATTAAAACAGATTTATATCAGAAACCCACGGATAAGAACAATCTATTGAGGTATGACAGTGGTCATCCTCGGCGTATGATCGAATCACTTCCATGGAGTCAATTACTCAGGGTCAGGAGAGTAGTATCTGACAACCATGCATTTGGTAATCGGGTTGAGGAAATATGTGAGAAGTTTATTAACAGAGGTTATCCCCGAAAACTATTACAAAGGTCATGTAATAAGGTGAAGGTAATGGATGGTTACTCTACAGTCGAGCCAAACAAAAAAGAATGATATACGGAGGATTCACTCGGTCAGCATTTGGTCAGTAATTCATCAGTATTGCTAATGCCAAAAAAAAAAAAAACTGAACCAAACCAGACAAAACACAGTCTTCTGTGTTTTGTGGGGGATTCAATCAGCACAACCCTAAATGCAGGTGCACATCGCTATGGCGAAATACATATACAAAGAAAAAGACACAAATGCAATAGCACTCTGCAACCAGCATTCTGCCCTGCCTCTATGCTGTACATTTTGGCCAAAGCGTAATAAGCCACTCACGTCAAGATCGCCTCTATCGAGTGGTCCCTAACACTAGTTCCTACCTGTTTATGGGCCATGACAGCCACACAAAGTCCAGGGAGCGCAGGTCAGCATGCAAGCCAAGCACACTCTGCTTTTAACCCCGTCCGGTGCCATTACAGCTTTCATCGGATCCAGGGATGCAAGTACCAACATGCATGCTGAGCCCACTATATACTTCTCCTGGAGCCAAATGGCTACTGGTAGGTGCTATATAAGCAGACTCAGTTTTATACTGACTTTAAAACCAGCCTCCAGGACAGATTGACTGGTCAGGTGTGCATGACTGCATGGAGATCGCCACGCCTCCAATATATACTACAAAGAAAAAATGTGGGGGATTCAATCAGCACAACCCTATCCATATCCATTAATTGCTATTTATTACGTGATACTGCTGCTAATTGTCAACTGCTATTTAATTGCTGCTATATTGAGATTGCTGCTAGAATATTTATCTTATAAGTATTAACTCTTGTTATATTTATCCTATAGGTATTAACTCTTGTTATATTGTCATCATCTATTGTTTTATGCATACACAATTTTATGGTATTTTAAATTAATTAATAAAAACTGCCTTTCCATGAACCCATAAATAGAGTGCCCGCCCGCCATTACTTTATTTTTAAATCTATCTATTATTGACGAGGGCGAGTCAAATCGGGCAAGAGCACCTGCTGCCAGAAAACCAGTGGAGAGCCGCCTTTTCTGCTATAAAACAAAAAAATTGTCATTTACTTTTTCGGGTTAAATTAACCAATTTTTGGGTGTATAGTACCACTGCTATACCTAGTAGACAGGTTAAAAAAAATAAAAAATTATCATTTACATTTTCGGGTGAAATTCACCAATTTTGGTGTGTATAGTACCACTGCTATACCTAGTGGAACGGTAAAAAAAATAATAAAAAAATTGTCAGTTACATTTTCTGGCAAAATAAACAAATTTTTGGGTGTATAGTACCACTGCTATACCTAGTAGACAGGTTAAAAATATATATAAATTGTTATATATTCTGGTGAAATTCACCAATTTTTGGGTGTGATGTACCACTCCTATACCAAGTAGACCGAAAAAAAGAAAAAAAATTGTCAGTTACATTTGTTGGTGAAATTCACCAATTTTTGGGTGTATTATACCCCTCCTCTACCTAGTTGACAGCTTAATAAATTTCAATAATTTTTCTGTTACATTCTTGGGTTGACATTATACAATTTTAGATGTGAATAAACACCTGCTATGCATAGGTGACAGGGAATAAAATTTAATAAATTATTCAGTAATTAATGCGCGCCACATCCTTACATTCAATGCATAAACTTGGAAAAGTTGTCACACTTTTATGCTTTAATAATTTCTCCCATATTTCAACTCTAATTTTAAATTTGAAAAAATGAATCCTCCCTTGGATGTGGTCTCTCTTTCTCACGCTCCCTCTCTGGCCTGGAACCCTGATTCCCCGCCACCCATGATAACCATGGTAGGCGCATAAAAGAACATCGAAAGTTGATAGAGCAGATATTAAATTGGATCGCGAACATCACGGGGACGTGCGACATGGTGGGGCACACGCCTACACGAACTGACTGACAGGGGTCAGCCCCTGAAACTTCTGGGTCTCCAAATTGGGCACATGGCCTGAGCTTGCCCTTTACCCCTTGGAGGTGCTGGCCTGCCCTGCAGCCAGTGTATTGTCTGAACGTGTGTTTAGCACGACTGGAGGGGGTTATCACAGGTTATATTTCCCAATGTTTTGGGGTGTACCCTAATTTTGAAAATAAAATTTAAAACCAAAAACCAGTGTAGGCTACCTCCTCCTCCACCGCCGCTTCCACCTACACCGCCACATCCACCGCCTCCTCAACCTCCTACTCCATATGGACCTGGTCCTCCTAGATCAAGATTATTATTTTTTATTTTTATGTATTTTATGTTATTTAAAGTCATTTCCCTATTCACATTTGTTTGCAGAGCACTTGCCATGCTCTTAACCACATTTTGACGCCATTTGCAGCCCTCTAGCCCATTCCATGACATTTTTACTGCCATTTTAGTGTTCAAAAGTTCGGATCCCCATTGACTTTAATGGGGTTGGGGTTCGGGTTCGGGGTCAAGTTCGGGTCAAGTTTGGTTCCCGAACTCAAACTTTTTTCCGAAGTTCGGCCGAACCCGTCGAACCCGAACATCCAGGTGTCCGCTCAACTCTAGTGTCTACCATTCCGCTTGATGCACATGGTTTCATATTTAATCCAGTCTTCATGAACATGCTGAAGAACTGAAGGTGATACTACTTCACAGCACCGTAGGATTCGCCATTTCAGGTGAATAATGCAGCTTCCATCCCAATTAATGCTTTCACACCTTGGCAGTAAATTTAATATAAATGACACTAGTTAAACAGCTGTGTGTGTGTATAATACATACCGTATATATATATACAGTACAGACCAAAAGTTTGGGCACACCTTCTCATTCAAAGAGTTTTCTTTATTTTCATGACTATGAAAATTGTAGATTCACACTGAAGGCATCAAAACTATGAATTAACACATGTGGAATTATATACATAACAAACAAGTGTGAAACAACTGAAAATATGTCATATTCTAGGTTCTTCAAAGTAGCCACCTTTTGCTTTGATTACTGCTTTGCACACTCTTGGCATTCTCTTGATGAGCTTCAAGAGGTAGTCCCCTGAAATGGTTTTCACTTCACAGGTGTGCCCTGTCAGATTTAATAAGTGGAATTTCTTGCCCTATAAATGGGGTTGGGACCATCAGTTGCGTTGAGGAGAAGTCAGGTGGATACACAGCTGATAGTCCTACTGAATAGACTGTTAGAATTTGTATTATGGCAAGAAAAAAGCAGCTAAGTAAAGAAAAACGAGTGGCCATCATTACTTTAAGAAATGAAGGTCAGTCAATCAGCCGAAAAATTGGGAAAGCTTTGAAAGTAAGGGCTATTTGACCATGAAGGAGAGTGATGGGGTGCTGCGCCTGATCACCTGGCCTCCACAGTCACCGGACCTGAACCCAATCGAGATGGTTTGGGGTGAGCTGGACCGCAGAGTGAAGGCAAAAGGGCCAACAAGTGCTAAGCATCTCTGGGAACTCCTTCAAGACTGTTGGAAGACCATTTCAGGGGACTACCTCTTGAAGCTCATCAAGAGAATGCCAAGAGTGTGCAAAGCAGTAATCAAAGCAAAAGGTGGCTACTTTGAAGAACCTAGAATATGACATATTTTCAGTTGTTTCACACTTGTTTGTTATGTGTTAATTCATAGTTTTGATGCCTTCATAGTCATGAAAATAAAGAAAACTCTTTGAATGAGAAGGTGTGTCCAAACTTTTGGTCTGTACTGTATCTATCTATATATATATATATATATATATATATATATATATATATATATATGTCATTTCTTATTTAAGGTTGTTTTTATGTCTGTTTTAAAGGAGTTGTCTCATCACAGACAATGGGGGCATATTGCTATCCCCATTGTCTTATAGGTGCGTATTTCACAGCTGGGACAGCTGTTGGAGGGCACACTGTGCATGTGCATCCGCCCTCCTTTCATTTTCTATGGGGCCGCCAAAAATAGCAAGCACTGGCTCGGCTATTTTCGAAATGCTGCCTGTTGCTATAATACATTCATGTGTATGGAACATTACACGTGAATTTAATTACGTACAATCTCATATCAGCTCGCACAGTTTCTACATAAGAAAAATGAAACAGAAAGTTAATTTCTTTTCTCTTTCCATATTCATAAAATGACTGTAATGGGATTTGGATACAAGTCATCTAATCAACAGGCGTGATTGTGTTTTCTGTAGCGTTATACAATATTTTCTAAATGAACAAAAAACACTATTTCTCATATGCTGGATTAAAAGCTTTATGGATTGGGAGAGGGACAGAATGGTGGTCCGGTTATGGGTTCAGGTCTGTAATAAATAATTCCATTATTCTTTATAATAGGTATTGAAAGACTATGACAGTCAATACAGTCATTTACTTCTTCCGCGATTAACAAACATTTTTTCATTTACCCTAAAATAATTAACACAATAATCTCCTTGCAATAGAATAGGAATGGCTTGAATTGGGATAGAATAGTCCAATTAGCGCTCCTGCGGCGTCACTGAGTACTAAGTTGTAATAGGGATGCTATTGAGTTTCATAACAGCTCAGAATTAAATCAACCCTTTATATGCCACCATAATAAATTGGAGGCATGCAGAGGTACAGGTAGGTATGGTGGCATGCAAACAGTTTTTCCATATAAATTGGACAACAAAAATGTGAGAAGCTCCACTGGCTCTGTATGTACAAAATACAGTAATGCATTCACTAGGGATGAGCGAAGTTATGAAAAATTATATTTGGTTGCTTCGCTGAATTTCACAAAGAAACTCGATTTGTGATCAATTACTTTGCCACAAACCGCATTTCTTTGTATGTAACGGGTACAATTATTGGAAACAGCGCCTCCCCATCATTAAACCCCTCAGATGTCGCATTCATCTCTGATCGCAGCATCTTAGGCGGCTATTTAGGCCTTTTATGGGCTAATCAGGGTAAAAATAAAATAAAAATAGACAAATACTCACCTTTTCCATTTGCTCGCGTAGAGGCCGCTGCGGCCATCTTGATTGAAGACACTCTCCGACGGTGACATGATGACGTCATCACGTCGGCTGGGTGTGGTAATGTCATCACTGATGGCATCACTGTGCCTGGCCAGCGTGTCGGCGTGATGACATCATACGTCACCCCACACGATATCTTCAATCAAGATAGCCGCTATAGCCTCTTCGCACATAAATGGATGAGGTATGTATTTTTTTGTTTTTACTGCCATTTCAGGTAAAATTGATAAGTTAGGCCTCTTTCACACTTGCATTGTCCGGATCCGGCGTGTACTCCACTTGCCGGAATTACACTCCGGATCCGGAAAAACGCAAGTGTACTGAAAGCATTTGAAGACGGAACCGTCTTCCAAATGCGTTCAGTGTTACTATGGCACCCAGGACGCTATTAAAGTCCTGGTTGCCATAGTAGGAGCGGGGAGCGGGGGAGCAGTATACTTACAGTCCGTGCGGCTCCCGGGGCGCTCCAGAATGACGTCAGAGCGCCCCATGCGCATGGATGACGTGATCCATCCGATCACATGATCCATGCGCTTGGGGCGCCCTGACGTCACTCTGGAGCGCCCGGGGAGCCGCACGGACGGTAAGTATGCTGCTCCCCCGCTCCCCGCTACACTTTACCATGGCTGCCAGGACTTTAGCGTCCCGGCAGCCATGGTAACCATTCAGAAAAAGCTAAATGTCGGGTCCGGCAATGCGCCGAAACGACGTTTAGCTTAAGGCCGGATCCGGATCAATGCCTTTCAATGGGCATTAATTCTGGATCCGGCCTTGCGGCAAGTGTTCCGGATTTTTGGCCGGAGCAAAAAGCGCAGCATGCTGCAGTATTTTCGTTCCGGAACTGAAGACATCCTGATGCATCCTGAACGGATTTCTCTCCATTCAGAATGCATTAGGATAATCCTGATCAGGATTCTTCCGGCATAGAGCCCCGACGACGGAACTCTATGCCGGAAGACAAGAACGCAAGTGTGAAAGAGCCCTTACCAACTTACCACGAAGTGTGAGGAAATTAGGCTTTGCAGCAAATAAATTTTTTCCTGAAATTCATATCGAAGTCAATTCCTTTGACTTTGATTCGTTCAACACTAATATTCACGTACTGCATAGCAATTGAGGCGCAGTTAAAATCACATCAAAACTATCGGAAAAAAACACGAAAAAAAGCTCATGTTTTTGCCATGGTTTTGTATGTAATTTGTGGTTTTTAGAAGAGAAACATATCTATTTAACAGGTTTCAAGTGTAAAAATGGCAACAGATATGTTTTGATGTGGTTAATTTGGTTTCTAACCGCACCTCAACTGCTATGTGTAAATATTCTCTAAGGATCCTTACATCAATGAATTTCGTTCTGGCAATTTATTTTACTGTAAAAACACACCAGAATAAGCACAAGGGGTCTTTGCTTTAGTTTTCTAATTTCTTGTAGTTTTTTTCTGGATATTTTTGCACACCAAGATCCAGATTTATTAATGTGTCTGCGCCTAAAAACTGCCTAACACATTGGCACCGTTTTTGGACGAATCTGGTACACCTATGGTTTTGATGTTTTTTTTGACTTGCCTGAAAATGGTCAGGGATTATTGGAAATGGGATGGGGTTTCATAGGAAACGGGCATAGCGTAGTTTGGCGCTAAAATTGCACCACATTTCTGGTGTAAATTTGTGTCTCAAAATAAATCAATCATTATTTTATTATACAGTTATAAAAAAAGTGTGTACCCCTGCACCAAATTTTTCATCCAGCCTGAGCCACTGTGGTGCCGGTCTAGACAGCCTGTCTAATTTTACGCCATTTAAAGGCTTAGTTAATATGGGTCACTGTGTCTCACCACTTTCCTTATGGTATTTTCCCTTATAGAAAACAGCAAGAGGTCCAGCAAGCTGTGTTTTGAAACGAAGCAAGAAAAACAAAAAATGCCACCTAATGAACAAAATCATTAGGTCTTTCAACAATGCTGCGAAAACCACAGGTGAAAAATACTCAGCAAAAAGTGCAGAAAAACGCCACTAACAATTAATGTATGAAAGCACCCTTACAGGGATCTGATAGCAGACTTCAGGTGTCCTTATGGCAGTTTTAACATATAGGGCAGTGATGGTGAACCTTTTAGAGACTGAGAGCCCAAACTGCACCCAAAACCCACTTAGTTATTGCAAAGTGTCAACACTGCAATTTTACCTGAATACTACAGTCCAATATACACTGCTCAAAAAAATAAAGGGAACACTTAAACAACACAATGTAACTCCAAGTCAATCACACTTCTGTGAAATCAAACTGTCCACTTGGGAAGCAACACTGAGTGACAATCAATTTCACATGCTGTTGTGCAAATGGGATAGACAACAGGTGGAAATTATAGGCAATTAGCAAGACACCCCCAATAAAGGAATGGTTCTGCAGGTGGTGACCACAGTCCACTTCTCAGTTCCTATGCTTCCTGGCTGATGTTTTGGTCACTTTTGAATGCTGGCGGTGCTTTCACTCTAGTGGTAGCATGAGACGGAGTCTACAACCCACACAAGTGGCTCAGGTAGTGCAGCTTATCCAGGATGGCACATCAATGCGAGCTGTGGCAAGAAGGTTTGCTGTGTCTGTCAGCGTAGTGTCCAGAGCATGGAGGTGCTACCAGGAGACAGGCCAGTACATCAGGAGACGTGGAGGAGGCCGTAGGAGGGCAACAACCCAGCAGCAGGACCGCTACCTCCGCCTTTGTACAAGGAGGAACAGGAGGAGCACTGCCAGAGCCCTGCAAAATGACCTCCAGCAGGCCACAAATGTGCATGTGTCTGCTCAAACGGTCAGAAACAGACTCCATGAAGGTGATATGAGGGCCCGATGTCCACAGGTGGGGGTTGTGCTTACAGGCCAACACCGTGCAGGATGTTTGGCATTTGCCAGAGAACACCAAGATTGGCAAATTCGCCACTGGCGCCCTGTGCTCTTCACAGATGAAAGCAGGTTCACACTGAGCACATGTGACAGACGTGACAGAGTCTGGAGACGCCGTGGAGAACGTTCTGCTGCCTGCAACATCCTCCAGCATGACCGGTTTGCATTAGGTCAGTAATGGTGTGGGGTGGCATTTCTTTGGAGGGCCGCACAGCCCTCCATGTGCTCGCCAGAGATAGCCTGACTGCCATTAGGTACCGAGATGAGATCCTCAGACCCCTTGTGAGACCATATGCCGGTGCGGTTGGCCCTGGGTTCCTCCTAATGCAAGACAATGCTAGACCTCATGTGGCTGGAGTGTGTCAGCAGTTCTTGCAAGACGAAGGCATTGATGCTATGGACTGGCCCGCCCTTTCCCCAGACCTGAATCCATTTGAGCACATCTGGGACATCATGTCTCGCTCTATCCACCAACGCCACAGACTGTCCAGGAGTTGGCAGATGCTTTAGTCCAGGTCTGGGAGGAGATCCCTCAGGAGACCGTCCGCCACCTCATCAGGAGCATGCACAGGCGTTGTAGGGAGGTCATACAGGCACGTGGAGGCCACACACACTACTGAGCCTCATTTTGACTTGTTTTAAGGACATTACATCAAAGTTGGATCAGCCTGTAGTGTGTTTTTCCACTTTAATTTTGAGTCTGACTCCAAATCCAGACCTCCATGGGTTGAAAAATTTGATTTCCATTTTTTTATTTTTGTGTGATTTTGTTGTCAGCACATTCAACTATGTAAAGAACAAAGTATTTCAGAAGAATATTTAATTAACTCAGATCTAGGATGTGTTATTTTTGTGTTCCCTTTATTTTTTTGAGCAGTGTAGTATATCTTCCATGTATTTATCATTTAGCTATAATACCCTGCCTAAGTTCAATGCACTGCCTGTGTTGTTCATAGTGCGCCCTGCGGTGATAAATGGCAGTAAAAGTCTAAGGTGTATCAGCACACCTTAGACTTTTTCCAGAGTATGGGTGCCCACAAAGAGGGCTCTGAGTGCCCCCTCTGGCATCCGTGCCATAGGTTCGCCACCACTGATCCACGGCGACTAGTAGGATATTCTTCAAAATAGCAAATTGAACTAATATTCCCTGTTTTCTGGTAGCATTAAAGGGCATCTGTCAGCAAATTTGTACCTATAAAACTGGCTGACCTGTTACATGTGCGCTTGGCAGCTGAAGGCATCTGTGTTGGTCCCATGTTCATATGTGCCCGCCGTGCTAAGAAAAAAAACTTTTTATATATGCAAACGAGCCTCTAGGAGTAACAGGGGAGTTGCTGTTACACCTAGAGGCTCTTCTGTTTCTGCAACAGCTGTTCCCCCTGTACTTTGATTGACAGGGCCAGGCATGATCATGTTTACAATGCCTGACCCTGTCAATCAAAGTGCAGAGGGCTCAGCAGCTGCAGAGTGAGCGGAACCTCTAGGTGTAATGGTAACGCCCCCGTTGCACCTAGAGGATCATTTGCATATAGTAAAAAATGATTTGTCTCAGTAATGCGGGCACATATGAACATGGGACTAACACAGACGCCTTCAGCTGCCAAGCGCACATGCAACAAGTCAGGCAGTTTCATAGGTACAAGTCTACTGACAGATCTGTCCTGACTTACAATGTAAGTCAATGGGGACGGATCCGTTTTCACTGACACAATATGGTGCAATTGAAAACGGATCCGCCTCCCATTGACTTTCAGTGTAAGTCAAAACGGATCAGTTTGCATTATCATGAACAAAAAAAACATGGTAATGCAAACGGATCCGTTCTGAATGGATACCAGCGTTTGTAATATAGGTGCGGATCCGTCTGTGCAGATACCAGACGGATCCGCACCTAACGCAGGTGTGAAAGTAGCCTTATTTTTCTTTTTCTTATTAACAGTCAATTTTCTATCAAATCGCTTAATTTAAATTTGTGCATGAATTATTCTGACAATGTGATCTAGCTGCAGAGGAAAAGCGAGAAACATTATTTTATTTTATTTTTAAGTTAACTGAGCTTTTCTACTCTTCAATGGCACATCTGCACCTGTCACTATCTGACACCTCATGCAGACATCACTCTCATTGTGGAGTTCTAGTGATAAAACACTGCATTAATTGTTCAGGGTACATGTGAAAAACTCAAGTCAGAGATCTATGTGTAAAGTACAGAAATGCAGACCTTTAAGGGAGGGAGGGTGAAGCAATGCTGACGCATGAAAACAGCTGGGAGTGACATTGTGAAATGGAGACAACAGTAACAAGCCTGCACTGCCAACGTCATTGGCATGTAAACCTGCCTTAAACCATGCCAATTACACTTACAATAGTGTAATCTATGTCCTAAATGCGTACCATAAACATAAGCCAGTGGTGATGTAAAAAAGAACGTAGAACTTATTTTGCATTAAGAAGCAGCTGAATTTGTCTTTTGTGTTTAAAAATATATAGTGTTGTTTTTTAGGAAACTGAGACTCTGTTGGTATTCATGTTTTATGTAAAATTTCAGAACAAATAAATTAAAATAAAATAAATAGATTTATGTAATACAATTCCAAATGCTTTAAATTGCAAAAATCCACTCATAGGTGCTATATTTCTTTTACTGTATTGATCGCAACGATTTGTGCCTCAGAAATCCTAAAATCAGTATATTGATCCAGAGGAAGGCAAAAGAAAAAACAACTGTGAGGTAGAAGCCAATTTTCCCCACTTAAGGGGGGAAAAAAATTCATCCAGACCCCTCTTGAATTCCTTTATTGTACTCACCATCACCACCTCCTCAGGCAGAGAGTTCCATAGTCTCACTGCTCTTACCGTAAAGAATCCTCTTCTATGTTTGTGTACAAACCTTCTTTCCTCCAGGCACAGAGGATGTCCTCTTGTCACAATCATAGTCCTGGGGATAAATAGATGATGGGAGACATCCCTGTACTGACCCCTGATACATTTATACATAGTAATTAAATCTCCCCTCAGTCGTCTTTTTTCTAATGTGAATAACACTAATTTTGATAATCTATAAGGGTACTGTAGTTCCCTAATTCCAGTTATTACTTTAGTTGCCCTCCTCTGAACCCTCTCTAGCTCTGCTATGTCTGCCTTGTTCACAGAGAAAAGAACTGTACACAGTACTCCATGGGTGGTCTGACCAGTGATTTGTAAAGTGGTAGGACTATGTTCTCATCAAGGGCATCTATGCCCCTTTTGATGCAACCCATTATCTTATTGTCCTTGGCAGCAGCTACCTTATTGTGCTCCAGCATGTCCTTCTGTCCTGGTCACTGCTCTGCTGGGGTGCAGTGTGGTGCATAGGTGTAAGAGGACTGAAAAAGCTCTAACACCCTCTTACAAGAAGTTCATATTCTTTCCAGCTTCTGTTTTGTTGCTATAGGTTACTATTGACCCTATTACGCTGGAAATACCACCCAAGTTGAACTGTTGGACTGTTACGCACCCTATTATTGAAGTAACTGTTATGTGATCTACATGTGTACATTATGCAGTTGAGAGTGTCATGTATAATATTCTATACAGTATGTGCTATTGATACGCATTATGCCGCTGCAAGGCGGTATTGAGTAGTGATTAGTGGCATAGACAATATTCGAATTCGCGATATTTCTCAAATTTCTAGCTGAATATTTGCCATAAATTTTCAAATTTTAAATTTACGATTGCAAAGACCAGCACTGTAATATGCATAAATTGCACACGCAGTTTCATTACCTATAACATCACACAAAGGCTATATGCCAAAAGCTGGGTATGTGCAAGCCAACAACCTATTCATGAGACAGATACAGTCAGCATACCTTACAATGGCAGCCTTTTGCACTATGAGACATTCAAGACCAGCTCTCTATACACATAGACTTGAGAGCCAGTGAGCCTCAAAGTTGCTTGACTTTTGTTGGATGGGTTGGGGGACTTGCACACCTAGATCATTAGAGTGACAAAAAATTATTATTATTTTTTGTATGCCAGCTAACTCTTCTCTCACTGCTTAGGCGGGCTGCATAAAAATTTTCTGTATTCTAATCATCTTAACATTTATATTCAATAATCTTTCTATACAGTTTTGTCATGTAAACTCATTTACATAAACTTGGCATATGGGAAAGACATGCAAATTAGCAGAATCTGCATTGTTTTTCCTCTGAAACACTATTTGCATTTCTTTCCCATATACCTATGTTTATGCAAATGAGTTTACATGACAAAACAGTATAGAAAGGTTATTGAAGATAAATGTTAGGACAATTAGAAAACTGAACATTTTATGCAGCTCTCCTAATCAGTGAGAGAAGAGTTAACTGGCATCCAAAAAATAATGATAATGATCTAGGTGCGGACTGTATCTGTCTCATGGATATGTGGTTGGCTTGCATATACCCAGCTTTTGGCATATAGCCTTTGTGTGATTGTCTGTTATATGTTGTTCATTGTGAGCTATAGGTAATAATTTATTTTAAAAATAATATAGAATCTATAAAAAGAAATAATTAATGATAGGTAGGAAAATACTTATAATAAAAGTTAATTCATGATAAGTAAAATAATAACTATAAAAAAAGGTATGATGATAGATAGCATAATAAAGATTAAGAGTAGCTATATACAATAAATGAGAAAAAATAATAGGTTTATCTAGTGATAAAAAAGAAAATCTAGAATATTCGCTATTAGGCAGATATAGCAGTATATTCTAGATCTTCGCAAATTCTCAAAGTGCCGATATTTGCGCTAAAAATTCGCGATTAGAATATTCACGCTCAACACTAGTATTGAGTAATGTATGCACCATGATGGGTTGAACATCCAGCATATTGATATCTGTTCTATCTTTATACACGTTCACACAGTGTGCAGTATGACTTTCAGTATAAACCATTCCTGTTTTCCAAATAGTAGGACTGTTTTCTGTAGTGTTACTTGTTTATTGGTCAGCAGGATTGTGAATTGGTAAAAAAACAAGAATACAAATGGCTTGTGTAAGAAAAAAACATATACAGTAGAATAGCATGTACAGTAATAAATTTACAAAGAAGCAAATGTCCAAAATGGCTGCCTATAGATAGAAGTGCATGTCTAGCTAACAGAAATAACTCCCTGAGTGACACTAATACCTAGCTAAACAGCTCTGCATAACATAACATAAGGTAGATCTCACTCACCAGATATACTTGCACAAAGATGGTGGAGTTTAAGAAGGAGAACTGCATGGAGCAGCTATGCTAATGTCCTGTTTGTATGTAAGACTGAAGACTGGGGCTTCTCCTTCCCAGAATGCCTTGCACTACCCACAATGCCTAGCACCTCCCACAAAGCAATAAACAAGGTGCAATACATTTTTACCACCGTTAGATGGTTCTGTTACCTAACTAATAACTACAGGAATAGAGAAATTGCAGCAGAATGAATTAGAAATGAAATAGACATGAACTGAAATTAATTTCTCTCTGCTAAAGGCAGAACAATACAATTTTTAAGATGTATACTGTGAGTGGTGATCATAGGTAGCTCGTTAAACAGATTAACACCATTGTGAGCTGTATGGGCACTGCCAAAATGTATGTGTTAAACTGCGCTGCATTTGTTGTGAGTTGCACTGTGTATAATGTGATATTGCACTGCATATTGTTGGCAAATAAGGGGTTAATTGTCATTGCAATGCTGGGCTGCGTTAGGGGTCAGTATAAGCATTACACCAAGAGTATCACCATAAATAGAGGTGCCCATGAGGTCCTTGTAAATTTCGGAGAGAAGGCTGGAAGACGTCGCAGTCCAGTCATAGTATGGAGAGGACCAGCTGCAACCTGCGTGACAGCTAGCAAGTAGAGGTGAGTGATGCTTGTCAATTGACTCACTACTTCAGGGCATAGTTAGGGGAATGGAAGCAGTAAGGCTGGGCTATACTGCGACTTTATATAGTGCGACTGAATGACAGCTGCAGTCTACAAGATTGCATTCAACTGTGTGCATTCATTTGGACTGTAGTTGTGCTACAAAAAGTCATAGTGTAGCCCAGGCCTAAAACCTGCAGTAGAAGTAGAGTAGAGTGTTGAGCAGGAGTAGTTTGTTTTATCTCGTTAGTTCAGTAAAGACCACTGCTCAAGTTACAGCTGTGCCCCCTTTGCCATCCTTGAGTGTGAAGCCTATGTACATTACTCATTGGACAAAAAATTCCAGGGTAGGTCTGGCCCCAATACTTACGCAGTATGTACAACTATTTAGCCAATCACATTAAAGGGTGCACTTCTTTATTAGTTGCCAGTTATAGTGATTATTACCCTGTACTGAGTAGTGATGAGTAGTGTTGAGCGTGAAAGTTCGTATTACAAATTTTTATCGCGAATATTTAGGATATAATGCTATATATTCGTAATGACAAATATTTTTTTATTTTTTTAGCACAGTACACATCAGGTGATCATCCCTCCCTTCTTCTAGCTTGTGAGCCAATGAGAAGGCTTTGTCACAGCTTAGCAACATCACTAGCAACCAATAGAAAAGTTGCCTACCCCTTACTCTATAAGAACCTCCTCAGCAGCTATTTTCTAAAGTTTATTGCAGTTATGAAAGAAACAGCAGTGTCATTGCTGTGCTCTGTGCTTTGTTGTATTACATTAGACAGTTAATTTATATAATTCAGATAGTTAGGGGGAGATAGTCAGTGTAGGTTAGATTGATCTATAGTGTAGCTGATAGGTTCTGCTGTCCATACATACATGCTACAGACATAGTGCTATAATGTCAAAAGTTGCACGTTTTGCGAAAAAATATGCGCATCATTAATTGCCGAAAATTCGCAAGCGCAAATATATTGGAGCACTCTATCTGCATATATAGCTATTCTAATGTTCTACCATGCCAACCATTTTCTCCAGTCACAGGATACTTATACCAGCTTGAAAAATGTAGCATAAGTGACCCACGCCGGTATTTCGCACGCGTTATGCGAATAATACATTGCCTATTTTTGCAATCAAAAATATAATCTCGAATTCGCGAATATATAACGAATATTCAAAATATCGCGAATTCGAATATTGCCCCTGCCGCTCATCACTAGTAATGAGCAGCATAGGCAATATTAGTTTTCACGATATTTGCAATGAGTTAGCAAATTCTAGAATTCGTGATCTCCAGTCATTATTTTCTTGATTGCGAAAATCGGCAATGTAATATGCGCGTATTGCGTGCATAATACAGTCGTGGGTCACTTTTGCTACATTTTTCAAGCTGCTAGAAGTTTCCTGAGACTGGAGAAAATGCACAGTACAGTAATTCCTATCACACTACCTAACACCCTGCACTGGAACCTATCAGCTAAACTATATCACTATCTAACCTACACTGACTATCTCCCACTAACTTTCTGTATTATATATATGAGCTAACTATCTAATGTAATTGACTCAGCAATGTAAATGACTCAGCAAAGCACAGAGCACAGCAATGTGGCTGATCTCTCTCTCAGAACTGCAAAAAAAAACTGCAGAAAATGGCTGCTGGGGAGTTTCTGATATAGTAAGGGGCAGGCAACTTTCTTAGTGGTTGCTAGAGATGTTGCTAAGCTCAGACAAAGATATTGCAGCCTTCTCATTGGCCCACAAGCAAGAAGCAGGAGGTTACTGATGAAAAGAAAAATCTAGAATATTCGCGATTACGAAGATATAGCACTATATTCAAAATCTTTGCGAATTCTCAAAGTGCCAATATTTGCGATAAAAATTTGCGATTAGAATATTCGCGATCAACATTAGTACTGAGTAAAGACCCTTATTTACTTACTATTCTCTACTTGTGCTCAATACAGATTGACTAACTTTGCCTTTTGTTTTTATTCTTAACCGAATTGCTACCTATTATATTTACCAAACAGGATAAGTGTCTGACCGAATATTTTTATGGTGACCCCCTGTCTTGCTTTAGGCTTTTGTGTACGTCTGCTGTGACTAGAGATGAGAGAATTTCTCAAAAATTCGATTTGGCCAGTTTGACAAATTTTTCAAAAATTTTTGGTTTGATCAGAATTTATTTGCGCCGAATCGCATAAAAAATGCGATTTCCTGGCTGCAGAGAGCCTTTATAGTGGTGTGGAACACTGTGCCTTGCAGTAACACGCATAGGAAGTCTGCTGTGGTAGTAAAACAATACTGTGAGTCCGTATGACATGCAGATGACAGGCATTGCTCTTAGAATTACTGCACACTTCAGTTATTTGGGCAGTTACGGGGCCAAAACTGACCAAATAACTCAAGTATGAACTCAGCCTTACAGGTCAATGTTTGTGTCAAGAAGAAGCACACTCCTTTTACACTGTCGGCAGCTGATTCCACATAGATGTCTACAGAACCTGTTCTATTAAACGCTTATACAAGTAGAGCCCCCCAACAGAGTGGAGAGGGTGTCAGCAGTAAAGTTTGTGTTGACGTCACTGATTATTTTGCCCTTCATCTGATCCATTAGAACAATAACCCCCAAAAAACGGATCCTTTCTATTGAGCATCCTCCTTCACTCGGTCAGCATTTGATCAGTAATCCATCAGTATTGCTAAAGCCCAAAAAAACAGGAGTGGATCTAAAACAGAGATGACACGTGAATGGAATATTTGCATGTCTTCTGTGTTTAGAATATACCATCGGATTTGAGTTTTCATAATCTCACTGAGATCGTGAAAACTCAGATCCGATGGTATATTATAACCCCCAGGCGTTCCTATGGTGACGGGGACGCTTGTCGGGGAGGAGTATGCCGAAGTGGAACAACTGTACAGATTTAAAAAAAAAAAAAAGGTGAATATTCAAAAAAACTAATATATTCGATATAGTGCTATATATTCGTTTTTTAGAATATTCGTCATTTTTTCCATCTAAAGTCATGATTCCTCCCTGCTTAAGTTGTTTGTGGGCCAATGACTCATTGTGGGTGATCCCTTGTTCCCAGAGTTCCTTGCTCCATGTCCTTACACATACAGCAGCCATTTTAGTAAAAAATTATTCGTTACCACGCAGCTTCAGGAAATTCGGATTCGGTGCGAATCAAATTTTTCCTGAAATTCGGATCGAATTCCACTTTGTCAACTTCGATTCGCTCATCTCTAGCTTTGACCCTGGCTATCCTTTTGACCATGCTTATGCTTTATCCTTAGACTCTACTAGTTGACTACCAGACCTTCTATTACGAACATCAACCACCCACTCTATAGGGTTTTATAGATGAAACACTCAGTTTAGTATAGTTCTTTCTCTAGCTATCTCTGAATCAGGTTTATTTTGCATGCATAATGTTCTTAATTGGTAGATAGTTCATACATTTAAAGATATTATTAGTAGTGATGGACGAACATTGGACGGGACGATTCGCGAACGCGATCAAATGGCATGCCCCGTTCACTTTAATGGCAGGCGAACCTGAAAAACCTTCAGGTCATATTTGCAGCCACCAAATACTTACTTGAAGTGCACAAATAGTCCCACAACATGGACAGTGACATACTAGAGGGGGATCAATGACAAATATTTCCACAAACAATAAGTATTTTAATCATGGACCATTTTCATGCGTCTTAAAGTTAAATTCTCAAAAATCTGCCCTGCTGGAGCCAAATTATTATTTTTTTTTGGTCACGGGAGTACGGGCCCTAAAAATTAGGCATTCACCTGACATAAAAGAAATTGTGATTATGTGGCTTGAGGTACATTATGCGGTCACTGAATAATAATTTTACTGTAGCCCACTGGAGTACAGGCCCCAAACATTAGGCATTCACCGTACAGAGAAGATCAAGTGATTATGTGGCTGGTGGTATATTAGATGGTCATTGGATATAAATTTTACTGCAGGCCAGTGGACTACAGACCCCAAACATTAGGCATTCACGGTACAGAACAGAACAAGTGATTATGTGGTTGGAGGTATATTAGAAGGTCATTCAATATCAATTTTAATGCAGGCCAGTGGAGTTCAGGCCCCAAACATTAGGTATTCACCGGACAGAAAACATCAAGTGATTATGTGGCTGGAGGTATATTAGATGGTCATAAGATAACAGTTTTACTGCAGGCCAGTGGAGTACAGGGTCCAAAAATGATGCATTCACCGCACAGGAAAGAACAAGTGATTATGTGGTTGGAGGTATATTAGACGGTCATTGGATATTAATTTTACTGCAGGCCAGTGGAGTTCAGGCCCCAAACATTAGGCATTCACCGGACAGAAAACATCAAGTGATAATGTGGCTGGAGGTATATTAGATGGTCATTGGATAACAGTTTTACTGCAGGCCAGTGGAGTACAGGCCCCAAACATTAGGCATTCACTGGACAGAAAAAATCAAGTGATTTTGTGGCTGTAGGTATATTAGACAGTCATTGGATAACAATTTTACGGTAGGCCAGTACAAATACATGTCAAATACATATGTATGTTTAAAATAACTAAAAATATTAAATTGGATTAAAAACATGGCTAACGAAATCCCCCCTCTTGAATAAACCCCAAATGATAATAGGTGAAATTCGATAACACGTGGTCGTCACAGGTGTTGAATTCCTCCGAGGCCCCAACAATAAGGCATTTACCGTACAGAAAAGATCAAGTGATTATGTGACTGGAGGTATATTAGACGGTCATTGGATACCAATTTTACTGTAGGCCAGTGGAGTAAAGGCCCCACACATTAGGCATTCACCGGACAGAAAAGGCCTTTTATGCCGCTGTATTTACAAAAGACAGGGACCATTCTTTGTTCTGGGTGGTGGCGGATATGTGTGGGCTGGTGTAGAAGGGGATATTAATTATTGATATTTTGGGTAATCTCAATAATTAATATTCATAAATAGGCATGAGTCGTCTAGTGATGACTCCGCCTATTTATACCTTAAATGAAACTAACTCTTTTGCACTTACACTTTCCCTGAACTGAGTGCGAATTACTACTGCTACTACGATATACTACGGCGGCGACCAAAAACACTATACACTGTATTATGAATAATAAAATATTTATTACACAATGCAAATATACAAGTTTAACAATACGCTATATATACAGTTGCAAGAAAAAGTATGTGAACCCTTTGGAATGATATGGATTTCTGCACAAATTGGTCATAAAATGTGATCTGATCTTCATCTAAGTCACAACAATAGACAATCACAGTCTGCTTAAACTAATAACACACAAAGAATTAAATGTTACCATGTTTTTATTGAACACACCATGTAAACATTCACAGTGCAGGTGGAAAAAGTTTGTGAACCCCTAGACTAATGACATCTCCAAGAGCTAATTGGAGTGAGGTGTCAGCCAACTGGAGTCCAATCAATGAGATGAGAATGGAAGTGTTGGTTACAGCTGCCCTATAAAAAACACACACCAGTTTCGGGTTTGCTTTCACAAGAAGCATTGCCTGATGTGAATGATGCCTCACACAAACAAGCTCTCAGAAGACCTACGATTAAGAATTGTTGACTTGCATAAAGCTCAAAAGGGTTATAAAAGTATCTCCTAAAGCCTTGCTGTTCATCAGTCCGCTGTCACCGCCAGTTCTGTGAGAAGATCTGGCAGATGTTCTTCTCTACCTCTTGTATGATGTTCTTTGTTTTGGTTTCACTTTCTCATCTCCTTTCCTTCTGCCAGGTGTCACTTATTTTGACTAATCGTCTTCCTTTATAATCCCTCCCATACTGCCTCACTTTGCGGTTTATACTACTTCCTGGATGAGGTGTTCACTGCTGGAGACTGCTTCTGCTGTTTGTTCAGATAAGTCATTTACTTTATTGTGTTTCCTTGCTGGCTTGATTCCAGGTGACCCTGACTCCATCCGTATTAAGTGCAGGGAGCCGGTGGTCATGTCCTCTCACTATTATAGGGTTTTCAGGTGTCACACAGTATTAGATACGCGGGCATGCAATCGTCTACCATACAGACCCTTGCATGTGCCTAGCAGTCAGGGAAAGCTCTTAGGGTTTTATAGGGCTCACCTATAAGCTCCTTAGTTTGGGATCAAGCCAGTCGCTCATTTATTTATATGTTCCAGCGATCTGCTAACTTCATCCGTGACATCCACGATAAGACAAATTGTCTATAAATGGAGAAAGTTCAGCCCTGCTGCTACTCTCCCTAGGAGTGGCTGTCCTGTAAAGATGACTGCAAGAGTACAGTACTATGTGTGGAGAAAAAGAGTCACAGCACACAAACATCAAAACCTCATCCCAATTGTGAAGTACGGTGGTGGGGGTATCATGGTTTGGGGCTGCTTTGCTGCGTCAGGGCCTGGACGGATTGCTATCATCGAAGGAAAAATGAATTCCCAAGTTTATCAAGACATTTTGCAGGAGAACTTAAGGCCATCTGTCCACCAGCTGAAGCTCAACAGAAGATGGGTGTTGCAACAGGACAACGACCCAAAGCATAGAAGTAAATAAACAACAGAATGGCTTAAACAGAAGAAAATATGCCTTCTGGAGTGGCCCAGTCAGAGTCCTGACCTCAACCAGATTGAGATGCTGTGGCATGACCTCAAGAAAGCGATTCACACCAGACATCCCAAGAATATTGCTGAACTTAAACCGTTCTGTAAAGAGGAATGGTCAAGAATTACTCCTGACCGTTGTGCACGTCTGATCTGCAACTACAGGAAACATTTGGTTGAAGTCATTGCTGCCAAAGAAGGTTCAACCAGTTATTAAATCCAAGGGTTCACATACTTTTTCCACCTGCACTGTGAATGTTTACATGGTGTTTCAATAAAAACATGGTAACATTTAATTCTTTGTGTGTTATTAGTTTAAAGGGCTTCTACCACCAGAAATACTGTTATGTAGCTGACTGACATTAGCGATGCGCTAATGTCAGCACTACATAACAGTATGTTTCTAACATTTGTCCCTGCAGCCGTTTTTGTAAAATAAGCACTTTTATAATATGCTAATGAGCCTCTAGGTGCTATGTGGGCGTAAAATCGGCACCTAGAGTCTCAGTCTACTCACGCCTTATCCCGCCCAGGTCCCCTGTTCTGCCCGCCCCGCTCCTCTTGATTGATGTCACTGTTCCCTGCATCGCAGATGAAATCCCATGCCTGTGCCGTTTACTTCTGTATTCGGCGCAGGCGCAGTGAGTGACTGATGCACTCCTGGTGCCAGATTTCTCACTGCGCCTGCGCCGACTACTTCACAGTGAGGAAGCCGGCATCAGAAGAGCGGCCTTCACTCACTGCGCCTGCGCCGAAGACAGAAGTGAACGGTGCGGGATTTCGTCAACGATGCGGGTGACCGTGGCATCAATCAAGAGGAGCGGGGCGGGCAGAACAGGGGACCTGGGCGGGATAAAACTTGAGTGGACGGAGCCTCTAGGTGCTGATTTTACGCCCACATAGCACCCAGAGGCTCATTAGCATATTATAAAGTGCTTATTTTACAATAACGGCTGCAGGGACAAATGTTAGAAACATACTGTTATGTAGTGCGGACATTAGCGCATCGCTAATGTCAGTCAGCTACATAACAGTATTTCTGGTGGTAGAAGCCCTTTAAGCAGACTGTGATTGCCTATTGTTGTGACTTAGATGAAGATCATATCACATTTTATGACCAATTTGTGCAGAAATCCATATCATTCCAAAGGGTTCACATACTTTTTCTTGCAACTATATATATATAGGTCCCCACCTGATGAGAAGCTACCTTGCCGTCTGGTAGGTGGGCCCGACATATTTTTGATCAATAATATGCGCTAAGAACTTCTCCACTGCCTTTGCAGTGACTATATACTACTATACTTTGTGGCGTCATGTATTTGACCCTGTTCACATATTCACCTGTTTACTCAATCTTAGTGCATATAGTGGTGTGCTGCTACTATTTCCTGTTTGCTGTATTATTGCCAGGTAGCTTGCACCTGCGTTTTAACTTAGGAGGTGCTGTTCTATTGCTTGGTTTATATATATATATATATATATATATATATTCATATATCAATGGTTATAAATATATATACATATAGACGCACACACCGCAATATAATAACACAATACACTATAATAATACACCTAAACTACGCTACACATAGTACAATATTACTCCCCAAATCTATCTAAATATTACACTTCATACACACACATAAATATCAGCAGCCCACCCTCCTGGCTCTATATGCTGTCCCTATGGGGGTGAAAAGGGGTTTAAAACACAATATTGACTGCAGGGGATATTAGCCCAGTAAAGAGTTAATACAGGGCTATTGCAGGGGATCAGGTGTTGTAGGGGTTGGAATACAGAGCAGCAGGGGTTAATGGGATATTCGAATGCAGGGGTGGATAGGGAGCAAGGGTTAATGATAGTGAATGCAGAGCAGGGGAGCAAGGGTTAATGCAGGGGTAGATAGGAACAAGGGTTAATGCAGGGGTATAGTGAATTGGTGGCAGTGGATAACAAGGGTTAATGCAGGGATTCAGCGTTGGTGGTATAGGGAATGCAGAGGTTAATGCAGCATTGGTGGTATAGGGTTATAATACTCAACCATCCAGGGATTATATTGCTCGTTGGAGGGGATGATTCTCGCAAGGATGCTCGTTGTCCTGGGGTTGATTCTTGTTTGGTTCGGGCTGCACGGCTCAACTACAGAGCGCAGCGCAGCCTACTATTTAAATCCGGCGGCGCTCACTCCCGAGCAGCCCACAGACAAGGACACGTGGGCTAGCACGGCAATATGACATCACCGCACCAGCCCGCGAGCCCCTGCCTTGCGCATCTCCTGTGACCGCGCATTTCCAGAAATACGTGTACATACCTCTGGAGATGTTATCAAAAGGTAGGTTATCATTATTGATCCCCTGTCTTTTTTTGAAGAAGCCGCACCTGGAATTCCATGGCAAATTGTGCCAGCTCTGGCCACAGGTCAAGCCTGCACACCCAGTAGTCCAGGGGTTCCTCACTTCTCAGAGCGTCCACATCGGCAGTTAACCCAATATAGTCGGATACCTGTCGGTCTAGGCGTTCCCTAAGGCTGGAGGGCGGCTATCGATGCGTTGGCTGAAAGAATGATCTCATATTCGAAGTGACCAACACATCTTCAAAACGCCCTCTTCTTGCATGCGTGGTAGGATTGGTACCCGCAACTGTTTCTCTGTGGGTGGAAATTTCTCTGCCAGCACCCGCAACAGCAGAATGCAGCATCTCTCGCAGCAAGGCCTGAAAATGCTGCATTCTGACAGCCCTCTGTGATGCTGGTAACATGTCTGCCATTTTGCGTTTGTACTGGGGGTCTAAGTATGTTGCCACCCAGTACTGGTCCTTGACCTTTATGCTTTTTATATGGGGGTCCCTCTTCAAACACTGGAGCATGCAGATTGCACTAAATAGGAAGCGGTGGAGCACCATGGCTCCTGCTCATCGCCAAGGAGAATGTCGTCCTCAGTTTCCTCCCCCAAACCATGGACAACACCAGGGATCCCCGAAAAGTTTAAAGCCTGCTCTTCTTGCTCCTACTCCTCCTCCTCCCCCCAGGCACCATCCTCCGCTGACTCCTCTTCAGACTCCTGCTGACTTGTCTCAGATGGAGTAGCCCCCCCTGGGAATTCATTCAGCATTGCGACTTCCTCATCTTCCAGCTCCTGCTCCTTGACGGCTTGATCAATGACATGACGCAATGCACACTCCAGAAAGAAGGCGTAAGTTATGATGTTACTGATGGCGCCCTGGCTGCGACTGACCAGTTTGGTGATCTCATCAAATGGCCGCAGAAGTCTGCATGCGTCGCGCATGAGCAGCCACTGGCCTGGTGAATAGAAACCAAGCTCCCAGAACCTGTCCTGCTGCAGAGTTCGTACAGGTAGTCATTAATGGCACATTGCTGCTGGAGCAGCCTATCAAGCATATACAAGGTGGAGTTCCAGCGTGTCGGGCAGTCACAAATCAGACGTCTGACGGGCAGGTGGTGTTGCCGCTGAACGTCAACAAGGTGAGCCATGGCCATGTAAGATCTTCTTAAATGGCCAGAGATTTTCCTGGTCTGCTGCAAGACGTCCTGGACCCCGTGGTATTTGGCAACAAATTGCTGCATGACTAAGTTCAGGACGTGTGCCATGCACGGCATGTGTGTCATTTTGCCCTGTTTCAGCGCGCTCAGCAGATTGGCACCGTTTTCGCACACCACTTTACCAACTGTCAAATTGAGTGGGGTTAGCCACTGATCGACCGGTGACCGCAGAGCTGAAAGCAGTGCAGGATCGGTGTGGCTCTTGGCTTCCAGGCACAACAGCTGCAGAAAAGCATGGCAACATCTCACCTGGCACGTTGAATAGGTTCTGGGGAGCTTGGGGGGTGCAGCGGAAGAGGCAGTAGCAGTGGAAAATGAGGAGTCAGCTGAGAAGGAGATGGAGGATTGAGTAGGAGGAGGAGAATAAGAGGCAGGCCTGCATGAAATCCATGGCGGTACCACCAAATCCACACGGGTGCCACGGGTTGTATGCTTGACAACCGTCAGAAGGTTCACCCAGTGGGCAGTAAAAGTTATGTACCTTCCTTGCCCGTGTTTGCTAGACCATGTGTCTGTGGTCAGATGTATCTTGGCACTGACACTGTGTGCCAGAGATACATTCACTTGCCGCTGAACGTGGCCATATAGCTCGTGGTTGCCCTTCTGTGAGAAATATTTCCTTCTGGGGATCTTCTATTGCAGTCTGCCAATAGCCACAAATTTTCTAAAGGCCTCCGAGTCCACCAGTTTATATGGCAGTAGTTGGCGGGCTAGCAGTTCCAACAAGCCAGCGGTCAGCTGTTGGGCAAGAGGGTTATCCGGTGTCATAAACTTTTTACGTTGGAACATTTGGGCCACGGAAGCCTGCCTTTTGCCAGATGAACGCCACAATGGCATGGTGGAAGGTGGAGTGGAGGACAAATGGGGGGAGAGAGGAGAAGGAGAAGAGGCAGGACATGGAGCGCTGGGAGTGTGGCTTTGTGGGTTCTGACGGTGTTGCTCCCACTGGGCTCGGTGATGGGAGGCCAGGTGCCTTCTTAGGTGGTAGTCCCTAGGTGAATTTTGGGCTTACCGCGACTTATGTGTTGACAGCACAGGCTGCAGATGGCAACATTATTGTCAGCAGCTGACACGTTAAAAAAAAGCCTGCACAGTGAAGCCATTTGCCGGCGTCCTGGCAGCGCCAGATGTGACCGTGCAAGGTGAATGGCTCACGCCAGATACATTTGCAGTCTGCTTTTTGCCTCCTGTGCACTGCAAGTTCTGCCTGCTTCTCCTCCTTCTACCCCCTATCTGTTGCTCTGTCTCTCCCTCTGAACTCCCCTCCTCGTCTTCTCTTGTGGGAACCCACGTGATATCCATCGACACGTCATCATCGTCACCTTCACCACCACTGACATTAGAGATCTCGGAGTAGGCAGCAACAGCGGGGACCTCCGTCCTTGGGCTAATCTGGGTACTGTCGTTAGACCGCTTGGTGGCGGCCGTGGCTAACTCCTCTTCCTGATCCAATGCAAAGAATTGCTGCGCATTGGTAAGGTCTGGGAATGGATAAAAAAATAATTCCTCGAGTGGAGGGGCTATGGTGGTGGCGGTGGTGGTGTCTTTGGAAGTGCACACAGCGGAGAGTGAGGAGGGTGCAGATACAGAGGATGAGGAGGGTGCAGAAGCGGAAGGCTGAGTGAGCCACTCAACCAGCTCTGGCATACACCTTCTCCAACTTCCCTCTTAGGCTCCGGCCTGGTGCACCTGCCCGACCCCTACCACCCCTGCGGAATCGCCTGCCTCTACCTCTGCCTGTCATTTTCAAAATGACCCTGTGACAAAGTCCCTATAGAAGAGCAGTATTTGTGGAAGCAGGTATATTGCAGGCCTCAATCAATATTTGGTGGAAGCCAGTGTATCGCAGGCCTTAATCAATATTTGGTGGAAGCCGGTATATTGATACACTGATACACTCTATCAGTATTTTGTGGAAACAGGTGTATAGAACCCCTTAATGAGTATTTGCTGGAACCTGGTATATCAAACCCCTTAATCAATATTTGGTGAAAGCTGGTGTATCACAGGCCTCAATCAATATTTGGTGGAAGCTGGTATATCGATCCCCTCTATCATTACTTTGTGCAAACAGGTACTGTATATAGAACCCCTTAATGACCATTTTCTGGAAGCCGGTAAATCTAACCCCTTAATCAATATTTTGTGGAAGCCGGTGTATCGCAGGCCTCAATCAATATTTGTTGGAAGCCGGTATATCTATCCCCTCTATCATTATTTTGTGGAAGCAGGTATATATAACTCCTTAATGAGTATTTGCTGGAAGCCAGTATATCAAACCTCCTAATATTTGGTGGAAGCTGGTGTATCGCAGGCCTCAATCAATATTTGGTGGAAGCCGGTATATCTATCCCCTCTATCATTATTTTGTGGAAACAGGTATATAGAACCCCTTAATGAGTATTTGCTGGAAGCTGGTATATCAAACCCCTTAATCAATATTTGGTGGAAGCCAGTGTTTCACACCCCTCAATCAATATTTTGTGGAAGCCGGTGTATCACACCCCTCAATCAGTATTTTGTGGAAGCAGGTATATCGCAATCATTTTTTGGGGGGGCAACAGGTATATCACACCAGTTGCAATTAGTTATTCCAATAGTGTTTGTCCCTCTATCTAGCTGCGGTATCTCAGCAGAACCGCACACAACTGCTGCACAATACAAATGCACTATAATATACTTTCTATGTTAGAAGGTATATTATAGGCATATCACACCCCTTAATAAGTTTTTTTGGTGATCAACAGGTACAGTTGCAAGAAAAAGTATGTGAACCCTTTGGAATGATATGGATTTCTGCACAAATTGGTCATAAAATGTGATCTGATCTTCATCTAAGTCACAACAATAGACAATCACAGTCTGCTTAAACTAATAACATAAATAATTAAATGTTACCATGTTTTTATTGAACACACCATGTAAACATTCACAGTGCAGGTGGAAAAAGTTTGTGAACCCCTAGACTAATGACATCTCAAAGAGCTAATTGGAGTGAGGTGTCAGCCAACTGGAGTCCAATCAATGAGATGAGATTGGAGGTGTTGGTTACAGCTGCCCTGCCCTATAAAAAACACACACCAGTTCTGGGTTTGCTTTTCACAAAAAACATTGCCTGAAGTGAATAATGCCTCGCACAAAAGAGCTCTCAGAAGACCTATGATTAAGAATTGTTGACTTGCATAAAGCTGAATAGGGTTATAAAAGTATCTCCAAAAGCCTTGCTGCTCATCAGTCCACGGTAAGACAAATTGTCTATACATGGAGAAAGTTCAGCACTGCTGCTACTCTCCCTAGGAGTGGCCGTCCTGTAAAGATGACTGTAAGATCACAGCGCAGACTGCTCAATGAGTTGAAGAAGAATCCTAGAGTGTCAGCTAAAGACTCACAAAAGTCTCTGGCATATGCTAACATCCCTGTTAGCGAATCTACGATACGTAAAACACTAAACAAGAATGGATTTCATGGGAGGATACCACAGAGGAAGCCACTGCTGTCCAAAAAAAACCATTGCTGCACGTTTACAGTTTGCACAAGAGCACCTGGATGTTCCACAGCAGTACAGGCAAAATATTCTGTGAACAGATGAAACCAAAGTTGAGTTGTTTGGAAGAAACACGCAACACTATGTGTGGAGAAAAAGAGGCACAGCACAACAACATCAAAACCTCATCCCAACTGTGAAGTATGGTGGTGGGGGGAACATGGTTTGGGGCTGCTTTGCTGCGTCAGGGCCTGAACGGATTGCTATCATCAAAAGAAAAATGAATTCCCAAGTTTATCAAGACATTTTGCAGGAGAACTTAAGGCCATCTGTCCACCAGTTGAAGCTCAACAGAAGATGGATGTTGCAACAGGACAAAGACCTAAAGCATAGAAGTAAATCAACAACAGAATGGCTTAAACAGAAAAAAATATGTCTTCTGGAGTGGCCCAGTCAGAGTCCTGACCTCAACCCGATTGGGATGCTGTGGCATGACCTCAAGAAAGCGATTCAAACCAGACATCCCAAGAATATTGCTGAACTGAAACAGTTCTGTAAAGAGGAATGGTCAAGAATTACTCCTGACCGTTGCGCACGTCTGATCTGCAACTACAGGAAACGTTTGGTTGAAGTTATTGCTGCCAAAGGAGGTTCAACCAGTTATTAAATCCAAGGGTTCACATACTTTTTCCACCTACACTGGGAATGTTTACATGGCGTGTTCAATAAAAACATGGTAACATTTAATTATTTGTGTGTTATTAGTTTAAGCAGACTGTGATTGTCTATTGTTGTGACTTAGATGAAGATCAGATCACATTTTATGACCAATTTGTGCAGAAATCCATACAATTACAAAGGGTTCACATACTTTTTCTTGCAACTGTATATGACACCAGTTGCAATTAGTTATTCCAATAGCGTTTGTCCCTCTATTTAGCTGCAGTATCGCAGCAGAACTGCACACAACTGCTGCATAATACAAATGCACTGTAATATACTTTCTATGTTAGAAAGTATATTATAAGTATATCACACCCCTCAGTATGTCACACCTATCGATAGCACACCTATACCAGTCCTTAAAAGGACTTTTGTTGCCCTATTAGCTAGCGTTTGGTGTCCCTAACAGTCTGTCCCTGCTCCACACAGCAACCTCTCCCTACACTGGCAAAAAAAAATGAATGTAAAATGGCTGCCACTATCCATCTTCCCATTAACTCTGACTAGCTTCCTTGTCACAGAATGATGCTGCCACCATGTTTCATGGTGGGGATGGTGTGTTCAGTGTGATGTGCAGTGTTACTTTTCCAACACACATAGCATTTTGCATTTAGGCCAAAAAGTTCAACTTTGGTCTCATCTGACCAGAGCACTTTCTTCCACATGTTTTCTGTGGATCTCTGTAGCTCCCCTAGAGTGACCACAGGTATCTTGGCTGCTTCTCTAATTGGTAGTCTCCTTGTCTGGGCTGTCCTTTTTACACGGATGGCCATGTCTTGGTAGGTTTGCAGTTGTGCCATACTCCTTTCATTTTCGGATGATGGATTGAACAGAGCTTGGGACATTTTTTATAACCTGACCCTGCATTACATTTCTCCACAACTCTATCCCGGACCTGTCTGGTGTGTTTCTTGGTTTTCATGATGCTGTTTGATCACTAATGTTCACTTACAAACCTCTAAGGCCTTCACAGAACAGCTGTAGTTATAATGAGAATTAATTACACACAGGTGAACTTTATTTATTAAAAAGTTTGAAAACCATGTATCATTTTCTTTTCTCTTCACAAATACTTGCTACAGTACTTTGTGTTGGCCAGGTCTATCACATAAAATCCCAATAAAATACACTTAAGGCCTCATGCACACGACCGTGGTGTGTTTGCGGTCCGCAAATCGCAGATCCGCAAAACACGGATGGCGTCCGTGCGCTTTCCGCACAGCCTTTAATATAAATGCCTATTCTTGTCCGCAAAGTGCAGAGAAGAATAGGACATGTTATACTTTATTAGCCGGGCCACGAAACGGAGCAACGGATGCGGACAGCACACAGAGTGCTGTCTGCATCTTTTGCAGCCCCATTGAAGTGAATGGGTCCGCATCGGAGCCGCCAAAATGGGGGCTCGGATGCGGACCAAAACAATGGCCGTGTGCATGAGGCTTAAGTTTGTGGGTGTAGTGTGAACTTAACTTTTTTAGGGCACTGTATATAGGGGAATGTCATTGCAGCAGCCAAAAAGATGAGGTGATTGCAGCAGTGGGGAGGATCAGAGCAGTGGGGGAAAAATAGATAATTATGCACATAATTTCTGCCTAGGGGGAATTTTTTTTACATAAGTCTAGTAGCTGCTGTAAATTTGTGCAGTCAGTACATAGTTATAGGAAGGCCCCACTCTAAAACATAACTTTTAATAATCTATTTAAAAAAAATAAACATCAATTTTATCAAAGTAAATCATAAAAGATAAGGGGTAAATAGTAAATTGGTAACACGGGACCTTATGTGGAACAGATAGACAATTTTCACTGTATGGGGGGTATTGATGTAACAGAGTATGGTTAGATGATTCCACCACGTTGAGATCACTAACAGTTATATACGAGAGGCAACGATTGGATGGCTCCAAAGTTTGTCACGGTCCATCCAGCTTGTCTCATCCCTTCTGTGGTGATGTGCACAGTGTAAGTGCTGGAAGACGTGTATATCCTACCCAGATACCAGTGGTGGGTGAGATAAATAAAATCCAGAAAGCTGCAGGGGTTTCAGCAAAGCATACTTTGCTGAGAAAGTTTTGTCTACGTTTTGTTCTGTGCTGGATTTTATTTGGACTGGTGGATAGGTTTGGCAGTGGGATCTGCCAGTCCACACCCTTCCAGTACGGGTGTTGTCTTTTGCTGGAGGTGATCGCAGGTGAGGCCTGCTGTTATCAAGGAGGGATAAAACCAACCCTCTGTGTGGCAGTATGGGGAGAGAAGACTTTGAAACAGAAGCCTACAGAGGCTCTGGGTGGTCTCAGCCAGGAGGGCTGAGGGGCCACGAGGCTCAGTGTAACCAGATCTCTTCCCTGTCTGGACTTGTGTTCGATGAGCGGACCTGCTAAGGGCTGGACCTTGAGACCCTGTGTATAAGCTGTGCTTAGAGGTGAGTCAGGGAAATTAACTATGTATTAATTAGAGCCCAGACGAGCAGGTGCTTGTTTTGATGCTTATGTTTGTGCGGGTGCTGAAGTGCCACAATAAAGCACCAGTTAGGACATTAAATGCTGTTGTCTGCAAAGAAGTCTGTGGTTGCGACCCCCTGAGAGAGAGCGATCCCTTACAGTTCATTGGTTTGATGTATTTCAACAGCATACGCTTTACACTATTCGCAAAGAAGAGTAGGGGGTCACTTTTCTAATAGCGAAAAAATGACCCTGCCTAAAAGCAGAGTAATCGCTCTAAAAGGAGTAGCCCCACTTATCAGTGGATGTCCCTGCACTGACTGGTCCCTGCATCTCAACATGTTTCTCCTATAATTACAAAATCGAAACTCTGTTATTCTAACATTATTAGCCTACAATTGCACTCTGAGGCAAATCTGTTTTGATATTCAGTTGCTGCAGGTTATGTCCTGCATTGGAGCATTGTAATGTAGAACACACAAGCATCATTGGTAAGAACAATGGGCATGGTTAGCTCAACATGTCCTGTTGATGGCAGGACACATCTCACTGCCCTAAAGCATGATGGTGTAGTCCAAAATGGTCGGCACTCAGCCTCGTTAAGAATGATGGGACAGCAGACACATGAAAAACAAGAAAGTAGGATTCAAGCATGGGGGATAAGAGAAAACTGCAAATGAGGTAAATTTGAAAATAAAAAATAAAAAATAAATCCAAGGAAAAATGGAGGCTAGAGAAATTTATGCTAATAAAATTTAGACTAAAGTAGTTAATACCACAACCTCTTTAAAAAATATAGCAGGACCCCTCCTTATTTCAAGTACACTAACTGTTCGGCTTTACATTGATTTGGAGCAAGTGGTATGGCCATTTCTCCAAAGTGTTGGAGCTGTTTTTCAATAGGACAATGCCAGGCAGCATGTTGCTCGTGCTACTGTGGGCAGCCTCTATGGCCTAAACATACTATCATGGCCTGCAGTGTCTCCAGAATTGTCACCCATTTAGGAGGTCATTGGTCGGAAATTGCAAAGAGAGCTGCCAGGAGTGGGTATTGATGATTTTCATACCAAAGTACATTGAGCATGGCAGAATATTCCTCAAACAACTATTAATAACCTGACTGATAGCATGTCAAGATGTGTAAGTATGTGTATTTCCGCTTGTGGCACTCATACTCGATGCTGAATAAATTGAGATGTTTTGAATATTTTGTTTCTATTTTGTATAATTTGTATATCATTAACATATATCGATCCTATAATTTCCCTCATCCTCTGTCATTTCCTTCTTGTGTTGCAATTTCAATGTTGAGGGGTATATATACAGTAATAACCTCAAAATCCCTAAATAAATAGAAACAGGAGACTATTCCCCTCTAAGAAGATAGACCTCAGATCAGACCTTTCTATATACTCCAAACAGTCAAACTACAAACCTCAGACCAGTCAATCAGATACCCTGTGGCACCCAGGAGATTACCCTTTTTCCAAGATTTTTATTTCCAAGAGTGGGCAAGTGTGATCTGATCTTATGTAATATCACTTCACAACATGTAATTAATGTATGGATTGGGAATTGCAGCAAAACATATCTAAATGTTCCATGTCACATTTAATTAACATTCATTTTCATGTTAATTTTACAACAGATGGAAAGTTCAACACACATAGTAATGGGATTTCACAGAAGTGTGACCTGTCACTGTAGATGAGAAGATTGATTGAAATAACTTATCATTTTCTTCTCTCACTGATATATAACAATACATATGTCTACATTCACAAAATGCAATTTCTTTTTAATAGATCAGAAAGAACAGTAGCTTCCTTTTTAAGGAACAGACCAAACGTTATGTGTGTATCCCCTTAAAGGGAGTCTGTCACCACCACATTTTAAACTGTTCCTGGTGGCCTCCATCTACTCCCTATCTCGGACATACGTTTGTGTTCTTTTAGACATTAATGGCTGTGTGCTGAGTTATTTTGAGGGCACACCTGTAATGACCGACGTCACGCACAGGGAGGATAAAAGGGAAAGCCCTGCCCAAGGGAGAGGGAAAGGTGGTGACCCCTAACTCACCTTGCGGCTGGCACCTGACTGCCCTGACGTCCCTAGACGTGTTCCTCACCTGTGCGGCGATCCCGTGCCTAAATCCTGGCTTTCCCTAAAATGAGCCCTAGATAGTGAACGGGCCGGTGGGATCGCTAGTCCGCACCACTATCACTAAGAGGGAAACACCAGGGAGAGGACAGACAAAACAGACAAACACATACACCCAGGTGGGCGATCACAATAGACCACAAAGGTCCAACAGGGATCCGGAGGGTAGCGTTCTGGACCAACTACCAGAGAACGCAGCAACACAGCTCCAGAAGGTCAGAAAAGATGTCCAGGCAGGAAGTTCTACCTCTGGCAACCAGAGAAGTGTGAGAGAGGAATATAAGGTGGTTTGGGAGTGCTGGACAAGGAACAGCTGAGGAGAAGGAGCTACGGATCCCTGAGTGAGCCAAAAGGGTTTGCAAAGCAAACCCAGAAAGCTACCATAAGGAAAACAGCCCTATCTTAAATAGAGCGTGCAGCCAACCGCTGCGACTTCCTGACCCCGGGTATAACGGAGTCAGGGGTGGTTCTCGATACCCTCGTGACAGTACCAGATTTACACTCTTATACAAGCTGTACACTAACTACTGTACATTGTATCAAAGTGTCAGATCTTCAGTGATGTCCCATGAAAAAATAAAATAAAATATCTCCAAATATGTGAGGGGTGTACTCACTTTTGTGAGATACTGTTTTAACAACGAACTCCAGTGACTTTCATCTGAATCAAAGCCCTCTTCACCTCTTCTTCTGATGTCATCCATCAACTGTTTTTCGTGCCTACAATGTCTGGGCCTTTCTATGATCAGAGTCTTCATCAACTAACTGCATTTCAGGTAGTTATATATATATTTCTCACTGCTTGAGAAAGGTTCCAGTGTGTGGCCCGAAGTGTTGCTATTGGTGAATAAATCTACACTTTTTTTTACTAAAAAGGAAGTGCCATGGACATTTTTGGTATATATACAGTATATATATATATATATATATATATATATATATATATATATATATAATCAAAGAAACGGACAGCACTCCCGGTAGAAAATACGCTGTGGTTTATTCACCCATGTGGTACAGTGAGGCAACATTTTGTGTATGAGCCGAAACGTTGCCTCACTGTACAACATGGGTGACTAAACCACTGCGTATTTTCTACCGGGAGTACTGTCCGTTTCTTTGATTATTACATTGGGTAAGGAGCAATACCCCTGGACATAGCACCATTGTTTGCTTATCAGTGCCTCCATTTTTTCTATTATACATATATATATATATATATTTATATATATAGAAAAAGAAAAAAGCAGCACACATTAAATGCGGGTGCAAATCCTTATGGGGGCCTGCGACCAAGGTCCTAAATACATATATAGAAAGAAAAAAGGCAGCACTCCAAGGTAGTTATGAAAAAAGTAGATGGTTTATTAACCCATCTAGCAGCAACGTTTCAGCTCTCTCTATGGAGCCTTTGTCCTATATAATGTAGGCAACCTGCAGACTAAAGGGCAGATATGTGCCATGCAGGTTGCTGATCTCAGTGCTCTAATTCCAGGGATTGCAGTGTGGCTGTTCCGTAAGTACACTCCGGACTTTTCACACCACTGACAAAGGTGTCCAGGTGCAGTTCCCAGAGGTAGTTAGGCCTGTGGGAGCCAGAACCCTCTAACCCTGTGTAGGGTAAGCACCATGTTGTGTTTTGGAGAGCTGGGTGGTAGACCCAGATCCCGATAGAGAGGGAGAAATACTGTGTAGTCAGTGGCCAGACGGCCGAGGATTTATGTTTATGATTTATGTTTGGCATGCTGTAAAAGTGACAATAAAGCTGGTTGTGGCCAGTTTGCACCCAAATCTGCAGTGTTGGAGTGGCATCTTGAGGTGTGCCAAGCACTACATACACACCCCTGAGAATAAATAAAATGAATACACACTTTACTCATGTTGAATGACATACTTTACACACCTTAATAGAAATAAATATGGTCCAATCATCCCAAAGATGGTATCAGGGTTATCAATTTTATGTGGGTAACTATTATACGAGCGTAACACTGTTTAAAGAGCATCTGTCGGCAGATTAGTACCTATGAAACTGGCTGACCTGTTACATGTGCGCTTGGCAGCTGAAGGCATCTGTGTGGGTCCCATGTTCATATATGCCCGCATTGCTGGGAAAAATGAAATTTTAATATACACAAATGAGCCTCTAGGAGCCACAGGGGCATGGCTGTTACCCCTAGAGGCTCTGCTCTGTCTACAACCTTCGCACTTTGATAGGGCCAGGCAGTGAAAACATCATCAAACCAGGCCCTGACATTTTCCTAAAGTCAATCAAAATGGATCGGGCTCGGCACTTGCAGAGAGAGCTCAGCTTCTAGGTGTAATGGCAACGCCTACGTTGCTCCTAGAGACACATGTGCATATATTAAAAATTATAATTTTTCTCAGCATTTTTCTCATGTGTGCACATATGATCATGTGACTAACACTGATGCTTTCGGCTGCAAAGCACGTGTGCAACAGGTCAGCCAGTTTCATAGGTACAAATCTGCTGACAGATGCCCTTTAAGTTCCTAAGTTAAATAAGTGCTGTAGCTTGTGGCATGGTGCTCAAAAATAAGAGAGGTCTTCCTAGGTTTCTGCTCAGGTATCCATTCAGAAATGCAGGGCTCTCTACAATGAGAAAATGTTGGTAGTTAAATACAAGAAAAAGAGGGCTGTCCATGCACTGACCACAAATCACGGTAACAGCAGCTCCCCTGTCCTTGTAAGAGGTATTACTACCACTACCCCCAAGCCAGACTGCATCCTGAACTACAATGCCAACATGGGAGGGCTTGATCTTTCATACAGGAATTTACTAGCAAATATGGGGTGTTACTGTATGTAGGTGAAAATGGATGAGAAATGATGGGGTACAAAATAAAATGTTTCATTTTCATGGCCAAGTGTTTCTAAATTTCTGTTGGGTAAAAGTGTTCACTACACCCCTTGTAAAATTTATTGGGGTTGTAGCTTCCAAAATGGGTCACTTCGTGGGGATTTCTACTGTAGGGATATCTTAGGAACTCTTGAAATGCAACATGACATCTGACAATCATTCCAGCAAAATTTGCATTTCCAAAACCATATAGCGTTCCTCCCCTTCTGAGCCCTGTGGTGTGTCCATAGAGCAGTTTATGGGGTGTTTAGGTAAACTACAGAATCAGGGTAATCGATATTGAGTTTTTTTTTAATCGTAAAACATTGCTGTTTTACAGGAACAAATAGATTAAAATGGAAAATCTGCCAAAAAGTTATATTTTTAAATTTCAACTCCATTTACTCCATTTATTAGTAGTTGTAGAACACTTAAAGTTTAGTTTTGAATAACTTGAGGGATGCAGTTTCTAAAATTCTATCTTTTTTTTTTTTTTTTGGGTGGTTTCTATTATGTAAGTCCCTCAAAGTGACTTCAGAACTGAATTGGTCCTTAAAAAAGTTGGTTTTAGAAATTTTCTTGAAAATGTGAAAAATTCTAACATCCTAAAAAAATAAAATGACATTTAAAAATTATGGCAGCATAAAGTAGACACATGATGAATGTTAATAACTATTTTATGAGATATCTGTCAAATTTACAAAATTGCTATTTTTTCCCAAAACTTTCTGTAGATTTTGCTTTCTTTTAAAAAATAAAGCTAAAGCATATTAACCTAAACATATTGAAGTAGAATGTGTCACAAGAAAACAACCTCAGAATCAGTTGAATAAGTAATAGCATTTCAAAACTATTACTACAAAAAGTGACACATCTGTACTTAAGGTGAAAACTGGCTGTGTCCTAAAGGGCTTAAATTAAGTTTTAGGGCACAACAGTATCGTAGCATAGATAAGAGATTCTAAATATAGGTGACAGACTCCATTTAAATGTTATTCCTGTGTCACGTAATGTAATTTAAAAAGTAGAAAAAATATTTAGGGCTTCAAAAATTAATTTAATTGAGTTCTCCTTTGGACAGGAAATACTGATAATCCAAAATGAAACAAAAATAGCTCCATGTTAGAGGTAATCAAATGATAATCCAGCATTAGTTGAAGGTCTTCTGGAACAATGGAATTATCAAAAGTTTATTGTATAGTGTTATCAGAATTTCGGGGGAGGTAGAGACAGGGCATTAACAGTCATGGCCCCTTACTGATCATTCTATCCAGGATATCCTCGATTATGGTAAATAAATTGCATTTGGAGCACACTAATTAATTGTATTTTAAAGAAAAACTAAATTGAACATAAAACTTATTGTATATCACCATGCATGGTGTTTGTGTGCTTTAGAGCCCTAAGCTCATGCACACGAACATATTTTTTGTCCATGTCCGCAAAAAAAAAAAAAAATGACTCCGTGTGCATTCCGTTTCCATCCATATGGTCACATGGCCGTTTCACAAAAAAAGATATAACATGTGCTATTCTTGTCAATTTTGCAGTCAAGGATAGGCATTGTTATGATGGATACACAAAAAAACAGATGCAATACGGATGTCACATGGACATCATCCGTATTTTTTGCTGATCTGTGTTTTGCGGACTGCAAAATACATACGGTCGTGTGCATGAGCCCTTATGCTGTGCTTCGTGGTTTTATAAACACCCTAGATGTAGCTCTATTCTTTTGCCTGGACATACAACAGGGTCTAGGAATATATGCACCATGCACAATATGGTCAGACCTCCAGCTTCTATTCAGTGTTGCAGTAAAAACGACAGTATGTTCACGTCTACGTGTTTCACTTATTTCTGATCCTTCCTCATGACAAAGGTGAGCACTTACACTCTGGTTCCAGTAGGCAGGGCCACTAATTACCAGGTGGATGCAATTTACATAGGATACGCCCTTTGGCGCAAAGAATTAGCCCTAGTTTATATACAGGAAAAAAAAATATCGCAATTCATCCACCTGGCTGAGATATAAGGGGACTTACAAATGTGGACATCATAACTGCACGTGCTGCAATTATATTCAGACTGGTTCTTTCTTTTATTTTTTATTTTTCTATGCAACGCTCATTTGAGCTAAAACAATATGTCAATTGTAATACCAGCCATGTAGTTTATTGCATCACGTGCTCTATTTGCCACTTACAATATGTGGGCTGTACTACCACAGACTAAAAGTCAGTTGGTAGACACCTTTCAGACATACCCCTCACCAAAGTCAGGAATGTATCAGCAGTCAGTCTCCATTATGCTGTAATCCACCAGGGCAACACTACGGGCTTCCAGGTACAAGCCCTGGAAAGGGTTAATCCCCCCGTCAGGGGAAGTGACCATAGGTGTAAGTTACTAAACAGAGAGGTCTTTTGGATCTTTTCCATGGGTACCTCTGTACCCAAGGGTCTGAATCAAAAGCAAGACTTAATTTTACATTATTGATTCCTTGTTCTCATGTTTATTATGATATTGATTTATGCATTTTATTGTTTTTTATGTTTTTTTTTCACAATGTGGAAAATGTTAGTGAATGGAAGTTGGGCGTATGCTATGTAAATTGCATCCACCTGGTAATTAGTGGCCCTGCCTACTTAAACCAGAGTGTAAGTGCTCACCTTTGTCATGAGGAAGGATCAGAAATAAGTGATCCGAAACGCGTAGATGTGAACATACTGTCGTTTTTACTGCAACACTAACAATAAAGGCTGTCGCTGAATAGAAGCTGGAGGTCTGTATACATATTTTTCCTACTGGATTGAGGCGCTTGGTTCCCAGCGATATCCGTGCTTCTCGTGTGCAACAAGCTTGGTGAGCGCCACCGTTTTTTCTGTTTTCTCATGCACAATATGGTGATTTACGCATCTTGTGCTGACAACTGTAGAGACTCTGGGGTGAAATAAGAAATGGAACTCCCGAGAAGTGACCATATTTTGGAAACTACACCCCTCAATGTATTTATTGAGGAATGGAATGAGCATTTGACGACACAGATATTTTGCAGAAAAGAATGCACAAAGTGAAAATTGCAAGTTTTCCACAGATCACATTTCAGTGTCCAATATGTTGTTCCCAGTGTGTACCATCTAAGACACACCATGCCCTTTAAAATGTTCAGCAGGTTCTACTGGGTATTTGAATGCCATAAATGTGGATGTAAACTGCTGTTTGGGTACACTGCAGGGTTCAGACGGAAAGACTACTTTTAGGTTTTTTCAGCACAAATCTTGCTATTGTACAGCCTCTGGGGTAGTAGTACAATCCTTTTCTGAGAACCATACGTTTTTGAAATTTTTTCTCGACGGAGCTGTGTGACGGCTTATATATTCTGGGATGTGTTGTCATCATCGGTTCTATTTTGGGGTACATATAACTTTTTGATCACTTTTTATTTACTTTTACTGCTTTTTGGGTTTTGGTATTGCGGCGAACATCGTGTGGCAAAAATTACACATTATATTTATTCTGCCAGTCAGGACAATTACAGAGATACCAATTTTATATACCAGTAGTTTTTTTATGCTTTACTTTCACACAAAGCGTTTTTGAAAAGAAAAATCCTGTTTCTTTGATGCCATTATCTGAGAGCCATATTATTTTTATTTTTAGTCTGATCGTCTTGTTTGTGGGATGAGCTGATGTTTTTATTTGTACCATTTTGGGGTACATAGTACTTTTTCATCACTAGCTATTACACTTTTTGTAAGGCAATGTGACCAAAAAGTGGCTATTTTGGCACAGTTCTTATTTCATATTTTTTGCTGACAGGCTAGATTATGTGATATTTTTATAGAGATGTCATTATGGATGCCTAATATATCTATTTTTTTTATTTTTTTATTGTACATGGCTTGATTATGGGAAAAGGCACTTATTCATTTAAAAAAAAAAACACAGTTTTTTTTTAAAACTTTTTATTTATGTCTCATTAAGGGAATTTCAGAGTCTGATCCCGGTTTCAATGCCTTACATGCTGTATTGTACTGCATTGACTATCAGAGTATTACACTGAAGGTTCACCTATGAGACCCAACCTGGGGGATAGGTCTCATAGGCCTCCGTAGCTGTTGGGCCCCAAGGCCTTTGAACCTCCTCTATGCTTTGGTCAGATTTGATCACAGGCCTCTGCAGCTAATCGAGATGGCATGTGTGGGGAAGGGGTTAACTGCAGGACAGCAATGCACGTTCTAATGCAGCAAAGACCCTCTATTGTATTCTCGTCCTGGGTTCCCAAGAGGTTAAAGGTGTCTCACTTCAGCAAATGGCACTTACAAATTTATTGTGATTGTCCATATTGTTCCTTTGCTGGCTAGTTTCACTTTTCAATCGCATTACACACAAAAAAGAAAAGAAAATCACAAAAAGAAAAAGATAAAAACATTCTGCATTCTACAGGGTGGGCCATTTATATGGATACACCTTAATAAAATGGGAATGGTTGGTGATATTAACTTCCTGTTTGTGGCACATTAGTATATGTGAGGGGGGAAACTTTTCAAGATGGGTGGTGACGATGGTGGCCATTTTGAAGTCGGCCATTTTGAATCCAACTTTTGTTTTTTCAATAGGAAGAGGGTCATGTGACACATCAAACTTATTGGGAATTTCACAAGAAAAACAATAGTGTGCTTGGTTTTAACGTAACTTTATTCTTTCATGAGTTATTTACAAGTTTCTCTTTGTTTACAGCCATTGACATGTCGCCAAGGTTAACACATGAGGAGCGGATAGAAATTGTGTTGATGTCTGGTGAACGCAGTAACCGGGTCATTGCAGAAGATTTCAATGCAAGACACCCTACGAGACCACCCATCTCCCATGCTGCAGTTAGCAAACTGCTTGCTAAGTTTCATGAAACTGGTTTAGTGTTGGATTTGCCAAAATGTGGACGCATGAAATCTGTCTCTAATGAAGAAACATCAGTGGCTGTCCTAGCTTCATTCAGCAAGAGCCCACAGTGTAGCACTCGCCGCATGTCACTGGAGAGTGGCATTAGTCGAACATCCCTTCGGTGGATATTAGCTACTCACAAATGGCACCCTTACAAACTCCAGCTACTGCAGCATCTCAACGAGGATGACCAAGATCGGCGCACTGAATTTGCAGAATGGGCAAAACAAAAATTGGAACAGGACCCTCAGTTTACGCAGAAGATTTTGTTCAGTGATGAGGCAAACTTTTATGTGAATGGTGAAGTTAACAAACAAAACCACCGCTATTGGTCTGACACTAACCCACATTGGATAGATCTCTCCAAGACTGTTGGAACAAAAAAATGTATGGTATGGTGTGGTATATGGGGTACAAAGATAGTGGGGCCATTCTTCATCAATGGAAACCTCAAGGCCACTGGATATGCGAAATTGCTACATGATGATGCGTTTCCCTCTTTATGCATTGAAGCTGGCACGTTCCCAGTTTTTCCAGCAAGATAGTGCACCACCACATTATGGGTGTCAGGGCCGAGCATTCCTAGATGAACAGTTTCCTGGAAAGTGGATTGGTCGTCATGGGCCAGTTGAATGGCCCCCAAGGTCTCCCGATCTGACTCCCTTAGACCTTTATCTTTGGGATCATCTGAAGGCAATTGTCTATGCTGTGAAGATACGAGATGTGCAGCACCTGAAACTACAGATACTGGAAGCCTGTGCTAGCATTTATCCTGCGGTGTTGCTATCAGTGTGTGAAGAGTGGGAGAAGAGGGTTGCATTGACAATCCAACACAATGGGCAGCACATTGAACACATTTTATAAGTGGTCAGAAACTTGTAAATAACTCATGAAAGAATAAAGTTACGTTAAAACCAAGCACACCATTGTTTTTCTTGTGAAATTCCCAATACGTTTGATGTGTCACATGACCCTCTTCCTATTGAAAAATCAAAAGTTGGATTCAAAATGGCCGACTTCAAAATGGTCGCCATGGTCACCACCCATCTTAAAAAGTTTCCCCCCTCACATATACTAATGTGCCACAAACAGGAAGTTAATATCACCAACCATTCCTATTTTATTAAGGTGTATCCATATAAATGGCCCACCCTGTACTATAACACCAGTAAATGGGATGAGCATGGCCACATTTGAAGAAAAAGAAGAACACAATAGTACTCACATAGCTCTAAATACAAAGGTTGTATACAGACTAATACCTGATTTTGATATGATAAATAATTCTGAGGTTCTTAGCAGATATATTTTGATCTAAACACATTTGAGCCCACCTACATCGGCAAGGTGACCTCAGTCCAGGTAGGAACCTACTCTTTTTAATACCTTTCTAATGCATTATACACTGCTCATTTCCAGGGGTTACAAGTACCGCCTCTGGTGGCAATCCAGAAGCAGTGGCCGTGCTTACACACTATAGAAAAAAGCACTGGCCTCTCTGGTGGCTGGGACCATGGGAGCATGCAAGCATGCATAGGCACGCATGCCGCGGCAGCTCCTGTCCCAGGCCACCTCATATCAGCACTGTAGCGGTGGTCGTAATCGGGCATGGGATTCAGACATTTCCCTCCAGTTCTCCAGATCTGGTTGATAAAATTACAACTGGATTGGAGAAATGTGTTACCGTTACGATCCGGGGGCTCTAGTGGTGGCAGGGCAGCTGGAGATGTTCACTTCCATTGCTTTGCGCAGCACTGATAGTTTTAACACCTTAGTTGGGTGGTATGTGTGTGTAGTGTATATATGGTGTATTTATGTATGTGTACCATATATATGGTGTATTTATGTGTGTGGCATATATACAGTGTATGTATATGTAAACATGTGTTGGAACTCCACGTGTCCGCCTTTGAGTACGAAACTTGTTGTTAAAAATTTGAATCCCACCACTGGTCGTAACCCCTGGAAAGGAGCAACGTATTAACTTTGTCTACATGATAAATGCCATTTGCTTAAGTGAGACAACTCCTTTAAATGTCTTTTTGCAAAAATACCAGCACAAGTTAAAATCACCATGGAAAAGAGTGGCTCATCAAGACTGCAATTAAAGACAAAATGCAATGATTTAAATACCTATGGCCTCATCATTCTCATAGCTTTGGATCCCATTTTATAAGCTTTGTTCTGGTGATTACACAGGAAGCATAGTTAAAGATCATTTCACTACTTGCAGACTCTGACCAGGTGCAAACATTTCAAGTCCAGCGTTCACTGTACTGAAAAATAAACTTCACAAAGGAGGCTCATCACATGACACATTGTCATTCTAAAACATCATTTCCAGACAAATACAAGGAAAAAAATAGATGCAAAGCTAAATTAAGACTTTCACAGCCCTACTTATTTGAAACTTCATTAACTGTATAAAAATGCAAAGAAGTAATGATTTAGAAATGATTGGTAGACTCAGCACTTTAATGTGAATATAACGTACATACTACTTCCTAAGGTTGGTTAAGGACAGCTGTAATATGATTGCATTTTAATATCTTAAAGAGGTTGTCCTATCTGGACATTTATGGCATATTGATAAGATATGCCATAACTGTGGGTCACACATCTGAGACCAGGTCCTATTTCAAGAATGGTGCCTTGCAGATGCAGATTTCTCTATTAATTTCTATGGGACTTTTGGAAATAAGCGAGTACTGGATCGCTCAAAGCATGGACTTGTTCTTGAGATAGGAGCAGGTCCAAGAGGTGGAACCCTCACTTATCGGACCTATCAATATGCTATTAAATGTCCAGACGGGACAACTCTGTTAACATAAGTCACATAAGGGTTCAGTGGTTAGAATTTCAACATGGATGGTTTGGTAGTAGCATTGAACATGATTTTCATTGCAAATCACCACAGGTGAAACAAAACATTACACAGTACTGATTGAATTCAGTAAATTGTTAATGTAATCAAGATATGTTACTTGGCCATGTTAATGGAGTTGTCCCAGTCAGGAACCCCTCCATGAGCCAGAATGGAGAGTCATTCTATAACACCAGTTCCTGCTCTGGTGGAATTGAGCTGTCCTTGAGTTACATGCTGTGCTTTAGTCATTCATGGCACCTGGTTTGCCTGCATAAAATTATATTTTCCAGGACTATTGTGAGCAGGATCTGTGGCTGATCGCTGGTTCAGACCCTTTCTGAACTTTTTTTGCTTTCTCCAGCCTTAATGAATTGATTTGATCAAACAATCTGCTTCAGCCATAAGCTGGCTTGTGGTAAATAAAAATATTTTTGATTAGCACAAAAAAGAGAATTAAAATAGTTTTAAATAGTGGATGCAAAGTCCTTTAGAGATAAACACATTTTTTATATTCATCTCTAAGTTGCCAAATTTTTCAATTATACCCATATCAAATATGCCCCAATTGCTCTGAAAATTGGTATATAAAACTGTAATGTCTCCTAGGATTCTGCAACTCTCAAAAACTAGTCTGAGTCTGAGAGGAAGGTATTACTCCACTGGAAAAGGGACACAAAGAAAAATTAATTAGAGGTCTTAAGAAAAAATTGCCCTGGTTAGCTGAAAGGCCTTTGTGGTGGTTTTAGGGGCGTTGTTTCTCATTAGGGAGACCACCTAGAATGCATGTGGAGTATTGTGGTCCAACCAACGTTGTTCTGCGTTTCTAGGGAAAAAAATATGGTAATTAGCATATTCTAATTCTGTGGGTATCAGATGGGCTTAGTGTTCTTTTCTTTTTTGAATGAAAGTTAATGTGAATATCATTACCAAAAATTTAAAGGCATGCAAATTAGCCTATTAGCTTTCCTTCCATAAAGAAAAGAACACTAATACCAGGTGAAATAAAATATGCTTTTTTGCATATATGTTTCCTACAAGCGCTGAGCAGAGTTGGCTGGACTACAATGCTCCTCATGTACAAACTGGATTCCAAAAAAGTTGGGACACTAAACAAATTGTGAATAAAAACTGAATGCAATGATGTGGAGATGGCAAATGTCAATATTTTATTTGTAATAGAACGCAGATGACAGATCAAACGTTTAATCCGAGTAAATGTATCATTTTAAAGGAAAAATACGTTGATTCAAAATTTCACGGTGTGAAAGGGCAATTTCTAAGTGATGTTAGTGGGAATGGCTCTTTTTCATAATTGCCCCAAACATGAGCTGTAAAAATACCCAATTTTTTTGGTTATTGGTAAATTTTATAATTTCCCTTCTAAACAATCAGTGAAAAACCGGTGTTAAACTAGGTCCAAAATTCAAATTCCACTTTAAAGATGAATTTTTTAGTCGCTTTGATTATTTAATAGTACTTTAATAGTAGAAAAACATGATTGCTCTCCTATAAAACTGACTTTGCAAGATTTGTTTAGCTCATAACATGGAAACCCTAAAAGTGAATTACAACATAATGAAAATGTGATTAAAATGCTGCTTGCATATATTAATTACTTTGTCTGCAAAGCGCTCTGTGGAAGTTTCAATTTGATTATTACTACTTGTAAAACAGGCAATTTGAGATAGATAAGCATTCTTTTCAGTGACATTTCAATTAGATTTTTGAGAAGCATAGCACACTTTGTAAAGGGTTTTGAAATAAAGCAAATATTGCGATCCTTATAAAACCTGCAGTCATTTCATTCCATACACCGAACAGGTAAATAGGGGAACTCATTCATGTTAGGGGAAATTAATATCGATGCATACTCCCCAGGCTTCCTCGGTGTCTGTGAGCTGCAAGATAGAACAGACACATGATGTGAACACTTCCTTGGGTATCAGTACTTAAGCAGGTGCTGAACAGCAAGCGGATGCATCTGGCTCATGCACAGATACAGTACAGACAGACAGATCTACTGTATCTGCACATGCACCCATTTGCCATTCAGAGTCTGCGCAGAAGTACTGGTACTCAGGATCATCCCAAGGAAGTGTTCACATGAACAAGACATGTGTCTGCTGCTATATTGCAGCCCACAGACACTGAGGATGTTTACTCCACTGATACCAGGGAGGGCAATCAGGGGTCTTCACTGTGACCGCCGGGGGACAGTACAATACTGTATGCTTGTATGGAAAGTGAAGGTTTTCTTCTGGAATACCATTCATCAAATTTTTTATTTGTGCAGCGTTTTAAGGCTTCTAACGGTATTTCACATGATGAACATGATTGGTCCGCGAAAAAACGGGCTGTGTGTCTGCTTGATCTCCCAGGCTGACAGCTTTCCCCTGAACTGACTGAACGATCACATTCGTGTGTAACAGCCCTTAGGGTGCAACCACATGGTCAGGTCTCCTGGTATAGTTTTGGAATCCAAAATCAGGAATGGATCAAAAAAGGAGAGAAAACATAAAGGACAGACACGACTGATCTCTTTTTTTTATTTTTATTAACTCCTGGTTTTGACTTCCAAAACTGAATCAGGAAACCTGATCACGTGGCTGTACTCTAAGGCCGCTTTCAGATGAGCGAGTGTCACGCTCCCGACTCGCAGCGCAGCACCCGTCCTGAACTTCTAGCACTGCCAGGGTCACATAGCATTACAGGTACATTGATTTATGATGACATGTAACCCTTTCAATTCTGGAATGACATAATGCTGTCAGTGTTATCCAATACATTTCAGAAATCTAAGGCCTCTTTCACACGGGCGTTGCGGGAAAATGTGCGGGTGTGTTGCGGGAACACCCGCGATTTTTCCGCGCGAGTGCAAAACATTGTAATGCGTTTTGCACTCGCGTGAGAAAAATCGCGCATGTTTGGTACCCAAACCCGAACTTCTTCACAGAAGTTCGGGCTTGGGATCGGTGTTCTGTAAGATTGTATTATTTCCCTTTATAACATGGTTATAAGGGAAAATAATAGCATTCTGAATACAGAATGCATAGTAAAACAGCGCTGGAGGGGTTAAAAAAAATTATAATAATTTAACTCACCTTAGTCCACTTGATCGCGTAGACGGCATCTCTTCTGTCTCCTTTGTTGAATAGGACCTGTGGTGAGCATTAATTCCAGGAACAGGACCTTTGATGATGTCACTCCGGTCATCACATGGTACGTCACATGATCTTTTACCATGGTGATTCACCATGGTAAAAGATCATGTGACGTACCATGTGATGACCGGAGTGACGTCATCAAAGGTCCTGTTCCTGGAATTAATGCTCACCACAGGTCCTATTCAACAAAGGAGACAGAAGAGATGCCGGCTACGCGATCAAGTGGACTAAGGTGAGTTAAATTATTTTTTAAAAAAATTTAACCCCTCCAGCGCTGTTTTACTATGCATTCTGTATTCAGAATGCTATTATTTTCCCTTATAACCATGTTATAAGGGAAAATAATAATGATCGGGTCTCCATCCCGATCGTCCCCTAGCAACCGTGCGTGAAAATCACACCGCATCCGCACTTGCTTGCGGATGCTTGCGATTTTCACGCAACCCCATTCACTTCTATGGGGCCTGCGTTGCGTGAAAAACGCAGAATATAGAGCATGCTGCGATTTTCACACAACGCACAAGTGATGCGTTAAAATCACTGCTCATGTGAACGGCCCCATAGAAATGAATGGGTCGGTATTCAGTGCGGGTGCAATGCGTTCACCTCACGCATCGCATCCGCGCGGAATACTCGCCCGTGTGAAAGGGGCCTAAGGGTTACATACCATCATAAATCAATATAATGCTATGCGACCCCAGCAGTGCTGCAAGTTCAGGAGGGGAGGTGCGCTGAGAGTCTGGAGCGTGACACTCGCTTGTCTGAAAGCGGCCTTAAAGGGAACCTGTCACCTCTACTATGCTACCCTCACTGAGCGTTTCTAAATATTCATTGTGTTACCCTAAACATATAAATTACACTTTTAATTTCATTTGCAGATGAATTCAATAAGTATTATGCATTTTTGTACTTCCCGCCTATTATGCAAATTAACATAAAAGAGTCATATCTTACTTGTGTTACCAGAGAAGAGTCATATTTTAAAGCTCTGACTCATCTCAGATTAATTTGCATATGTATCAAATCGTTTTTTTTTACACAATAAAAGCACACAAAGCTATGGGGACTGGATATTGCGGATGTGCTAGCGGCCATCTAGCAACCCATGTCCTCAGCTCTATACACAAAATCCCGGTGACAGGTTCCCTTTAAGGCCCCTTGCAGACGAGCGTGTCCGGATTAGGTCCGGAATGCGTCCCGGTGCATTGCGGCAAACCCGTGCGAGTAGGTACCCAATTGCAGTCAGTCTTGAATGCGATTGCGTTCCGTTGTTCAGTTTTTATCGCGCGGGTGCAATGCGTTTTGCACGCGCGTGATAAAAAACTGAATGTGGTACCCAGACCCGAACTTCTTCACAGAAGTTCAGGTTTGGGTTCAAGGTTGTGTAGATTGTATTATTTCCCCTTATAACATGGTTATAAGGGAAAATAATAGCATTCTGAATACAGAATGCATAGTACAATAGGGCTGGAAGGGTTAAAAATAAATAAAAAATAATTGAACTCACCTTAATCCACTTGTTCACGCAGCCGGCATCTCTTCTGTCTTCTTTTGTGAGGAATAGGACCTTTGATGACGTCACTACGCTCATCACATGGTCCGTCACATGATCCATCACCAGCAGTACCAATAAAGTGCTTGTGTGTCCTGTTTCATATTTCATAAAGGCTTTCAGCTAGCATCTAGGGATGGTGTTTTACTGCAAATAGCACACCAAAAAGCACAGGAGCAAAAGACACCACTAAAAACACAAAAGAGCACAAAAACACCATTAAAAAGCTATGTCTGTACCATCCCTCTGTGTTTTTTTTGTTCAGGTACATCAGATTTAGGCCTCTTGCACACAAACGTTGTGTGCCCGTGGCCTTATTACGGCCCGCATACGGAGATGCGGAACGGAAGCACGGATCGGAGTGCTTCCGTGGTGTTTCTGCCCATGCCTCCGCACGGCAAAAAAATTGAACTTGTTCTATTTTGTTGTGGTGTGGACGGATCACGGACCCATTCAAGTTGAATGGGTCTCGATCCGTCTCGGCCGCCGCACGGACGTTGCCCATGCATTGGGGACCGCAAATTGCGGTCCCCAATGCATGGAACGGATGCACAATGTTCGTGTGCAAGAGGCCTTATTGTTACTGTTTACATGAAGATGAAATACTAATATAACCACAACTCAAAAAATACAAAAAACTTTTTTTTTTTTTTTGGGGGGTGGGGGTGGTGTGCCCTTCCTTGTAGACTGTTATAAATAGAAAACCTCCTTTACTTTTTTCAATTCAGAACAAGTAACAGATGATAACAACCACTGCATGAGTGACTAATTATATCAAACTAATTATGCTTTAAGGATAATTAAGCTTGATTCATTTTTATGGGCATAGATAATGCTGAATCTCTGATAATAATATGCTTCTAGAGAGCATATTAATGAACATATGTACTTGCTGTATATTAGTGCTGCTGGAGGAGGGGGCATAACACCCATATTGAAGTTATCCACTCACCATTAAATTACTATAACTTGTTACCAAATTAAATTAAAGAAGCTCTGGTGAATTAAGTATCATTCCCACTTGTCCTAAAGATACAGTTCTAGCTAAATAAACTGCACGCCACCAAAAGGACAATTAAAGACTTCTGAGATGAGAAGAGTTATCTTTGAGGATATCCTGGATAAGGTAACGATGCTTGATGTTAAATTGCTTAATTTTCAATTTTTAAACTTGAATAAACAAGCTGCAAAGAAATCTGGTGAGCGCCGCAAGTTTATTTCTTCTACTTGTTACAATTAAATTGCTTAAGGGCTCATGCACTCGACAGTATTTTGCGTTCAGTATACTGGCCGTTTTTTGAGTTCAGTATGCGGTACAGATACTGAACCATTCATTTCAATGGTTCAGCAAAAAAAAATGAAGTGTCTCCGTGTGCATTCCGTTTCAGTATTTCCGTACCGTGAAAAGATAGAACATGTCCTATTCTTGTCCGCAAATCACTGTGATTGGCTCCATTCAAGTCAATGGGTCCGCAAAAAAAACGGAACACATACGGAAATGCATCCGTATGTCTTCCGTATCCGTTCCGTTTTTGCTGAACCATCTATTGAAAATGTTTTGCCCAGCCCAATTTTTTCTATGTAATTACTGTATAATGTATATGGCATATGGAAAAAACGGAACAGAAAAACGGCAGAGACACAACGGAAACAAAAAATGGAACAACGGATCCATAAAAAACGGACCACAAAACACTGAAAAAGCCATACGGTCGTGTGCATGAACCCTAATAATGCTTTTTCTTCTGCTGACTTCCACAAGTAGGATATTTGAATAAGAATTGAGGTGCTTGCGCTTGGGGCTTTTTTTATTTTATTTCCAGTCATGTCACAGGGTATGTATATTTGAGATTAGGGTTATACGTTGATCTCCAATTACATATATTTTTTTACATAATATTTTTATTGCCCTTATGTGACATGTGCATGGATGGTGTTATTTATTCTTAGCAAGCCTTATCAGAATTGTTATAACTGTTATAATCTGGTTGGGTGACATGATAAATAATAGCTATTGATCCTATTACTTCATATTATTACTTTATACTGGCCCAGCCATTTTTCTACATCTAATAAAATTGGTCACTTTTTATTATGATTTTTGTTATGAGTCCCATTGTTGTTTTGAGTTGTATAGACTAAGGCCCCTTTCACACGGGCGAGTATTCCGCGCGGATGCGATGAGTTGAACGCATTGCACCCGCACTGAATCCCGACCCATTCATTTCTATGGGGCTGTTCACACGAGCGGTGATTTTCACATATCACTTGTGCGTTGCGTGAAAATCGCAGCATGCTCTATATTCAGCGTTTTTCACGCAACGCAGACCCCATAGAAGTGAATGGGTTTGCGTGAAAATCGCAAGCATCCGCAAGCAAGTGCGGATGCGGTGCGATTTTCGCGCACGGTTGCTAGGAGACGATCGGGATGGAGACCCGATCATTATTATTTCCCCTTATAACATGGTTATAAAGGAAAATAATAGCATTCTGAATACAGAATGCATAGTAAAATAGCGCTGGAGAGGTTAAAAAATAATTTAAAAAAATTTAACTCACCTTAGTCCACTTGATCACGCTGCCGGCATCTCCTTCTGTCTCCTTTGCTGATTTTAGGAACAGGACCTGTGGTGACATCACTCCGGTCATCACATGATCCATCACCATGGTAAAAGATCATGTGATGGATCATGTGATGACCGGAGTGGTGTCACCACAGGTCCTGTTCCTACAATCAGCAAAGAAGGAGACAGAAGGAGATGCAGGCAGCATGATCAAGTGGACTAAGGTGAGTTGAATTATTATTATTTCTTTTTTAACCCCTCCAGCGCTATTTTACTATGCATTCTGTATTCAGAATGCTATTATTTTCCCTTATAACCATGTTATAAGGGAAAATAATACAATCTACAGAACACCGATCCCAAGCTGTGAAGAAGTTCGGGTTTGGGTACCAAACATGCGCGATTTTTCTCACGCTTGTGCAAAACGCATTACAATGTTATGCACTCGCCGGGAAAAATCGCGTGTGTTCCCGCAACGCACCCGCACATTTTCCCGCAACGCCCGTGTGAAAGAGGCCTAAGAAATTAAGCATGACAGCTAACAAACAGACACTCATTTCTGTAAATTGACGCTACAGTATTTAATAACTGCTATAAAACAGCATAAGCAAGAAATAAAAAAACAGCAGGTGGCGCTATACAGATACATTTTATTGAATAACTCAGTGGCTATGCAATTTTTTTTATTACAAGCAATTACAAAAGTATAGCACCCACACTGAATCCTGATCCATTAATTTCAATGTGTGTGCACATGAGCATTTTTATTTTTACGCATCAGTTTTGCGTTGCGTGAAAAACGCAGCATGTTCTATATTCTGCATTTTTCACGCAGCCCTGGCCCCATAGAAGTGAATGGGGCTTTAGTGAAAAACGTATTGCATCTGCAAGCAAGTGCGGATGCAATGCGTTTTTCACTGATGGTTGCTAAGAGATATTGTTTGTAAACCTTAATTTTTTTATCACGTGCGTGAAAAACGCATCAAAACGCATTGCACCCACGTGGAAAAAACTGAACGCAATTGCAGACAAAACTGACTGAACTTACTTGCAAAATGGTGCAAGTTTCACTGAACACAAGGGTGCCTGAACACATCCGGAGCCAATCCGTCACGCTCGTGTGAAAGAGGCCTAAGGCTAGGTCTACACGACGACATTTGTCGCGCGACAATAAGTCGCAACATTTGTCGCGCAACATTTTGTTGCACCAATGTCGCGCGACAATTTTTATAATGGCAGTCTATGTCGTCGTGTAGACCTAGCCTTAGGTAACTACTAATATGTAGCTAGCAGAAGAGATCTGTGGGACCTTCTCTGTTTTGATTGAGTGTGAAATCCATTATTTTAACTCTTTCAGCCCGAGAGGATTTTTAGTTTTTCACTCCCTGCCTTTCTGAAGCCATAACTTTTTTATTTTTCCATTCACATAGCTGTATGAGGGTTTGCTTTTTGTAGGACATGTTGCCCTTTCTAATTCCAGCATTTAATATTGCATACAATGTAGTGGGGAGCTGGAAAATGCAAATTTCTAATTCCAATTACTAATAGGGTGAAATTGAAAAAAATAAATTAAAAAAAATTCCGCAACAGTTTATGGGTTTTGTTTTTACAGCATTCCCTATATGTTAAAACTCACCTGTTACTTTCATTCTCCAGGTCAGTACAATTACTTTGATATCACATATGTATACTTACATGCTTTTTAATACTAAAAAAATTAAAACCTTGAAATAAATTATTTTTTAATTTTGGTTGCCATATTCTGACCCCTATAACTTTTTTGTAGTCATGTGTATGGAGATGTGTGAAGGCTCATTTTATGAAGGGAAATCTGTACTTTTCACTTTTCATTTATACCATTTTGGGTGTGTGTGACATTTTGATCACTTTTTATAAAAAAAAATGTGGGAGGTGAAACTACCAAAAACTAATCTCTGTACAGTATTAGAATGTATGGGCTCCAATGAGCCGAATCAGTTATTTGTGAAGTTGCGCATGACTTCATTAAATAACTTTGATTTTTTATTTTTAAAGTGGAAAACCACTTTAAAAATTGGAATCAAACTCGGCTTCAGTTCCGACTGGTACATCAGAACCGAAGCAGAGTTCAGTTCCAAGTTTTAAAGTTGTTTTTCATTTTAAAAATCAAGTAACAAAGTTATTTAACGAAGTCACTCGCGACTTCGCAAATAACTAATTTCGGCTCATCTGAGCCCGTACATTTTAATGGTGTATGGAGACAAATCTTCGTACTGTATTATTCCGAAGTTTTGAGCGAAGCGACTTCAGATGTAGCATTTACTAACGACATTACTTTTTGCCGGTGTTCTGGTTTGTTCATCCCTGCTAACATTGCTTGGATTTAAATTACCATTTACAATATCCACTTCCTTACTGGCTTCAATAGCATCAATGTGTTTATATGTGTTATTATGTTCTTGCCAAAAATCATATACACAAATTTTATGAACAAAGGGGAAAGACAGAAATGAATGAAAGATTCTAAGTACTATATGTGAAAGAGGGACAAAGGCTAACAGTCTGAATAAAATGTGCACCTTAGGGCTTGTTCACACGAACGTTTTTTGCGTTCTGTATACGGGCCGTTTATTGCGTTCTGTATACGGAACCATTCATTTCAATGGGTCCGCAAAAAACCCTGAATGTACTCTGTGAGCATTCCGTTTCCATATGTCCGCATTTCCGTTCTGCTACATTTTGCGACTTGTCCTATTATTGTCCGCAAATCACGTTCTGTGGCTCCATTCAAGTCAATGGGTCTGCAAAAAAAACGGAACACATATGGAAATGCATCCGTATGTCTTCCGTATCCGTTCCGTTTTTGCGGAACCATCTATTGAAAATGTTATGCCCAGCCCAATTTTTTCTATGTAATTACTGTATACTGTATATGCCATACAGAAAAACGGAACGGAAAAACGGAACAGAAACGGAAACACAACGGAAACAAAAAACGGAACAACGGATCCGTGAAAAACGGTCTGCAAAACACTGAGAAAGCCATACGGTAGTGTGAACAGGCCCTTATTCACAGATAATCTCACAAATTAACTCTTAATGAAAATCAACTTTAAAAGATCAATAAGTGCCAGGTCTCATGTGGTTTTCTCCAATTGTACTTAACCCCTTAAGGACCCTGCCATTTTTAGAAAATCTGACACGTGACACTTTAGGTGGTAATAACTTTAAAACACTTTTACATATCCAGGCCATTCTGAGATTGTTTTCTCGTCACATATTGTACTTCAAGACAGTGATAAAATGGAGTCAAAATATATTTTTTTGATTTATAAATTTACCCAAAAAACTGAAAAATTAGCAAATTTCCCTACTTTTATAATAAATAGTAATACCTTCAAAAATAGTAATTACATTCCCCATATTCCTACTTCATGTTTGAATCACTTTTAAAATGACATTTTATTTTTTGGGGACGTTAGAAGGCTTAGAAGTTTAGAAGCAAATCTTTAAATTTTTAAGAACATTTCCAAACCCCAATTTTTTCATGACCAGTTCAGTTATGAAGTCACTTTCTGGGGCTTACATATTAGAAACCACCCATAAATCACCCCATTTTAGAAACTACACCCCGGCCTCAAGCTATTCAAAACTGATTTTACAAACTTTGTTAGTCCTCTGGTATGGAGGGTACATCGATGACCTGCTTATGATATGGTCTGGTGGTGTGGTGTCCATACCAGAGTTGGTTGCTTATTTAAATTCTCGCTTGGATCCAATTCAATTTATTTTTCACTTTGATACCATAGAAATTCAGTTTCTGGATTTGTGCCTGAGGGGCAACTCCACAGCTGGAAGGGTTAATACATCTACCTACCGCAAAGAACTAGCAGGCAACACCACGTTATTTGCACTCTCATGCCACCCACCCCATACCATCCGGAATATTCCTAAGGGAGAGCTGATACGGGCACGTCGCAATTGTTCAGACTTGGACAATTACAATAAGGAAGCCTCTGAAATACGAACTAGGCTGTTGCGTAGGGCATCTACACCCGGCAACATAGAACAAGTTAACAAACTTGTGTCTGATATGGACAGAAACCAGCTGATATTTCCGGGGCTTCGTACATATCAGACTCTGGTCAGTACTCCTAATAAGGATAAACACACTACCCATTTTGTAACACAGTAAAGTCATGAATTTCGAGAGATATGTAAAACCATGAAGAAATATTTTCACATTTTAAATTATGACGGGCAGTGGGCAAATGTGGTATCAGATGGCATGAGATGCGTTGCTAAAAGAGCTCCTACTGTAGGTAACCTAATCAGAGTTTTTTTACTGAAGGAAAATGTAGACAACCAACATGGCTTTGTTCCAAAGGCAGCTTTAGATGCGGACACCGCAAATGCATTTGTTGTGAACACATGGTCACTGATAAGGTCATCAGGTCCACAGTAGATGATAAAATGTTTAATATATAATTGCATATTAATTGCAACTCCAAATATGTGGTAACCTGATTACCTGTGAATCATGTTCACTACAATATGTAGGCTGCACAATTAACCCTTTGAAGAATAGGATACGGAAGCACATCTCAGACATACCTCATTACAAGAGCCGCAATGTCTCAGCCGCGAGTCTTCACTTTGCGGTATTACATGCTGGGGACACATCTGGCTTAAAAGTGCAGGGTATAGAGAGGGTCTTTCTACCACCTAGAGGGGGGGACCACAGAAGAAAACTTTTGAACAGAGAGGGCTATTGGATTTTCCAATTGGGATCCCGCCAGCCATCAGGTCTCAATAAACGCCATGACCTTATATTACAGTATTAGAAAATTGCATTTCTCATTTTTCTATTTTCTGTACTACATATTCATCTATTGTTGTGTCTATTTCAGTTTTCTGTCTGTTATGTCTGTTATATCCATACTGAAATATTTATTCAGTCATATGTGACAATGTTTATAAACATGCTGTTCTTCCTCCACTTTTAATCACCAAGCTATACTCTGTATTTCGTATTTTGCATTTTTTAACTAAGAACCTGTGGGACCTCCCCCTGATACCTCCCCTTCCCAGGTGATCAGTATCAGTCTGTGATCGGATGGGGATATATCAGGGGTGCTCCCTCAGTATTTTGTGTTTGTCATGAAGAAGGACCCTGATGCTATAGAGGTCTGAAACGCGTCACTTGTTACACCCTGCTGTGTGGAATTTTATAACCGCTGTAATAAAGAAGCCACGTATTTACACCTGACCTGAGCTGGACTTCCTTTCCATTTAAATTGTTCGCACATTCCCGCATCCAGGTGCGGTGTCCATGCCCGGAGGGTGTCGTGGAGCAGGTGAGAGCTGCCTTACACCGAATTATCTGTTTGTTAACCCTTTAGGTGCCCCCACGAGAATGAAATGAAAATGGGAATGAAATTTCAAAATGTTACTTTTTTTTAGCAGATTTTACATTTTAATATTTTTTTTTTCAGCACATTAGGGGTTAACAGCCAAACAAAACTCAAAATCTATTATCCTGAATCTGTCGTTTACAGAAACACCCCATGTGTGCTCAAAAACCGAAGTGTGGGCGCACAGTAGGCTTCAGAGTGGAATGAGCACCATATGGCTTTTGGAGAGCGGATTTAGCTGGAATGGTAATTGGGAGCTACAGTATGTCGCATATGAAGACACCCTGAGGTGGCCCTACAATGGAAACCCCCAGAAAAAGTTGCTTTTCACCCACATTTTTCACTTTCACAAGGGGTAACAGGACAAAAAGCACCCCACATTTTGTTACCCATTTCCCCCCGAATACGCCAACACCCCATATGTGCTCAAAAAATGATGTATGGCCGCACGGCAGGTTTCAGAGTGGAAGGAACACCATATGGTGGTTAGGAGAGAGGATTTAGCTAGAATGGTAATTGGGAGATATGTCGCATATGAAGACACCCTAAGGTGGCCCAATAGTGGAAACCCCCAAAAGTGACCCCATTCCGGAAACTACACCCCTCAAGGAATATTTCAAGGTGTGTAGTGAGCATTTTGACCCATCAGGCATTTCACAGAATTAGGAAACGCTTGGCTGTGAATATAAAAAAGGACAATTTTTTCCAGAAAAAGTTGCTTTACACCCACATTTTTATTTTTCACAAGGGGTAACAGGAAAGAATGCACCCCACATTTTGTTACCCATTTCCCCCTGAATACGCCAACACCCCATATGTGCTCAAAAAATGATGTATGGCCACATGGCAGGCTTCAGAGTGGAAGGAGCACCATATGGCGGTTAGGAGAGAGGATTTAGCTGGAATGGTAATTGGGAGCTATGTTGCATATGAAGACACCCTGAGGTGGCCCTATAGTGGAAAACCCCAAAAGTGACCCCATTACAGAAACTACATGCCCATACGAACATTTTAAGTGGTGGAAAGGGTACATTTTACCAAACAGGTGTCTCACAGAAGGCAGCAGAAATACTGGAGAAAGGATTTCAAAGCAGACATTTGTAAAAATGAAAAATTATTAGCAGACACCAATTTTTAACTTTCACAAGGAGTTCAAGTAGAAAATGCACCCCAGTATATGTTCCCCATTTTGCGAACACCCCATATGTGCTCGTAGCCTGCTGTATTGGCGCACAGCAGGCCTCTACAGGCAAAGCCCAAAATATGTTTTTTCCAGGCCTGAATTGGCAGACATAGATTTTAGCTGTCATGTCGCATTAAAAAAAATTCCTGAGGTCCCCAGAAATTAAAAACCCCAAGAAGTGACCCCATTTTGGAAACAGCACCCCCGTACGAACATTTTAAGTGTTGGAAAAGGTACTTTTTACCAAACAGGTGTCTCACAGAAAAGAATATGTAATGGTTGTTGGAAAGTGGATATTCAAGTGAGGTGGACTAAATCAGATATAAAGTGGAAATATTTCAGGGAGCATAAAAATGTATATTCCATAGAAGAATGGTAGATTCTGAAGCAGTCCTGCATGCACAGGCCAGGTTTTTTAGGGCAGGTTTCACATTGGTAAATGGTGTCTTTCCTTATCCCTCTTTTGTGACACACCCTGCATCTTTTTTGGGTCTTTCCCTTGCTTGCTGTCTGGGGGACTTGACCTGGAAAATGTTGCCCTGGTACAACTCGGACACCATGACTTCCTGAAGTACTGGGACCCTCCGCTTAGGTATGAAAGATTAGCCACCTCTTGGAACTGAAGGAAAGTTCCTGTGTGGCCTGAAGATTGAAATAAGAAGTAAGCATTGCACATTGCCATCTGTAAAATGTGTACTGCCAACCTTTTTTTACCACACTTTTGTTTTTCGTGTGGCACTGTAGGGCTTCATAAGTTGATCTGCAAGATCCACCCCTCCCATGTGCCTGTTGTAATCAAGGATGCAGTCTGGTTTTGGGGACAGTGGTAGTGGTGTACAGCGACAGGGGAGCTGGCGTTAGTGTGAATGGGTTGTACACCTCAGCAAACTTGTTGCTGAATTGGTCAATGACAGGCCTAACCTTAAACAGTCGGTCAAATGTTGGGTCGTTTTGGGGTGGGCACTGTGTATTGTCATTGTAATGTAGGAATTTTCGGATTGTTTCAAATAGCTTCCGGATCATGGTCTGACTGTAAATTGGAGTCTGGTAGAAAATGTCAGAACTCCAATATAGCCTAACGTTTGGCTTCTTTACTACGCCCATATGCAGCACGAGTCCCCGAAACTTCTTCACCTCTGCTGCATCTACTGGGGTCCAACCTAGGGGTCTAGCGTATGGCAAACTAAGGTTCTGAGAAATAAATTGTTGGGCGTACAAATTGGTTTGGGCCACCATTAGATTTACAAAATCTTCTTAGAAGAAGATTTAGGAAAACTCTAGCTCAGTGAAGTCCGCACAATCTATCAGAATTCCTGAGTTGCCCACAAACTCAGGAATTTGGGGCTGATAATCATCAGGTGGGTGGGGTCCATGGACAGGGACAGGGAAGGAGAAATCTAGAACAGCTGAAAATGAAAAATTAATCTGTGCAGCTATTCCAGATGTTCTTCTTCTTTCCAGCAGCAAACAGGTTAAATTCGCAGTGGTGGTGCACCACAAGTCGCAGCAAGCCACAGCAGCACAGAAAGGCACAGAACCTCTCTGCAAGCAGTCACCAGCTAGAATGGCTGCTTGCAGGGAAGTTCTGCCTCTTCCTGTGCAGCTAAAAGTGCTGCCATTGGCTGGAGCGTTGTTCCAGCCAATCGCAGCGCTGGCAGGGGACCCAAAATACTGGTGTCCCCTGCCTCACCTCGGATGTGACTGATGCTGACCAGTTCAGCACCGTCCACCGACCTCCACCCGACCCTCCCCGCTGCTGCTGACAGCTTCCTGCGCTGCGATGTGACCGACACATTGATCGGTCAATCGCAGTGCTTGGAGCTGCAGGGAGGTGGATCGGCACCTTGCTGCTCTTTCCCGTCATGGCTGCCTGCCGGTAAGAGCAGCCATGGTGCAGCAATTCCACCCTGATCTTTTTCCAGAGCCACGCAGACCTCATGAAGTACATGTACGCAGGGCCGGTACAAGGCAGGGGCCGAAGGAGCGGGTGCCCTGGGCGCTACCATTTGCGGACAGGAGGGGGGCGCAGGTGAAGTGCCAGCCACGGCCCCCCTACATCATGCTGTGCCCCCCCAACTAAAATGACCCCCCCCCCCCCAAGTGAGCAGCCGCCGCCGGGCACAGGGAGATGAGCGCTTCCATTGCGCTCATCTCCATTGTAAACTGTCTGTGCCAGCGGAGGTGCAGGGGAGGGAGAGGCGTGTCCCTTCCCTTTCCTCTGATAGGCTGCAGGCAGGCACCGAAGTGGAGGAGAGGCCCCGCCCCCTAATTACTCCTGTTTACCTTTCTAAAGCTAAAGGACCTTTGATGATGTCATCACAGGTCCTGTAAGGGAACTGCACAGTGTAAAGTGTAGTTCCCAGGTTAGAACAGTGCATCTGCCAGGACCTGTGATGACATCATCTTCAACATCACAGGTCCTGCAGAATCTAGCAAAGGAACTGCACCAAAAATGGTGTAGTTCCTAGGTTTCAAAGGTACATCTGCCAGGACCTGTGATGACATCATCACAGGTCCTTCAACCCCTAACAGCAAGTATTAAAAGTTCACAAGCAGCTCTGTATTGATCCATACAGACTGGAATGGAGAGGTAAGAGGAGGTCCTCCACTTTTCATCATTTACCCCCCCCCCCTCCATGCCCTGTTTTTACTCATTGCTCACTCATGTATACTACTTCAGACAGTTACCACTACCTCATGTACCTCACAGTGACTATAATGCATAACTGACCACATATTTCTATAAACACTGCATCTACAGTATTATACCTTCTATGTGTCACATCAATACACTGCTCTGTATATATATATATATATATATATATATATACACACACATACATGCACACACACTGCATATATTACACAGTATTATACATGCAATATGTACAGATATATAGTATATACCGCAGTGCACTGATATGTGAGGTATGAGGTATAATAGATGCTGTGTGTACAGATATCAGTACACTTCTGTATATACTATATATGTGAGGTACGAGGTATAATAGATGCAGTGTGTACAGATATATAGTATATACAGCAGTGTACTGATATGTGAGGTACGAGGTGTCAATACACTGCTGTATTTACTATATACCTGTACACACTGCATCTATTATACCTCGTATCTCACATATTACACTACTGTATATACTGTATACACTGCATATATTATACCCCGTACCTCACATATCAGTACACTGCTGTATATACTATATACCTGTACACACTGCATCTATTATACCCTGTACCTCACATATCAGAACACTAGGGAATATACTATATACCTGTACACACTGCATCTATTATACCGCGTACCTCACATAACTGTACACTGCTGTATATAATATACATCTGCATCTATTATACCTCTTTTGTGTGCCAGGGCTGTTTTGTAATCCCATTCCGGCCCTGATGGCATAAATTATAAAACGCAGCAGCAAGAATAGTTCATGGAACAAAGGGAGGGGCTATAAAAGGGGAATGGGGGCCCAATTTAGATTCCTGCTATGGGGCCCAGTGATTTTTATGTACGCCCCTGGCTGCAGGCACTAGGCCGGCAGCCTATCAGAGGCCGGCGCAATGACGTCATCGTGCCGCCTGAGCCTTACATTACAGCGTGGGACACAGGAAGAGGCTGCATCGCATCGCTGACACTTAGGTAAGTATAAGTGGTTTTTTTTTGTTTTTTTTTACAATAGTGTTACTGGCACATTGGGGGGGCTTATTACAAAACTGGCACATGATGATGGGGGGGACTTTATACTGGCACATGATGATGGGGGGGAACTTTATAGTGTTTGTGACTTTCAAAGTCCCACAGTCCTTTGTTCTATTGCTTTAAGTATATTCTTGTTTTGAAACAACATTGATTCTTTCTTAAAAACGGGGGGGGGGGGGGGGGGGGCGCAGTTTGCCATCTTCGCCCTGGGCACCAAATGGCCTTGTCCCAGCCCTGCATGTACGTCATGGGTCTTTAAGTCCCGTCAAGATATGACTTACATGTATGTCAAGGGTCCTTAAGGGGTTAAATTGATTGTCTCACAAAAAATATTCTACCAGTAAATATTTTGAAACTACATGGAATTTATAAACTGAGTATAGCCACTGAGTTACTCAATAAAATCTATGTGTTAGCACCAACTGCTGTTTGTTCTTTTCTTCATTTCTCCGTCTATCTTAGGAACATCGCTTAGGTGGACGCACATGCTCAGTTGCATCCTTCAATCGCCGATAGCCCCCTGAGCTGTGATAAGGAGAGAACTGGAGCAGAATGGCTGACATGGCTGGTTCTAGTTTTGTACTATATAATGTCCGATTTTTATTTTATACAGTAATAATGGGATAATCCTTTTAACAGGGTCATGAAAGTAATAATAAAGGTTAATGAGTAAGAACAGGCAGGGTTGGCTGAAGACGTACAGTTTCAGACATTTCTGGCAACTGAACTGTCTATTCTTACAATAATATTTTTGTCAGCAGGGCCTGCTCAGTCCCCCTGTGACTTCTATACTTCATGTACGTGTAGCAATTTGGATGAAGACTAATATTTATTAGTAGGATCCTGAAATAAAATTGTTTAAAGGGTTGTCCCATGAAAAATATTCTACAGTTTTCGAACCAACACCTGGATCTGATTACTTTTATAATTGCATGTAATTAAAAATGTAGCAAAGCCACTGAGTTATTCAATAAAATGTATCTATATAACGCCACCTGCTGTTTTTTTTTCTTCATATTTCTTTGACCTGCTCACTAAGATGGCCGCACATGCTCATTTTAATCCTTTAACTGCCTCCTCCTATGATTGGAAGAGCTGAGACACGCCCCCTTATCTGCAGCAGAAAAGCTTTCAGCTCAATATAAATCTAGCAGTATAGTGGAAGTCAATGGGAGAACCTGAGCATTAAACCAGGCACCCCCTGCTCTGAAGAAGGGAGGGTGCCTGGTTCATAGTAAAAGGTCAGAAATTTATGGAAACACCACCGAAATGGTTCGGGAACAGCATGGGGAGGATGTCTGGATGCATCTTGGACTCCCAGGTCGCTGCTGGGAACGAATTGTCCGAGTAGTACGCCACTTTTACAGACTGACAATAATACGCACAAAACCGAAGAAAAAATAGATTTTAGAGGAAACATTGTTTGGAAACATTCTTTATATTTACTTGCATATAAAGTGCAAGTGCTGCCAAAAATTACAAGGAAGAGGCACTCCGATACAACCCGTACACCACATAAAGGAGGGCCTCATTCACATTGTGGTACCATTGTTCATGTAGTGGGACTCCTACACTCATTAAGCCTATGAACTAAGTGAAAGGGCTGCCAAAAATTACAAGGAACTGGCACTCCAATACACCCTTTGTTACACATAAAGGAGGGCATCATACACAGCCTTGAAAAATTATGATTGATAGCCTGCTGGTGACCCTCAAAAACATTTGGAGCAAGGGCCTGCTGATCTGACCATCTAAAACATTATGGGTGAGGGCCTGCTGTGGCTTTGGTGACCCTCGATAACCTGGGGCCGATCGCACGTCCCCGTGACGGCGACGATCCATTCGGATGTCTGGCCTATCAACTTTTGATGTTATTGTCAGCGCAATCCATGGTGACTATGGATAACGGGGAATCAGGGTTCGATTCCGGAGAGGGGGCCTGAGAAATGGCTACGGCTACAACATCCAAGCAAGGCACTATGCGAGCAAATTACCTATTAGGTATAATTTGGTGAGGGCCTGCAGATGAGCTGACCCTGTAAAAGATTGTAGGTGAAGGCCTGCTGGTAAGCTGACTCTGTAAAACATTGTATGCGAGGGCCTGCTGGTGAGCTGACCCTGTGAAACATTATATGCGAGGGTCTGCTGGTAAGCTGACCCTCTAAAAAATTATACGCAAAGGGCCTTCAGGTAAGCTGACGCTGTAAAAGATTAAATGCGAGGGCCTGCTGGTGAGCTGACCCTGTAAAACATTATATGCGAGGGCCTGCTGGTGAGCTGACCCTCTAAAATTATATGCGAGGGCTGGCTGGTGAGCTGACCATGTAAAACATTGTAGGTGCGGGCCTGCTGGTGAGCTGACCCTGTAAAACATTTTATGCGAGGGCCTGCTGGAGAGCTGACCCTCTAAAAAATACATATGCGAGGGCGTGCAGGTGAGCTGATGCTGTAAAAGATTGTAGGTGAAGGCCTGCTGGTAAGATGACCCTGTAAAAAATTATATGTGAGGGCCTGCTGGTGAGCTGATCCTGTAAAACATTACATGTAAGGGTCTGCGGGTGAGCTAACCCTCTAAAAATTATATGCGAGGGCCTGCTGGTGAGCTGACCCTGTAAACCATTGTAGGTGAGGGCCTGCTGGTGAGCTGACCCTGTAGAACATTATATGTAAGGGCCTGCTGGAGAGCTGACCCTCTAAAAAATTATATGCGAGGGCCTGCTGGTGAGCTGACCCTGTAAAACATTGTAGTTGAGAGCCTGCTGGTGAGCTGACCGTCTAAAAAATTATATACAAGGGCCTCCAGCTGAGCTGACCCTGTAAAACATTATATGCGAAGGGCATATATGCGAGGGCATTATATGAGACGAATAGGCATGTTGATATGATGGAAGAGGAGAAGGAGGATGAGAAAAGGTAGATTCAACCGTATACCCTTGTTTGTGGTGGAAGGGTTGCATGGGAATACAATGTATTCAATACATTTTAAACAACACATTTAAAGTGCCTTTATTTTCATCAGCTTTCCTCTGATGGAGTCGAGAAGTCATGGTCAATCTAGGCCTTGTTCATTTTTATAAGAGTCAACCTGTCAGCATTTTCAGTTGACAGGTGGATACGCTTATCTGTTATAATGCCACCAGCAGCACTAAATAGCCGCTCAGACAAAACGCTGGTGGCAGGGCAGGGCAGGCCAGCACCTCCAAGGTGCACAGTGCCAGTTCGTGCCACGTGTCCAGCTTGAACACCCAGTAGTTGTAAGGCACTGGGGGATCATTGAGGATGCTGACACGGTCTGATATGTACTCCTTCACCATTTTCCAAAATTTTTCCCTCCTTGTGACACTAGGCCACGCATCAGGGTGCTGTCGGGGTGTCATGAAACTGTCCCAGGCTTTGGAGAGTGTTGCCCTGCCTCTGTTGGAACTGCTGTGTGTTCCCTTGTCTCCCCTTCTCGTTTGGCCAAGGAACTACGGACTACGGACAGCGTTGTCAGATGGAAATTTTTGGAGCAATTTTTCAACAAGGATCTTCTGGTATTGCACCGTTTTGCTCATCCTCTCCACCAGAGGAATGAAAGATGAGAAGTTCTCTTTGTAGCGGGGGTCAAGAAGGGTGAACAACCAGTAATCCGCGTTGTCTCAAATGCATATAGCGCGCGTGTCACGGGAAAGGCAGCCTAACATGAAGTCAGCCATGTGTGCCAGAGTACCAGCAGGCAAGACTTCGCTGTCGTCATCAGGAGGATCACTCTCAATCTCCTCATCCTTTTCCTCCTCTTCTGCCCACGCACACTGAACAGATGGAATTAAACTTCCTTGGGTACTACCATCTGTAAAGGAGGCAACCGTCTTCTGCTCCTCCTCCTCTTCATCGTCCAATTCGCGCTGAGAAGAAGAACTGAGGGTGGTCACCCTGTGTAATGTCTTTCCCCATTTCCACCTCTTCCACATGCAAAGCATCTTCCTTAATTGTGAGCAGCGAGTGTTTGATTAGACACAGGTGTGGGATAGTTACGCTGATAATAGCATTATCGCCGCTCACCATCTGTGTTGATTCCTCAAAGTTTCTTAAAACCTCACAGAGGTCAGACATCCATGCCCACTCCTCGCTTGTGAATAGCGGAAGCTGACTGGAAAGGCGATTCCCATGTTGCAGCTTGTATTCCACTACTGCTCTCTGCTGCTCACAAAGCCTGGCCAACATGTGGAACGTAGAGTTCCAGCGTGTGCTCACTACCTCAGTGATTGACAACTGTGTCTCATCCTCTTCATCAACCTCTTGAGACAATAATTGCCGTTGAGTTATTGGCAACTGTGTCTCATAATCATCCACCTCATTAAACAGTAATTGCCGTTCCTCACCGTTATCTTCTTGTAATTGTGGATGCTCAAGAGTTTGGGAATCAGGACAAAAGATCTGTGCCTCTTCAAGCGTGCTTGGCGAGAGGGCCAAATCAAGGAATGGCGCTGAAAAGAGCTCCTCAGAATATCCGAGTGTGGGATCACTTGTTTGCCCAGACTCTCTATGGTGGGAGGAAGGAGGATCAGGGTGAGGATTGGGTTGAGCAGACTCTTTGCTACTGAGACTGGACTTGGTGGAAGACAGGGTGGTGCTCAACCGACTGGAAGCATTATCTGCTGCAATCCAACCGACCACCTGGTCGCACTGGTCTGACTTCAAGAGTGGTGTCCTGAGCCGCCCTGCAAACTGGGACATGAAGCTAGGTATCGTGGATAATTGTTTTTCTTGTGCTCTGGCAGCAGACACAGTTTTACCGAGCCCAGGGCCACGACCTCTGGTGCACCATCAGCAACACGGCCACTGCTCCATCCCTTACTGCTCGCCTTCTTAATATTAAAGGTTATATATGATTGAAAATCTGTCACACGTACATTAGTGTAGGATTTGGAAGTGTATGCACAAACAAATTTAAAGAGGTATTTAGGATGTGGAAACGTCACACAGGAGATATCCCACAGATAATGTCAATGTTGTCACCAGCGGCTAATAAAAAATTACAGGAAATGTCACAGGTATTTGGGATGAGGAAACGTTATACAGGAGAAGTACCACCGGTAATGTCACTGTGCGCAGCGTCTACGCAAAAAAGTACACTGTATATCACAGATACATTTTTGAAGCGCACACATTACACTGGAGATGTGCCCCTGGTAATGTCACTGTCAGAAGCGGACACCGTCTGCTGAAAAATTACACTGTATGTCACAGATATTTTTGGGATGCGCACACTTTACACAGGAGATGTGGCGCATCTAATGTCACTGTAAGAAGCGGACACCGTCTACGGAAAACGTACACTGTTTTTTTTAGAAGAGCACACGTTACACTGCAGATGTAGAGCTGATAATGTCACTGTCCTCAGCAGACACAGTCTACGGAAAAATTACACTGTATGTCACAGATACATTTTAGAAGCGCACATGTTACACTGCAGATGTGGCGCTGGTAATGTCACTGTCCGCAGCATCCACCGTCTATGTAAAAAGTACACTGCATGTCACAGATAAATTTTAGAAGCGCACACGTTACACTGCAGATGTGGCACTGCGGACAACGTCTGCAGAAAAGGTACACTGGATGTCACAGATATTTTTTGGATGCGCACACTTTACACAGGAGATGTGGTGCAGCTAATGTTACTGTCGGAAGCGGACACCGTCTACGGAAAAAGTACACTGTAGGTCACAGATAAATTTTAGAAGAGCACACGTTACACTGCAGATGTGGTACTGGTAATGTCATTGTCTGCAGCAGACACCGTCTACGGAAAAAGTACACTGTATGTCACAGATAAACTTTAGAAACACACACGTTACACTGCAGATGTGGTGCTGGTAATGTCACTGTCCGGAGCAGACACCGTCTACGTAAAAAGTATACTGCATGTCACAGATAAATTTTAGAAGCGCACACGTTACACTGCAGATGTGGCGCAGCTAATGTCACTGTCCGCAGCGGACACCATCTACGGAAAATACGAAATATCGGCAATATAATTTCCGCGCATGCGCAAATGCACTATACAGTACCCAAATGCACTATAAAGAAAGTATATTGGTATATAACACCCCGCTTCAATCAGTTTTTTTGGGGGACGACTGGTATATCACACCAGTAGAAATTATTTGTTCCAATAACGCTTGTCCCTCTATATACCTGCAGTATCGCAGCAGAACCGCACACTACTGCCGCACAATACAACTGCACTTTAATATACTCTCTAACATAGAAAGTATATTATAACATTGTACAAGAAAGGTCTATCCATTAGAATATACATAAAGATAAAACGCAACCTTTAATCATTTTACTATGAGGGTCAATTCACACGTCCGTAAGTGTTTTGCGGATCCGCAAAACACGGACACCGGCAATGTGCATTCCGCAATTTGTGGACCGCACATCGCCGGCACTATAATAGAAAATGCCTAATCTTGTCTGCAATTGCGGACAAGAATAGGACATGTTCTATTTTTTGGCGGAAACGGAAGCACAGATGCGTAAGTGCAGATCCGCAATGCGGATGTGGATCCGCAAGGGTGGATGCGGACAGCACATTCCGGCCCCATTGAAAATGAATGTGTCGGCACCCGTTCTGCAAAATTGTGGAACGGATGCGGACCCATTTTGCGGACGTGTGAATGGAAAAGATATCCTTCAAAATGAAAATAACTAAAATTATTAAAGTTAAGCAAAAAGCATAGATGTGATAGGCAATAACAAGTGCTCGGCGGCACTAAATCAGGTGCTCGGCGGCACCAAATCAGAAACCATATGTTCTACCACAATCCGGGGAATTCCAGTGCACATCGATGAATCCAGGAGGGAAAGCAAAAAAACATCCATCCCTGGGCTAGATGATGATGTGGTATTGAAGGACAGGGTGGGCAAAGAACTGTCCCTGATATTGCCCTACAGGGGGGTGCTATTCTGGCCCTGATATCCTAACCACAGACCACCCGCCCTGATAAGAGCGACCCTGTCCGGAACCTTACCCTATATAAAAATGGCCCTAGTAAGCCCCTAGCCCCTAGGCCCCTGACTTCCAGGTGATCACTATATAGATCTATGTGTTTTTGACTCATTATAAAAGTATATTATAAGTATTGTATATCGCACCCCTCTGTGTACCAGACATATCGATAGCACACCTATACTAGTGCTTAAAATGACTTTTGTGGCCCTATTAGCTAGCGTTTGGTGTCCCTAACAGCCTGTCCTTGCTCCACACAGCAACCTCTCCCTACACTGGCAAAACACTGAATGTAAAATGGCGGCCAGATCAGGTTTATTTATAAGGTAGGGGGTATGTCCATGTGCTGAAATGTCTCAATTGGCTGTCCAGTACCACCTGATGGATGTGTCATGGGTCAAAGTTCTTCACAATGTAAAAGAATTTGGTGGGCACGAATTTCTCCATATGTTCGCATGTTCGGCGAATCGCGAACACGCAAAGTTCACCGCGAAACGATCGCCGGGCGAACCACAAGGCCATCTCTAACTGCCATGTGCCGAGCATCGAGAAGGCTCATTCACACAACTGTAAGTCGTCCGTGCCCGTATTGTGGCCTGCAAATGGCAGGTCCGCAAAATATGGGCACCAACCATGTGAATTCTGTATCACAGATGCGGCCCATTGACTTGAATGGGTCAGCAATCTGCAAGAAACAGAGGGGAGTGGAGGCACATATCTGAAACCCACGGAAGCACTAGATAGTGCTTCCATGGGCTTTTGGGACAGTGCCTCTGCATTGTAAAAGATATTCCTATGTCGTATCTTTTGCCATATATTGCAGATCGTGAGCCTCATCAAGTCAATGGGTCCGCGCCACAATACAGGATTCACGCAGGCGGTGTCCATGCATTGCGGACTGCACTTTGAGGTCTACAGCACGGGTATGGACAGCTTACATTCGTGTGAATTCAGCCTAAGTTCTCATGCATATGACCGTATGTAATTTGCGCCCCACAAAAAACAAGTCCGCAAAAAATACAGATAACATCTGTGTGTATTCGGTATTTTTAGGAACAGAACAGCTGGGCCCCTAGTAAAAAAATGTACTATCCTTGTCCGTTATGTGGACAATAATAGGACATGTTCTATTGTTTTACGGAACGGACATACGGAAACGGAATGCACACGGAGTAACCTCCATTTTTTTGCCAGCCCATTGAAATGAAAAGTTCCTCATACAGCCTAAAAAAAATATTTGAACGGACACGGAAAGAATATATGTTCGTTTGCATGAGCCCTAAAGCTGTAAATTTAAGGCAACCTTCTTCTGAATTACTTGTTTGTAAAGGTTTGTCCACAGTTTGTGAAGGTTGTCATTTACAAACCAATTTCTATTGATAGTCAAAAAATTACTTGGGGATGCAACATGGTGCATATCTTTAAAGGGATTCTGTCATGACATTTTAGGCCTATAACCTAAACATATGGCCAGGTCCGTACTAATAACCTGAATCCGAAACTGTCCTTATTAAATCTGCCTGTGGCTCTATTAGCACATAAAACTGGTTTTTATAACCTGTTATTCACCTACCTAAGGTGCCCAAGGGGACGTCCCTTCATACAGTGTGCCCGGCTGCACCCATCTCCATCTGGTGTCCAGCTTCGCCTTCCCAGTTGAAATCGCCGCCTTCCTCACCTCAGCCCCGCCTCCGCAATCGTCCGTTCCCTCAGGTTATGCCTAGTGCGCACGCGCGGGATCTGGCAGAGGGACCGGACGATTGCGGAGGCGGGGCTGAGGTGAGGAAGGCGGCGATTTCAACTGGGAAGGCGGCGCTGGGCACCAGACGGAGATGGGTGCAGCCGGGCACACTGTATGAAGCGACGTCCCCTTGGGCACCTTAGGTAGGTGAATAACAGGTTATAAAAAACTGTTTTATGTGCTAATAGAGCCAAAGGCAGATTTAATAAGGACAGTTTCGGATTCAGGTTATTAGTACGGACCTGGCCATATGTTTAGGTTATAGGCCTAAATTGTCATGACAGAATCCCTTTAATATGGCAACCTGTTCCAAAGATATCCCTATAAATCTCTTACTTAAAGGGGTTACATATAATGTTGATCACGAATATTCGAATTGCGAATTTTTATCGCGAATATAGGTACTTCGAAAATTCGCGAATATTTAGAATATAGTGATATATATTCGTAATTTCGAATATTCGAGATTTTCGTAATGCGAACTTTCGTAATGCAAATATTTTTATCGCAAATGTTTCAATTGCCGAGTAAAAACATGATTCCTCCCTGCTTCTTGCATGACTCATTGGCCCACAAGCAAGAAGCAGGGAGAAATCATGACTTTAAATGGGATAAATGATAAATATTCTAAAAAACTAATATATAGCACTATATCGAATATATTTGTTTTTTCGAATATTCGTAATATTCTAAAACAAGAATATATAGCAATATAGCGAATATTCAAAAAAAATGAATATAGAGCAAATAAGCTAATATAGTGCTATAATCTTCTTTGTCTAATAGTTGTCATTTTTTTCTCATCTGAAGTTCAGATTGGAAAAAAATTTAAACTATTGAAAAAAAAAGATTATAGCACTATATTAGCTAAATTGCTCTATATTCGTTTTTTTTCGAATATTCGCTATATTCAAAAACAAGAATATATAGCAATACAGCAAATATTCGAAAAAAACTAATGTAGAGCAATTTAGCTAATATAGTGCTATAATCTTTTTTTTCAATAGTTAAATTTTTTTTCCAATCTGTACTTCAGATAAGAAAAAAATTACAACTATTAGACAAACAAGATTATAGCACTATATTAGCTAAATTGCTTTACATTCGTTTTTTTTGAATATTCGCTGTATTGCTATATATTCTTGTATTAGAATATTACGAATATTTGAAAAAACTAATATATTCCATATAGTGCTATGACTCATTGGCCCACAAGCAAGAAGCAGGGAGGAATCATGATTTTGCTCGGCAATTGAAAAATTTGCGATCCGAAAATTCGCATTACGAAAATTCGCATATTACGTGATTATTACCTTGCCGATTTTTCGAGTAAAAAAATCGGAGAATATAACGAGTATTCGAATTTGAGAATATCGCGAATTCGAATATGACCCCTGCCGCTCATCACTAGTTACATAGTTAATACGGTTGAAAATAGACATAAGTCCATCAAGTTAAACCCAAAGCCACTAAATGGGGTTGAGCTGCTCCTACAGTAGTTGTCTGATTTATTTTTATTTCACCAAAGTCATGGCAAAAGTCTGAAGTTAAGGATGCTGGAAATGGCTGGCCAATAACTGGTGAGTATAGATTCCTTTTTACATTTTCTAACATTTAGTGGCTTAGGGCAGGTTTTTAAAGAACTGGGACAACACCTTTAATGTAAGGAATACCATACAAAGGTTGCTCATATAATTATTTAGCACACCACCAAAGCTGTTTCATACATACTTTCATGTTTTTTGACTGAACTAATAGCAGTTTTAAAGGGGTTGTCCAGGTTCAGAGCTGAACCCAGACATACCTCCATTTTCACCCAGGCAGCCCCCCTGACTTGAGCATCGGAGCAGTTCATGCTCTGATGCTCTCCTTTGCCCTGCGCTAAATCGTGCAGGGCAAAGGCATTTTCCGGAGTTCCGGTGACGTACCGGGGCTCTCCATGGGGCTGCACTAAAGCACGCCCATCAGAGCCGGTGACGTCACCGAACACACTGCCGGGAGTGTGTTATTGTAAGCAAAAGAGCCCTTGTCCTGCGCGATCAACACTAACAGTGACAGAGTCTGTAGATGGCAGCAGTATGATGAGGCCACCGAGTGGCACAATGACAGAGTCTGGAGGTGGCGGCAGCATCAGGAGATTGTCATTGTTTTAATGTACTTTTTGTATATTTGTTGTTTCATAATATATATTTTCCTCACAGTTTCAGACGTCACACGACCTCACACTTTTCAGTCACCCATCATTTTTACTGGAAAAAAAAAATTTTGAAAGAAAAAATTTCACCACGACGTCATTCGTTTCATACAGCAAAAGGAGTTTTGCAGTCACCCATCAACATTATCTGGAGTCTGGAGGTGGTGGATGCAGCAGCAGCATCATGAGAAGGCCACCGAGTGGCACAATGACAGAATCTGTAGATGGCAGCAGTATAATGAGGCCACCGAGTAGCACAATGACAGAGTCTGGAGGTGGAAGCAGTGACGTCACACAACGTCATTTGGTCCATACAGCAAATAGAGTTTTTCAGATACCCATCATTTTTACCGAAAAAAATAACACTTTGAAAGAGTGGCGCAATGGAGGTGGCAGCATCCGGAGACCACAGAGTGGCAAGGTGACATAATGTGGAGATGGCAGTAGGATACCACAGAGTGGCAAGGCAACATAGTGTGGAGTTGGCAGCAGCATGAGGAGACCACAGAGTGGCAAGGTGACATAATGTGGAAATGGCAGCAGCAGGATACCACAGAGTGGCAAGGTGACATAGTGTGGAGATTGCAGCAGCATGATGAGACCACAGAGTTGCAAGGTGACATAGTGTGAAGATGGCAGCAGCATCAGGAGGCCATAGAGTGGAAAGGTGACATATTGTGGAGATTGCAGCAGCATGAGGACACCACAGAGTGGCAAGGTGACGTAGTTTGGAGGTGGCGGAAGCATCAGAAGACCACATAGTGGCAACGTGACATACTGTGGAGATGGCAGCAGCATAAGGAGACCCCAGAGTGGCAAGGTGATATAGTTTGGAGGTGGCGGCAGCATCAGGAGGCCACAGAGTGGCAAGGTGACATAGTGTGGATATGGCAGCAGCAGCAGCAGGATACCACAGAGTTGCAAGGTGACATAGTGTGGAGATGGCAGCAGCATCAGGAGGCCATAGAGTGGCAAGGTGACACAGTGTGGAGATAGCAGCAGCATGAGGATACCACAGAGTGGCAAGGTGACGTAGTTTGGAGGTGGCAGCAGCATCAGGAGACCACATAGTGGCAAGGTGACATAGTGTGGAGATGGCAGCAGCATCAGGAGACCCCAGAGTGGCAAGGTGACATAGTTTAGAGGTGGCGGCAGCATCAGGAGGCCACAGAGTGGCAAGGTGACATAGTGTGGATATGGCAGCAGCAGGATACCACAGAGTGGCAAGGTGACATAGCGTGGAGATGGCAGCAGCAGCATCAGGAGACCACAGAGTGGCAAGGTGACATAGTGGGGAGATGGAAGCAGCATGAGGAGATCAGAGTGGCAAGGTGACATAGTGTGGATATGGCAGCAGCAGGATACCACAGAGTGGCAAGGTGACATAGTGTGGAGATGGCAGCAGCATGAGGAGACCACGGAGTGGCAAGGTGATATAGTGTGGATATGGCAGTAGCAGCAGCAGGATACCACAGAGTGGCAAGGTGACATAGTGTGGATATGGCAGCAGCTTGAGAAGGCCACAGAGTGGCAAGGTGACATAGTTTGGAGATGGCAGCAGCAGCTGCATCAGGAGACCACAAAGTGACCCGGTAACAGAGTGGGACGGAGGGTGGCAATACCAGTACCCGCTGACAAAGGTGGGTGCAAGAAGGAGCACTTGGCATCAGATGTGTTGTATCAGGCGAGTTGCAGCATCAGAATAGTAGCTGAGGCAGGCAGCCAGAAGAAACCGGTCTCTTTTGTCAAATTGTTGGTGTGGCACCATTGCAATAGTCGAATTCGCGATATTTTGCTAATTTTTGGCCGAATATTCGCCATAAATTTGCAAATTTGAGAATTCGTGATCTCCAGTCATTGTTTACTTGATTGCAAAAATCGGCAATGTCATATATTTGAGATAAATTTGAGATTAGAATATTCAACACTATTCGCGAATACGAATATATAGCACTATATTCTAAATATTTGCGAATTCTCTAAGTGGTGATATTCGAGATTAAAATTAGCGATTTGAAGATTCGCGCTCAACACTAGTCATATCAAATGTATTGTAGTATCATGCAGTAATTCTCAGGCTGGCAGTGTCATTTACCTTTATTCGCCCCTAGGTGGTGCTGGCACCACTTATATATATAGCTGGGGGGTGTCAAGTCAGTGTGTGTGTTGAGGATGAGAATTAAGAGAGAAGGAAGTTAATGGAGGAGGTGGAAATTAGTTTTTCCACCAAAATAATTTACAAAATATTTTACCATATATAACTGCAGCGCTGAACGCTGAACTAAATTTGTTTTTCCACCGAAATTCACAAAAGATTTTACCACATATAACTGCAGTGCTGAACGCTGAATGAAATTTGTTTTTCCGCCAAAATAATTCACAAAAGATTTTAACGCATATAAGTGCAGAGCTGAACGCTGAATAAAATTTATTTTTCCACCAAAATACTTCAATAAAGATTTTACCACATATAATGAAGCACGGAGATGGAAAGGGTCTTCATATTCCACCCGCACTATACGGACGTCTCAGAAATGAACTGCTGCTCCCGACAGCAGCTCCTGGGAAGGTCATGGATAGTCCCGGTCATCCGGCATCTTTTCGCTCCGCTGAAGGATTATTTTGAAAGTGTGTAGAAGCCACACAGGGCCCCCACGCTGCAGATTTATCATGGAGATTTAACCGCATATAACCGCAGCGCTGACCACTGAATAAATTTAGTTTTTCGACCAAAATACTTCAATAAAGATTTTACCACATATAACCGCCACACTGACTGACTGCTACCAGCGCTACTTCCGTGAACCCCTGCTACTTCCCGGGTAGGTAGGCTGCTGCGAAGCAGGTGCTCTACCCCGGGCACGTTTGGCTCCTGACCTCCCACTGCTGCCACCCTGCTGAATCCCAGCCATGCTTTCAATACATATAACCGCTAACATGAACTGAGAATGTATTTTTCTGTTTGTACTGAAATAGGCCACTAAACGCTTTCAACACATATAACCGCAGCTGACGTGAACTGAGAATGCATTTTTCTGTTTGTACTGAAATAGGTCACTAAATGCTTTCAACACATCTCACCACCGCCGACATGAACTGAGTATGTATTTTTCTTTTTGTACTGAAATACAAAATAACACATATAACCGCCACACTGACTGACTGCTACAGCCGCTACTTCTGTGAACCCCTGCACCACTACTTCCCGGGCAGGTAGGCTGCTGCGAAGCAGGTCCTCTACCCCGGGCACGTTTGGCTCCTGACCTCCCACTGCTGCCACCCTGCTGACTCCCAGCCATGCTTTCAACACATTTAACCGCCTACGTGATCTGAGAATATATTTATCTATTTGTACTGAAATAGGCCCCTATATGCTTTCACCAGAAATAACTGCAACAGTGTAGTGCATATATATTTTTCTTATTTTACTGAAATACGCCCCTATACGCTTTCAAAAGAAATAACTGCAACAGTGCAGTCCGTATATATTTGTCTTTTTTTACTGAAATATGCTTCTATATGCTTTCAACAGAAATAACTGCAACAGTGCAGTGCGTATATATTTTTCTTTTTTTAATGAAATATGCCCCTATATGCTTTCACCAGAAATAACTGCAACAGTGCAGTGCATATATATTTTTCTTTGTTACTGAAATACGCCCCTGTAACAAAACGCCTAGCACCCCGACCAGGTACCTCCGTTGATAGAAGCTCCTAGTGCTTCCAGAGGACTCCAAGCACTCCACTTGACACCGTCAGCACTGCAGACCCCACGAACCGCCGAAGCTTGGTGGAGGTCTCGCCGTCTCCTACCCACCCTGGACCTACGACAAGGCTCCAGGCTCCAGTGGGTGAACCTCTCCTAAATGCAGAGAGCAGGAACCATGAACAAGCTCTTACAAGAGCTTATACTCAGGGGAGTATTGTGATATAGCAATCCCCAAGAGTGTAGTTATCCCATTCCCCAAACATGAGCCAAAACTTCATGAAGGTATAAAAACAGGAACTCTCTTTATTTGAACACACAAGCATTGATTTATACACATCTTCCAACAAGGTTACCACCCACAGGGTTTTGTAAAAACAGCCAATCACATGCATTTCCAGTATTCAAACCTTCCCAGCAATTGTACACAAAATCCCCTTCCCTCTGTCTGTAACGCAATCAACAAAATACAATGAGCATTGTCTGAGACGCAATTAGCTAACACACTGGCATTGTCTGAGACGCAATCCACAAAATACAATTACCAAACGTAATGGGCTAACTTAATCACTACCAGACAGAAAACACACATTTTTCCCAACACACAGAAAACACCTCAAAACCCCACACATCCCTATAATGTATACATCCATGGACAGCTCTGATCTGGGTGAACAACATATCCAAAAATCACACAGATCTGAGCAGGGGTTCCCGAATTCCATGGAAGTCACATTTGACCGGCCGCAAGCATGGCTTTCCTGCCCAAAACAGTTCCACAGATTTAAGCTGTGCGGCCGGTCTGTCTTCTCCTTCAAAGTTAGTATGGGCCATAATCCTGGGGCAGGAGGCTGGCAAACAGCCCCCTCCAAAACACTGTGGCGAGGTTGGTTTCGCCACACATCTCCCCCTCCCAGGGAAGACTAACCAGATACCTGACCTCACGCCGGTCAGTACTTGAGTTAGTCTGGCAGTCCACCCACAACCCAATACTGGACCTGTTGAATTTTGGGGCCTGACTCTGTTCTGTATGTCCCCAGCTGTTGAGTGGGCATCTGCTACTCCTTGCTTCCTTGTGGTTCTCTAGCTTGGAGCTGAAGGTACTTGGTGGGCAGAGGCCGACTGCGCTCTGCCCAGATGCCAGCTCTTCCGCTGGGGTAGCCAGTTGGGAGTCAGCCTCTGGACAAGAGGATAGGGGAGGGCAGAGGCCGACTGCGCTCTGCCCAGATGCCAGCTCTTCCGCTGGGGTAGCCTGTGGGAAGTCCGGCTCTGGAGAAGAGGATAGGGGAGGGCAGAGGCCGACTGCGCTCTGCCTAGATGCCAGCTCTTCCGCTGGGGTAGCCTGTGGGAAGTCCGGCTCTGGAGAAGAGGATAGGGGAGGGCAGAGGCCGACTGCGCTATGCCCAGATGCCAGCTCTTCCGCTGGGATAGGGTCAGGGAATCCTGCCCCCAGGACCTTGTTGCGGATCAGCTGTGGAGAGGAGGGATCGTTTACCTCCTCCTCCTGGCATTCCTGCAGAGTTGGTGGGGGATCCGTACCGACCGTCCAGCATCCTGGTAGGCCTGGTGCAGAGACTGCGGTCCCATCTGCACCATCGGAGTTAGGGGTGCTGTCCCCCTGTGGTTGGGGAGAGAGACCGGTTGTCTCCTCTCCCTTCAAAGTACACTGCCGCTGGGGAGTGAGACCGACTGTCTCCACTACCCATGATGCTGGTTGTTGCAGGGGTGAGGGACTGACCATCTCCTCCCCTGGACTCCCAGTGTCAGTTGGGGATCTGGGCCGCCTCCCCAGCCACCCTGTTGGGCCGGTGGAGTGACTACGGTCCCATCTCCACCTGCCGACTGGGGTTCCTCCCAGTACCAGTCTATGAAGTCCCCTACCTCCACAGTTGGTGAGGAAGTAGGGGATACCTCAGCTGTGACTTGCCAGGGGTAGGGCTGCAGGTCTGGGCCTGGTATCCAACTGTCTTGTATCTTGCGCTGGGCTTGAATGGAGCAAAACAACTGTTGATAATCTTGCTCCAGCTCCCACTCCCTTAGTAAGGGCCATAATCCTGGGGCAGGAGGCTGGCAAACAGCCCCCTCCAAAACACCGTGGCGAGGTTGGTTTCGCCACAGCCCCTGTACACTTTCAACAGAAATAACTGCAGAAGTGAAATGCATATATATTTTTCTTATAGTACTGAATAAGATACTAAGACATAAGCCTCTAAAGGCTTTTCAACATAAGACTTGTAGCCCAATAACAAATAGCTGGAATGACAAAGCTGTCTAATGACTATTTCGATACCCAAATAATCGTTCCCTGCACTTCCTAAATCACTTTCCTATCAATGTCCCTAGCGCCTTCTGACGTCTCTCCGTGCACTAAGATGCTGTGAAATGATTCCTCCTTATCCTTTCCCTGCACTTATAAATCATTTTTTCTCTCTTTTTTTCCACAAACGTTTTTCCAATAGCTGTCCTTAGCGCCTTCACATGTCTTTCCCTGCACTCTGAACGCTGGAAAATGGCAGAATCTAAAATGGCTGCCGTATTTACAGGGCTGTGACATCACAGGGCTGGCTGACTGCTGATTGACTGCATGTAGGCATGTCAATCAGGGTGATCCCGCCTTCCCAGAGTTCCTTGCCCCATGGCCTCAGTCCTCACAGGTGTTGCCGCCATTTTAGGAAAAATGCGATTCTTTACCACGAAGCGTGAGGAAATTTGCATTCGTTCCGAATTCCACTTCGTCAGCTTCGATTCGCTCATCTCTAGTCATCAGTATAAAAATCTCGGAAAACCCTTTTAAAGTATAATTGTCGTTTCAGTTTATTTTTAAAATTGTGCAGGGATGGAAATGTTAAACATATTTGTGATATACTTTACTTGGGATAGATGTTTCTTTTTACTATAAAACAGGATGTAAAGAATATTTTTAGCAAAGCTGAGCATTTCTAAGGAGAGTCTGTTTTCAGTCTTCAGCTTTCTACTGAATGCTAAAGATGCCTGTATAAGGCCTCATGCACACGACCGTTGTGTGCATCCGTGGCCGTTGTGCCGTTTTCCGTTTTTTTTCGCAGACCCATTGACTTTCAATGGGTCCGTGGAAAAATCGGAAAATGCACCGTTTTGCAGCCGAGACCGTGATCCGTGTATCCTGTCCGTCAAAAAAATATGACCTGTCCGATTTTTTTGACGGACAACGGTTCACGGACCCATTCAAGTCAATGGGTCCGTGAAAGAACACGGATGCACACAAGATTGGCATCCGTGTCCGTGATCCGTGGCCGTAGGTTAGTTTTTATACAGACGGATCCGAAGATCCGTCTGCATAAAAGCTTTTTCATAGCTGATATAAAACAATATACTGGGCACTCACACTACACATGGAACCGTACGGAAATAGTAATTAAACAATTTATTAATAATATATTAAACAATTTAATAATAAGCTGGATGTGGATGATAAAAAAGCAATACAATATACTGTGCTACTGTGCTACTTAAAATCTAAAATGGAATACATTGGTAAAATACAATTAAATATATAATAGACTAGCATTGATAAAGTTAAACTCAATTAATAATGCAGCTAAAATGTGGAATAGCAGAGATGGTGCTTCATAAATAATATCTCAATCCAAGTTAGGAATGGGTAATAAGTTAGAAAAGTCTCCGATTATTCCAAAGGACAAAAAAGCAATGCAGGCAGTGTTCTCTTATAGTGAGTGTTAGTTGCGGCGTCCCGCTTCTACTCACTGTTCAGTAATTATAAGTATTCCTTTCACTGCTGCGGTTCCGGTTCCAGTCTATGTCGCTCTGGGCACCGCTCCGTGTAATTCTAGAGCCGATGTCCTCCAAGCTTCTGCTTGCCTGCTTCCACGCTGGTATAACTCGGCGGTCACGAAAAAAGAGCTTGTTCTCTGGGTATGAGAATTAACAGCTCCTCGTGAGTCAGCGTGCCAGGTCCTCTTTGCTTGGGAAGCGTTCCGGATTTATAGCGCCAACCTAGAATGATTGCGGCACTGGGTACAACAGAAGTTCATGTGAAGGTAAGCTGGGGGTCTTGGATCAAACGCGTTTCGGGGCTTCACGTTGCCCCTTCCTCATCACTGAGGAAGGGGCAACGTGAAGCCCCGAAACGCGTTTGATCCAAGACCCCCAGCTTACCTTCACACGAACTTCTGTTGTACCCAGTGCCGCAATCATTCTAGGTTGGCGCTATAAATCCGGACCTGTCACTTACCAGTAGGAGGAGCTCCCGGCCGGACGCAGACATCGCAGCTCGCAGGTAAGTATAATGGTTCTACAAATTGCTAAGTAACCATGGCAACCGGGACTGCAGTAGCGTCCTGGTTGCCATGGTTACCGATCGGAGCCCCAGCGATTAAACTGGGACTCCGATTGGTACACTCCGCTGCCACCAATGATAGGGGGGAGATTTTAATTAGGAGGGGGAGGGAGGGGAGAAGGCCCACTGGCCACCAACGAGTTAACTACAGGGGAGGGAGGGGGGGGCCCACTGGCCACCAACGAGTTAACTACAGGGGAGGGAGGGGGGGGCCCACTGGCCACCAACGAGTTAACTACAGGGGAGGGAGGGGGGCCGGCCGCACTGGCCACCAATGAGTTAACTACAGGGGAGGGGGGGGGCCCACTGGCCACCAATGAGTTAACTATAGGGGAGGGGGGGGCCGGCCGCACTGGCCACCAATGAGTTAACTACAGGGGAGGGAGGGGGGGGCCGGCCACACTGGCCACCAATGAGTTAACTATTGGGGGGGGGGCTGCCCCCTGCTGCCTGGCAGCACCTGCCAGGCAGCAGGGGGCAGTCATGTACACAGTTCATTTTGTATATTCTAACCTGAAGCGTCCCCATCACCATGGGAACGCCTGTGTTAGAATATACTGTCGGATTTGAGTTTCACGATGTAACTCAAATCCGACGGTATATTCTAACATAGAGGCGTTCCCATGGTGATGGGGACGCTTCAAGTTAAAATATACCATCGGATTGGAGAAAACTCCGATCCGATGGTATATTAACTCCTGACTTTACATTGAAAGTCAATGGGGGACGGATCCGTTTGAAATTGCACCATATTGTGTCAACGTCAAACGGATCCGTCCCCATTGACTTGCATTGTAATTCAGGACGGATCCGTTTGGCTCCGCAAGGCCACCAGGCGGACACCAAAATGACTTTTTTTTCATGTCCGTGGATCCTCCAAAAATCAAGGAAGACCCACGGACGAAAAAACGGTCACGGATCACGGAAAAACGGAACCCCGTTTTGCGGACCGCAAAAAAATACGGTCGTGTGCATGAGGCCATAGTCAGATAGGCAGGGTGATTGGTAGTGACAAGAGGCGGCTAGAAGCCTCTGTATGTTACACACAGTTGTTTTCAGTGCTCAGTAACACACTGAAGACAGATTCTCCTTAGAGCTTTGTTAAGACCCTTTGCATCCTGTTTTCTAGAATAAAGAAAGGTCTTTCCCTAAAAAAGTATATTACAAACATTTTTAACATCCCTGTTGCTACACTATATTAAAAATAAACTGAAATGGCAGCTATACTTTAGGTTTTAGATTCTTATACATACTGGATATCTTCAATAGGTATAGAATTGAGATAGCTAAACTTCAAAAAATTAGTTTCCGGTCCATCTCAGTTGAATTACAGATGTAGTAGAGTTAACACACATGCTTTATGAGACATGTTATCTAAGCTAAATGCATTAAGCAAACACCTTCAATTGCTTTTCAATGGCTTTTGTTTCAAGATAACATGATGAGCTAAGAAATTTGAGTTAAGAGTTTGTGTGTTAACCCTGCTACATCTGTAGCCATTTGATTGAATTTGGTCCGAATAATTTCAATCCCAGTCAATAGTGCCCTGAAAAGTCATGTATGACACTCTGAAGTCTCCTGGGATTGTATCAAACTCTTTACCAAATCTTTAATGGCAAGACAGCATTAGTACAAAACACGAAACTTTTGGATTCAACAAAATTGGAATCTTTTGGCAAATTCGTAACAAATTTGATTTGTGTAGAATCAATTTGCTCATCTCTAACATACAAAATACCAATCAAGTCCTAATGTGAATGTCATTAAAACAACATTATTCTTAATCGAAGATTAACATGCAGGGCCAACATTTTATATCAAACGAGTTTTCAGTGAATAATTTAATGGTGATTTATACACAAACATCTATAATTCATTGTAGCCAAAAGGAAATTCTGTCTATAGGACAGAAATAGATGGTGTATTATCACAGTTTAATATAGAGCTCAATTATTTGTGACATGATTAAAGATTGTAAGTAAGGCCATTGGGAACAATGAGGCATGGTTTTCAAACCGGAATATGTGCCAAAATTTGCAAGAAATGTCCACCTTGAGAACATACCCTAAAGGGGTTTTGCAGCCAGTACATATTGATGACCTGTCCTCAGGAAAGGTCATCAATATGTGATCGGTGGGGGTCCGACAGCCAGAACCCCCCCGTAGATCAGCTGTTTGAAGAGAAGATGGCACTCGTGCGAGCGCTACTTACTCTTCAAGATTACACTGTGCATTTTCTCTGAGATTTTTAGCGGCACATTGTAATTACAAATGCTTGTTCCATTCACTTCAGTGGGGTGAGCACCTTTAATTACACTGCACTAGTAACATAGTAACATAGTACATAAGGCAGAAAAAAGACATTTGTCCATCCAGTTCGGCCTGTTATCCTGCAAGTTGATCCAGAGGAAGGCAAAAAAAAAAAACCCTGTGAGGTAGAAGCCAATTTTCCCCACTTTAGGGGAATAAAAAATTCCTTCCCGACAACAATCAGGCAATCAGAATATCTCCCTGGATCAACGACCCCTCTCTAGTAGCTATAGCCTGTAATATTATTACGCTCCAGAAATACATCCAGGCCCCTCTTGAATTCCTTTATTGTACTCACTATCACCACCTCCTCAGGCAGAGAGTTCCATAGTCTCACTGCTCTTACCATAAAGAATCCTTTTCTATGTTTGTGTACAAACCTTCTTTCCTCCAGATGCAGAGGATGTCCCCTCGTCACAGTTCTGGGGATAAATAGATGATGGGATAGATCTCTGTACTGACCCCTGATATATTTATACATATTAATTAGATCTCCCCTCAGTCGTCTTTTTTCTAAAGTGAATAACCCTAATTTTGATAATCTTTCAGGGTACTGTAGTTGCCCCATTCCAGTTATTACTTTAGTTGCCCTCCTCTGGACCCTCTCCAGCTCTGCTGCAGTAAGTGAGACAACACCCAATATAATCTTGAAGAGGAAGTAGCACTTGCACAAGCGCCGCCTTCCCCTCAATCGGACCACCACTGATCAGATGGTGATGACCTATCATGAGTATAGGCCATCAATATGTACTGACTGCACAACCCCTTTCACGGAGTAGTGGATAATAGGAAAAATATCTCTGCTAACTACAGGTAAAGTTATTTTGTGTCTGTTATTAAAACAGTTGTCCAGGGTCAAACAATGGGGTACACTTCTTTTCAAGAAATGGTTCCATGTAAACCGGGTTTAACTGCAATAAAACAGTAGATACACAGTCTGTAGACAAACGTGGTGTTTCTAGCAAAGATGTAAACCCTTTTGTCCGATCCTGGACAATCTCTAAGAATCTAAGAATTAGGACTCATGCACATGACCGTATGTATTTTACAGTCCACAAAAAACGGATCCGCCAAAAATACGGATGATGTCTGTGTGCATTCCAGATTTTGCGGAACGGAACAGCTGGCCCCTAAAAGAACAGTATTATCCTTGTCCGTAATGCGGACAATAATAGTACATGTTCTATTTTTTGGCGGAACGGACACACGGACATATGGAAATGGAATGCACACAGAGTAACTTCCATTTTTTTGCCGACCCATTGAAATGAATAGTTTCGCATACGGTCCGCAAAAAAATGGAACGGACACGGAAAGAAAATACAATCGTGTGCATGAGCCCTTACTCTCATCCCCCATGATACATGACTTAGGCTCTGCTCATATTATTGCTAGACTAGTCTCCAAGGCTAACTTTGAATTTCTATTGTTTTTGGATGGTAAGGAAAATGCAGCACTCTTCTTGCCATTAATAAATAGATGGAATCTACCAAGATTTTGTTAGGATCTGTTTCAAAACAGATCCAGCAATGCTTTCTTGGCTCCTTCATCTGTAAGTTGCCATGGAGGCAGCCTTGCAGTCCTATTTTCATATGGTGACTTGGGTGCTCCAACTACTAACACCCAGATGGACCTTTTTTGCAAACTGCTAGCAATTCATTCATAAACTTATAGAAGGGATAATAAAATAATTTCACAACATAGAGTCATAAGATTAGATGTTCCAGAATTGTTATTACATGGTGATGCAAGTAATTACTAAAACTGATGTGTCGGGAGAGGTGACAGGTAGTGTTGAGCGAGCATGCTCGGCCGAACACCAGTTCGGCTCGAGCATCGCGATGCTCGGAACATCGCGGTGTTTGTCCGAATACCGCATGTGCTCGAGCACGATGCTCGAGGCTCCTCACTGCACGTTTGTTGGCTGCTATACAGCCAATAAACGTACAGGTAAGTACTGCCACTCACTGTAATGCCGTAGCCATATTGGTTACTGGCATTACAGTGATTGGCTGGCCGGAACACGTCATCAGTGTATATAAAGCATCGGTGTATAAAGCACCCGATGACACGTGGTTCAGCTCAGTCTTAGTCAGGGAGAGCTGTGCTGTAGAAGGGACAGATAGTGTAGGGAATTCAATTTTATTTTTTTGTTAGGCAGGGTTGGTGTTACAGACCCAAAAGTCATTTTAAGGACCATTGTTGTGTCTGGCAGCAATATATATTTTTAGCGCAACCTGCGCTAAATTGCGTGAAATTGCAGAGACCCAAAAGTCCTTTTAGGGACTATTGTTGTATTGGTAAGCAATATATATTATTTGTGGTCGTGGCAACCAAGAACATACCCAGTCCTACCTGAGATACTCTACCCCTAAGCGGTTAGAGTTGTGCCGCAACCGCGTCGTGGAGGGATGCCTGAAAGAGGGCATCCCCTTTGAGAGTAACAGGTGAAAAGGGCGGGTGGGAGGGGAACTCTGCACGTCGTACGATTGTGGGAGGGCGCTGGCCGTTGAAGTAGGCAGCCAAGCCCCTCCCACAAATACAGGCCAATAAATCGGCCTTACACTTGTGGTTGTGGCAACCAAGAACATACCCAGTCCTACCTGAGATACTCTACCCCTAAGCGGTTAGAGTTGTGCCGCAACCGCGTCGTGGAGGGACGCCTGAAAGAGGGCAAAAAGACATACTGATTGGCAGGAGTAATTTTATTACAACGTAATTACAAAACCAGACTTTGGAAAGCCGTTGACATCTCAGTTTTGGGGTGAGGTACGTAACGGCTAAACATGTGAAGCGCCAACACCCTAACCTCTGAATGACATGCGCTGGCACCTGATTTCTAGAGGCCGCGGACGCAGCACCTATGTGGAACGAATGTCCCGAGATCGTGGCGGGGTCGTCACCCAAGCTGGCCACTAGGGAGCGTATGTGGGATACGAACTGATGGGTGATGAGTGGTACCCCACCGAAGGGCAACAGTGGACTATTTGGCCCGAACCCCGATAAGGCTGACAGTAGCTGACGGAAACTGTGACGGGGCACCATTGGTGAGATGTGGGAAATAGGACACCGGGACTGGGGGGCCCACCTGTGAGGTCTTGGACATCTTCAGTAGTAGCACGTAACCCTCGGCGTTTTGGACCAACTGACCGAGTGTGAGAAACCTGTCACTACCAGGAGAACAAGTGAACTCACCGGTCTCAAGAAGCCATAGAAAGCTAGATAAATAGCGGATTTGAGTACCAGGCTAGGTAGAGCCCCGGAAGGATTCCTATCCAGGATGTCAGATAGTTTACAGAAAAGGAGTCCGGTGACAGCTTGCCTACGCACCTGGCCTTGGGGCCCCTATTTGCTCAAACCCCTTAGCGTGGCTTTGACAGCATGCATGGAGAACACCAATGCCCGTTCGGGATGACTGACGGAGAAGAAATGCTGCACTCCCGACAAGTATGACTTCACCGTGTTGTGGGAGAGCTTGAGTTCCGAGTGGCAGTAGCCAATGAACGCCAGGATGTACTCTACAAAACTGGATTCTCCCTGAGGACACTCCCCCTGAAACCTGCAAAATGCCATCCACCCGGTGTTATACGCCCTGGTCGTGTTTCATGAAAGGGACTTGGATATCAAAGCGTGGGCCGTCTCAAGGTGACTGGTCACGCTAGTATTAACGACTCGTGAGGAGGGACGGTAGCGCCCGCTGCACCTGCCTCTGGCATGACCTGCAAGAAAGGGGGAATTAGCCCTCGACAAGGCGTCAGCAGCCACATTTTTGCGAGCCTGGCACGTGCGCACTATTAACATGGAAATGGTACTGTAGGGAGAGTTGCACTAATCGTCTCAAGAGACACATGACATGAGATGACTTGGATAACCCACTATTTACAATGTCTACCACTGCGGTATTGTTAGTCACAAACAAAACAGAACGAGTTGCCCAACGACTGCCCCATACGTGGGCGGCTACCACAATGGGGTACAGTTCGAACAGTGCCGAGGTCTGGAGGAAACCTGGGATCTGTCTCACCTCGGCAGGCCATTCGTCTGCGACCCAGTGGGTGCCAAAAATGGCGGCAAAACCTGAACTCGCAGCCGCATCTGAGAAGATTACAGGAGATTGACATGACAAGTCAGGTATGAACAAGGACACCCCGTTTCACTGGCAAAGAAAGTGATCCCACATGTGAAGGTCAGCTAAGGCCTGATTATTCAGACACACTGGGCTGTCTTGTTCCGGGGCCGATGCCAAAAGCGCCAGCAAGCGGGAGATAATGACTTGCCTTGCGGGATGATGCTATCACGGTCGGCGTGACTATCACATACGTGACACAGAGGGAGGGAACAAGGAAGGCCCTGCCCAAGTGAGAGGGAAGGTGGTGACCCCTGACTCACCTAGCGGCTGGCACCTGGCTGCCCTGACGTCCCTAGACGGGTTCCTCACCCGTACGCCGATCACGTGCCTCAAGCCCTGGCTTTCCCTAAGCTGAGCCCTAGATAGTGAACAGGGCGGTGGGAACACTAGTCCGCACCACTAGCTCTAAAGGAAAACACCAAGGGAAGGACAGACAATACAAACTTAACATATAATCCCAGGTGGGCGACAACAGGAGACAACAAGAAGCCCAACAGGGATCCGGAGGGTAGCACTCTGGAACGACAACCAGGATTCACAACTCCAGTGGGTCAGTATAGATGTCCAGGCAGGAAGCTCTATAACTGGCAACTAGAGAAGTGTAAGGGGAGAATATAAGAAGGTTGGGAGTGGCAGACAAGAAACAGCTGAGGAGGAGAAGCTACGGATCCCTGATTGAGACAAAAAGGATAGCAAGGCAAACACAGAAAACAATCACTAAGAAACAACGTGATCTTTAGATATAGAGCGCGCAGCCACCCGCTGCGACCTCCTGACCCCGGGTATAACAGAGTCAGACGTGGCTCTTGATACCCTCGTGACAGATGCGCATGGCGAAATTCAACATACCCAGTAGTGACTGTAAATCAGCCTCAGTGACCACGGTTGTGACTGCAAATCTATGGATGACTTCACTAATTCTAACTAGTTTGTCTGAAGGTAACCTGGCTAATATGTCCTGTGAGTCTAGTTCGATGCCCAGGAAGGTGATAACTGTGGACGGGCCCTCTACTTTCTTGGGGGAGACCGGGACACCTAACTGGGAGAAATACCTCAACAACTTCCCCAACCCTAGGGGGGCTGCCCTTGGCCTCTCAATCAGCAGAAAGTCATCTAAGTAGTGGATGACAAATTCACAGTCAATCTTGTGCTCCAAAACCCAATTGAGGGCCTGGGCCAACTGATCGAAGAGCCACGGGCTGCTCTTGGAACCGAAGGAGAGTCTGGTGGAAAAATAGTATTGGTCCTTCCACTTGATGCCGTGCCATTGGGAGAGTGCTGGCATGATGGGAAGCAACTTAAAGGCATCCGATATGTCGGCTTTGGACAACATCGACCCAGGTCCTAACTGCACGATGATGGCAATGGCCTGGTCAATCGAAGAATATCTCATGCCCACTTCTTCTGAAGGAATCAAGGAGTTAAGGCTGGGGACCTGGGAACCGTGTGGGGCTGACAAGTCAATGATGAGTCTCTACTTTTTGCTGAATTTGCCCGTGACCACCCCCACGGGACTGACTCTTCACCGTTGGAAGGGGGGCACTTTGAAAGGACCGATCAAGAAACCTTTGTTCAACTCGGACTCTATTAGTATGTCTACAGAATTAGGGTTCCTCACGGCTGACTGAAGGTTCTTGCACTCGTACGTGAGTTCTGGAGTCGTGATTAACCCTGTATGAAAGCCCTCGTGAACCCCTGAGGTCAGGAACTGCAGGAACCCTGGATTATGGTGACCTCGCAAGTACTCCTGTAAACAACTGGTATTGACCACACTCATGTAATTTTCACTGACTTTAATGAGCATGCGACTCTGGGATGGGCCCCGAAACAGTTGGTGCAGATGTGCAACAGACGGCATTGCCCGAAATTACAAGACGCGTAATTGTAGTTGTTACAGATCTGGGCCCTACCTAGCTGAACATTGGGCCGGCCTAACTTATCCACAGAACTAGGAGGTCTGAAGACATTGAGTGGCCCAGCTGACGAGCCGGAAGGGTATGACGATGTATTAGCGGCTGACTTGTGGCACCACTCGACGGAGTGGAAGATGGACTGACAAGCGGAACAGGAGGGAGCTTTCAGACCCGTAAGATGCCTGCAAAACAGTTCTGTATCTAGGTTGGACCAATCTGTAACATGTTGGAACTGAGTGAAAGCAGCTGCTGCCTTGGCTGAAAAGAACAATGGTAATCATAAAACGAATTTCCTCCATACTTATAACCCAATTCTGTAACTCGGAAGAGGTACAGATCGAGTTCCTCCCTCCTGTCCGGCTTAGCAGAACATATGACATCCCTGAAAAGGCTAAATGCCATGACAAACTCCGGGATGGTTAACTTGCGGTTAAGCCTGTGGTCGCGGCCTCTCCGCACCACCGAGACTTCCCCGCAAGCCATGACTTTGTTGTCAGACAAGTCTCTGGAGGCTACCAGCAATGAAGCGAGGTTAACATCCCTACCCTCTAGGATGTCCTTTCTGACGCTGACCGGGACGAAATGAGATGGAGCCACATTGGGGATGGCCCGGACAGTACGGATTTCCCCTACAGCAGAGGTAGTAGCGGCCGGAACATCAGGGGAAGAGACCGGAATGACCAGAAGAACCGTGAGGGAGTGGCCAGGAACCGCCACCCAGAAATAGCACACGGGGGAAATATGATGTACTTACCTACTCAGAAACCTACACACTGACCACACGGAAAGCTTGTGAAACAGCACAACCTGGACGTGAGATAGTGCATGAGACACAACCCTGCTGGTGAGTACTTCTTTCCCCCTCCCCCAATGTGTACCCCTACTACCTTGCCGACAAACCACAATCACGGAATGAGATCAAGACAAAACTTGGACCTGGAAGCAAAAACAATTGAAGCATTAGCTGTGGATCGTGCATGTGCCGTAAGGAACCGTATAAGTAAGACATGAAATGACTGAACGTGAGCTGCAAGCTAAAGTGCGACCGGGAGTAGGGAGTTAGCCGCTGGCTAACATTGTTCCCCCCCGACTGCTCCTAGTATTGTCACGGATCCCTGCCTATCTATGCGGCACGGCGGCCCATGCCAGACTTTAGTGAAGGTGAGGAGCGGGGCCATTGCGTCCCCCGCACCCCTCCACGATAACCGCGTGGGGAGCGCAGAGCTCCCTGGCACCGAGGACCAGAGTAAGGGGACCCCCCTGCGCAACGGCCCCCGCCCCACACCAACACGGTACGTGAGCCACGTGGAGAGCTTGCGCGGCTCCCTGGTAGAGTGCCCAGTGCGGGGGTGCCCTCCTCTGCCCAAGGGGCCGACCCACCTGCCGGCTGAGCACTTCTACCGCGTGGGGAGTAGCGCAGCTCTCTGGCATTAACCGATGTAGAGGGGGCCCCGAAACAACGCGGGCCCCGCCTCACCGGTCGGTGGATGTTGCCGCGTGGGGGGCCTCACCGCTCCCTGGCAGTGCGCCCAGTGCGGGGGTGCCCCCCTTCGCTTGAGGGGCCGACCCGCCGCCGGCTGGGCACACCCACCACGTGGGGAAACGGTGCTGCCCCCTGGCATTTGGGAGCCGGGACAGGGGGGAGGCCTTATGTGACATGGCCGCCACCCTTCACCGGTCAAAAAGACGTGCCACGTGGCACCGCACCGCTCCCTGGCAGGGCGCCCAGTGCAGGGGTGCCCCCCTTCGCTTGAGGGGCCGACCCACCGCCGGCTGAGCCCGCCCACCACGTGGGGAAACGGTGCAGCGCTGGCCAGATATCGGAGGCGGGGGGGAGCCCTCTCCATCACGGGCCCCGCCCCCCGCCGGTAAGTGACTGACACACTAGGTCCTCCGAGCGGGGGAGGAGGGGAGCGCTGCCTCCGTCGTGGCTCCACCTCCCGCCGGAGAAAGACCGCGCACCAGAAGCCCTATGGACGTGGGAGGAGGGGAGCGCTGTCTCCGTCGCGGCTCCGCCCCCCCCCACCGGTGAAAGACAGCGCACAGCAGCCCTGTGGACGGGGGAGGAGGGAGCCTTTCCTCCGTCGTGGTCCCGCCCCCTGCTGGCTTGGAACCCCACCGTGATGCGGTCCGGAGCGTGAGGGCCCCCTCTCACCTAGGGGCCGACCGCCGACCGGACTTCAGCTTACCCTGCGATTGTGGGAGGGCGCTGGCCGTTGAAGTAGGCAGCCAAGCCCCTCCCACAAATACAGGCCAATAAATCGGCCTTACACTAGCGCAACCTGTGCTAAATTGTGTGCAATTGTTTGGCCGCTGCATACAGCAACATTATCTGCGCTACATCTCCTGTATAACGTGTGCGCAGCCTAAGAATATCTGTGACATCCAGAGTACTTTTTCCGTAGATGCTGCAGACAGCGACATTACCTGTGCTACATCTCCTGTTTAACGTGTACGCATACAAAAATTTCTGTGACATCCAGTGTACTTTTTTCCGTAAACAGTGTCTACTGCGGACAGTTATATTACCTGCGCTACATCTCCTGTATAAAGTTTACGCATCCTAAAAATATCTGGGACATACAGTGTACTTTTTCTGTAGATGCCGCGGACAACGACATTATTTGCGCTACATCTCCTGTTTAACGTGTGTGCATACTAAAAATATCTATGACATCCAGTGTACTTTCCCCGTAGATGGTGTCCGCTGCGGACAGTTACATTACTTGTGGTACATCTCCTGTATTACGTTTGCTCATCCTAAAAATATCTGTGACATCCAGTGTACTTTTTCCGAAGACGATGCGGACAGCTACATTATATGCGCTACATCGAGTGTTTAACGTTTGCGCATAATAAAAATATCTGGGACATCCAGTGTACTTTTTCAAAAGACAGTGTCCACTGTGGACAGTTACATTACCTGCGTTACATCTTCTGTATAACATTTGCGCATCCAAAAAATATCTGTGACATCCAGTGTACTTTTTCCGTAGATGCTGCGGACAGTGACATTACCTGCGCTAATTCTCCTGTATAACGTTTGCGCATACTAAAAATATCTGTGACATCTAGTGTGCTTTTTCCGTAGACGCTGCGGTCAGCGACATTATCTGCGCTACATCTCCTGTTTAGCGTGTGTGCATACTAAAAATATCTGTGACATCCAGAGTACTTTTTCTGTAGACGGTGTCCGCTGCGGACAGTTACATTATCTGCGCTACATCTCCTGTATAACGTTTGCGCAGCCTAAAAATATCTGTGACATCTAGTGTACTTTTTCCGTAGACACTGCGGACAGCGACATTATCTGCGATACATCTCCTGTTTAACGTGTGCGCATACTAAAAATATCTGTGACATCCAGAGTGCTTTTTCCATAGACGGTGTCCGCTGCGGACAGTTATATTACCTACACTACATCTCCTGTATAATGTTTGCGCAGCCTAAAAATATCTGTGACATCTAATGTACTTTTTCCATGGACGCTGCAGACAGCAACATTATCTGCGCTACATCTCCTGTTTAATGTGTGCGCATACTAAAAATATCTGTGACATCCAGTGTATTTTTTCCGTAGATGCTGCGGACAGCGACATTACCTGTGCTACATCTCCTGTTTAACGTGTACGCATACAAAAATTTCTGTGACATCCAGTGTACTTTTTTCCGTAAACAGTGTCCGCTGCGGACAGTTATATTACCTGCGCTACATCTCCTGTATAAAGTTTGTGCATCCTAAAAATATCTGTGACATACAGTGTACTTTTTCCGTAGATGCCGCGGACAACGACATTATTTGCGCTACATCTCCTGTTTAACGTGTGTGCATACTAAAAATATTTGTGACATCCAGAGTGCTTTTTCCGTAGACGGTGTCCCCTGCGGACAGTTACATTACCTGCGCTACATCTCCTGTATAACGTTTGCGCAGCCTAAAAATATCTGTGACATCTAGTGTACTTTTTCCGTAGACGCTGCAGACAGCAACATTATCTGCGCTACATCTCCTGTTTAATGTGTGCGCATACTAAAAATATCTATGACATCCAGTGTACTTTCTCCGTAGACGGTGTCCGCTGCGGACAGTTACATTACTTGTGGTACATCTCCTGTATTACGTTTGCTCATCCTAAAAATATCTGTGACATCCAGTGTACTTTTTCCGAAGACGATGCGGACAGCTACATTATATGCGCTACATCGCCTGTTTAACGTTTGCGCATAATAAAAATATCTGGGACATCCAGTGTACTTTTTCAATAGACGGTGTCCACTGCGGACAGTTACATTACCTTCGTTACATCTCCTGTATAACATTTGCGCATCCTAAAAATATCTGTGACATCCAGTGTACTTTTTCCGTAGATGCTGCGGACAGTGACATTACCTGCGCTAATTCTCCTGTATAACGTTTGCGCATACTAAAAATATCTGTGACATCCAGTGTACTTTTTCTGTAGACGCCACGGACAGCGACATTATCTGCGCTACATCTCCTGTTTAACGTGTGTGCATACTAAAAATATCTGTGACATACAGTGTACTTTTTCCGTATATGCTGCGGACAGCAACATTATCTGCGCTAGATTTCCTGTTTAACGTGTGTGCATACTAAAAATATCTGTGACATCCAGTGTACTTTTTCCGTAGACGCTGCAGACAGCGACATTACCTGTGCTACATCTCCTGTTTAACGTGTACACATACTAAAAATATCTCTGACATCCAGTGCACTTTTTTCCATAAACAGTGTCCGCTGCGGACAGTTACATTACCTGCGCTACATCTCCTGTATAACGTTTGCGCATCCTAAAAATATCTGTGACATGCAGTGTACTTTTTCCGTAGACGCCGCGGACAACGACATTATTTGCGCTACATCTCCTGTTTAACGTGTGTGCATACTAAAAATATTTGTGACATCCAGAGTGCTTTTTCCGTAGACGGTGTCCGCTGCGGACAGTTACATTACCTGCGCTACATCTCCGGTATAACGTTTGCGCAGCCTAAAAATATCTGTGACATCTAATGTACTTTTTCCTTAGACACTGCAGACAGCGACATTATCTGCGCTACATCTCCTGTTTAACGTGTGCGCATACTAAAAATATCTGTGACATCTAATGTACTTTTTCCTTAGACACTGCAGACAGCGACATTATCTGTGCTACATCTCCTGTTTAACATGTGCGCATACTAAAAATATCTGTGACAACCAGTGTACTTTTTCCGTAGACGCTGCGGACAGTGACATTACCTGTGGTACCTCTCCTGTATAACGTTTCTGCATCCCAAATATCTGTGACATTGACTGTAATTTTTTCTTAGCCCCTGTGGACAGCAGCGTCATTACCTGTTGTACCTCTTCTGTATAAGGTTTCCGCATCCCAAATATCAGTGATACTGACTGTAATTTATTTGTGCATACATTTTAAAAACCTGCGCTACTGTACATGTGACATACTTGCAAGCATATATACCATTTAATATGATAAAGGCGAGCAGTAAGGGATGGCTAAGAGGCCGTGCTGCTGATGGAGCACGTAGAGGCTGTAGCCCTGGGCGCGGTGAAACTGTGCCTGCTGCCAAAGGACAAGAAACACACTCATCCACGATACCTAGCTTCATGTCCCAGTTTGCAGAACTGCGCAGGAGAGCACTCTTGATGTCAGACCAGTGCGAGCAGATGGTCAGTTGGATTGCAGCAGATAATGCTTCTAGTCGGTTAAGCACCACCCTGTCTTCCACAAAGTCCATTCTCAGTAGCAAGAGTCTGGTCAACAGAATCCTCGCCCTGATCCTCCTTCCTCCCACCATGTAGAGTCTTTGAAAACAAGTGATCCCAGACTCTGATATTCCGGGAGCTCTTTTCAGCGCCATTCCTTAATTTGGGCATCTCGCCAAGCCCACTTGAAGAGGGACATGAGATCTTTTTCCCAGATTCCAAAACTCTTGAGCGTCCACAGTCAGAAGAAGATGGCGGTGGGGAATGGCAATTACTGTTTCACGAGGTGGATGATGATGATGAGACACAGTTGCCAATAAGTCAACGGCAATTAGTGTCTCAAGAGGTTGATGATGAGGATGAGACACAGTTGTCAATAAGTGAGGTTGTTGTTAGGTCAACAAGTCAGGAGGATGACCAGAGTGACGAAATGGAAGAGGAGGTGGTGGAGGATGAAATCACTGACCCAACCTGGGAAGGTGGCAAGCCGAGCAAGGACAGCAGTACAGAGGGGGAGGGATCCGCAGCACCGCAACAGGACGATAAAAGAATTGTCATTTGCAATCTGTGCCGTACCAAAATGAGCAGGGGCTTGAACACTAGCAACCTCACCACAACCAGCATGATCCGCCACATGGCATCAAAGCACCATAATAGGTGGGCCGAAAGCCTGGGTCCACAATCAGTGTCTGCGGGTCACACCACTGTCTCTTCTTCCCCTGTGTTACGTGCTGGCCAATCCCCTGTCCAAGACACAGGTCCGGATGCCTCCCGCCCTGCATCTGGACTTTCGCAAGCACCATCAGCTAGCACATCCACTTCTGTGTCCCAGCGCAGCGTACAGATGTCCATACCCCAGGCCTTTGAATGAAAGCGCAAATACCCATCCACCCAACCACACACCCACCCACAGGCCATAGCACTAAATGCGCACCTTTCCAAATTGCTGGCAATGGAAATGTTGCCATTTAGGCTTGTGAACACTGAGGCTTTCCGCAAGCCTGATGGAAGCCGCCGTCCCTTGTTACTCAGTCCCCAGCCGCCACTATTTTGCCCGATGTGCCGTCCCCGCCTTACACCAGCATGTGTCCCGTAACATCACCCGTGCCCTGACCAACGCAGTTATTGGTAAGGTCCACTTAACGACTGACACATGGACAAGTGCTTGTGGCCAGGGACGCTACATTTTCCTGATGGCACACTGGGTGAACGTTGTCGAGGCCGGGAGTGAGTCGTACCCTGGGATTGCACAGATGCTACCGACGCCAAGGATTGCGGGCCCTACTTCCATCAGGATTTCTGCCACCACCTACATTAGTGGCTGCAACCCCCCCTTCTCCTCCTCCACTTCCACCTCTGAATTGTCATCTTGCAGCACCAGTCAGCCATCAGTCAGTAGCTAGAAGCAGTGTAGCACTGCAGTGGGGAAGCGGCAACAGGCTGTGTTGAAACTTATTTGCTTAGGTGACAAACAGCATACTGCCGCAGAGCTGTGGCAGGGTATAAGGGACCAGACTTAGCTGTGGCTCTCGCCACTGAACCTACAACCAGGCATGGTTGTGTCTGGTAATGGCCGTAACTTTGTGGTGGCTTTGGAGCTCGGCAAGCTCACACACATACCATGCCTAGCCCAAATGTTAAACTTAGTGGTTCAGCAATTTCTCGAAACCTACCCCAATTTGCCTGAGCTACTGGTGAAGGTGCGCCGTATGTGTGCCCATTTCCTGAAAGTCATGTTTTAAACCCAGAATATAACTGCATTATTTAAAGCTTGTATTTGACTGTTACAAATGCAGCAAAGGCCCCAAATTTAGGGTCTTGCAAAAAATGGGTGTTTTTTTTAAAACCAGAATATAACAGCGGTATTTAACGCTTGTATTGGACTGTCACAAATGCTATGTCGGGCGCAAATGTACTTTTTAGCAAAACTAAATAAATTGGTCCACACAGAATCTAATAGATGGATTTACTTGGATTGTACTTGAATAAAAAATTGAATATGTCACCCCCTGGGTCCCTGAACTCACAGAACGATTCTCTATATTATTTTGCCTTCCCCTGGCACATATGCAGTGCAGGTGCACTTAAAAAATGGGTATATGTTACCCACTGAACTAAAAGAACAGGGTTAAATTATTGTCCCTGGCACATATTCTGTGCTGGTGCACTGAACTTGCACAAAATGGCAGTCGACGCCCACCTAACTAACAGACAGATAAAAGTTATTTTTCTGTGTCACTGGGCTCAGGCAGGGTAAAAAAATGTTGCACTGCACCCACAAAACAAAATCGCTGTAGATCACAGAGTTAACAGATTCTTTCCTATTCTCTCCCTCACAGCAGCAGCATCCTATCCCTACACTAGTAACAGCAGAGTGACGTGCAGCGCTACGTGACTCCAGCTTATATAGAGGCTGGGTCACATGCTGCACTGGCCAATCACAGCCATGCATTTAGTAGGCATGACTGTGATGGCTTTTAAGGGCACAAGAGTTAAACGCTTGTTGATTGGCTGCTCTGCAGCCTTTCAAAAAGCGCCATTAAATCGTCAAACACAGAACTCGAACCCGAACTTTTACTGAAAAGTTCGCGTTCGGGGTCCAAAAATCCTAAAGTTCGGAACGAACCCGAACTTTACAGTTCGGGTTCGCTCAACCCTATTAAAGAGTGAAGTGTGTATATATTTTTCTTGTAGTACTGAAAAATGCGCTTTTTTGCTTTCACCAGAAATAACTGCAACAGTGCAGTGCGTATATTTTTTTGTTTTTTCTACTGAACTATGCCCCTATACGCTTTTAACAGAAATAACTGTTGAAGTGAACTGAGAATATTTTTTTCTTGTTGGACTGAAATTGGCCACTAAACGCTTTCAACACATATAACCGCCACCGACGTGGTCTCTGCAGAACGCTCTCCCTGCCGTACGCCACGCAACTTGGTCTAGGCCAGGGTGATCTGATCTGGGTCATCGTAGATAAGACCTACAGTTCTGAAAAATTCATCTACCGACTGGAGGGACTGTGATCCGGTTGGCAACGTAAAAGCCCAAGACCACTATGTCATAGGGCCACTCTATGGACTTCTCATGCTGTTCCCATTCTCCCCACTTCATGACTGGGCCACTATTTAGCCTTTTTGGCTTGGCTGACATCATCATTTATTTAACCCGTCTTCTGATATGTCAGAAGGAAGGAAAAATGAGACGCACAACGGATTCTATCTATGTAGCAGCTGTAAGGCCTGTATGGTCCTATCAGAATTGGCTTATGATTTGGTATCCAAAAGCAGGAGTGGGTACAAAATACAGAAGACATGCAACTATTCAGTTCACGTGTCATCTCTGTTTAGGATCCACTCCTGTTTTTTTGGGCATTAGCAATACTGATGGATTACTAACCAAATACTGACCGAGTGAAGGCGGATGCTCCACAGACAGGATCCAATTTTTGTGGGTATTGATCTGATGGATCCAAGGAAGGGCAAAATAATCAGTGACGTCAAAACATACTTACTGCTGACACCCCTCTCCACTCTGTCGGGGGGCTCTACTTGTATAAACATTTAATAGAACATCTTTGTGGAATCAACTGACGACTGTGTAAAAGGAGTGAGCTTCTTCTTGGCGCTAACATTGACCTGTAAGGCTGAGGTCATGCTTGATTTATTTGGTTAATTTTGGCCCCATGACTGCCCAAATAAGTGAAGTGTGCAGTGATTCTAAGTGCGACGCCTGTCATCTGCATGTCATACGTACTCACAGTATTATTTTGCTACCAAAGCAGATCCCTATGCTTGTTACTGCAAGGCACAGTGTTCTACACCACTATAAAGGTTCTCTGCAGCCAGGAAATAGCCATTTTTTAACATAATTCAATGCAAATTTATTCGGAATGAACCAAATTTTTCCAAAAAAGTTCAGCAAACCGGCGAATCAAATTTTGGAAAAATTTGCTCATCTCTAGTTGCTATTTCTATTACTTCTATTACTCCTACTACTGAGGAATGAGAATGTTTTTTTTGCTGCTAATATTTTTTTGCTGCTAATATTGACTTAACTATTCGTGTGAAGTGGCTTGAAAATGCTAATAATAAATAGTTAAATTTTGCATGTGTAAATTATTACAGTCCTACAAAAGCAACATTTTATGGAAATACATGATTACATGAAAAGCTGCTTGAGGGAGGTATTGCATGAACTACCTTAACTTACCCCTGGACATTTATAAAAACAGACCTTTTTTTTATCAAAATTCATGAAATGTAAACTAACATCTGCTCCTGAAGATACTTTCTGCCTGGCCTTTAGGCTACATCTTCTGAAGAAAATCATGTAATTACGATAACATGTAATGCAGACAACCATAATCTAAGAAAATAATAAAGAAGTCCTGTCCGAAGGTTTTGAGACCGACACCAATTTTGGTTTTAAGAAAGTTTGCAGCTTTAATGCATTTAGAACTTTTATTAGATGTTTCTATGGTATACTAAAGTACAATATGAGATATTTTCAAACTTTTATTGACAAATACATCAAGTTTATACAAAGACTCAATATTTCCAGTGTTGAACCTTATTTTTCAAGCCTAATCAGTGCTTGGATTTTATCACAATTTCTGTGTTTTTGCTTGGCTACTTGCTTCTTGAGGATTGGCCATAGGTTTTCTATGGGGTTGCGATCTGGAGATTTTCCTGACCATGTATTAAAACCATTATTTATTTTTGGATGAGAAGCAACTCCACACAGGACAGGTCTCAGGATGCTTTACTGTTGGCATGACATGGACAATAATTTTTGCAGATATCTCAAACAGTCCGAAGGGAGCTTCAACAGAGCAAATAGCTTTACCCCAGCCCTCTGCAGTACATTCCCTGTACTTCCTGCAGAATGTCAGTCTGTACTTCATGTTTTTCTTGAAGAGAAGAGGCTTCCTTCCTGCTCTTCTTGACACCAGGCTATACTCCAAAAGCCTTCATCTTACTATGCATGGAGATGCATACTTGCATGCTGATATTCTTGAGCAAGCTTTGCACTGGTGGTGACCCAATCCCATGGCATCATCTTTAGGAGACGGTCCGAGCACTTGCTGGACTTTTAAGGGTGCCCTGAAGTCTTCTTTGCAGCAACTGAACCTCTCTCCTTGAAGTTCTTGATGATCTGAGAAATAGTTCATTTAGGTGAAATCTTACAAGAAGCCATGTCCTTGCCTGTGTAGCCCTTTTGTTGCAAAGCAATGATTACTGCACATGTTTATATGGAGGTAACCATAGTTAACAGAGGAAGACAATGATTTCAAGCATCAACCATTTTTAAAGTAATCAGTCTGCTCTTCTAATTCAATCTGCATGGCAGAGTAATATCAGCTGCCTTGTCCCATTAGTACTTTCTCCTGAGCTAACAAGAAGATCTGAACTTAGCAGGTCATTTTGTGGCAGAGCTAAAATTCAGTGGAAATTGGATTTTTGTGATTAAGTACATTTTCATGGTAAGATATAGCCTTGCAATTAATTGCAATTTATCTGATCACACTTCTATAGTTAATGCAAATTGCCACCATAAAAACTGAAACCACAAACTGTGAAAAATTTGTGTCAGTCTCAAAACTTTTGGCAACAACCATAGCCTTACCAGGTAAATAAAAGAAATCATATTTATTTCAAGGCAGCAGCAAATTGTTAGTAAAGCTGACAAATACTTATTGTAATATCACTTTATTGTAAATGTTCATATAGTCTCATAACTTTATTATTTCTTTTATTTATGTATTTTAATTCTGTTAATAACCTGGCCTAATAGTATGAAATGAGCAATTCTATTATAAAATTAGGAACTTCAAAACAATTTTTTTTTCATTTTTTAATGAATTTTAAAAAGTTCTGCACCCTTTGTACCAGTTGTCACAATCACAGTTAAGGTTACTAGGGTTAATGGCTAGTTGCTACGGCCTATTAACTGTAATCTGCATTTTAATTATTTACTCACTTATATAGCTCTGACATGTTCTGCGGCGCTTTACAGACATTATCATCCTTTGTTGTCCCCATTGGGGCTCACAATCTAAGTTCCTATCTAGTAAATACATAGTTGTATCATAAACCATATTTTCAATCTTTTTATAGCATACGTTTCAAAATTGCACATAAAAACCCCTTTGCAGGGGAACCACTGCCATAGCAGTGGGACAAAGAATAAGCCATTAAAAGGGAACATTAGAAGAAAGTGTGCTACAGTAGAAAGTGACTCTACATAGCATTGCAGATTTATATTTTTTTTTAAATTAACTTTCTTTATTAAAGATCCAACATTTACAATCAAAGTACTAAAAAAACATATAAATCTTAACTTTTTTTTTTTTGTAAATTACCCTCCCAGTCCCGCCCACAACCCACCCATGATACGTCCTCGCCTCACCGCCTCACCGCAGATTTATAATTCATTCAGAGTGTGAGTCAGTTAGCCCTGAAATTGCTGCCATATTATTGCCACCTCTGAAAATGATCAACTCTTATAGTAACCCAGAAGATAACCCAGAAATGGCTGAATAAAATAGTAAACTACTTGACTCGAGAGGACAACAGAGAGAAAATTATCTGTTGAGTTATTTTTATTTATTTTGGGGGCCAGTGCTCTTTTTTTATCATATACTATATGCAACATAGAAAATGAAGGACATGCCGCAAGTTTTACTAACTACAAAGGTTACCTAGATTCATTACTGTTAAACACCCCTGTTAGTTGTGTTACATTACTCCTTCATTTTTAGGATATGGATATGAGACATTTAATTAGAAAACTACATTTCTTCGCCATACTCGTTCACGTGAGCGAATGAAAGTCTTCTTTGTAAGCTGAATTTTAGATTGAGTGCTTAGAGTGGAATACCCACACTACTACCTCAGTAGATATAACATGAAACCCTCTGACAAATACACCAAATCAAATTTACTCCAAAGTAAATTGAATTTTTGTTTGACTGATGTGTATTTTAAGCTGACACATCAGGATCTAAACATTTCCTAACCACTGACATTTTAGTTAACCATTTAGTGACCACGCACATTTTTTTAAATCGCATTCTAAGAGCTATGACTCTTTAGTTTTTTCATCAATGTACTTGTATGAGGTCTTACTTTTTGCAGGACAAGTTCTATTTTTTAATGCGCCATTTTGGGTACATGTAATGATTGATTAAAGCCAGCTGTTTAGCGAAAACCCCCTATGTTTACATCAGTAAAAAGGAGTATTAGTGGTCACTAAGGGGTTGGAGACAACAGTGAAAAAAGATGCATACTATTTATCCATCTACATTAGAAGAAAATCTGCACTGCCCTAAGGTGGGTAGGTGGCGACAACTGACCATTATTTGAAAATAAAAATAAAAAATGAGGCAGCACTCCAAGGATCCAATGAAAAGGTGACTTGGAGTGCTGCCTCTATCCATCTAATCTACAATAGCAGGATCCAAAGTTTTAACAATTTGCTTAGGATGAATCTCACAAAATAATTCCCTTCATTTTACTTTTAAAATTCAGTACACTAGTGAGGGAAACAGGACAGGGAACATGAAAAGGGAGGATCACTTGCTCTGAGTGGCTGACTTGCCCACAATGTGTTGCAGTCAGCCTGACAGCCAATCAGGAGGGAGGTTATTGGCTAGTCTATCAGGCTCTATGTTAGGTCTGAAGCACAGATGTCATTGTGAGCTCAGCCAATGACGTGATAGGACGCGTCTGTCATGTCTTGGATAGACACAGCAATTAGACATACAAGCCAGACATTTTAGAGTCTTGCAGGGACAGTTTAGGGATTGTGAGAAGATATATTTAGTTAGTGAAATTAAATTCATTAGGAACAGGATAGGGGCAGTTAGTGTACTGCGTGTCTATAGCTAGGGCTGGAGCAGTTCATAACTTTATGCATTGCACTGCACAAGACATGAGCTTTTCAAGAGTCCATATTTATGTGTTGTACATAATGTGCAGGAGCCAGCCTTTTTATCCAGAAACCTGTTGCAAAGCTTGCACAGTTTATAAGTAAGCAGGGCCGGTGCAAGGATTTTTGCCGCCCTAGGCCCCCCCCCTTATCAGATGATATGCCCATATCATGACATCACATATGTTCTACCCCTTTCTCAGCATTTAAATGAAAAGAACTGCTATGTTTCCCTTAGGGTTAATCAAGCTTCTTGTAGCTGTCTCCCAGAGGTGCTTCCGCGATTCTCACTGTGAAAATTACAGTGGGAAGACGCGGAACATAGTTTTGAATGCGTGCGCATGCGCATTCGCAGCTGAGAGGAGGATCGGGGAGAAGAGTTCCCAGTGCCGGCGCTGGAGAAAGGTAAGTGGCTGAAGGGGTTTTAACCCCTTCAGCCCAGTGGGAGGGGGACACGAGGGTGCCCCACTCCTAACAACTATATAGTGCCAGGAAAATTAGTTTTTTTCCTGGCACTATAGTGCTCCTTTAACACCAGTACTGCACCGTGTCTGTTCTCTGCAGGAACAGGCTATAGACACCAGTACCACTACATTAAACTGTAGTGGTTCTGGGACTATAGAGTCCTTTTAATGTGAGGTAAATTAGTTTCCAATGTAGTATTAATAACTAAACAATTAAATAATAAACATATTGCATTGTCTACTTACCACCAGGACAATAAGATGATCTGGTCTCTGGCTGCAGTCTGGCTCTTGGTCTGGCTCTGGGGACTCCTTTGTCACTCTCTTCTCCCCCCCCTCCCTTGTCACTCTCTTCCCCCCCTCCCTTGTCACTCTCTTCTCCTCCTCCCTCCCTTGTCACTCTCTTCTCCGCCTCCCTCCCTTGTCACTCTCTTCTCCCCTCCTCCCTTGTCACACTTCCCCCCCTCCCTCCCTTGTCACTCTCTTCTCCCCCCCTCCCTCCCTTGTCATTCTCAATCCCCCCCTCCCTTGTCACTCTCATCCCCCCTCCCTTGTCACTCTCATTCCCCCCCCCCACTCCCTTGTCACTCTCATTCCCCCCCACCTCTAGTGTAGCGCGGCCGAGCTCTGTTTGGACTACTTCCTGTCAGTCCGGCCGGGTACAGGAAACAAAAGCTCCTGTACAGAGGACCGAACAGAGCTCGGCCAAGCTACATTAGAGGCGCTTCCCTCCTGTCAGTCCCTCTCTTCAGGCTGCGCCCGGGCGGTGCACAATCATAGATGCGCCAGCCCGGGTGGTGCGGCAGCCGCCTGGTGCGGGGGAGGGCCCGCCGCCGTACTTTAAAAAAAAACTTGCGGCAGGGCCAGCCCGACCTCCACTTAACCAACGCTTTTTTTTTAAACCGCACGGGGCCAGCGCCCCCTGCTAAATTGCGCCCTAGGCGGCTGCCTAGGTCGCCTTACAGGTGGCGCCAGCCCTGTAAGTAAGCATTCCAGTAAGCATATTTTAGTGTGTCAACATCACTGTACATTATATTTTCGTTGCAGGCCAGGAGATGTCCAATTGGGGGGATGTCCAGCATTGTGTACTGTATAGTTTTGTCCCAACCAGTGGATATCCAATTATGCCAGTGTTTTTTTCTAAAATCTTGTGGCAATTTTTCTACACTGTCACAGTTCCCTATATCAGAATGGACTCTTGGTGCAGGATCATAGTGCAGGGTCAAAAGCTGTCTGACCTTGGGCAAGCTTGGGTGGTAGGAATGCTGTGGGCAAAAATTATGTGATTTCTGGTGCAGATGTTTTCTGCCACATATGAATTGCTAAAAACTATACTCTGCTGGTATTGTACAATGCTGCAAATCTGCCACATGAACATCCATGATGGCAAATCTGGACTACAGCTAATCAGTCATGTACAGTATGCATATAGCTGAAAATATCTTCAGCAAAAGTTTTTAAATTGTCATGTCTTTCTAAAAATCCATTCTCTCTGGTGTGCCTCCATATACCAAACCATCGCCAACTGCAAGCTCTATTTTGTCTATTTTGAAAATTGATGAACATTGTCTGATTTTCCTGTCTTAACCAACATTGTTTAAAATTGTCCTGTCTTCAAGAAATTGAAGAACTTTTTTTATGTTCTTTGTCTTCACCAATTTTTTTTTAACATTATCTAAGGCCTCTTTCACACTTGCGTTGTTGGGATCCGGCATGCACTTCCGTTGCCGGAGGTGCCTGCCGGATCCGGAAAAACGCAAGTGTACTGAAAGCATTTGAAGACGGAACCGTCTTCCAAATGCTTTCAGTGTTACTATGGCACCCAGGACGCTATTAAAGTCCTGGTTGCCATAGTAGGAGCGGGGAGCGGGGGAGCGGTATACTTACAGTCCGTGCGGCTCCCGGGGCGCTCCAGAATGACGTCAGAGCGCCCCATGCGCATGGATGACGTGATCCATGCGATCACGTGATCCATGCGCTTGGGGCGCCCTGACGTCACTCTGGAGCGCCCCGGGAGCCGCACGGACGGTAAGTACACTGCTCCCCCGCTCCCCGCTACACTTACCATGGCTGTCAGGACTTTAGCGTCCCGGCAGCCATGGTAACCACTCTGAAAAAGCTAAATGTCGGCTCCGGCAATGCGCCGAAACGACGTTTAGCTTAAGGCCGGATCCGGATAAATGCCTTTCAATGGGCATTAATTCCGGATCCGGCCTTGCGGCAAGTGTTCCGGATTTTTGGCCGGAGCAAAAAGCGCAGCATGCTGCGGTATTTTCTCCGGCCAACAAACGTTCCGTACCGGAACTGAAGACATCCTGATGCATCCTGAACGGATTACTCTCCATTCAGAATGCATTAGGATAATCCTGATCAGGATTCTTCCGGCATAGAGCCCCGACGACGGAACTCTATGCCGGAAGACAATAACGCAGGTGTGAAAGAGCCCTAACATAGCATTATTTAGCTTTTCAAAAAATCCATTCTTTCCAGTGTGCTTGCATATACCAAACGATTGCTGTTGCAAGCTCTACTTTGTCCAGTTGAGAATGTTTTTTTGAATTTTTTTATTATATTGTCTTTACATAATTTTGAGCTCAGGCAGTATAAGCTCATCAGGGAGTCATGTCGCATACTTAAGCCCTTCAAAGAGGCCACCAGATTTGTAAGTAGGGAAAACAGCAGCATCAACAATGTCAACATCTGATATTTATAGTAGAGTAGAACAAAAAGTCACTCTGATTAAACAAGAGATCGGGAAAGAAGAACAGCTGATACATCTTTCTCACTTACCTGTGGCTGTTATGGACCCTCATGAAATAAGTCCCATAGAGGAAGAAGTGGAGGAGGATGAGGAGCTACAACTGGAGGAGGAGCAGGAGGAGAAGCAGGATGATGACAACAGTCCATAACCACTCATCGCAGTGCAGGGAGCAGCCAGAAGTATCTGGGTCCCCAGGCTCACTGGCTGCATGATAAACTACATGCTTGGTTTCTTGAGTACTGACAAGTAAAGTGTTTGCATCAGGCAAAGTGATGACTACCACATTGCCATGCGTTGAGCAGAAGCCTGCAGCCCATGTGTCAGACCAGGGGGACCCTCTCTGCCACCTGCTAAGTCACCGACCTCCCACCATCTCTGCTATGACAGCAGCACCAGCAGCAACCAATTTGGTTTGGTGAGCTTGATGGAACATTTTTTCAAGTAACTTAGTGGCTGGCTGCAGAAGCCACTAGGTTGTAAGCTGCCTCTAGTGGCTCTAGTAGAAGCTTCAGGTAGTCAGTATGTTATCTTGCAAATCTACTCTATGGGGTTATTTACGGACATTCTTTGCCACAATTTGGCATAGAAAAAGTTTTAAATGTGTAATATTTTGTCAAACAGGCTTTTTAACGCCATCCTCACCACTTGGGAGTAGGGAATGGCGAGGGCTAGGGTCGGGACAACTTACTAATATTTACACCTGGAAAAAAGGCGTAAATGTTGACATAAAGCTACTCCAGTCAGGAGCTGGAGGGGTTTTTACTCCTGTTGCCTGGACTGACGGAGGTGTGCCTAATTTATGCACCTCGTCATAAATTAGGTGCTTCCTCCAGTAGCACAGGAGCTATCAAAGAATGGCAGAAAAATCATGACCCGCTATGTCTATGCAAGGGGTTTGGAGTTCCCAACCACTATATATATATATATATATATATATGACTGAAAAAGTCAGCAGCACACCATTGAGATCAAAGAAACACGTGCAGTTTTATTTACCCAGTGTCATGTAGCAGCGACTTTTCAACCGCTTGTTGCGGTCTTTCTCAAGCTTGAGAAAGACTGCAACAAGCGGTTGAAACGTCGCTGCTACATGACACTGGGTGAATAAAACCGCACGTGTTTCTTTGATCTCAATGGTGTGCTGCTGGCTTTTTCCGGCTTATTGAATGGGACCGTGGTGCTGGTTCACACTGGCCTGATTTTTCACCCAACCAAGAAACTGTGCTGCGTCTTCATTTTCCATTTTTATATATATAAAAATATATACAGTTGCAAGAAAAAGTATGTGAACCCTTTGGAATGATATGGATTTCTGCACAAATTGGTCATAAAATGCGATCTGATCTTCATCTAAGTCACAACAATAGACAATCACAGTCTGCTTAAACTAATAACACACAAAGAATTAAATTTTACCATGTTTTTATTGAACACATGATGTAAACAATCACAGTGCAGGTGGAAAAAGTATGTGAACCCTTGGATTTAATAACTGGTTGTACCTCCTTTGGCAGCAATAACTTCAACCAAACGTTTCCTGTAGTTGCAGATCAGACGTGCACAACGGTCAGGAGTAATTCTTGACCATTCCTCTTTACAGAACTGTTTCAGTTCAGCAATATTCTTGGGATGTCTGGTGTGAATCGCTTTCTTGAGGTCATGCCACAGCATCGCAATCGGGGTGAGGTCAGGACTCTGACTGGGCCACTCCAGAAGGCGTATTTACTTCTGTTTAAGCCATTCTGTTGTTGATTTACTTCTATGCTTTGGGTCGTTGTCCTGTTGCAACACCCAATCTGCTGTTGAGCTTCAGCTGGTGGACCGATGGCCCTAAGTTCTCCTGAAAAATGTCTTGATAAACTTGGGAATTCATTTTTCCTTCGATGATAGCAATCCATCCAGGCCCTGACGCAGCAAAGCAGCCCCAAACCATGATGCCCCCACCACCATACTTCACAGTTGGGATGAGGTTTTGATGTTGGTGTGCTGTGCCTCTTTTTCTCCACACATAGTGTTGTGTGTTCCTTCCAAACAACTGAACTTTGGTTTCATCTGTCCACAGAATATTTTGCCAGTACTGCTGTGGAACATCCAGGTGCTCTTGTGCAAATTGTAAACGTGCAGCAATGTTTTTTTAGGACAGCAGTGGGTTCCTCTGTGGTATCCTCCCATGAAATCCATTCTTGTTTAGTGTTTTACGTATCGTAGATTCGCTAACAGGGATGTTAGCATATGCCAGAGACTTTTGTAAGTCTTTAGCTGACACTCTAGGATTCTTCTTCACCTCATTGAGCAGTCTGCGCTGTGCTCTTGCAGTCATCTTTACAGGATGGCCACTCCTAGGGAGAGTAGCAGCAGTCCTTAACTTTCTCCATTTATAGACAATTTGTCTTACCGTGGACTGATGAACAGCAAGGCTTTTGGAGATACTTTTATAACCCTTTCCAGCTTTATGCAAGTCAACAATTCTTAATTGTAGGTCTTCTGAGAGCTTTTTGTGCGAGGCATCATTCACATCAGGCAATGCTTCTCATGAAAAGCAAACCCAGAACTGGTGTGTTTTTTATAGGGCAGGGCAGCTGTAACCAACACCTCCAATCTCATCTCATTGACTGGACTCCAGTTGGCTGACACCTCACTCAAATTAGCTCTTGGAGATATCATTAGTCTAGGGGTTCACATACTTTTTCCACCTGCACTGTGAATGTTTACATGGTGTGTTCAATAAAAACATGGTAACATTTAATTTTTTGTGTGTTATTAGTTTAAGCAGACTGTGATTGTCTATTGTTGTGACTTAAATGAAGATCAGATCACATTTTATGACCAATTTGTGCAGAAATCCATATCATTCCAAAGGGTTCACATACTTTGTCTTGCAACTGTGTATATATATATATATATATATATATATATATACATTGCTCAAAAAAATAAAGGGAACACTTAAACAACACAATGTAACTCCAAGTCAATCACACTTCTGTGAAATCAAACTGTCCACTTAGGAAACAACACTGAGTGACAATCAGTTTCACATGCTGTTGTGCAAATAGGATAGACAACAGGTGGAAATTATAGGCAATTAGCAAGACACCCCCAATAAAGGAGTGGTTCTGCACCACTTCTCAGTTCCTATGCTTCCTGGCTGATGTTTTGGTCACTTTTGAATGCTGGCGGTGCTTTCACTCTAGTGGTAGCATGAGACGGAGTCTACAACCCACACAAGTGGCTCAGGTAGTGCAGCTTATCCAGGATGGCACATCAATGCGAGCTGTGGCAAGAAGGTTTGCTGTGTCTGTCAGCGTAGTGTCCAGAGCATGGAGGCGCTACCAGGAGACAGGCCAGTACATCAGGAGACGTGGAGGAGGCCGTAGGAGGGCAACAACCCAGCAGCAGGACCGCTACCTCCACCTTTGTGCAAGGAGGAACAGGAGGAGCACTGCCAGAGCCCTGCAAAATGACCTCCAGCAGGCCACAAATGTGCATGTGTCTGCTCAAACGGCCAGAAACAGACTCCATGAGGGTGATATAAGGGCCCGACATCCACAGGTGGGGGTTGTGCTTACAACCCAACACCGTGCAGGACGTTTGGCATTTGCCAGAGAACACCAAGATTGGCAAATTCGCCACTGGCGCCCTGTGCTCTTCACAGATGAAAGCAGGTTCACAACGAGCACATGTGACAGACATGACAGAGTCTTTAGACGCCGTGGAGAACGTTCTGCTGCCTGCAACATCCTCCAGCATGACCGGTTTGGCATTGGGTCAGTAATGGTGTGGGGTGGCATTTCTTTGGAGGGCCGCACAGCCCTCCATGTGCTCGCCAGAGGTAGCCTGACCGCTATTAGGTACCGAGATGAGATCCTCAGACCCCTTGTGAGACCATATGCTGGTGCGGTTGGCCCTGGGTTCCTCCTAATGCAAAACAATGCTAGACCTCATGTGGCTGGAGTGTGTCAGCAGTTCCTGCAAGACGAAGGCATTGATGCTATGGACTGGCCCGCCCGTTCCCCAGACCTGAATCCAATTGAGCACATCTGGGACATCATGTCTCGCTCTATCCACCAACGTCAGGAGACCGTCCGCCACCTCATCAGGAGCATGCACAGGCGTTGTAGGGAGGTCATACAGGCACGTGGAGGCCACACACACTACTGAGCCTCATTTTGACTTGTTTTAAGGACATTACATTAAAGTTGGATCAGCCTGTAGTGTGTTTTTCCATTTTAATTTTGAGTGTGACTCCAAATCCAGACCTCTATGGGTTGAAAAATTTAATTTCCATTTTTTTATTTTTGTGTGATTTTGTTGTCAGCACATTCAACTATGTAAAGAACAAAGTATTTCAGAAGAATATTTAATTAATTCTGATCTAGGATGTGTTATTTTTGTGTTCCCTTTATTTTTTGAGCAGTGTACAGTATATATATATATATATATATATATATATATATACTGTATATATATATATATATATATATATAGAGTATGGAAAACGAGGAAGCAGCACACTGTAAAAGCGTAGGGTGCACGTCCGGCCAGTGAGGACCAGCACCTAGGTCCAATGAACTAGAGATAAAGAAATCAGCCAGCAGCACTCCAATATTGCAAGGAAATTGTGAATTTATTGACCCAAAGTCAAGCGACGTTTCGACAGCTTGTTGCTGTCTTTATCAAGCCTAGTGCACAAGTGTTACAAGCGTGCTTTATAAAGGGACATTGATCAACTAGTGATATAACACCAATTAATAAAGCATAATAAAAAATCAATATATATAGTGATACAAGTAGTTACATAAATACATGGAAATCACTGCCATGATCTAACAAGTATAGTGAGGATAAATAAAAATTCATAATTACAACATCCTTTACGTTGTGTACAGAAGATCATAATGGGTGCAGGTGAAAACAATAATAGCGTGAAGTTAAACATGATTGCGTGAAGTTAAAAAACACTCACTGTCAGCTGGGTGACTGTATGTGGTTCAGAGCGTGTGCTCCGCGGCGGGGAGAGGCCAATTTACAAGCTGCAACCCAGAAACCTTTTTTAGGACTGGACACGGATCCAATAGAACCAGGAGGGGCGGTAAGCGCCACCACAAATGGCGAGGAGAGAAACAAACAACTCAGACCCCAGCGTCAGAAGACCATGAACAGAAAGAGGACTTAGACGACATAGTGGTAAACGTAAAGGATGTTGTAATTATGAATTTTTATTTATCCTCACTATACTTGTTAGATCATGGCAGTGATTTCCATGTATTTATGTAACTACTTGTATCACTATATATATTGATTTTTTATTATGCTTTATTAATTGGTGTTATATCACTAGTTGATCAATGTCCCTTTATAAAGCACGCTTGTAACACTTGTGCACTAGGCTTGATAAAGACAGCAACAAGCTGTCGAAACGTCGCTTGACTTTGGGTCAATAAATTCACAATTTCCTTGCAATATTGGAGTGCTGCTGGCTGATTTCTTTATCTCTAGTTCATTGGACCTAGGTGCTGGTCCTCACTGGCCGGACGTGCACCCTACGCTTTTACAGTGTGCTGCTTCCTCGTTTTCCATACTCTACTACTATTGCACCAGAGGACGCTTTGCACCTAACATGGCTACACCGTCTGAAAACCTGGACCCAGATGTCTTCACTTACAGCAGGGAGGACGAACTGAGGATCCTGCGAGGTACGGATAGAGACACTACTTTTTTGTTCACCCCTTCATTGTTTGATACTAAGAAACAATTTGAATATGACTCTCGACGCCTTATAAATCTGGAGCTCCATATGTTCACTTTATGCGAATACCATCAAAATCACTGGATCCCACGTGGCATGCGGTCACAGTTAAGACCAGATTTATTCCCTAATAACGTTGAATTTTGTGCCAGGTTTTCCCAGATTTGCAACAAGTTTTCGTTTGACATGATATTACTTAACATTGAGTTTTTACAGAAAGAGATATTGCTGATACAAGAATCACTTCAGAAAATTACATCATCTTTGATTGAATTAATGCCCACTGATGAATATGAAGCATACACTTTGTCTTGTGTACCACATTTTGAGAAATTAAGATCTGAATTGAAAGACAAGAAACGTCAAAAATGGACTCGCGATATGGAGGACTACACACGTGGTTTTATATACAGTACATGTGGCAACGTGACCCCAAGAATCCTAGAGGAGGTGACAGGAGACAAAATCACTCCACTGTTAAAAGATATACACGTGCACAATCTCATAGTATGAGCCAGGAACGGGGAGAGGCCAATTTACAAGCTGCAACCCAGAAACCTTTTTTAGGACTGGACACGGATCCAATAGAACCAGGAGGGGCGGTAAGCGCCACCACAAATGGCGAGGAGAGAAACAAACAACTCAGACCCCAGCGTCAGAAGACCATGAACAGAAAGAGGACTTAGACGACATAGTGGTAAATATCTCCTCTATTACCCTGAATGAAGCACAACAATCCGTCTTGAACAGGGGCCTTTCATTTTGCCCTGTGTCCAGGACGGATTGGTTTCATATGGAGCTGGACTTACATAGATTCCTACGGAGTATTAGGCTCAAGATTTGGTTCTCAGCACAGAGTCAAACCTCTAGATGTGATGATGATAAGCTAACGGAATTATCTTTATTTAACACTGGATTATATGTTAAAAGTAATTTTAACCCTGTAATTGATCACCCAGGTGTTGATGCTTTCTCATTAGCCATACGAAGGGACCTCGACAAATTAAAACATGATTCTGAGAACAATGATCTCAGATTTGGCAACATTTCTTCTGACGAGATCGCCGCGATGGGCTCTCTGGCCTCCAACCACAACCTCACCATCAAATCTGCTGATAAGGGTGGTGGGGTTGTGGTGATGGACACCGGAGAGTACATCAGGGAGATCCACGGCCAATTAGAGGACACACAGGTGTACAAACGGGTAACACAGGACCCCAAATTTAATTTATTGAGGGAACTGCGTGATATCCTAAATCAGGCCCGTCAGGCTGACATCATTGATGACAAACTTTTTTGTTATTTATATCGAGATAAACCTAGCACACCCATATTGTATACACTGCCTAAAGTCCATAAGGGGGTGATGCCCCCCCCTGGCCGCCCAATTGTGTCGGGTAGGGAGTCCCTCTTTTACAATGTGGCAATCTTCCTAGATAAGATGTTGCGCCGTTTTGCCATCTCCACCAAATCATTCATCAGGGATACCAGTGATTTCTTATCTAGGATCAACGATCTTGAGATCCCTATAGGAGCAGTTCTTGTTTCGTTCGACGTGTGTAGTTTATACACGTCGATTGATCATGAACTGGGCCTACGGGCGGTTGAGACTTGTCTTGCCAACTCCGAGTATTCTGAATCTTGCCAGATTTTTTTGCTTTCATTGCTTAGATTTGTTTTGACTAAAAACTACTTCCTGTTCCAGGACGACTTCTTTGTTCAATTGCGTGGGACGGCGATGGGGTCCAACGTGGCGCCCACCTACGCTAACATCTATATGGCCCACCTTGAGGAGTCTTTCGTCTATGGCAGCCACCACTTCAGACATGTTCTGGGGTGGTGGCGCTATATTGATGACATCTTCTTGGTGTGGACGGGCGACACGTTGGACCTCCTCGCCTTCCACGCATATCTCAACGAAGTTGACCCAACTGTGAAGTTTACCGTGGTACATTCCACGGATAGACTGCAGTTCCTGGATACAGAGGTTCAGATCATGGGACGAGGTCTGAGCACAGATCTGTTTGTGAAACCAACAGATAGAAATACTCTGTTGAGATATGAGAGCCATCACCCTCGTCCCATGATCCGTTCCTTACCTTTTAGTCAGTTCCTCCGTGTTCAGCGGATAGTCAAGGATGAACAAAAGAGACATACTAGGTTTAGAGAAATGGGCCATAAATTTATTAAACGTGGATACCCAAAAAAATTAATTAAGGATAGCATTATGAGAGTTGAGTCTCACTCCAGGAATATCAGGTCTCAGGTTGCCCCCAAAAATCCACGCATTCCCTTCATTACCCAATTTTCCACTGATAGCTCACATATCGCCACTATCATTCGGAAACATTGGAGTGTATTAGGGAATAGTTTTCCTCACATTGAAGAATTTAACACACCTCCTTTGTTTTCATATCGGAGAGGACGAAATCTGGGAGACAGATTAGTAAAAGCCGATGTAGGTAGTGCCAAAACTAGTGTAAGAGAAATGTGTGGCTCTACTCGCACTGGGTGCTACCCCTGTTATCATTGTATAAACTGTAAACTTATGATTAAGGGAGACAGATTTTTCAATCCGGCCACTAATGGAGTGATTAAAATCACTCAATTCCTCACCTGTGACTCATCCTACGTGGTCTACCAACTGACCTGCCCTTGTGGCAAGTGGTACGTTGGTGAGACCACGTGGGATGTAAAGACACGGCTTAATCAGCATCGTTATTCCATCAGGAAGGAGAAAATGGACTTGCCGGTGTCCAAACATTTCAAAGATGCAGGACATACGCAAAATGATTTGAAATTTCGCATTTTGGAACAAATAGAACTAGGGAGACGGGGAGGAGATAGACAAGCTCTCCTCAAAAAACGTGAATTATATTGGATTTACACTTTAAAGACTCTAAAACCCAATGGGTTAAATGTCGACTTTAGGGTTGATTAGTACTGTCCCATTCCGTTAATCGCCAGATCCATATTCCCTACTGTATGGTGAATGCACATGTATATACATCAAAGCGTGCAACCAAGCAAAAAGTTTTTTATGAGAATTATATATAATGTTTCTTTTTGTTTTTTGTTTTTAGATAAAGAATACTCTCAAGGTCATAACTGTGGTGCTGTATGATGTAAAGTCCATTGCGGCTCCAGTCGGCCACCCACACTGTATATATTGGATCCATACCATGATGTTTGGACTGCTGTTGCAACACCAATGCGTATTGTTGTTTGTTTTGCACTAGTTGTCCGCCCAAACAGTCGTTATATCTTCAATAAATATTTATACTTTTATATACTTTATAGGGTACATTAATATTTTCCATATATACAGCTATAGCTGTGAGACTGAAATGCATATGTGATGGAGTGATGCACCCTTATATATGAGTAGTGGCGGTTCGTGGGTTCACCTTGGCGACGCCTACTTCTCTGCCATTCTAACACTGATGGATCACTAACGTGACCTGTCAGTGTTGGGTATCTTTCTCTATTCACTATTTGCATAGCCTCTTATATCTGCTCTATAGGTTGATAAGACGCTTAATCCAGTGACCTTATATGTACATCATGTAGATCACGGGTTGTTGGTGTCCTAGACCTTATCTTCCATATAAATTCTGGTTACCTTATATTTCCACTATTCCGTTCCCTATATCCATTAATTCATTCATATATATGACTACGATTACGTAGTGACTGGTGGACGGCTTCTACTGCTACCCTGACATGCGCATACCAGCTGTGAGGCCGTTTTAGCCATCCTGAGTGTGGTTGCCAGTATGTTCCTGGACGCCAGAAGTAACGCGATATTTATTTGTCTCGCGCATGCGCAGTTAGTATATGGGAACGCCGCGGAGCACACGCTCTGAACCACATACAGTCACCCAGCTGACAGTGAGTGTTTTTTAACTTCACGCAATCATGTTTAACTTCACGCTATTATTGTTTTCACCTGCACCCATTATGATCTTCTGTACACAACGTAAAGGATGTTGTAATTATGAATTTTTATTTATCCTCACTATACTTGTTAGATCATGGCAGTGATTTCCATGTATTTATGTAACTACTTGTATCACTATATATATTGATTTTTTATTATGCTTTATTAATTGGTGTTATATCACTAGTTGATCAATGTCCCTTTATAAAGCACGCTTGTAACACTTGTGCACTAGGCTTGATAAAGACAGCAACAAGCTGTCGAAACGTCGCTTGACTTTGGGTCAATAAATTCACAATTTCCTTGCAATATTGGAGTGCTGCTGGCTGATTTCTTTATCTCTATATATATATATATATATAAAGAAAGTCAACAACACAGGATTTGAACCTGGGTATTTAGCTAAAAGGTCAAACAGAATTATGTACAATGGTGGATAACTTCTTATTGCCAAATGAAACCACCTTTTAATACAGACACGAATTTGTAATTGGCTTGTGAGAAGCAAATATTAATACATGTAGTAACTGAGTACATTTCTATTATTATAATTGTTGCAAAAGCTTTTCAGTGATTACTTGCACTTTATTAGAAAAGCTCTTACCTTGTGTTCTTTGATCTAAAAATCACATTTTGCCTGGTATTTCTATTTCTCGAGAAAGTGGAGTACTGTGCAGTAATATTTTATAAAGCCCCAAAAAACTTTTTAATTTAAGACAACTTTTTAATTCAAGTATCACGTTATCTATATTATTAAGGCATAATCAGATTCATCCAGAAAATGTGCGTGTTTCTCTTTTTGAACAATTAGACAACTTCTTGATGGTAATGGAAAAGCGAGATGTGGAATTTTCTAGATGTGTCTATTTCCTATGCAGATTTAAGGCACTAGGGGAGATACTTCTTTCATTCCCTTACATAACGTGATATCCTCTTCAGTAGATATTTTAATCTCATTGTCTCCAGAAACAGCGATGTATGAATACACGTCATATTAAAGTCAAAGGCAAATAAATCTCTTGCTAAAGAGATGCTTTCTTACATTGAAACATGATTATTACTTCGTACAATAAGGCGAAGAGGACTTTACAGCTCCTGCCGCTTCATGGTTGAAATGTGTTTCTTTTCAATACACATTCAGCCATTCTAATCTAAGGCTACTTTCACATTCGCGTTTGGTGCGGATCCGTCATGGATCTGCACAGACAGATCCGTTCAGATAATACAACCGTCTGCATCCATTCAGAACTGATCCGTTTGTATTATCTTTAACATAGCCAAGACGGATCTGTCTTGAACACCATTGAAAGTCAATGGAGGACGGATCCGTTTTCTATTGTGCCAGATTGTGTCTATTGTGCCAGCGTTTTGGTGTCCGCCTCCAAAGCAGAATGGAGACGGAACGGAGGCAAACTGATGCATTCTGAGCGGATCCTTTTCTATTCAGAATGCATTAGGGCAAAACTGATCCGTTTTGGACCGCTTGTGAGATCCCTGAACGGATCTCACAAACGGAAAGCCAAAACGCCAGTGTGAAAGTAGCCTAATTCGTCTCTTTTTCTGTTCGTTAACACTAGTTAGACTAGGGAGTGGGGAATGGCTGCCTCTAGCCATATTATCACTAACCAAGAAAAGATGAAAGAGAAAATCTCACATCACATACACAATATTATAGCAGATATTATTGGCCATATACCCTACAGGGCAATTTCCTGGTGGGCCTATGACCAGGGGGCCACCAAAGCCCTCCTGATGGTCTCAGGCAAGGTACATAATGATCTTATGCTCAACGGCCACAACTGTATTCAACTGTATTACTGTCCTCATGACTGTGATACAGTTGTAGCAAGGACGGCAGTATTTTGTGCTGCACTGTGATATTAGGTTCTTCTGCACTATGGAATTGCTGGCCCTGCCTACTTCTGTTGTCCCTGCCTACTTTAGTTGGCCCATATTTTGGACCCGCCTACAAGATGGGGCCACTTTTAGTTTTTTCCAGGGCCACTTTAAGTTCCCAAACCACCCCTGCAGTACCCCCACTGATCAGCTGTTACACTATAAAGTGTACTGTTCAATGCGGACATATATGAACATGGGACATGCCTTCAGCTGCCGAATGCACATGTAACAGGTCAACCAGTTTCATAGGTACAAAGCTGCTGACAGATGCTATTTAACACGAACAGGGGTTATCCCCATTTAATCCACAATTAGGCAGAAGTTCTGAACTGAACTCCATTTGCTTCTTTAGAAACAAGTTCACACCATAGGGGGCTTCAACATTGCAAACGAGACTAGACAGCCACATACAGTAAATCAGGAGCACATTCCGTCCCCAGCTAGAGAGGAACAGTATTTCTATGTACGATGGTCGCATTGGCAGTTATCACTTTCTCTTTACCAGCAATAACAATTTGAGTGCTGTCAACTCCTCCTTGTCGAACCACTGCAGTCTTCTGACTTACTTTCAACCGGCAAGATTTCCTCTTGGCAGCCTACCGTCACACATACTGTAGGTCTCATGCACATAGCCATGGCTGTTTTTGCAGTCCGCATTCGGTGTGCTGATCGCATCTTTTACGGCCCTACTCAAGTGAATGGGTCCACATCCGATCTACAAAAGATTCGGATCCGATGCGGACAAAAATGAGCATTAGGGCTCATGCACACGGAAGTATTTTGTTTCCGTGTCCGGTCTGCTTTTTTTTACGGACCGTATGCGGAACCATTCATTTCAATGGGTCAGCAAAAAAAAGGGAAGTAACTCTGTGTGCATTCCGTTTCCGTATGTCCTTATTTCCGTTCCGCAAAAAAATAGAACATGTCCTATTGTTGTCCGCATTACGGACAAGGATGGTACTGTTCTATTAGGGGTCAGCTGTTCCGTTCTGCAAAATACGGAACGCACATGGACGTCATCCATATTTTTTGCGAATATGTTTTTTGCGGACCGCAAAATACATACGGTCGTGTGCATGAGCCTTTAATGGGGACTTAGGCTTAGCTAGGCCCTAGCTCTGCTGCATGGGGTCTTTCAGGGCTGTAGATTGTAAACTGATTTCCTAATGGTGGGAACATTGCCCTTCTATCACATTTGCACCGCCCAGTGGAGCACCCCTAGCAACCACCACGTTTTCACTACTGCCTCAGCCAACATGAACACTTCCCAATACATGCCAGAGGAAGGCCGGGAGCTGGTTTGTTGCTGGTCCTGAACAGAGAGACAAAATACAAGTAGATGTCATCAGAAAGGAAAGCCACTGCCTTGTACAGTTGTCAGACACATCACAGTAAGACAGAATTTTATTTTACACACTTATATAGCGCTAACATTTTTCACAGTGCTTTACAGACATAATCATAGGAAACCCACACAAACACAAGGAGGACATACAAACCCCATGCAGATGTTGTCCTTGATCAGATTTGAACCTAGGACCCCAGCGCCGCAAGGCACCAGTGCTAACCACAGAGCCACCGTGCTGCATATGATATGATATGATATGATATGATATGATATGCATGACAAAGATGGACACTGGAAGAAGGAACACTCCCCACTCTGCACTGGTATCCAAACATTGCTATCAGTACAATACTTATCGGTGAGTCCACCTTTCACCTGGAGTTTTTGTGTAGAGGCAAAATACGGAATGCACACGGGCGTCATCCGAATTTTCTGCAGATCCATTTTTTGCGGACAGTAAAATACATACGGTCGTGTGCATGAACCCTAAGACGGCAGGGAAGCTGTCTTACATTTAGAACTGGCAGAAGATCCACTGAAGTTATGAAGAAGCCTGCGCCTCTTCATAACTTTGGTGGAACCACCCCTAGCTTAGGGCTTTATTAAGACTGGCGTCTATAACGCCGATCTTAATAAATGTGTCCTTAAGTGAATTCAAGGGAATGGGAGCAGCGCTCTAGTATCCGGCCCTAGCCTCTACACAGTGGACAGAGCACAGAGCTGTGTAGTCATGATGCTGGAGTTACTGCAAAACAGCTGATTGGTGAGGGTGCAAGGAGTAAGACCCCCACCAATCTGATATTGATGACCTACCCAGACCCTTTAAGAAGATATAAACCTAATTCATGAAACATGTTCACAATAATATTTCATTATAAATAAATATATAGATATATGTTCCTTCTAGACCGTAAATACCAAACTTTATATATTACACTAGCTGAAGGACCCGGCTTCGCTCGGGTATATTTAATCTATTTCATTTAATGTTTGTGTGTGTCATTAAAAGATATCAACACTATCCACTATAACAGTGACATCTACAGCACCCCGCCCCCTTAACAGTGACCTCCACAGCCCCCACCCCTTAACACTGACCCTCTCCATTTCTTTAAAATTGGACCTCCACAGCAGCTTGACTTTGACCTTTATAGCAGCTTTCCCCTTTAACAGTGAGTTTCACAGCACACCACCCCCTTGACAGTGACCTCCACAGGGGCTCACCCAGTGGCCTTTACAGCAATCTGCCCCTTAACACTGATCTCCATAGCGGACCATCCCCTCAACTGTGACCTCCAAAGCAGCCTGCCCCTAGGGTGGCCAGAGGTCCAGTTTTAGGCCGGACAGTCCGGCTTTCATACTCCCTGTCCTCCATCTGGCGTAGGGCCTGGATGGATACAAGGATGTCCTTTTGAACTGCTCACTCTCAGACAGCAGCACTGTGCTGTCTGAGTGTGAGCTGCAGGGAGAAAGTCACCATCCCTCCCACTCCTGCAGCTGACAGAATTTGATTTTTAACTTTATTTTTTCAATCCCTTTCGGCAGAGGAGTGGGAGGGGGCATGACCTAACCAGATTGTGGTGTGGCTTAGCTGGACCTAGAAGTTGATTTTTAACTTCATTTTTTCAATCTCTGCCTGCTGAGGAGTGAAAGGGGGCGTGACCTAACTGAATCATGGGCGTGGCTTAGCTTGACCTGGGGGTGGGGTTTTAAGTTTGTCTTTTGAGGGTGGACACATTGTGGCAGGGGGCGTGTCTGGGATCCTTCCTGCAAGAGTGACGCCCCTCTGGGCACCTTACTGGCTCATTTGCATACCAAATAAACTGGATTTTCAGAGGATAAAAACATCTATTGCTGGAACAAAGGCACATCTTGAAAAAAGGTACTAAGTGCTATTAGGCCATGGCTTTACTTCAATAGCGATTATCCTGGTGACAGGTTTCCTTTAAAGCTCACCTACAGCAGTTAAGAAAAATGGCTGGGTTGTTATGGAAAGCTGGAGTAAAACTGTATGTGGAGGCTGGAGGACCTGCGAGCTTCTATTGGCTGATAAGGGTCATGTGACCAAGCTTCTATTGGCTAATGTATTTTTTGGGAATAGCTCAGGTCCTAGAGAGCTGTAACCCGGTCTAAAACCTTTCCGGACACCTGATGTACCTGTGTGCCAAATTTTGTGATTGTAAATGCGGATTACTTTAGCGGACATACACACACACATACACTCACATACTTTCAGCTTTATATATTAGATATAGATATAATAATGATACTATACCAAGCAGATTGTCACCTGCAAGTACTGCTCACATCAGGGTAATTGAAACTTTTTTTCATCTTCTCTATCTGGACATTATAACAATTACAAACCATCCACTTTTCAGTGTCTCACAGATCGCACTAGTACTCTTCCTCTCCTAAATGTATCTATATTGATCATTAGTTCTAGCTTTAAATTGACCCTTCGTTCTGCTGATATAGAATCTGAAGCAAGGACATAACATAACCAAGACATAAAATCAGTCAGGTAATGTAGTGCACATTAGCTGCATGCTCCCTGTGTGTACTAGTCCAAGTACTAGTGCTTTTTTATTTTTTATTTTTACTGTGGGTACGGCCAAACTTTTTTATGCCCTTTTTGAAGTCTAAATCAGAAGTAGGTTATTAAAAGAGAAAACATATTAAGGACATATACTGCTATTTGAACCCACTCCTGGTTTTGGCATAAAATGTAATAACCATCCCCCGCACATGTGGCGGTATCTTTAAAAGCAAAATGTCATCATGTTTATGCTGTGCCATTCTGAGGGCAGCATAAGGTGGCAACAGACACTCTGATTACAGCGACAGGACTTTTTTTTCCGTCATGTATCACAGAACAAAACGGAACCGTTATTTGTGGCCATAAACATGTATTAGGATAGTGCAAAACGGAACTCCTCTTAAAGGCTTCTGTTTTGCATTCTGTCCTAACATTCCGTTATAATGCTGTTATAATGGAACCCTATAACGTAATTCCATAACACGAATGCAAACCCTCCCTTAGGGTTGAAGCCTCAGGTGAGTCATTGTATTCATGAGCTGAGGGTAACCCCCACCCTCCTGCCACTGATTGATAGCTGTTACTATCTAGTGTTAATCGCAAATATTCTAATCGCTAATTTTTATCGCAAATATTGGCACTTCGAGAATTAGCGAAGATGTAGAATATAGAATATATATATTCGTAAATCGCTAATATACTAGATTTTTTTTTATCAGTAACCTCCATTCTTGCTTGTGGGCCAATGAGAAGGCTGCAATATCTTTGTCACAGCTACATCCCTAGCAACCAATAGGAAAGTTGCCTACCCCTTTACTATATAAGAAACTCCCCAGCAGCCATTTTCTGCAGTTTTTTTGCAGTACTGAGAGAGAGAGCAGTGACATTGCTGTGCTCTGTGCTTTCATCTGGATCCTATTCCTTATCCAACTACATTAGATAGATAGTTAGTTAGCTCATATATATAATACAAATAGTTAGTGGGAATTGTCAGTGTAGGTTAGATAGTGATATAGTGTAGCTATAGTGTTCCAGTGCAGGTGTTAGGTAGTGTGATAGGAATTACTGTTTCTCTGCTGTCCATACATACATTCTACAGACATAGTGCTGTGATGTCACAACAATACTTAGTGCACCAATCAGTAATATCTACTCAGACCTGATAAAATGTGAAGTTGCATGTATTGAGCAAAAAATATGCGCATCATTAGTGCCGATTTGCGCACATTGTGAAAATAATGACTGAAGATCACGAATTCTAGAATTTGCGAATTTATTGCGAGTATTATGCGAAAAATTCACGAAATATCGCGAAAACGAATATTGCCTATGTCGATCATCACTATTACTATCCATAGAGAGAAAGCTGTTTATCGTGAGCCCGTAGGTCATGAATTCGGGGAACTCCAGAGCATGTGCCCATCACTGAGAAGAATCCAACCCTACACACAGGGCCGGCTCCAGGTTCATGTGGGCCCTTTGGCAATAAAGTCTCAGTGGGCTCCCTTGTGGCATTTTGCACGGCGCTTACAGCAATGAAACTGCATGTATTATAGATTAAATACATTACACAGAGCGGATATATGTGAATCAGTCCTTATGTGCCTACTTTTATTTTCTACCCAGTGTTTCAGTCCCTCAGGTCTACTCACAGATATGTGCCCCCTCACAGTAGATATGCCAAGACATGCCCCCTTCACAGTAGATATGCCAAGATATGTGCCCCCTCACAGTAGATATGCCAAGATATGTGCCCCCTCACAGTAGATATGTCAAGATATGTGCCCCCTCACAGTAGACATGCCAAGATATGTGCCTCCTCACAGTACATATGCCTGGATATGTGCCCCCTTCACAGTAGATATCCCAAAATATGTGCCCCCTCACAGTTAATATGCCAAGATGTGTGCCCCCTTCACAGTAGATATGCCAAAATATGTGCCTTCTTATGGTGGATATGCCAAGATATGTGCACAGTGCCCCCTTCACAGTGGTTATGCCAAGATGTGCCCCCTTCACAGGAATTGAAAAAAAACAAACAATAAATACTCCTCGCCTCAGTCACCTGGATCCTCCCATGATCTGCGCTCCCCATCAGCAGCAGGATACTGTGAAACATTGCGCTGCTGTGTAGGAGGAGCAGAGGCTGATTCCCAGCCTGCCCCACTCCTCCTCCTACACAGATCAGCAGGATGATGTGTGAGGACATAGTGCTGCTGCTGTGGAGCGCTGGCGGCTCAATGGTGGAGCAGGGAGGAAATAGTTCCCTGCTTCAGTGGCGTGCCTATCGGGTTTGGCACCAGGGGCGGGTCCTTTCTCTGGCACCCCCACCCCAATACGTAAAAAAAATTGTACCCCCTCACAGTAGTATTGCCCTCATTGTACAACCTTCACAGTAGTTTTCTCCAGAAGTGTGCCACCTCACAGTAGTTATGCCCACATTGTGCCCTCTCACAGTAGTTATGCCCTCTCTGTGCCCCTTTCACTGTTGTAATGCCCTATCTGTGCCCTCTTCACAGTAATAATCCTCATTGTGCTCTCTTCACAGTAATAATGCCCACTGTGCCCCCTTCATTGTAGTAATGCCCTCTGGCTCTGTGCCTCCTCTATAGTAGAAATGCCTATTGTGCCCCCTCCAGAGTAGTTATGCCCTCTGTGCCCCCTCCATAGTAGAAATTCCCTCTGTGCCCCCTCCATAGTAATAAAGACTTCTGTACCCCCTCCATAGTAATAAAGTCCTCTGTGCCCCCCACCCATAGTAATAAAGACCTCTGTGCCCCCTCCATAGTAATAAAGACCTCTGTGCCCCCTCCATAGTAATAAAATCCTCTGTGCACCCTCCATAGTAATAAAGTCCTCTGTGCCCCCTCCATAGTAATAAAGTCCTCTGTGCCCCCTCCATAGTAATAAAGACCTCTGTGCCCCCTCCATAGTAATAAAGTCCTCTGTGCCCCTTCCATAGTAATAAAGTCCTCTGTGCCCCCTCCATAGTAATAAAGACCTCTGTGCCCCCTCCATAGTAATAAAGACTTCTGTGCCCCCTCCATAGTAATAAAGTCCTCTGTGACCCTTCTGTATTAAAAACCAAAAAACACTGTAACTACTCACCTTGTCCCGTTCCTGAAACTCACAGTCCTCTCTTCCATTCAGGCACAGATCGCTCTGCAGCACTGAGTGGGCGGAGCCTATGCAGATTACTGAGCTAAAGGCTCCGCCCACACATGTCGGCAGCATGATCCATGCCTGAAGGATGAATGGTGGAGCAGGGAGAAGTCTTCCTGCTTCACCATTCAGAGCGCGGCTGGCCTGAAGGAGGGGAGGAGCACAGGAGCTGAGCAGTAAGTGACAGGACCGCAGCTCCCCACGCTCCAGCAATGATCTCTCCCATCTGTATTGATGGAAGCGCTCATTGCTTCTGGCCTCTGACAGCTGTGCTGTGGGCCCCCACAGGAGCTTTGGGCCCCCACAGGAGCTGTGGGCCCGGGCACTTGCCTCATGTGGGCCCAGGTAAGGCCTCATGCACACGACCGTTTCATTTTTTGCGGTCCGCAAATTGCGGATCCACAAAAAAGGTATGCCGCCTGTGTGCCTTCCGCAATTTGCGGAACGAAACAGGAGGCCCATTATAGAAATGCCTATTCTTGTCCGCAAAACGGACAAGAATAGGACAGGACTCATAATTTTTGCGGGGCCACGGAACAGAGCACACAAAGTGCTGTCCGCAATCTTTTGCGGACCCATTGAAATGAATGGTTCCGTATACGGATCGTATGCGGAACACAGAAAACGGTCCACATACAGAACGCAAAATACGTTCTTGTGAACGAGCCCTAATTGATGGAAATAACTGATCAAATAACTGAAGTGTGAACTCTGCCTTATTAGGCTGCATTTACATGTTGCAGTTGTTGGGGAGAGGGTTCACAGACCAACACTACATTATGGCTGAATGTTATCCACAGATGGGTGTCTCTGGTTTGGCTTATTAGCTGAGTCATGTTTCAAGAATTTTTAAAGGTTACTGGGTAGCCACCTATAGGTGGCACCAGAGAGACAGTTTTTTTTCCCCTAGAGCAGGAATGCTCAACCTGCAGCCCTCCAGCTGTTGCAAATCTACAACTCCCAGCATGCATCAGCCTACAGCAGGGCATGGTGGGGGTTGTAGTTTTACAACAGCTGGAGGGCCGCAGGTTGAGCATCCCTGCCAGCATTGAACTAAAGATTTCCTATCTGCTGGACTTTCGAGAATAATGGGAACCTTTCATGGGCCAACACAAAGACTAGATATTAAGAGTAGATGTCTAACTTGAAAGCTATGGAACCACAACGCAAAATCTGGATATGTAGGCAGGTGAAAGCCCGGTGAAAGCTCTTTATACGATTGCACAAATCTGGCCTGTGAACTTGTTAAAGGTGACCTGTCCTTGCTCCTGATATATCTGCATTAGAAAATAATTGTATTCCCCATGAAACAACAATTCTGCAGCATTTTTTCTTAAAAGTTTGTGTTGTGCCTTTCCTCTGTTATTCCATCTAGAAATGTATGAATCAATTGCCAACTGGATGTTACCAGTTTAGGGTAAGTCTCTACACAGTGACGTTGTCAAATCAGTGCCAACAGTGCCAGACTATGTAGGGAGGTACCTATTTGACAAGAAGAATGGTAACACCAAGTCCTGATTTGTTTCAAAGATTTCTAGGAGGAATAACAGAGAAATGGCATAATGTAGATGTGAGTATTGCATGGGGAGTACAAGTGTTTGCTAAAACAGACAGGTCAGGAGAGGTGACATGTCCTCTTTAACAATTTCCATATTGCACTATAATTAACATTTTGGACATTTTGCCCGTATAGTAGACATTTTTACCTGCGCACCAGCTGTTGTAGTTTATTTTGCCGCTGTTGTGGTTGGAACCCCTCTGAGAAGAGAGGAGAGATAGTTACGTGATTTACCAGACATCAACTCTTCTATATCCCACAATAATCAGAAATGACCCCTTTGACTATCACCTCTATAAAACTTTTATTAGGATTGCTCTTCCATTCCTTTTCCAAAAGAAGATCTGCAGCAGCTGGGGTCGTTATTAGATTGGATGTATTTTATTTCTATAAACAAACCTTTACAAACCCTTCAGATATAAAATCTAAATCTACTGTATATAGAAAGTTGAGTAATGACTGTCAGACTTCACAAGGTTTGTACTGATAAAACTGATTAGACACTGAGTATTGCCACAAGAGTCTGTTTAAAGTGCTTTTCCTTCTGCTCTTTAAAAAAAGCTCTCAGAGGTCACTTTTGGGTAGTATACCGCTTAGTGAGATATGCTTGAATGGTAGACATGCCTCTACAACGCACTCAAAGACATTTTGACAGGCTCTGAGAGAGGGCTCATCATTGCATGGAAAAGCAGGATGGTCATTTTGACCAACTGCCTGCCATCTAGGTCATTTCGACCTAGCTGTTGGAATGTGTTGGGAGCAGTGGTTATGCGAGAACAGGCTCTGTATGGCCCAGATAGACCACCAGTAGAGAGAATTGTTTGATCCACCAACAAGCATGAGCAGTTTCATTTTCCACCATCCAGACACAGGTGGCACCTTCATTACACACCCCTGTCTCTGCCCAGACCATTTCCAAGCACTTAGCAGAAGGGAATATGGTGCCATGGTGCCTATTATGTGTCCTGCCATTAACAGCCAGCCTCCATCGTCTTTGTTTGTAGCGATGACTGCTATGGACTGAAACTGTAGTCGTTAGCACAAAACCAGGTTCTGTTTGGCATCTCACGAAGGTTGGGTTTGAGTATGGAGGCCTAGTGGTAAGCGCGTCAATCTAGCCTTCACTGTGGAGTGACACAACTGCTGGTATGATGATCTGGGGAGCCCTCGCATATGACAGTCGGTCACCTCTAGTAGTGATCTGAGGGACACTAATAGCCGAGCTATATGTGTAGGACATCCTGCGGCCAAATGTGTTGCCTCTCATGACAGGGCTTCAAAATGGCATTTTTCAGCAGGATAATGCTCGCCCACACACAGCAAGGGTTTTCCAGGAATTTGCACTATTAGGTCTCATGCACACGACTAAAACAATTTTTTGGTCTGCAAAATGCATATTCTTGAAAATCAGACAGCCTCCTTCTTTATTCTGTATATTTTCACTCCCATTAATAGAGTGGGGTATTCTCATTTGCAAAAATGGACAAGAGTTGGACTAGCAGTGAATATCTCCTTGAAGTGTATTGTTCGGTGTACTATCAGCTGTAAAAACACATAGCACACTGAAGAAAATCTGGTCATGTGCATGAGGCCATGAAATGCATTATGATCTATGCCCTTTATCTGCCTCCTAATAAGTGGAACTAAAAAATGGAGACTAGAAATAAAAGGTTATGGATCTCTAAAGTGCACTGCACCTCCTTCATTCTAGTGATTGGTGGTGGTCACAGAGCATGGACCCTACTCTGATTTAAAAAAAAAATCACTATGACATTTCAGAAATGAATTTAATTGGAATTACATTTTAAAAGTCATGGCCGTTCCCCATACTTATACATACATCATAATGTATTCTAGGGCCTTCATATAATAACATTACATTAGATGAATTGCTATTACTGTGAAATAATGTGCCTTTAAATTCTAGGTTACACTTGATGGGTCTGGGATATATCCAGGGACTCTACTTAGAGTAGCATAGATAAAATGTAGGCCCTTTTCAGGTGCTGACAGGACTGGAGCCCCTATTCCATTTTGGCCACAGGTGGTGTTCGAATGGGTCCACCTTAAGAAATAATTCTCGAGGCACAAACCCTGTATCATTAATAAAGCTTAATATGTTTTTAATCAAATATATAGACCCTTGTGGCAATTGATTGGCTCCATGGCCAAATGGGCTTTTTTTCTCCTGGACTATTGGGGCCCACTATAGTATTAGAATCTGGGTTGATCGGGGAATCTACTGATACTCCGGTGGGCCAGTTCCACTCCAGCCACAGGTTCTATATAGGAATACACAGTCCTCGATCTTTCTGCCCCCTCCCCAATAATTGCACAACGGTTTAATTCAGCTTCCTAAGAAGCTTCAGCCCCTAAAGATAAAGGGTTTGGCCTATCTGGGGCATTGATGAAATATCGCAAGTATATGCCATCAAAGTCAGAGAGATGCGGGTTCCCCCTCCCATCTCCAGAACGGTGCCCATGCTAGGCTGTTTTAAGAAATACCATAGCAGTGAATGGAGAGGACACCATGCAAGCATGGCCTCCTCTTCATTCACTGCTATGGGACTGCTGGAAATAACCTCTATTTTCGGAACTCCTATAGAGGTGAACCATGGATGACCATGCATGTTCGGTTACTCTCTGTTCGCTTCGAGGAGCCTGCTTTGGAGATGGGAGCACTTCCCAAATGTGGGACCAGTACTATCTGCCATTGATGGCATATCCTGATGATACGTCGTCAATGTCCTCGATGAGCCAACCTCTGTAAACACTGTCACTTTGCAACTTTACGATCCTGGGTTCGAATTCGACCAAGGGCAACATCTGCATGCAGTTTGCATGGTCTTCCCAAGTTTGCATGGGGTTACTTCGGTTTTCTGTCACATACCAAAAAACGATTTGGAATTTCGGTTGTAAACCCCAATGGGGAAAGGGATCGATGTAAGTAATGACTGTGGAATATGATGGTGCTATATAAAGGAATAAAATAAATGAAGGTAGTGACGGTCTCACTACGATCTAAAATCCTAATAAATATTCCTGAACCACACATATAGACGGGTTCTACGTGTCTGCTCTATTTGTAGAATATGCCCGTATTTTATCCTCCAGCCTTGCTCACAGACACCTCCATGTATGTAAATTCTTCATAGCTCCGATGTATAAATCGTTCAGACGTTCCTACCCCTGTTTTGCTCACAAAGTTCAAAATTAATCATTTTCCATGTCCAAATCTCCCATATACAGTCTGATGAGTCAGAGACTCGTCATAGCCTATGTGTGTAAGTTTGCGTGAGATTTGCAGTAGTAATAGGTTTTCAGCTGCTGCAGCTGCATGATATGCTAACGATCAGTAACAGGAGGGGCGAATGCTGCTTCAAAAATAAAATGTATAGGGGAAGGGGGGTGCGCTCAGAGGTACGTCAGGGGGGGAGCTGCATCCTGTATATAGTGTGAAATATTTGCAATCTTCAGACATAACTCATTTTGACAAGTCAAACTATATAAGGGATAATTGCCCCCCCCCCCATCCTTTTTACATGACCCTTGTCTGCAAGGTCTCACCTATTCGTGACGTTCTTGCTGCTCAGAGGTAGGAGGCGACAGTGGGTTTTTAGTCATCCACTATTACCCCCCCAAGCCCCTCCTGTAGAAGAAAGACTATAAAAGCCACAGTATGGCAGGGAGCCGACTCAAGCAGGGGATCAGGGAGAAGAAAGTCTAATTACAGAGAAGAGAGACATAAGAAGACTGTCAGGCAACTGGAAGAAGACAGATCTGAGAGAAGACACAAGCCACAGACAATGTAAGTTCTCCGAGGAGCTGTCCTCAGTGCTGAACCTGCTCCTTCATCGCCCTCTCACTTTTCTCTCTGCCACTTTGCTGCTATTGATCACTTTTCTTGCATCTTATATAGATGAATGTCTTTATAGCTGTAAAATTGACTAAAATTGACTAAAATATGAAAAGAAAACCGTAAGCTGATTCCGGTTCATGTTTTACTGACACTTTTTCATTACTAATGACATCAACCTATTTTACTCCTTTTGTACACATCGCACAGGTTTGGGGTTTGTCAGATGTAGCAGAGCTGAATTTGACATGATTATCTGCCACGAAAGCTTCTTTATTATCTTAAAGGGGCTCATTCAGACGGCCGTATGTTTTTTGCTGTCCACAAAACTGAGGTTCCTTTTTTTTTTTTTTTTTACGGACAGTTCAGTATGTCAGCAAAAAATAACAAAACAGATTGCATTCCGCATTTTTGCAGACCCATATACTTTAATAGGGCCACGTCCTAGGACATGTTTTATTTGTTTTGCGCGGCCGTGGAAGAAAAAGATGCAGACAGCGCACAGCGTGCTGTCCGCATCTTTTGGGGGCCCCCCCCTAGAAGTGAATGGGTCCGCATCTAGTCTGCAAAATTGCGGATCAGATGAAGAAAACAACATACAGCCGTCTGAATGAGCCCTTACTCGCAGTTGATTCAGTGTTACATTGCTAATTCAGCACTGCTACATCTGCGAACATGGCAACAAAAGAAAAAAGTTTAGGGACGTGTGTGCTGTGGTTGTGCAGTATCGGATTGTGCTCGTTCCTTGTGCTCGTTCCTTGACACTTGTTGAAGTTCTGACTCTCTGTTACTTTTTCAGATGCAGGGAAGCATGAGGCTGTGGATGTCAGTGCTGACTATAGGTCTATCCTTGCTGATCTGCTTGGGAACATTTGCAGAAGCTTACCCTTCAAAACCAGACAACCCTGGAGAGGATGCACCGGCAGAAGACATGGCCAAATACTACTCAGCACTGAGGCATTATATAAACCTTATAACAAGGCAAAGGTAAGGAGTACATTGTTTGTATGTCAGATGTTGGGGAACTGTGTGCACTGAATGATACAAGTACATAAGATATGCAATTTCTCTCTATAATATATATATATATATACAAAGTAGCAAAGCTGAATTTGTCATTAAGCCATTTGGCACTACATCATCTTTGCACTGTGATTACCAGTATTCTTGTCTTAAGCCAAAAGCCACATAACATCTAAACGTGCTCTGCTACATCTACCTTTTAAAGTTAAGGAATTATTAATAATTATAATAGTAGTAATGATAATCTAAAAACATATGCAATTTTATTGGCTTTTTGGTTAATTTTTTAGTACATTTCTTAAAAGCCTTGTTCATTTTTAAATGTACATTCTACTAGATGGAAACATTTGAATAACCTCAGCAGGCTACAGACTTCTATAGAACTTCTATACGCTTATATAATTCAAAGTAGAAAAATAGCAGAGTTGAATTTGTCATTTAATACAGGGAGGATATAGATTGTGAAGATCGCTGACTTAGGCTACATTCACAAGACCGTATATGTGTTTTGCGCAAAAGAAATACGGATGCCTTTTGGCATCTGTATCGCATCCGTTTTTCTGCGGACACATTGTAACAATGCCTATCCTTGTCCGCAAAATGGACAAGAATAGGACATGTTCTATCTTTTTTTTTTTGCGGGGCTACGGAACGGACATACAGATAAGGACAGCACATGCATTTTTTGCAGACCCATTGAAAGGAATGGGTCCTCATCCAATCCGCCCAAAAAAATGCGGAAACAAAATACGTGTGTGTGCATGTAGGGTAAAGCAGTAGGCTTCAGATATAGCAGAGCTCAGTATGCGATTTGGTAAAGGTTATATTAACTCAGAGGCTTATCGTGAAGCACAAACAGTGCAGCTCTAAATTCAGCTCAAGCTCCAGTGATAGTGTAAGGTCCATCTTAGACAGAAGTAAGGCAAAATAATACAATTCTGGTCAGTGGAATATATAACTTGCTTTCCAGATGAAATTAGCAGAAATGTGAACTGTACCCTAAGAGGGGGTGAATATAGAGTAAATATGAAAATATGAGTAAGCATTAAATACAGTTGAAACAACAGTAAGAGGCGGAGGGGGGGGATGCACATACAGTGTAAATGATAGGAGGCAGGTACAGTACATTGTATACACTATAAAAGTCAGATGGAAAAGCAGTGTAATCTATAAAAAGGTAGGTGAATGTGCGATGCTATAACAGGCTGATGGAAATACAGTATAACCTATAAAATGTGGGCAAATATATAGAATACACTATAGGAGATAGATGGAAACATAGTCTAAACTATAAAAGATGAGTCAATATGTGATATACGAGGTGGAATATAATCATGAATATTAAGAGGTGGATGAATATACAATATATACTGCTAGAGATCAGTGAATATTTGATATATTGTGTGGAAATAAATACTCTAAGAGGTGGATGGATATACAGTATACACACTACACAGTACATACTAAAACCATTAGGTGCATATACATTGTATGCTACAAAAGGAGGGTAAACATACATTATATGCTATAAGAGTTAGGTAGATATAGTGTATATATTATAAGAGGTGGATGGAAGTATAGTATACGTGTAGAGGTAGATAAGTATGCACTACATAGATTCCTATAGAGTTGGGTGGTATATGGTATGGTATATATAGGATCTGGGTAGATGTACAGTATTATAAAACAAGTAGGCAAACATAAATATGAGGTGGATGGATATACAGTATACAGGTGTTTGTTGAATTTATGGTATACCAAGCTGGGACACACTATATAAACTATACTGTAAAATGTGAGTGCATATGCAGTGCTTTCTATAAGTGTTAAGTGTACATATGGTATTTGTCATTAGAGGTGAGTGAATATACAGTATATATTCTAAGAGTTAGTTGGCTGTATGGTATACATTGTAAGAGATGGGTAAATATACTGTACAGTAATATACAGTACATACCCTAAGTGTTTGGTGTGCAGTACATATAGTATATACTAGATACATGTAAAATGGATATTCAGTATGGTATATCTTATAAGGGTTGAGTGCATATACAGTACATCATGGGTGAATATACAGTACATACTATAAATGTTAGGTGTGCAGTACATGTAGTATATTCCATATGACATAGGAGGTCAAAATACAATATAATGAATAAGAGTTAATTGGATATTCAGTATGGTGTATCTTATAAGGGATGGGTGCATATACATTATATAATAGTTGGGTGAATATACAGTACATAGAAGCATTAGGTGTACAGTGTACGTCTAGTATATTTTATAGGAGGTGGATATATGTTATATATCATATGGGCTTGGTGAGTATACAGTGCACACTGTAATGCGTAATGTGTATTAGTGAATATACAGTATATAAGTATTAGATGTATACTGTGTGTATAGTATATACATTTTATAGGAGGTGGATATATGGCATATTATAAACATTAGGTGTAAATATAGTATATACTAGAGATGAGCGAATTTCCGCTTATGAAATTCGTTCACACTTCGTTTGATGGTAAAAGGTGAATTGCATTATGGATTCTGTTACCACGGACCATAACGCAATTCTATGACGGAATGCCTTTAGAGGCATTCCGTTATTAATTCCATCATAATAGAAGTCTATGGGCTGCAAAACAGATCCATCCCATTTCCGTTTTGCAGGAGAGGACTCCCCTGCATAGCGGAAACAGGACGGATCCGTTTTGCAGCCCATAGACTTCTATTATAACGGAATCCATAACGCAATTCACCTTTTACCACCAAACGAAGCGTGAACTCATTTCAAAATATGAAATTCTCTCATCTCTAGCATATACCATAAGATCTAGGTAAATATACAGTACATATTATGATAGTCAGCTCTATGGGATATATAATAAGATGTGAGTGGGTATATGGCATGTGCTAGAAGAGCTCAGTGGAAAGACTCTATAAGCTACGAGAGAAGGGGAGATACATTCATTCCCTATCTGATAGGCTGCGCTTATAGAATTGTTCTGATCTGGAGATTGGGCGTGCAATACACTTCATCTGATTCAACCAGTATTCCTCAGATTTTTTTGGAGGATTCTGAAACGATTAGTGTAAAGTGATGAAGCGATGCAATGGAGATTTATGCATTGTGACAACCCGCTAGTGAGACACTGCAATGAGCTGATTAAAAAATACAGAGGGAGATGGCACATTGTGGAGAGTCAGAAGTGCCCGAGAGCACAGAAACATGTCCCCAATTTTAAAGTAAGCCTTCGTCACATTTACCAGCGACCCATTCAAAAGAGAGGGGGGCTGGCAGAGCATCCAATAGATGATGGTAACTCTCACAGGCATTTAACACCCAAATGATTATGCAAAAACTAAGTAAAGTTGTGAAGCTCCTTACTGAAGAACGCCGAGTCAGTCCTCCCAGCCTCACAGCAGGTAGAAATCAATGGAAATAAAACCGCTTGAAATTCTTCATTTAGTAAATCAATGGCAAACTCAGCTCTGCTACATCTGTACCTAATTAGATGAATACGTCCAGACTCTCACTTGGTCTTTGTAATGACTGGATAGCTGGCATTGAGTCTATGTTTGATATAGCCTGGCACCTTGTGAAATCCGTTCTAGACATGTCATTTTCTGGGTATATTTCTCAGTCCTAAAGTGATTCATTTACATCCTCGGCTGACATATTAGCATTTCAGTCATCTCCGCTACTTCGGAGAAAAGAGCAGCCTGGGGTGTTAGCCATTTGTGTCCATTTAATATGCCTTAGAAATGAAATGATTGTGAAAATATTAGAATTTATTTTATCGTTTGACATTACTATTATTGTATTCATTTATATAGCGCCAACATACTCCAGAGCGCTGTACAGAGACACATGCATAGCAATCGAAATTCCAAATGAACCTATGCCTATCTTTTTAAAGTGCGGGAGGAAACCCATACAAATACAGGGAGAACATGCAAACCCCATGCAGATCTTGTCCTTAACTGGATTCTAATCAGGACCCCAGCACTACAAGGCAACAGTGCTAACCACTGAGCCGCCGCGCTGACATGTAGCAGAGCTCTTACTGTAATGCAAACTGAAGGGCAGAATAAAAGACTAAGGGTACGGTCTCACATTCAGGTTTCCTGATGCCGTTTTTGGACTCCAAAACCAGGAGCGAATTTAAAAAAGAGGAGAAGTTGTATCTGTCCTTTATACTTTCTCCCCTTTTATGACGCACTCCTGATTTTGGCTTCCAAAACGGCAGCAGGAAACCTCACCCTGTGGACGTACCCTAAGGTAAAATGGTAAATCAGATGGTTATAGGAATAGCAATGGGCAAGAAGTATGGATGAAGGAAGCGCAAAAGAAATGGCTAATGCATTGCCAGATCCCCCTGATCAGTGCAATGTACGATGTGAAATGTCATGAAGTATAGACACAACGAAGGAAGCTGAATGACACAAATATGTATGTGCTTTGGATATTTACTTGTTTTTATGTTGTTTTTTTGCATCTTTGTCATCTATGTACTGGTAAGTTACTGGGACTCGGGTATAATTTTATATTAAAAAACCCCAGTATTACACCACTTATTAAACACGTCTATATCACCACTACTCCATATATCAGTTTGGCTATAGTCTGTGCCATATGTATGTAGTTAGAGAACATATATTCTACATAAAGTCAGATTTAGGGTCCATTCACACGTCAGTATTTTTCTATAATCCGATTTTCGGTCCATTTTTTGCGGATCCGTTGTTCCTGAAAATGTTTCCGTATGTCATCCGTATGTCATCTGTTTTTTGCGGATCTGCAAAAAACGGAAACATGTATAAATTTCAATAAGCAAATAAAGTTGTTTGGATATCTTTAAAAAAAAAAAAAAAATTAAAATGTAATTTCCAGGAACGGATTCCGTATAAAACGGATGACATACGGAATGACATCCGTATGTCATCCGTTTTTTGCGGATCCATTGACTTTGTATTGTACCAGGATCCGATTTTTCAGGAAAAGAATAGGACATGTTTTATATTTAAACGGACATGTGGAACGGAACAACGGAAACGGACAGCACACATTGTGCTGTCCGTTTTTTTCCAGGACCCATTGAAAATGAATGGGTCCAGATCTGGTCCTGATCTGTTCCGCAAAAAACGGAACAGATCAGGAAAGAAAAAACGGACGTGTGAATGGACCCTAAAGCTAATTTTATTCCATTTTCCACAAAATCTCCTTTTTAACCTTACTTTATTTAGCATTTCCTATCAGAGCTATAGCCAGCTTTTCTTTCAAGAAGATGCAGATTCAGATCTGATGTAGTCAGAAAGGGAAAAATCTGAGGCACTTACCCTTGTAGTCACTTTAATTGAGATGAGAGAGAGAGAGAGCAAACTAGGGCAATCTTCTCTTGAGATACCTACAGTAGTACTCGTGTCCTTTTGGAAGGAGAACTGGATTGCGTGTCTCATTTCCAGTGGAGTATTACACATGGGTCTCTCTGTCCCTCTCTCTCTGGTTCTCTCTCTTCTCTTCTAGTATTCTCTGAATCTTTTCAGGAAAAAGATAAGTCCTAGGAGACCAGAGTCTGGAGTATATCTGATTCTGGTTAGATCAAATTTTTTTTAAAATTCACCAAATCCAACAACCCCTTAACAACTAGTCTGATCAGGCCTGTTTGTCAGTTAACGACAAAGTAATTTTATTTTATTTTTAGATTTTAATCTTTGCATTCCAAGGGCCATAACTTTTTGGGTTTTCCATCGATGCGCCTATATGATGGCTTGTTTTTGTGGGATGAATTTTATTTTTCAGTGGCATCATTTTGGGGTACATGTAATTTTGGTTTAGCTTTTATTAGATTTTTTCGGGGGGAAGGAAAAAAATGCCAGCATTTTGACCATTGTTCTACTAGTAGTTTACTTAATTAGTAACTTTATTCTATGGGTCCATACAAATGTGGCAATTAGAGATGTCCCGAACTATTCGCCGGCGAACAGTTCCCGGCGAACATAGTTTGTTCGCGTTTGCCGCGGCGGGCGAACATATGCGATGTTCGGTCCGCCCCCTATACATCATCATTGAGCAAACTTTGACCCTGTACCTCACAGTCAGCAGACACATTCCAGCCAATCAGCAGCAGACCCTCCCTCCCAGACCCTCCCACCTCCTATCAAAAAGCAAGGACAGCATCCATCTTAGATTTATTCTGAAGCTGCAGTGTCACAAATTTGACTAAGTTGTAATCGCAATGCGATTAATACAGGTTATATTAATCGCATTGCGAATTCAACTTAGAGCTGGGTTCCTTATGGTTGTATTGCTAGAATATAACAAAGATTGAGAATATAGTGCTATATTCGTTATATTCGTCAATTCTAGCAATACAACCATTAGGAACTCAGATCTAAATTGTAATCGCAATGCGATTAAGGCTGAGTTCACACGGGCGAGATTTCCGCGCGGGTGCAATGCGTGAGGTGAACGCATTTCACCCGCACTGAATCCGGACCCATTCACTTCTATGGGGCTGTGCACATGAGCGGTGATTTTCATGCATCACTTATGCGTTGCGTGAAAATCGCAGCATGCTCTATATTGTGCGTTTTTCACGCAACGCAGGCCCCATAGAAGTGAATAGGGCTGAGTGAAAATCGCAAGCATCCGCAATCAAGTGGGGATGCGGTGCGATTTTCACGCACGGTTGCTAGGTGACAGTCTATTCACTGTATTATTTTCCCTTATAACATGGTTATAAGGGAAAATAATAGCATTCTTTAATACAGAATGCTTAGTAGGTGGTCAATTGAGGGTTAAAAAATAAAAAATAATTAACTCACCTTCTCCTCTTGATCGCGTAGCTGCCGGTCTCTTCTTACTCCTAAAGGACCTGTGGTGACGTCAGATCACATGGTCCATCACCACGGTGTTCGCCTGCTTATTGAAGTCTATGGCGGTTCGCCCGTTCGCAGAAAATTTTATGTTCGCGACATCTCTAGTGGCAATGTCAAATATACATGGTATTTTTTATGTTTTTGCACTTTTGCACATTAAAACCTATTTAATAGGTAAAAATAAGTAATTCTTTGTTCCCTTACGTCCTACCAGCAGCACAGATGGGGGTTAACCACCCCCCGTGGACTGGTAGGACCGGCGGAATTTTTTAATGAGCCCAAGTAATAAACTTAATGAAACACTTAAACCTCCCCTATAAAGGAGGGAATCACCTCCAGCCCATTGTGTTTTTTTCTGTCCTCCGGACAGGTAGACTAGGCAGTGATTCCCCCCTTTTTTTCTTAGGGGGGATCTTTTTTTCAGCTTGTCAGACGGTTGTGCCTCCGTCTTTATTATGTAGCTGGACCGGCAGCTTACCTTGGTTCTGCCAGGCATGATGGCCCTCCCTAGGGGTTCTTCTTGCCATCTCCCCATCTGTGCTGCTGGTAGGACGTAAGGGAATCGTTAATTTCTAATGATAATTTGTTTTCCCTTAGTCCTAACAGCAGCACACAAATTTCCCACCCTAGTAAGGCTAGTTTTTTTCTTGCTAGAACACAATGGGCTGGAGGTGATTCCCTCCTTTATAGGGGAGGTTTAAGAGTTTCATTAAGTTTATTAATTGGGCTCATTAAAAATTCCGCCAGTCCTACCAGTCCACGGGGGGTGGTTAACCCCATCTGTGCTGCTGTTAGGACTAAGGGAAAACAAATTATCGTTAGAAATTAACGATTGTTGCATTACAAGAACTATACCTTTTTATTTTTCCTTTGACTTGCGCATGTGGTGAGTTGTAGTTTTTTTGGTACCAGTTTAGGGTGCACTAATTTTTATAATTTTTTGGGAGTGAAGAATGGAAAGAAATAGCTAATCTGGCATTTTTTATGCAATGCATAGTCCAGCATAATTAATTCATTATCTTTGTTCTATAATTTGTTACAATTCCACCAATACCAAATATGCTTATTTGTTATGGTGAACAATAAAAAAAATAATAATAATTATTATTTAAAATAATGTAAAGGTTTTTTTGCCCCCTATGGGACTTAAAGCTGTGGACCATAGATGCTGTGGTCGCTATTAACTCTAGCATCTAAGGGACTAAACTGCCAGGATTGGATTTCCAATCCAGGGAGTTGCGGCAGAAGGAGGCTGCATATTACAGCTGATCTCCTGCCACAATCATGTGGGGAGATTGAACTGTCCCTACGAGATCATCAAAATTAATATATTAATTCTGGTGCAGGATCTACTTATTACAGCTATCTCCATCATGGGTCTAAGGGGTTAAAATAATAAGTAATGTGGATAGAACAGTAGATTGAAATTCCTGCCAGAGTCATGTATTTCAATACCATGACCTAGATAGACAGGCTCATTGGCACTAACAAACCCTTACTTCCAAATGTGCCCCTCATTTTCCACCCCTCCCAGGTTCAGAGAATACTGTAACACATGTAACATGTAGAGTAACACACATCTTTATGAAAAAGATATATGTTCATCAAATAGGATGTGCGAATGAGTGTGGGTGAACTGTAAAACTGTGTTTCCCCATTTTGATCCAGAGGAAGATACCCCCCATTAGATACCTACCTCCCCTCAAGATATGTGGAGAACCAATCTGCCCCAAAAGGGAAATATTTTTCTTCCTGGTCCCAAGGGGTGATCATAAGTTCAAACAAGAATTCTTCAAACAAATCACCGATGCCATTTTTGAAGCCATAATATTATAACTGAAGATGCATGGTAGGCACACAATAGTTGTGGGTTTCAATACATGCATCAAAACCATGCTAATAAGATACAAAACAGTGACAGACTGAAAAGTATGTACAATCAACATAACAAAACAATAGAAAAGGGAAAACATAGCTGCCCAAAATATTAAAGGCCCATGAAGCTGGGTCAAAAAATTAAGTTAGCACTTAGTAGTGCTTACCTATGATACCTTTATGACTGGTTAAATAACTCTATCATCGGTTAGCACTACTGAGGGCTCAATTTTTCTTTGTCACTCATTGTCATGAACCTTCAGTGTTTAACACGGCAACGCCCCCATTGCTCTTAGAGACTCATTTGCATGAATTAAAACTTAATTTTTCTCAGCAATGCAGGCACATATAAACATGGGACCAACACAGATCCCTTCACTTGACAAGTGCACATGCAACAGGTCAGACAGTTTCATACGTACAAGACAGTTGGCCTTTAAAGGCTATAAACACATTTGGGGCAACTTTTTTTTACAATATTGCATCCTACTCATTTTGGGGTAAAAATGATTTTTGCAATTAATCTTTATAAAAAAAAATCAGCAGTTTTCGAAATGCAGGGGTTCTGTTTACTCAGATGACAGATCATGTACAGCCCTTATCTCTGCTCTACTAATAAAACATTCATTATAGCTTAATTCTTATCAAAGTGATAAGAATATGGCTTAAATGAGCATTTATCTGATGGGACTCAGAATAAACAAAGTTATTCAACACCTGTATTTCAAAAATTGCTAAAAATTTTTGCTAAAGACTAGAGATGAGTGAATTTCTTAAAAGTTTGATTCGGCTAATTCGCCGATAGCGCTGCCCCCGTCATTGTACCCCTCAGATGCCGTGTTCATACATGATTGCGGCATCTGACTGCAAAATTAACAAAAAAACAAACTATTAAATTAAACTTACCGCATCCATTTGCTCACGACAGGCCTTGAAGATCTCAGGCGAAATCCTGTGCGGTGCGAGATTATGTCATCACGCCTCCTGGCGTGGTGACGTATGACGTCATCACGGTGGCCAGTGTGATGAAGTAATCTTGCGCTGCACGGGATTTCGGCCGAGATCTTCAAGCAAGATGGAGGCTGGCGGCCGTCGCGAGCAAATGGAGGAGGCAAGTTTGAATTTTTTGTTTTTTTATACTATTTCAGGTTAAATTGATTCGCTTACGCGAAGCACAAGGAAATTCGGCTTCTAGGCGAATCGAATTTATCCTAAAATTCAGATCGAATTCCACTTTGTGAGATTCGATTTGCTCATCTCTACTAAAGACCAATTGCAACTGTATTTTTTAGTCCAAAATGAGTAGAATGCAGGGGCGTAACTACCATAGCGGCAGACCATGCGTCTGTTATAGGGCCCAGGGCAAGAGGGGCCCCAGTTGGGATCATACCCTCTTCTACTGGAGGTGAAAACTTGGACTCTACCCTCTAAGGGTCCATTCACACGTCCGTTTTTTCTTTCCTGATCTGTTCCGTTTTTTGCTGAACAGATCTGGACCAGATCTGGACCCATTCATTTTCAATGGGTCCTGGAAAAAAACGGACAGCTCAATGTCTGATTTTTTTCAGGACCCATTGAAAATGAATGGGTCCAGATCTGGTCCAGATCTGTTCCTGAAAAAACGGAACAGATCAGGAAAGAAAAAACGGATGTGTGAATGGACCCTAAAGGAACATTTTTTAGCAAATGAGGCAGTGGAAAAATGGCCCAAGGGTCATTGAAAAGGGTTTAGGCGGAAACCCTTTTGTCCTGTGTGGGGGGGACTGGTTTGATCCTTGCTATGGGGCCCTTACTTCTCTATGTACACCACTGGTAGAATGCAGTATTTTGTAAAAACCCCTCAAAGGTGTTTGTATCCTTTAAGTGTTTTCCCTTTTTGTGTGTAAAGATTGCAGTTGATTTTTTTGGTATTGGCTGTACATATGGTTAATTCATGTGTCTTCTTTTGGATTATGATTTTTGAAACCCTCACCGGTTCCTGCTACGACCAGCTCCTGAGGTGACCATTCCAGTTATATAAACTACATTGTATGATTTTTTTTTTTCTCTTTTTCATTTGATCATTCTAATGACTGAAGACGTCAATTTTCTAGCCCTGAGGTTGCCTTGCCTTGTGTTAGCGGGTCACAGCTACCTCTAAATGTTTAGTATTATAACTCTGCTTTGTGTTTATCAGATATGGGAAGAGATCAAATCCTGAAGCAATGCTGTCAGATGTTTGGTGGAGAGAAAGCACAGAAAACATCCCACGATCTCGGTAAGAAGAAGGGTTTAGTATTTGGAAATGTTCTTTCTATATGAACTTATGGAAATGTGTAAAACCCTCCACCTAAATGTGTTCTTTGCAAATGATTGTAGGATCTTCAGGGCTACATTTGTTACATGTGATTGTTCCTTATTTTGTCCCAAGAATTTGCATGTAACTACTGTATAGGGTCAGATATTTTACTGTGGATTCTAACATTTTATTAGTAAGAATAATATTGATATGAAAATGAAAAAACAGTCTGGGTAATGTAAGGGGACACTCCTATATCTTTAGGGTATTCCTCACACTCATGTAGATATGCGATTGTTGCACACTTCCTATGACGTAGTTAGTACCTCAGTTCAGTCTCTGTCCCTATTTCAAACACTAGCCCTAACTATTAGTAGTTTTTGGAGTCTGGGATGAAATTACATTAAACCCACAAAACAAGTGGAGAGTATACAAGCTCCGTGCAGAAGTTGTCTTTGGTCAGAACTGAAAGGCAACAGGGTGACCACCAAGCCACCTTAGTATCATTTCAATGTAAACTTTCACTAAATGGGGCCACCACAGGCCCCAGACTCACAAGGACAATGTTGACACTTTGTTCACACAATTTTTTTTGGAATACATTTCTTGTGCTGTAGATGATTTAAAAGGATTGCAGAACTATTGACAAATTGACATCAGTTTTTCAACCCATCACTAATTGACCGTAACGATAAAACAGATTGTGACATGTGCCATATGTCCTGTTTTAGCCACACAAAAAAATATGGCAATTAATACGATTGAGAAGAGAACTTAGCCAAGTACGTTAACCATATAGATGAGTATCTGACACCTCTGCTGCAGACCCGTAACATGATGTGACATAGTGTGAATTGTGGTTTGTCCTTTTGGGCATCCTTCATGGCTGAAAGGCTTATGCTGGGTGCAATCTTTAGATTAGAACCTGTGAGTCATTTTTGAGGTGAGAAAATAGCTTATGTTTGCAGTATTGAATTGTGCTTGGTCTCCGCAGTACCATATTTCTCAGATTGTAAGACATCTTTTGTATATTCACTTCACTATATAAGACTTGTAGGCCTTGGTCAGCACTTAGGAGTCAGAAATGAAACGTATCTAAGGTTGTGACAGTTATTACGATAATGAAAGAGAGTGCTTTGTGTTAGAGACATCCCGGAATATTAATAGAATGTGCAAGTGTTATATTTACTTCTGTTCATATCAGTCCAGTTTTATGAAGCTGCAAACAGAGATAACCAGTGTGTCACAGAAATAAACCTAATGTATCCTGAAAGTCGGCATTTCGGATGCAATCAGTCCAGTTTAGAAGAAGCCAATATGTAAACAGATCATACTTTTTGATTCCGTAAATTCTGAGCTCTCAGATCAGCTAAACTTTCCTAACAAGTTTATTTGCTATAATATGGAACAGAAGGATATATTATTTAGGAAATATTGTATTATCAATTAAATTCAATATGGTAGGAAACAAATTTCTACAATTATCAGATCTATTTTAATAACACTTCCTATGAATGTACAGTAATTGCAGTGGATATGCTCAGATATGCTTAAGGTCACAAGAGGCTGTACGGGTTTAGAAAAAAAGTGTGTCTAAAATTACATATAAAGTGAATAGGGGTGAGCTGCAATACCAGACTCAACCCAAGGAAAGGGTAGCAGTGTTTATGCCACCCAGCAAACCCTAGGCAGCCTTTAACAAAAAGTAATTTGTCTGTTGTGTATTTGTTTTATTAGCTATGCCTTCTACTAGTCATTAAATGAAAAATAACCAATTTAAGGGCCATTTAGAATTTATTTTACATTGCATTAATAGGTACAGTACTACATTACCTACCTTTCTACATATCAGTCTAAGGCTACATGCACAAGAACGTTGTTTGTTTCCGTGTCCGTTCAGGTTTTTTTTTGCAGATAGGATGCAGACCCATTCATTTCAATGGGTCCGCAAAAAATGCGGACAGCACACTGTGTGCTATCCGCATGCGTTTGTCCGTTCCGTACATGTCCTATTCTTGTCCGTTTTAGGCATTGTTACAATGGATCCGCAAAAAAAAAAAAAAATGGATGGCATACGGATGTCATCCTTTTTTTTTTTTTTGTGGATCAGTAATTTGCGGCCCGCAAAACACATACGGTCATGTGCATGTAGCCTAAGGGTTTATTGAGTAAAAGTAATACATAGATAGAATCATCATTTACTTGTCCATCATCATTATTATTATTTATTTGAAAGCACCATTAATTCCATGGTACTGTACAAATACATAATATAAAATACAATAAACAAGAAATTACTAAATTACTGGTACAGAGGGGGAGAGTGTCCTGCCCCCAATGCTTAAAATCTGGCATAACTCCAGCCTATAGGGTTCAGTATTGTAATACTACAATCTGTATGTCTATTGCAATACAACTACTTTTTTCTTTATTATTCACTATCACATATGGTCAAACATTCCCTTCAAAATGTGGAATCATCGAGCATTAAAGGGTTTCGTGATCGCTACTTTTCACAGTGGTTCTTGTTTAAGAGCTAAAAGTGAGATTAGACGTGGATTATGGCTCATTTACTATGTGAGACTTTTGCAAAAGTTGCAACCCATTCCATGCAACCCTCTTGGTCTATTTTTACACCTAAAGATGTCAACCACATTATACTACTCCACATTTATTGCCCCAGTTCATACATTTGGTACAGGCACATAAAGCCAATCCAGAGTTAAAACTGATACAAAACAACCTCAAATGATAAATGACCCCCAGAATGTTTCCATGGATTCTACTAAGTGCGGATTCTTTAACTTGTGCAGACTTGTAGTAAATGGACTGTGTTTAGACTCCATCTGGACACTTATTCTGACTTCTGTTTCAACAACACATAATTAACAACCACAAGATAAGATTAATGCATGGAATCTAAGTGTTTCTGATATCAGTAGATGTCATTGTATATTAGAGAGAACCTTTCACCTCCTGACTGATAGATGCGAAGTATACATCTCTGATTAAACCAATAGAAAATTTAAATGAAAACAAAAAATCTTTATTAATATATTATATACCATAGGTAACATAATAGGTATCGCCTCAGGCGAGCTATAAGGCAGAAAAATAGTGAACCATTCAACTACCCCTTCAAAAGTGGATAGGTGTCCTCTCCTGCCAGCCAAGCAATTATGGTGCTAGCTTTGTTACAGTTTCCTATACTTTTGTCTATTATTAACACTGTGGCATTAGGATACCACAGCATCTGCTGCCATAATATTTTGTATAATGGCACAGATTAGTGCCTGGAATAATGGCACAGATTAGTGCCTGGATTATTCATGGTAGGTTGTATGCAGTGTACATCACTGGCCACATCACAATGAATAAGGCTACTTTCACACAGGGGACAGCCTGCCGGATCCGTACTACGTTTGCACACATGTGCTGCCAGAAGTCCGCCCGGCCCCATTCACTACAATGGGGACTGGCCAGAGATCCGGCCGCAGCACGGCAAACATGCCGAGAGGCGGCCGGACAAAAAACTCTGCATGCTACTCTGCACAAGTGGGCTAGGGATCACGGTGGGAAAAAAATGGGCAGGTTTATCAAACTGCCTAAAAGAAAAAACGGTCTTGTTGCCCATAACAACCAATCACAGCACAGCTTTCATTTCTTATTCTGCTCTTTAAAATTGAAAGTTGTTCGGTGATTGGTTGCTATGGGCAACAAAGATAGTTTTTCTTTTAGGCAGTTTCATAAATCTGCTCCTACAGCCCACTATTGAAATATGCCATTAGGCTTTCTGTTTATATATACGCTCAACGAGTTTCCACACTCTCAACTGTGTTTCATCAGAAGCGCAATTGTCAGATGACATTGAAAGAGCAAGGTGACACCAACCACAGCATGATGTGTGGTGGATGTGTCTGGCACTAGTATGGCCATAGTGCGGCCAGCAGACATCAGCCTTTTTAAAAAGGAGGCCCCACCCCAAGACCATCCCCATACCAAACAACAGCTAATAGAAGGAAGAGAGGGTCCATCCAGATTTTGATGTGAAGCTAATATAAAGCTAACAAAAGGGCTGTGCATAAATGTCGCAAAGGGCCTATTCAAAGAAGCAAACATATGATACATGATCATCGAAACCATCAGGATTAGAGTTGAGCATACTCGACCTGTAAAGTTCGGGTTCGTACCGAACTTTAGGTTTTTCGGCACCCGGACCCGAACCCGAACATTTACGTAAAAGTTTGGGTTCGGGTTCGGTGTTCGGCGATTTTTATGGCGCTTTTTGGAAAGGCTGCAAAGCAGCCAATCAACAAGCATCATACTACTTTCCCCAAAACGCCATTACAGCCATGCCTACTATTGGCATGGCTGTGATTGGCCAACTGCAGCATGCGACCCAGCCTCTATTTAAGCTGGAGTCACTTAGCGCCGCCCGTCACTCTGCTCGGATTAGTGTAGGGAGAGGCTGCAGCTGCTGTGAGGGAGAGATCAGGGAGCGATCTTATCAAGAACTGGTTTATGTACTCAGCGATCTACAGAAAAAGTGTTTTGTGGGTGCAGTGCACAATTTTTTTAAGCCTGCCCTGAGCCAACTACTGCTAAAAACAAACTTTTTTTTTCTTCATTTCATCAATATCAATACCTGATCGGCAGCCATTTTATGCAACGATAGTGCACCAGCATAGGCTATCTGCAAGTCCAGAAATACAGTTTTGGCATACTGGGGTGAAAAAACCCTCTAATATACTGCACGTCTGGGATTACACAAGCATAAGTGACTGTCACATTTAGGACAGAAATACAGCTTTTTGGTTAGGGTGAAAAAACCCTCTAATATACTGCACATCTGTGATTACACGTGCATAAGTCACTGTCACATTTAGGACAGAAATACAGCTTTTTTCTTACTGGGGTGAAAAAACCCTCTAATATACTGCACATCTGTGATTACACGTGCATAAGTGATTGTCACATTAAGGCCAGAAATCCGGCTTTGGCATACTGGGGTGAAAAAACCCTCTGATATACTGCACATCTCTGATTACACGTGCATAAGTGATTGGCACATTAAGGCCAGAAATACAGCTTTTTTCTTACTGGGGTGAAAAAACCCTCTACTATACTGCACATCTGGGATTACACAAGCATAAGTGACTGTCACATTTAGGACAGAAATACAGCTTTTTGGTTAGGGTGAAAAATCCCTCTGATATACTGCACATCTGTGATTACATATGCATAAGTCACTGTCACATTTAGGCCAGAAATACAGCTTTTTTCTTACTGGGGTGAAAAACCCCTCTGATATACTGCACATCTGTGATTACACGTGCATAAGTGATTGTCACATTAAGGCCAGAAATACAGCTTTTTTCTTACTGGGGTGAAAAAACCCTCTGATATACTGCACATCTCTGATTACACGTGCATAAGTGATTTTCACATTAGGGCCAGAAATACAGCTTTTTTCTTACTGGGTGAAAAAACCCTCTGATATACTGCACATCTGTGATTACACGTGCATAAGTCACTGTCACATTTAGGGCCAGAAATACAGCTTTTTGGTTAGGGTGAAAAATCCCTCTGATATACTGCACATCTGTGATTACACATGCATAAGTCACTGTCACATTTAGGACAGAAATGCAGCTTTTTTGTTAGGGTGAAAAAACCTCTGCTATACTGCACATCTGTGATTACACATGCATAAGTCACTGTCACATTTAGGACAGAAATACAGCTTTTTGGTTAGGGTGAAAAATCCCTCTGATATACTGCACATCTGTGATTACACATGCATAAGTCACTGTCACATTTAGGACAGAAATACAGCTTTTCTGTTAGGGTGAAAAAACCCTCTGATATGCTGCACATCTGTGATTACACGTGCATAAGTCACTGTAACATTTAGGACAGAAATACAGCATTTTTCTTACTGGGGTGGAAAAAACCCTCTGATATACTGCACATCTGTGATTACACGTGCATAAGTCACTGTCACATTTAGGACAGAAATACAGCTTTTTGGTTAGGGTGAAAAATCCCTCTGATATACTGCACATCTGTGATTACACATGCATAAGTCACTGTCACATTTAGGACAGAAATACAGCTTTTTTCTTACTGGGGTGAAAAAACCCTCTGATATACTGCACATCTGTGATTACACGTGCATAAGTGATTGTCACATTTAGGCCAGAAATACGCCTTTTTGGTTACTGGGGTGAAAAAAGCCTCTGATATACTGCACATCTGGGATAAGACATGCATAAGTGAGTGTCACATTTAGGCTACAAATACCGCTGTCATATAGAGTTAAAAAAAAAAAAAAATTGTGCAATACCCTACATCAGGGTTTTTATTGGCGGTTAATAAAAAAAAAAAGACTTAACCACTTTTTACTTTGCCTTGTAAACGCTAACTATGAGGCAAACATCTAATAAGGGACGCGGTCGTGGTGTTGTGGAGCCTCTGGTGCAGGGAGAGGACGTGGCCGTTCTGCCACAGCTACACGTCCTACTGAACCTACTACCTCAGGTCCAAGTAGCCACCACAATCTACAGCGATATTTGGTCGGGCCTAATGCCGTTCTAAGGATGGTAAGGCCTGAGCAAGTACAGGCGCTAGTCAATTGGGTGGACGACATTGGATCCAGCACGTTCACATTATCTCCCACCCAGTCTTCTGCAGAAAGCGCACAGGTGGCGCCTGAAACCCATGCCCATCAGTCTGTCACATCACCCCCGTGCATATCGGGGAACCTGTCTGAGCCTCAAGTCATGCAGCAGTCTCTTATGCTGTTGAAGACTCTGCTGGCAGGATTTCCCAAGGGCATCCACCTAGCCCTTCCCCAGAGGTGGAAGACATAGAATGCACTGACGCACAACCACTTATGTTTCCTGATGAGGACATGGGAATACCACCTCAGCACGTCTCTGATGATGACGAAACACAGGTGCCAACTGCTGCGTCTTTCTGCAGTGTGCAGACCGAAAAGGTGGTCAGGGAGGAAGACTGGGTGGAAGACGATGCAGGGGACGATGAGGTCCTAGATCCCACATGGAATGAAGGTTGTGCCACTGACTTTCAGAGTTGGGAGGAAGAGGCAGTGGTGAGACCGAGCCAATAGCGTAGCAAAAGCGGGAGCAGGGTGCAAAAGCAGAACAGCCGTTGCCAAAACAGTTTGCCTGCTACTGGCCACCGTCACCAGGGACCGAGCACACCAAAGGCAGCTTCAAGGAGTTCCCTGGCATCGCACTTCTTCACACAATGTGCTGACGACAAGACCCGAGTGGTTTGCACGCTGTGCCATCAGAGCCTGAAGCGAGGCATTAACGTTCTGAACCTTAGCACAACCTGCATGACCAGGCATCTACATGCGAGACACGGGCTGCAGTGGAGTAAGCGCCTTCAAATCTCTTCTGCTGCTGCCTCGGCCTCTTCCTCTGCATCTGGAGGAACGTTGGCACCTGCCGCCCAGCAAACAGAGGATGTGCCACCAACAACACCACCTCCGTCACCAAGCATCTCCACCATGTCACACGGAAGCGTTCAGCTCTCCATCTCACAAACCTTTGAGAGAAAGCGTAAATTCCCACCTAGCCACCCTCGATTCCTGGCCCTGAATGCCAGCATTTCTAAACTGCTGGCCTTTGAAATGCTGTCATTCAGGCTGGTGGAGACGGACAGCTTCAAACAGCTCATGTCGCTTGCTGTCCCACAGTACGTCGTTCCCAGCCGCCACTACTTCTCCAGGATAGCCGTGCCCTCCCTGCACAACCAAGTATCGGCTAAAATCAAGTGTGCACTGCGCATCGCCATCTGTGGCAAGGTCCACCTAACCACAGATACGTGGACCAGTAAGCACAGCCAGGATCGCTATATCTCCCTAACTGCACACTGGGTAAATGTAAAGGCGGCTGGGCCCCAGGCGGAGAGCTGTTTGGCGCACGTCCTTCCGCCGCCAAGGATTGCAGGGCATTATTCTTTGTATCCTGTTGCCTCCTCTTCCTACTCGGCTTCCTCCTCCTCTTCTTCCACCTCCTCATCCGGTCAGCGACAGACCTTCACCACCAACTTCAGCACAGCCAGGGGTAAACGTCAGCAGGCCGTTCTGAAACGGATTTGTTTGGGGGACAGGCCCCACACTGCGCAGTAGTTCTGGCGCGGTATAGAACAACAGACCGACGAGTGGTTGCTGCCAGTGGGCCTCAAGCCCGGCCTGGTGGTGTGCGATAATGGGCGAAATCTCGTTGCAGCTTTGGGACTAGCCGGTTTGACGCGCACCCCTTGCCTGGCGCATGTGCTGAATTTAGTGGTGCAGAAATTCATTCACAAGTACCCCGACATGTCTGAGCTGCTGCATAAAGTGCGGGCCGTCTGTGCGCGCTTTCAGCAGTCTCACCCTGCTGCTGCTCGCCTGTCAGCGCTGCAGCATAACTTCGGCCTTCCCGCCCACCGCCTCATATGCGACGTGCCCACCAGGTGGAACTCCACCTTGCACATGCTGGAGAGACTGTGCGAGCAGCAGCAGGCCATAGTGGAGCTTCAGCTGCAGCACGCACAGGTGAGTCGCACTGCGGAACAGCACCACTTCACCACCAATGACTGGGCCTCCATGCGAGACCTGTGTGCCCTGTTGCGCTGTTTCGAGTACTCCACCAATATGGCCAGTGACGATGACGCCGTTATCAGCGTTACAATACCACTTCTATGTCTCCTTTAGAAAACACTTAGGGCGATGATGGAAGAGGATGTGGCCCAGGACGAGGAGGAGGAAGAGGGGTCATCTCTAACACTTTCAGGCCATTCTTTTAGAAGTGGCTCAGAAAGAGGATTTTTGCAACAGCAGAGGCCAGGTACAAATTTGGCCAGCCAGGGCCCACTACTGGAGGACGAGGAGGAGGATGAGGAGGAGGAGGAGAAGGATGGGGATGAAGCATGTTCACAGCAGGGTGGCATCCAACGCAGCTCGGGCCCATCACTGGTGCGTGGCTGGGGGGATACGGAGGACGCAGAAGATACGCCTCCTTGTCCATACCTCTGGGCAGCCTGGCACACATGAGCGACTACATGCTGCAGTGCCTGCGCAATGACTGCAGAGTAAATGGGTCCGCAATCTGCTGCAGCTGCTCCATGGTCAGTGTTCGTGTATTGCGGCCCGCATTTTGCGGGCCGCAGCACAGCCACGGGGCGCACATGTTCGTGTGTAAGAGGCCTTATTCTGGCATTTTTATCTTTCCTAGCTCTTTGCTGCACCTTTGCTTTAATGCTGCCAGAGCTTTCTGTGAGTAGGATTACCATATAAAGAACTACAGTTCTCATGACATTGCACCTATTTGCATCTGCCTTCATACCATGTTGTAATTACTGTCTTCACACTCTACATAGATGTACCAGTGAAATATTGCTCTGCTGTTCTGTTGCTCACTAGACTTTGCACAATATGTTGCCTTGCATATAACACAAGGTAGGAGGGAAGCGGAAAAGCAGGGAGCAGTGGTGAGTTAACGCTTGTTTTGCAAGTTATGTGGTGATACTACAGGAAGGTGGGAAAGGGGTGTTCAGAGTACTGGATGTCACATAAGCTGTGACTGCATGCTAGACTAGTTTAATAGGCAATTCCTCTACAGACACTAAAATACCAAGTGATTAGTGATGAGCGAGCACTAAAGTATTCAGGTGTTCGGCCCAAACACATTGCTATATTCGTGTGCTCGGCCGAACACCCGAGTATAATGGAAGTCAATGGGAGACAACCAGGCACCCCCGGCTCGGAAGACAAGAGGGTGTCTGGTTCATAAAAACAGGTTAGAAATTGATGGAAACCCCAACAAAATGGTTTGGCAACAGCATTAACAGGATAGCTGGATGAATCTTAGACTCCTATTATGTATGACATACAATAGACAATCATACAATCTATCCATGAGACCGATGACAGTCAGCATACCTTACAATGGCAGCCTTGTGCACTATGAGATATTCCAAACCAGCTCTCATCTGACTGCGAACCAGTAAACCTCAAAGTTATTTTGCATCTGTTGGATGGCTTGGGTGGACCTGCACATCTGAATTAATATCATTAGGGCGACAAAAAGTTTTCCGATTGTCCTAACATAATATTCAATAACCTTTCTATAAACTCATTTGCATAAACATGAGCTTATGAGAAAGACATGCAAATGAGAAAAATCTGCCTTGTTTTTCAGCTGTCATAAGACTATGAAAACCAATAGATGGCGCTATGGAGTTATGAATAACCTCTATTGGTTTTACAGTCTTATGACAAGTCTAATATTCTTGTCAGAAGACTATGAACAAGACTCTTGTCATAACACTATGCAACTAATAGAGGGCGCTGTAATCATAAGTCATGATTACAGCGTCCTCTATTAGTTGTATAGCTTTATTACAAGACTATTCGTTGAGATCATATTCGCTATATTGCTCTATACTAGTTTTCCAGTGTCAGATATCATCCTAGTGTAGATCGTGAATATTCTAATCGCGAATTTTCCATGCAAAAGGCTAATACGTTAGACTACAAAAAAATAAAAATTAACAAAGTATAGGAAATAGAAAAACAAAGTACACACTTCCATGCCATCTCATCATGCAAAAGGAAAAATACATTACAGGGGTTATCTACATTTTCAAATACCCTATTATTGAATTCAGAGTTCATAGATGTGGGCTATCCTGTTCATAACTCACTTCTACCTAAAGAGGAGAGCTGCCATGAAGACTATCTTTCAATAGGGCCTGTGTAATGTAATTTGCCTTGTGGTGGCAAATGTATGTACTTGCCAAGCTCCTCCACAGATTACAGATGTTCCAAGGAGTGGAACACCCAGTGATCAGGTCACTGTCAAGAAATCCTTCTAACAAAGAATGGAAACCCACCAACATTTTATTGGTTCATAATCATCAGGAAATAGATATCACAGATATGAATTAACTAAATAACACAATGTACATTCATTCAGTCACATATACCCAAATAATCATCCAGTAGCTTCCATGGCAAGATAAATTCTATCTCACATTCTCTACTGAAACATATAACCCATTCAATGCTCCATCATACGGTCCCATATATTACCTTTTTTTTTTAAATCAAGCTGTTGTAAAACATGTATATGTGACAAATTTACAAACAAATCTTATATTGACGAGAGCAGAGGGGTTTGTTCTCCAAGAACGATTTAAAATGGCCACGGGCAACCTGTCCTATAATGTGAGCAGGACTGGTTACCTCCATTTACAGAGCTGTATAGGATGGGTGAGAGGCTATACTACACACTACGCTCTGTCACTTGCATATTGGTGAGTTTTCCTGTCAGGCTGCTCAACCATTATGACATATCGTAGGCAGGATCACATCATTATCATCTATTGTAGAGCAGTGTAGCGAGGCCCTGTCCCTCACTTCCCTAGGCAACTCTGCAAGTGGAGGCAACCAGTCTTCCTCACATACTAGGACAGGTTTCTAGAGGCTATTTTAACTCATTCTCGAAGAATCTCTTTAACCACATTTGTTGTAACTACCATGTTACATGTTTGTTACCTTCCCCTAAAATTTTTTGCTAAATTAAACTGTGGGAATCCCACAATCATACAGTAGTACCTATTGTAATGGCTTTAAGCAATTGTAGTGTCAAATAATTATCGCTTGTGCAACTTTTCCAAAATGCACATTGATTTTAGACAATATGGATAACATTTGGATAGCATGTGTGCTAAAATAATTGTCTTATGGCAAACAGGAAGACGTGGATACGTCAAGGGTTATATCTAGTATGATACATCGGTAACTTGTGATAAAGAGAACATTTTAGTTGGAAAAGCAAGTGACAAGCTTAATGCAGCTCCGTCAGGTCTTCTATACTAGCCTTTGTTAGGATAGAGGCTGAGCTCTGGATACACTGCATTGTTTTTTTAGGATTTGATTTAGTATTTTCTTATAAAAAGCTGTTCAAAGGGGTTATACCATGATTATTGCAAAAAATGAAAATCAAGAATCATATAGTACATGACAACCAGTGATGGCCAGTTTGCCGCGTTCGCCCGCGAACACATGCGGGCTGCCATCTTAAATCACAAGTCCGGCGATGCCCAGGTAAGTCCTTACCTGTGCCTGTGCCGCGAGCCGGTCTGAAACAAATGCGGTCACCGGGAGCAGGCAGTTCCGAGAACAGCCGCCGGGGGCCTTCATCGGGCGGTTCTCGGAACTGCTTGGTCCCGGTGACCGCATTTGTTTCAGACCGGCTCGTGGCGCAGGCACACGTAAGGACTTACCTGTGCAGCGCCGGACTTGTGATTTAAGATGGCAGCCCGCATGTGTTCGCAGACGAACACGGCGAACTGGCCATCACTGATGACAACATCTTTCTAAGGCTACATGCACATGACTGTATCCATTTTGAGGTCCACAAACTGCAGATCTGCAAAATACAGATACCTTATTTTTACTATATCACTATTTTACATTATACGGTTATGTCTCAATGATCATATCAAATGGGAAATTTCAATAAAAGTATAAAATAAAATAAAAATCTAATGAATGTAACAAATGGAAAATGGTAGAAAAAATAAAGTATAAAATAAAAAAATTGCATGAGTTGTACCCAAATGTTAAAATGATTAAAGGAACAACCATATGGTAGAATGGATGTGCCTATAAATAACATATTTACATGTCACACTACAAGTGACACATTAACAAGTTTAAATAAATAGATAATATGCCATAATACCGTCAAAATTCCTCACTGCTACCCCACCACTGTTCCTGTGACCAACATAATGAGTGCCATGTATCCTCACTATAATGACACCTTATTAGGCAGGCTTGTAAACATAAATATGGTGGGTATCCTAACAGTAGAGGAGGATTATGTACTAGGTAAGTTTATTATTTGAAGAAAGGGTTCATTAGCCTCATTTTACTTTGTAAAGTATATAAAACCAATATACAGCTGCAAAGAAACACTTAACCTAGAGATGCATGCATGATAAAAGTACACAGAGGATAAAGCGCTGTTTATAGGTCTGCAGGATTTTCTGCATGGTTGGATAAAAAGCTTTGTAGAAATCTAGCACATAACAGGGGTGTTAATTTCCTAATCATACAAATCCAAGTCATTGCTATTCAAATACTATGTAGTAAGCGTTTTATGGTGTGCATCTACTATATAAATGAATTAATTAGTATTAGTAAAATTCCAAAATAAAAAGGAGAGAACATGGATGGTGCATGCACATGCTATTCATTGGTCTATTGCTTCTCAGCATAATTAATTGTATATGACATTTATAAATTGTATACAAGGCCATTTGCGTAAATTTTGATCAATATGCATAAGCCCAGTCTCCATTTCAATATGGCCTCTTTTGAGTGGGTCCGTACTCTAATTTGACACAGCACCACGCGGTGACCACCGCGCTCACGGTTCGACAGCACCAACTCACAGGCAACAGTATTAGGTCAAATAAAACCACCATTAAATGTCTAAATGATACTCCCATACAGAATACAAATAATACTGCCTTATAATGCCTAAATAATGATAATATATGTATAGGAGTATTATTTAGGCATTATAAGGCAGTACTATTTGTAAACTATATATGAGTATTATTCATGCATAATGAGACAGTATTTTATACATTGTACGGGACGTATATAATACTCATATATAGTTTACAAATTGTACCGCCTTATAATGCCTAAATAATACTCCTATACAGTTTACAAATAATACTATCTTATAATGTCTAAATAATACTCTCATAGTGTGCAAAAAATTCTGCTTCACAATGCTTAAATAATTCTTATATACAATGTACAAATAATGCCTCTTATAATTCCTAAATGTTGCTCCACTGTGTATAGTTCCATCATAATCCTGCCATTCAGTTGCCAAATAATATAACTATACACAGTCAATAAGGCTGGTCTGTTTTATGGTTCATTTTAATATAGGGTACTCTTTAGGATAGTCTTATGGGCAATATGGGCCCTATGAAATTGTCTAGTTTTCTACTCTGTCTAGTTTTCTACCAGCCTGTCTCTAATCTAAAAAAGGAAGGGGTAAATTGGTGACTTGGGCAATCTGCAGAAGTCGGATCTCACAAACTATAACTGATGACATTGTCTAGCATTTCTTACTGCATATTCTAAAGATGTACAGATAGGTCCATATATATTTGGACACTGACACAAATTTAGTTTTTTCCCCCTGTTTACTAAAACATATTCAAGTTATAGTTATATAATGGACATGGACATAAAGTCCAGACTTTTAGCTTTCATTTGAGGGTATCCACATTACAATTGGATGAAGGGTTTAGGAGTTTCAGCATCTTTACATGTGGCACCCTGTTTTTAAAGGGGCCAAAAGTAATTGGACAATTGACTCAGAGGCTTTTTTATGGGCAGGTGTGGGCAATTCCTTCATTATTTAATTCTACACATAAAAGGCCCGGAGTTGATTTGAGGTGTGGTGCTTGCATTTTGAAGATTTTGCTGAGAAGTAAACATGCGGTCAAAGGATCTCTCCATGCAGGTGAAACAAGCCCTCCTTCATCTGCGAAAACAGAAAAAAAAACTCGAGAAATTGCTACACTATTAGGAGTGGCAAAATCTACAGTTTGGTACATCCTGAAAAAGAAAGAAAGCACTGGTGACCACAACAATGCATAGAGACCTGGACGCCCACGGAAGACAACAGTGGTGGATGATTGCAGAATAATTACCATGGTGAAGAGAAACCCCTTCACAACAGCCAACCAAGTGAACAACACTCTCCAGGATATAGGCGTATCAATATCCAAATCTACCATAAAGAGAAGACTGCATGAAAGTAAATACAGAGGGTTCACTGCACGGTGCAAGCCACTCATAAGCCTCAAGAATAAGAAGGCTAGATTGGACTTTGCTAAAAAAACATCTTAAAAAAACAGCACACTTTTGGAAGAACATTCTTTGGACAGATGAAACCAAGATCAACCTCTACCAGAATGATGGAAGGAAAAAAGTGTGGCAAAGGTATTGTACAGCTCATGATCCAAAGCATACCACATCATCTGTAAAACACGGCGGCGGCAATGTGATGGCTTGGGCATGCATGGCTTCCAGTGGCACTGGGTCCCTAGTGTTTATTGATGATGTGACACAGGACAGAAGCAGACGGATGAATTCTGGGGTTTTCAGATACATACTGTATGCTCAAATCCAGCCAAATGCAGCTAAACTGATTGGTTGGCATTTCATAATACAGATGGACAATGACCCAAAACATAAAGCCAAAGCAACCCAGGAGTTTATTAAAGCAAAGAAATGGAATATTCTAGAATGGCCAAGTCACCTGATCTGAACCCAATAGAGCATGCAATTCACTTGTTAAAGACTAAACTTCAGACAAAAAGGCCCACAAACAAACAGCAACTGAAAACCGCTGCAGTAAAGGCCTGGCAGAGCATTAAAAAGGAGGAAACACAGCGTCTGGTGATGTCCATGAGTTCAAGACTTCAGGCAGTCATTGCCAACAAAGGGTTTTCAACCAAGTATTAGAAATTAACATTTTATTAACAATTATTTAATTTGTCCAGTTACTTTTGAGCCCCTGAAATGAAGTGAGTTTAAAAAATGCTTTAGTTCCTCACATTTTTATGCAATCATTTTGTTTAACCCACTGAATTAAAGCTGAAAGTCTGAACTTCAACTGCATCTGAATTGTTTTGTTCAAAATCCGTTTGTGGTAATGTACAGAACAAAAATTAGAAAATGTTTATATCTGTCCAAATATATATGGACCTAACTGTATAATATCTTCACTCTAAGGCCGAATGCACATGGCCGTGTTCCGCGACCGAGAGCGGTCCGTGGTATGCCGGGCTGGATTTCTGTTCAGAGCAGGAGCGCACGGCGTCATTGGTTGCTATGACTTCGTGCGCTTCATGCCGCCGCTGCTGTACAGGAATCCAGCCCGGCATACCACGGACAACTCTCGGCCGCGTGTGCATTCGGCCTAACGCTACAGCCCAAGACCCCTGAAAACCCCCCCCTCCCCGATTCAAACTCTGTCCGCCTTTGTTAACATAGGGTTGTTTTTCTATAACAGCTTGTGATGAAAATAGCCCCAGGGAGTGCTGTGGGGTATGAAATTGTGATAATTATCAGCTGGAAATGGCTTCAATCTGTGGGGTCTGCCAAATCCTATACCTATGTAACAATATATCTTAGAAGAATGAAGACTATGGGCCAGATCTATTATTACACTTACATCTTACTCCACTTTAACATATGTCCAAAAGTCGCAAATTTGCGATTGTGCAAAAATGTGCGACTTTCTCACTCCATGATTTTGACTTGAGCTAATGATAAATATGGCCCTATATCAATTAATATTTATAAATGATATACTTGTTAAAAGTATTTCTCTATCATTTCAATGCAGTGTAATCTGCAGCCAGCATAGAGCAGGCGGAGCTGAGCAGATTTATTTATGTTTATGGACAAAGATTCAGCAAAATTAGTAATTTTATGCATTAAAATCTCTTCTCTTTCTAATCTTAAAAGCCAAGTGGATGTTGTATCAGTGATTGGCAACTTTCTCTGCATACACACATACAGGGAAGGCTGTCAATCACTGATAGTAAGTCCACATAGCCATTGAGCTCAGAAAGAGCAGAGATGTTAATGAATACCATACTAGTTATACTGAAGAGATAAGCAGATTTCCCAAAGTTATTTTTGGATCTGATTCAGTCGAATTAGCTTTCAGATTCAGTTGGGTCTGAATAAATTAGACCCGAATAGAAACTGCCCCAATTGCCCTGAAAAATCATATATGATACTGTGGGTTGGATATACTGTATCCAACCCCTTTCAAACTCTTTAACGACAATACAGGATTAGTAATGACGGTGACATATATGAGTATGGATAAACAGATGATAGGTGGTAGTCACACACATTCTGTTTAATAACACACTACACTGCCAGATTATATTTTTAAATTGAAAAAATAGTCAGAAATTATCCCTTTTTGGTGGCAGATGCCTTTTTCTCCGTCTTCTGATCTGTAAATTGGAGGCCACAATTTTGAGTGATTTGTGCAGTACAAATCACAAGCTTCATGAAATTCTAATTATTGGGGAGATTCGTACAAAATTTGGTTCATGTAGAAATGAATCAGCTGCATCTCATCAGAAAATGAAATACTTGTCTAAAGCATCCTCTATCTCATAGAATTTATTTAAAAGTCCTTAGAAAAAAAATATCCTAAACGCTCGATTTGTAAAAAGGGTGATTTTTATTTCACGTGAATAAGTCATTTATAGTAGTTACAGCTAAAAGAGCATCATTACTATTCACAGTAGACTACAATCTCTTCACAGAACTTAACATATCAATACTTTCACTATGAGTGTTTGGAGCCATAATTAGAATGCCCATGGGAGGAATTTTTGTTACACGTTAATGGAAAACAATGTTCAAAAACATTACTGATTTTAATGTTTTTTTTTAGATTTGCTACATTAAAGCCTGATATTATGGTTCTTGTGCTGCCTACTCTAGGTTGTTATATGCTACATTGGACCTCTTAATATTTATCAGTGAGATTTAGACAGATTAATGGACACTTTAAGACAGGTCTACACATTCAAAGGTCAAGATGAAAGTGAGCAAAACCAAAGGTTTATTATTATATACTCATGAAGAAATTCGGAGAGGGGATGATGTGCAGAGGTTTGTAGATTATGGATTTTATTCACCTGTCTTGCTATGAGAAGCACTCTCAACTTAGGCTACATGCACACGAACGTTGTTTGTTTCCGTGTCTGTTTCGTTTTTTTGCGGATAGTAGGTGGACCCATTTATTTCAAAGGGTCCGCAAAAAATGCGGACAGCACAGTATGTCCGTTCCGTAGCCCCGCAAAAGAAAAAAATAGAACATGTCCTATTCTTGTCCATTTTAGGCATTGTTACAATGGATCCGCCAAAAAAACTGATGGCATACGGACCGCAAAACACATACGGTCGTGTGCATGTAGCCTTAAGTGAATGATTTCATCCCACTAGTAGATGACAACATGGCTGACAGATCAATTTTCTGATTATTTTGGAAACCTAACATCATCAATAAACTCAATTCCATTGGATCAACGCAAATCCAATGTTAGTGTATACTGACATCAGATTTTCTGAACATGCACAGGTCTTGCTGTTCTTATTTAAGTGTTCCTATAACTTTCCAATAAGTTGCTATTGACATTGTATAACAGAATTAGTTACTGTCTTCTAGTGTTGAGCGAGCATGCTTGGCCGAATACCAGTTCTGCTCGAGCATCGCTATGCTTGGCCAAGTACCGCATGTGCTCGAGCACAATGCTCGAGTCTCCTCCCCGCACGTTTTTCGGCTACTAAGCAGCCAATAAACATGCAGGTAAGTGCTGCCCTCGCTGTAATGCCAATAGCCATGTTGGCTACTGGCTTTACAGTGATTGACTGGCCGGAACCCGTCATCGGGTGCTATGTAGCACCCGATGACACGTGTTCGGCTCATTCTAAGTCAGGGAGAGCTGAGCATAGAAAGGAACAGAGAGCGTAGTGAGTGTAATTGAATTTAATTTTTTTACAAAAACGTTTCATAGACCCAAAAGTCCTTTTAAGGACTATTGTGTGTGACAGCAGCAATATATGTTTGTAGCCCAACCTGCGCTAAATTGTTCAGTGTTAGGGAGAGCTGTGCATAGGAAGGGACAGACAGTATAGGTAATGTAATAGGAAGATTTTTATACAAAAAACTTTTCAGAGACCCAAAAGTCCTTTTAAGGACTATTGTGTGTGACAGCAGCTATATATATTTTAGCGCATCCTGCGCAAAATACCGCATAATAGGCCGCTGCGGACAGTTAAATCATTCACGCCACATCTCCTGTGTAAATTGTGCGCATCCCTAAAATATCAGTGACATCCAGTGGATTTTTTCCATAGGCGGAGTCCCCTAGGGACAGTTAAATTATCCGCGCCACATCTCCTGTTTAAAGTGTGTGCATCCCTAAAATATCAGTCACATCCAGTACACTTTTTCTGTAGATGGTGTCCCCTGTGGACAGTTAAATTATCCGCGCCACATCTCCTGTTTATAGTGTGCGCATCCCTAAAATATCAGTGACATCCAGTACACTTTTTCCGTAGATGGTGTCCCCTGCGGACAGTAAAATTATCTGCGCCACATCTCCTGTTTAAATTGTGTAACGGTGGGAAACGGCAATCAGTGACATCCAGTACACTTTTTCCGTAGACACTGCGAACTGTGACATTACCTGTGGTACCTATCCTGTATAACGTTTCCTTATCAGAAATACCTTTGTAAATTTTTTTGCACATACACTTCCAAATTCTACGCTACTGTACGTGTGACATACTTTCAAGCATATATCACATTTACAATTAAGAAGGCGAGCAGTAAGGGACGGAAGTGGCCGTGGCCGTGGCCCTGGGCGCAGAGAAACAGTGCCTGCTGCCAGAGCACAAGAAAAACAATCATCCAAGATATCTAGCTTATGCCCCAGTTTGAAGGGCGGCGCAGGACACCACTCTTGAAGTCGGTTGGATGATGATGATGAGACACAGTTGCCAATAAGTCAACCGCAATTAGTGTCTCAAGAGGTTCATGATAAGGATGAGACACGGTTGTCAATAATTGAGGTTGTTGTTAGGTCAACAAGTCAGCAGGATGACCAGAATGAGGAAGTGGAAAAGGAGGTGCTGGACGAAGAAGTCACTGACCCAACCTGGGAAGGTAGCAAGCTGAGTAAGGACAGCAGTACAGAGGGGGAGGGATCCGCAGCACCACAACAGGCTGGAAGAGGCAGTGAGGTGGCAACCAGAGCACCCCCTTGTGGCAATCTCCCTTGCAAAGGGGTAGGTGTTCTGCAGTCTGGTGCTTTTTTGAGGAAAGTGCGGATGATAAAGGAATTGTCATTTGCAACCTGTGCCATACCAAAATGAGCAGGGGCGTGAAAACTAGCAACCTCACCACCACCAGCATGATCCGCCACATGGCATCAAAGCACACTAATAGGTGGGCCGAATGCCTAGATCCACAACCAGTGTCTGCGGGTCACACCACTGCCTCCTCTTCCCCTGTGTTACATGCTGGCCAATCCCCTGTCCAAGACGCAGGCCCGGATGCCTCCCGCCATGCACCTGGACCTTCGCAAGCACCAACAGCAACCACATCCACTTCCGTGTCCCAGCGCAGCATACAAATGTCCTTACCCCAGGCATTTGAATGCAAGCACAAATACCCAGCCACCCACCCACAGGCCATAGCACTAAATGCGCAACTTTCCAAATTCCTGGCCCTGGAAATGTTGCCATTTAGGCTTGTGGACACTGAGGCCTTCCGCAGCTCGATGTCAGCGGCTGTCCCTCGTTACGCAGTCCCCAGCTGCCACTATTTTTCAAGGTGTGCTGTGCCCGCCTTACACCAACAAGTGTCCCATAACATCCCACGTGCCCTGATAAACGCAGTTACTAGGAAGGTCCACTTAACCACGGACACATAGACAAGTGCATTTGGCCAGGGATGCTACATTTCCCTGACGGCACACTGGGTGAAAGTTGTGGAGGCCGGGAGTGAGTCTTACCCTGGGATTGCACAGGTGCTACTGACGTCAAGGATTTCGGGCCCTATGTCGATCAGGGTTTCCGCCAGCACATACGTTAGTGGCTCCAACCCCAACTTCTCCTCCGCCACCTCCACTTCCACCTCAGAATTATCCATGTGCAGCACCAGTCAGTCATCAGTTGGTAGCTGTAAGCAGTGTAGTACTGCAGTGGGGAAGCGGCAACAGTGCTGAAGATGATTTTCTTAGGGGACAAACAGCACACTGCCGCAGAGCTGTGGCAGGGGATAAGAGACCAGACTGAGCTGTGGCTCTCGCCACTCAACCTAGAACCAGGCATGGTTGTGTCTGATAATGGCCGTAACTTGGTGTCGGCTTTGGAGCTCGGCCAGCTCAGACACATCCCATGCCTAGCCCACGTGTTCTACCTTGTGGTTCAGCGGTTTCTCAAAATCTACCTCAATTTGCCTGAGCTACTGGTTAAGATGCGCCACATGTGTTTACATTTCGGCAAATCACCAACTGCTTCAGCCGGTCTGGCAACACTGCAGCAGCGCTTGAAATTGCCAGCTCACCGGCTGTTGTGCGATGTGAGCATGCGCTGGAACTCCACGTTCCACATGTTGGCCACGCTTTGTGAGCAGCAGAGGGCAGTAGTGGAATACCAGCTGCAACATGGTCGTCGCCTTTCCAGTCAGCTTCCGCTATTCACAAGCGAGGAGTGGGCATGGATGTCTGACCTCTGTGAGGTTTTAAGAAACTTTGAGGAATGAACACAGATGGTGAGGGGCGATAACGCTATTATGAGCGTAACCATCCATCTTCTGTGTCTACTCAAACGCTCGCTGCTCACAATTAAGGACAACACTTTGCATGTGGTAGAGATGGAAATAAGGGAAGATATTACACAGGGTGATAGCCAGACCACCCTCAGTTCATCTGCTCAGCGCAAATTGGATGATGAATAGGAGGAGGAGGAGGAGCAGGAGATGGTCGCCTCCGCTACAGAGGGTAGTACCCATGGAAGTTTAATTCCATCTGTTCTGCGTGGGTGGGCAGAAGAGGAAGAAAAGAATGAGGAGATTGAGAGTGATCCTTCTGATGACGACAGCGAAGTCTTGCCTGTTGGTACTCTGGCACACATGGCTGACTTCATGTTAGGCTGCCTTTCCCACGACCTGTGCCTTATACGCATTTTAGACAACATGAATTACTGGTTGTTCACCCTTCTCAACCCCCGCTACAAAGAGAACTTCTCATCTCTCATTCCTGTGGTGGAGAGGACGAGCAATACCAGAATTTCCATCTGACAACGCTGGCGGCAGAGTCCGTAGTTCCTTGGCCAACAGAAGAGGGGAGACAAGGGGAACACACAGCAGTTCTATCAGAGGCAGGGCAACACTCTCCAAAGCCTGGGACAGTTTCATGACACCCCGCCAGCACCCTCACCCTGATGTGCGGCCTAGTGTAACAAGGAGGGAAAAATTTTGGAAGATGGTGGAATACATAGCAGACTGTGTCAGCGTCCTCAATGATCCCTCAGTTCCTTACAACTACTGGGTGTCCAAGCTGGACACGTGGTATGAACTGGCGCTCTACGCCTTGGAGGCGCTGGCCTGCCCTGCCGCCAGTGTTTTGTCTGAGCGTGTATTTAGTGCTGTTGGTGGCATTATAACAGATTAGCCTATCTGCCTGTCAACTCAAAATTCTGACATGTTGGCTCTTATAAAAATGAACAAGGCCTAGATTGACCATAACTTCTTAACTCCACCAGAGGAAAGCTGATGAACATAAAGGTACTTTAAATAAATGTGTTGTTTATAATGTACTGAATACACTGTATTCCCATGCACCCCTTCCACCATAAACAAGGGTACGGTATATGGTTGAATCTTCCTTTTCTCATCCTCCTCCTCCTCTTCCATCATATCAACATGCTTATTCGTCACATATAATGTTTTACAGGGTCAGCTCAGCTGTAGGCCCTCGAATATAATTTTTTAGAGGGTCAGCTCATAAGCAGGCCCTCACCTACAATCTTTTACAGGTTCAGCTCACCTTCTGGCCCTGGCATATAATTTTTTAGAGGGTCAGCTCACCAACAGGCCTTCACCTACAATCTTTTAGTGGGTCAGCTCTCCAGCAGGCCCGCACATAAAATCTTTTACAGGGTCAGCTCACCAGTAGTGTTGAGCACGAAAATTCGAATAGCGAATTTTAATCTCGAATATCGGCACTTCGAGAATTTGCAAAAATTTAGAACTAGCTGAAGGACCCGACTAAGCTCGGGTATAGTTCATCTATTTCATTTAATGTTTGTGTGTTGTTAAAAGATATCGACAGTATCCACTATAACAGTGACATCTACAGTACCCCACTGCCTTAACAGTAACCTCCACAGTGCCCCGTCTCCTTAACATGGGATCTCCACAGCAGTCCACCCCCTTAACTTTGACCTTCACAGCAGCCTGCTGCTTTAACAGGGAGTTTCACAGCACACCACCCCCTTGACAATGACCTCCACAGGGGCCCGTCCCCTTAACAATGGCCTTTACAGCAATCTGCCCCTTAACACTGACCTTCATAGCGGACCATCCCCTTAACTGTGACCTCCACAGAGGTATTTCTCCGCAATTTGCGGATCCGCAATGCACTACGGACGTCTGAATGGAGCCGAACTGTGACCTCTACAGCACTCCGCTCCCTTAACTGTGTCATCCTCAAATATTGGCTATAGGCCTCCTGCACACGACCGTTGTGTGCATCCGTGGCCGTTGTGCCATTTTCCGTTTTTTTTACTTTCAATTGGTCCGTGGAAAAATCGGAAAATGCACCGTTGTTCATCCGCGGCCGTGATCCGTGTTTACTGTCCGTCCAAAAAATAGGACCGGTCCTATTTTTTTGACGGACAACGGTTCACAGACCCATTCAAGTCAATGGGTCTGTGAAAAAACACAGATGCACATAAGATTGGCATCCGCGTCCGTGATCCGTGGCCGTTGGCAACTTTCACACAGATGGATCGCAGATCCGTCTGCATAAAAGCTTTTTCAGATATGAGTTTTCACTTCGTGAAAACTCATATCCGACAGTATATTTTAACACAGAGGCGTTCCCATAGTGATGGGGATGCTTCAAGTTAGAATATACTGAGAACTGTGTACATGACTGCCCCCTGCTGCCTGGCAGCACCCGATCTTTTACAGGGGGCTGTGATCCGCACAATTAACCCCTCAGGTGCCGCACCTAAAGGGTTAATTGTGCGTATCATAGCCCCCTGTAAGAGATCAGGTGCTGCCAGGCAGGAGGGGGCATACCCCCTCCCTCCCCAATATTATATTCATTGGTAGCCAGTGTGGCCTCCCCCCCCCCCCAGTTAAAATCACGTTTCGAATCCCCCATCATTGGTGGCCAGTGCGGCCTCACATCTCCCCCCCCCCCTTGTTAAAATCACATTCCGAATCCCCCATCATTGGTGGCCAGTGCTGCCTCACCTCTCCCCCCCCCCTTGTAAAATCACGTTCCGAATCCCCCATCATTGGTGGTCAGTGCGGCCTCACATCTCCCCCCCCCCTAGTTAAAATCCCGTTCCGAATCCCCCATCATTGGTGGGCAGTGCGGCCTCACATTCCCCCCCCCCCCCCTCTAGTTAAAATCACGTTCCCCCATCATTGGTGGCAGTGGAGAGTTCAGATCGGAGTCCCAGTTTAATCGCTGGGGCTCCGATCGGTAACCATGGCAACCAGGACGCTACTGCAGTCCTGGTTGCCATGGTTACTTAGCAATTTTTAGAAGCATTATACTTACCTGCGAGCTGCAATGTCTGTGACCGACCGGGCGCTCCTCCTACTGGTAAGTGACAGGTCTGTGCTATAGGCTATGACTCATTGGCCCACAAGCAAGAAGCAGGGAGGAATCAGAGAATACAATATACAATATATAGCACTATATTCTATAGTGCTATATATTAGTTTTTGACCCACACCTGTATTGAGCACGCAATATTTGCATACTACGCGATCATTACCTTGCCGATTTTCGCGTAAAAAAAAAAAATTAGAATATAACAAATATACGAATTTCCGAATATATGATGAATATTCGACAAAATATTCGCAAAATATCACGAATTTGGATATGACCCCTTCCGCTCATCACTACTCACCAGCAGGCCCGCACCTCAAATCTTTTACAGGTTCAGCTCACCAGCAGGCCCATACCTCAAATCTTTTACAAGGTCTGCTCACCTGAAGGCCCTCGCATATAATGTTTTAGAGGGTCAACTCACCAGCAGGGCTTCACCTACAATCTTTTCCTTGGTCAGCTCACCAGCAGGCCTGCACCTAAAATCTTTTACAGGGTCAGCTCACCTGCAGGTCCGCACCTAAAATCTTTTACAGGGTCAGCTCACCTGCAGGCCAGGTCCCCGAAGTCTCCACCCAGTATAACCAAGTCCCCAAAGATACCGAAGGACATACGCCCAGGCATAATAGTAAGTGCAGTGAGATCCCTGGGCGCCGCTGTACATATCATGATACTTAGTTCAGAATTTTTTGCCAGATGAAAGGTCCTCTTTAATGCTCAGTTTCTACCATTGACTTTCATTATACTCGGGTGCTCAGTTGAGCACCCGAACATCCCGATGTGTTTGGCCCGAGCACCACGGTGCTCGATCAACACTACTGACTACCCATTACTTGTATTGCATTTGTGTTTTGTATAGTATAAATTCACTTGCACTAGTAGGGATAAGGCTAGCAATGAGGGTAGGTGTGGCACTGTTTCTGGTACAAAGCATCCATCACTTTTTTAATGATGGACAACCCTCTTTAAGACTTCTAGAGGAGTACCATTGAGTTTTAGAGCAGCCATGAAGATTACAGATTGAGCAGTTTTAAAATCTGGGGCTGTCGTCAGTGCAGTTTTCTTTCAGCCTGAAAATGCTTAGCCTAAAGAAAAAATGCTACTTACCTATTCATCTAGAGGATCCCATGCCTTGTCCCTTGTGGACCGGAAATACGATATCCCCTCTGTTGTCACATGCATTGCTGCAGCCATTCATTGGCCCAGGCAGTCATGTACCGCTTGGAGGCCAGTAAATAGCTCCAACGGTGTATATGACAACAGAGAGGATGTCACACCTCTGGTCCACAGGTGACTGGAAGCAGTGGGGATGTTCTAGAATAGGGTGGCAGTGAATAGGTAAGTGGCCTTTCTTTGGGCTGACCACTTTTAAGGCCAAAAGTAAAATCACTTTGGGACCATCAGTGTTATAAAAGGGCACCAGTGAATAGGTAAGTGGTAGGAACAATGCATGACTTCAGGATCAGACTACAAATTATTTGTGTGTAGTCTGTAATCATAGAGATATATTTAAACATGTGGTGAAAAAAGAACAGTAGGATATTTTGAATCAAGACTATTGGGGAATTTGCTTCATTTGTATTTTAGATGAAAACCGTAAAAATTGGTGACATTGGGACTCATTTTATAAAACAATTTCTAGCAGGAAAAATTCCCCTAATGATATATTGGTGGAGAGGTGGCCACACATGCATTTAGCTCTAACTCTTGAAATCTCTCTTGAAATTTAAAGGGGCTCAATTGTCTCAATAACTCCCATAGATTTGAGTCTAGAAAAGTACACACATACCTGTGTGACTACCTCTACCTGCGATAGGGAGTAAGGTGCGATACAGGTCACAGAGGTGGGTTGAGGCCTCTTTAGCTCTGATTTGAACTGACCTTAGGTATTGTTTTTGGTACTGCAGATGGCTCTGTATATTAGAACAAATACCATGCATGCACTGGATAAGATATTTCTATCATCATTATCACTAATAAAGTGGCCTCTAGTCACTGTGTTTAGGTACTATACTAAGGATAACTAGGTGCATCTTTAGGTGCAATATGTATTGTTAAATAATAGTTCCTGCTAAAAAAAATATATAGAAGCTTACTATGAATGTGTTATATTAAACCGCTGTAAAATCCTTGTAAATGGCTGCAGTCAGAGCAGTAGTACTTAAAAACAATTAAAGGGAACCTGTCACCAAAAAATCGCTTATTAAGCTGTTCAGAGTACATTGCCGCATTGCCGCATCTCCGAGCCGGGACCGCGCTTTCAGCCCGCATGCGCAGTAAAGGGCTGCTGTAGCGCGATCCCGGCTCCGGCTCGTACACTCAGCCGGCTTCAGTCTTGCTACAGCGCATGCGCCCGCCAGCCTTACATACTCGCGCCCGCGCCCGGCATCTTTTCTACCTGCGCATACAGAGCGGGCACATGCGCTGTAGCGAGACTGAAGCCGGCTGAGTGTACGAACCAGAGGCGGGATCGCGCTACAGCAGCCCTTTACTGCGCATGCGGGCTGAGAGTGCGGTCCCGGCACTGAGATGCGGCGTAGAGAGCAGGATTGGAGACGACTAGGCCGCTGCCCCCTTGACTTTAAGCCTGACTTGAAGCACGGGGCAGCAGCTGAATAAAACATCAATTTCTCAATGAGGCTAAATGCTGGAAAACGAAGAAAAAGTGCAATAGGACACTACTATGTAGCACTATAAGGTACTCTGAACAGCTTAATAAGCGATTTTTTGGTGACAGGTTCCCTATAAGAAAATTGCATAATGGAAACTGGTATCAAGTTTTGGTATAAGTGATTAGAGAGGGCTCACCTGTATAATCAAGAGTGGAAATGGGTGCACCTACAGAGAGGATTCACCCAATCCTCTAAAAATAGTGGTAAAATCAAAAGAAGAGTAGTAGGGCACACCAGTATTCGGTACCACACGGATAATTGATATACCAATATTTTATTAGTGATATACACTGTTAAATAAACATACATAAAAATTACACTCTTAAAAATAGTAAAATAGTAAAACTATTAAATACAGTAAAACATAATATAATTATATAGATCGGCAAATCTATATATATATAAATCTTATGTTTTATGCCTGAAAATTTTTTTCAATAGATTTACTGTATTTGCACCAAGATTAGTTGAATGGTAAGTAGTGTCCTTCCGGATAGGTTAGTTAGTCCAATCAATACCCCAATAGATGAAGTGGGGGGTGAATCAGCTATTTGGATATAGTCTTTTTAAATAGTCGCTTGTGTTACGGCTATTGCGACTCAATAGTCGCTGCACACATTAGGCGTTACACTGTTGCTCCCTGTTAATAAGGAAAAGCCGAAGCTATTGTACTCACAGTTTGTAATGCAGTGATATCGGCTTTTACTGCGTCACAGGTGGCGTCCCACGTGTGGTAAGCAATTGTTATACAGGCTGCAGCATGTAAAGGTGATGCGACTTCGGGATCCTCTGTGTTTTTATATAGCCGTACTGTATTGGAGGTCAGTCGGTGATGTATTCCTTCTGCATTTGAACAGATATTTTGCAGAAGTGGACTTTGCCGCAATGCCGACTCTCCAAACGAACAGATGTCCGGCTTGTCTTTGCTTTTTCAAGATAAAAAATCACCGATCCCTTGCTTCTTTATTTTCTTTTTCTTTTAGCGCTTTCAGTCCTCCGGTATTGTACTTTATTCCATGGGATAGTTACCAAACGCGTTTCGTTTTGTTTGTTTTTTCGGCTCAAAAAACTTCAAGTATATGCTGTTATTTGGGAAGAGGGGGTATTATCTTCTAGCGCTCTATCCCAATTTGGGAAACTGAATGTCACTGAAAATGTTGTAGGTATATTCACTGGGAGCGCAACATGTTCATAAAGTGTCCACAGGAATCCTGATAATGTGAAAAGTCTCTTATAGCATATCCTTTTAAGCTCGATATGAGCTTTGGATTGAAGAAAACTTTAAATCAATGTTTGGCTTACCGTCTAGCGTCTGCTGTCTCCCTATTGCTTCAATGGAGCTTTAAATATTTGCCGACTTATTCAGTCGCTCCATACAGCAAGCTGATTTAAATTTCGCGGGAGTTCCAAAGGTCGCAGGAGTTACCACTCTGTTCCGCAATTTCCTTTGGTGCAGCTTTCGACGATAAGAATAGTTAATCCTTTACTGTAGAGATTTTCTTCTGTATGGCCATACAGTATTATCGGAGGCTTTTCAATGCAGGTACATCACTTGTTTCACCATACGCGTTACGGGTAGATTCACTCTCCCTTCCTCAGTGGTCAAGTGTCTGCCTGCTCTGCCTCCATTTTTATCCATTCCTTTGATTGCTTCCCAAATCTCGGACACCTATTGTTCATGCTACTCCCAGTTTGCAAGGGAATCCTCCCACATAGCATGAACAACAGGTGTCCGAGATTTGGGAAGCAATCAAAGGAATGGATAAAAATGGAGGCAGAGCAGGCAGACACTTGACCACTGAGGAAGGGAGAGTGAATCTACCCGTAACGCGTATGGTGAAACAAGTGATGTACCTGCATTGAAAAGCCTCCGATAATACTGTATGGCCATACAGAAGAAAATCTCTACAGTAAAGGATTAACTATTCTTATCGTTGAAAGCTGCACCAAAGGAAATTGCGGAACAGAGTGGTAACTCCTGCGACCTTTGGAACTCCCGCGAAATTTAAATCAGCTTGCTGTATGGAGCGACTGAATAAGTCGGCAAATATTTAAAGCTCCATTGAAGCAATAGGGAGACAGCAGACGCTAGACGGTAAGCCAAACATTGATTTAAAGTTTTCTCCAATCCAAAGCTCATATCGAGCTTAAAAGGATATGCTATAAGAGACTTTTCACATTATCAGGATTCCTGTGGACACTTTATGAACATATTGCGCTCCCAGTGAATACACCTACAGCATTTTCAGTGACATTCAGTTTCCCAAATTGGGATAGAGCGCTAGAAGATAATACCCCCTCTTCCCAAATAACAGCATATACTTGAAGTTTTTTGAGCCGAAAAAACAAACAAAACGAAACGCGCTTGGTAACTATCCCATGGAATAAAGTACAATACCGGAGGACTGAAAGCGCTAAAAGAAAAAGAAAATAAAGAAGCAAGGGATCGGTGATTTTTTATCTTGAAAAAGCAAAGACAAGCCGGACATCTGTTCGTTTGGAGAGTCGGCATTGCGGCAAAGTCCACTTCTGCAAAATATCTGTTCAAATGCAGAAGGAATACATCACCGACTGACCTCCAATACAGTACGGCTATATAAAAACACTGAGGATCCCGAAGTCGCATCACCTTTACATGCTGCAGCCTGTATAACAATTGCTTACCACACGTGGGACGCCACCTGTGACGCAGTAAAAGCCGATATCACTGCATTACAAACTGTGAGTACAATAGCTTCGGCTTTTCCTTATTAACAGGGAGCAACAGTGTAACGCCTAATATGTGCAGCGACTATTGAGTCGCAATAGCCGTAACACAAGCGACTATTTAAAAAGACTATATACAAATAGCTGATTCACCCCCCACTTCATCTATTGGGGTATTGATTGGACTAACTAACCTATCCGGAAGGACACTACTTACCATTCAACTAATCTTGGTGCAAATACAGTAAATCTATTGAAAAAAAATTTCAGGCATAAAACATAAGATTTATATATATAGATTTGCCGATCTATATAATTATATTATGTTTTACTGTATTTAAGAGTGTAATTTTTATGTATGTTTATTTAACAGTGTATATCACTAATAAAATATTGGTATATCAATTATCCGTGTGGTACCGAATACTGGTGTGCCCTACTACTCTTCTTTTGATGGTATCAAGTTTTGGTTGTTTTTTTCTTTACCAAGATGCCCTTTCATAATTAATTCAGACAGGCATCTTTATGTACTTACCATTTCTTAAATTTCAATGGCTTTGACATCATAATTTCTCTTCAAGATCTGTTCAAGTATTTATCAGTGTCTGCATGGCTCCTATATGGATATTGGTAATACAATGATATTAATTTAATTCAGTATCTAATACTCCATATACTCTGATAACCCTACACTGCATGATAATCTAGAAAATCTACCCCCTTCCCCTCTAGGTAGTTAAAGGGGTTGTGTCACTTCAGCAAATAGCATTTCTTTGCTGACTGAATTCATTTTTACATCACATTATACACTGCTCGTTTTCATGGTTGTGACCACCCTGCAATCAATCAGTGGTGGTCATGCTTGCACACTATAGGAAAAAACGCCGGCCTCTCTTGTGATCGGGACCATGGAACCGCACATGGGCTAGTGCTTTTTCTTAGGCCTCTTTCCCACTACAGTATGTCCATTTCAGTGTTTTGCGTTCCGTTTTTTACGGATCCGTTTTTCCGTTTTTTGTTTCCGTTGTGTTTCCGTTCCGTTTTTCCGTTCCGTTTTTCCGTATGGCATATACAGTATACAGTAATTACATAGAGAAAATTGGGCTGGGCATAACATTTTCAATAGATGGTTCAGAAAAAAACGGAACGGAAACAGAAGACATACGGATGCATTTCCGTATGTGTTCCGTTTTTTTTGCGGACCCATTGACTTTAATGGAGCCACGGAATGTGATTTGCAGCCAAATATAGGACATGTTCTATCTTTCAACGGAACGGAAAAACGGAAATACGGAAACGGAATGCATACGGAACACATTCCGTTTTTTTTGCGGAACCATTGAAATGAATGGTTCCGTATACGGACCGTATACGGAACGCAAAAAACGGACCGCAAAACGGAAAAAAAAAACCGGTAGTGTGAAAGAGGCCTTATAGTGTGTAAGCACGGCCATCACTTCTGGATTACGAGGTGGTCATAACCATGAAAACGAACAGTGTATAATGTGATGGAAAAATGAATCAGGCCAGCAAAGGAAGCAATATGGATAATAACAATACATTAGTAAGTGGTTTGTATTAGCTTCCTGTACATGATAAATGCTATTTGCTGAAGTAAGACAACCCCTTTAAAAATTACATTGTGACATAGGCACAGGTGTTTGTGCTTCTGTAATGTGAATAAAACTATAAAAGAGTCATGCAGGTTAATAGACACATTCTAGTGCCGATACTCATGAGACTAGTAGGGATTATCTCCACTCCTTTTCCATCTTTGCATTGGTTGAATACCTAGCTGACAGTTTGCTGGTGAATAGCATGTCTGTAGCCTGCTATGTATTGGAATATATGAGGCTGCAGAAGAAAAATGGTCTACAATTTTTAATAAAAAGAAAACTACTGAAAATGTTACTTTTGGCCAAATATGCTTGGAATGAAAAAAGATGTCCATAGCTTCAAATTTTATTTGTAGGATGGTTCAGGGGTGATCAGATTATTATGGTAGGAACCTCCTTGTCCATTGGCGCCGTAATTTTTAAGAATTTTTAATGCATTATGCAGGAGCGTTGCTAGGGTCTCAAAAGATCCGGGGCACAAGCCCCAATAAATATGTTGCCCCAACCCCCCCTCCCCCCCCCGCACTTTTCTGTACTTGCTATACAGCAGCACTTACCTCTCACATCCAGGGCCTCCAGGTGATGTCTCCTCTCTGTCATCATCTTCTCTGTTGATCTTCTCTCTCATCATCTTCTCCACTCGGTCTGGACAACTTCTCTCAGCCGCCTCGTCTCTGCAGAGTGTGACATACAGACATCTTAGCTTCCTCACATTCTATCATTATCACCCAACTGGAGTCCCCACAGTGTTATCCTGCTGCTTGCTGCGCCCCCCCCCTTCCCCAGGGGTGTAGCTATAGGGGGTGCAGAGGTAGCAGTCGCTACCGGGCCAAGGAGTCTGAAGGGGCCCAAAGACACTTTTGCCGCATAAGAAGACACACAAAGCACTGAGGGAAGGGGACCCCAAGCTGAACTCTTGCACCGGGGCCCATGAGCCTTTAGTTATGCCCATGCACCCCCCAATACCATCATGAAGAAACATTACTGCCCCCTATAGTAATAGTGCTCCTCATAGTCCCACCAATAGTAATTCCCTTCTAGAATGCCCTCATTAGAAACACTGCCCCAACCGTGATAATGCTCCTCAACAATGCCCCCATTATTAGAAGAGCCTCCCATATTAATAATACCCTCACAGAGTCCCCAGTAGAAATAAGGCCCCCTATTGTTCCCCTAGTGGTAATAAAGCTCCCTACAGACCCCTCAGTAGTAATAAGGCCCCCATAGTGCGCTTAGTAGAAATAAGGCGGATCTATAAGACCCTCCTATAGAGCCCCCAGTAGTAATAAGACCGCCTATAATGTCCCCTGGATCTGCAGTGCCCCCTGCAGTTATAATCCTCCCTTCACCATACAGTCCCATGTAAATAACATCACCTCCTCCCCAGCCGCCTCCAACGCACAATTCCATGTAAACATCACCCCCTAAGGCTACTTTCACACTTGCGTTCGTGCGGATCTGTCCTGTACTTGTACAGGACAGATCCGCACAGATAATACAAACGAATGCATCCGTTCAGGACCGATTCGTTTGTATTAGATTTGAATTTCTAAGTCCCAATACGGATCCGTCCTGACTTACATTGAAAGTCAATGGGGGACGGATCCGTTTACAATTGCACCATTTTGTGTCAATGCAAAGGGATCCGTCCCCATTGACTTACATTGTAAGTCAGGACGGATCCGTTTGGCTCCGCAAGGCCATGCGGACACAAAAACGCTGCTTGCAGCATTTTGGGGTCCGCCTCCAAAACGGATGGAGGCCGAACGAATGCATTCTGAATGGATCCGCATCTATTCAGAATGCATTGGGGTTAAACTGATGCATTTGGGGCTGCTTGTGAGAGCCTTGAAACGGATCTCACAAGCGGATCCCCAAACGCAAGTGTGAACGTAGCCTAAATATTAAGTCCCATGTACATAAACATCATTCCCCCCCACCATCCACTTTCAACATACAGTCCCATGTAAATAACATCACTCCCTCCCCCAGCCACCTCAAGCACACAGTTCCATGTCAATAACATTCCTCCCTTCAGCCCTAACATACATCCTAGTTAAATAACTACAACTCCCAGCATTGCTCTGCCTCTCCCTTCACTTACCTTTTCTCATGTACAGACATCACCATTAGGCTCCTTCTCCTCTTCACTCCAGTCCAATCCTGCACTGGTCACATCATCCAGGTCATCCTATCACAGCCTGTTTTGCTGATCACATGACCTGTGATGTCACCACAGGTCCTTCAGCTCTTCCCAGTCAGTGTATTAGATTCAATTGTATTGCCGTTCTGTGTACGGCAATACAGTTGTATCTAGCAGGCAGGCAGGACATTCGGGGCATGGGACAAAACATCCGGGGCCCAGGCCCTGAATGTTTTAACCTAGCGACGCCCCTGGCATTATGTTTCCTTTTGGTGTGACACCAATAAAAGATTAACTACCTTTCATTATAAAACTAGACATTTCCATATTCCACACACATCTCTTTTTTTTTGCTGGCTACATTTGTGTTTTTTTTTTGTGGCAAGTAGTGCATGAACTAATATTTGAGTGATGCTTGTTTTTCCTTTTTTTTAGGGAAATCTAGAATGTCACAAGACTATAACAAGGAGACTGATTAAAGTAACATAGAGACTACTAGAATAAAAAAAAAATCATAGATTGATTGGTATTTTTGTATCACATATTTATATTATTATCACCATCATTATTTTACATGGAGGGAAAACCAATAATAAAATACTAATAGGAGTTTATTATAAGTAGAGATGAGCGAATTTCAAAAAAATTTGATTGGGCTGGTTTGCCAAATTTTTAGAAAAAATTTGGTTTGATCCGTATTTATTTGTGGTGAATCGTATTAAAAAACGTCTATTTCCTGGCTGCAGAGAGAATTTATAGTGGTGTAGAACACTGTGCCTTGCAGTAACACGCATAGGGAGTCTACTTTGGTAGTGAAACAATACTGTGAAACAGTATGACACGCAGATGACAGGTGTCGCTCTTAGAATCACTGCACACTTCACTTATTTAGGCAGTTATGGTGCCAAACCTGACCAAATAACTTAAGTATGAACTCAGCCTTATAGGTCAATGTTAGCCTCAAGAAGATCATTTTACACCGTCGGCAGCTGATTCCACATACTGTAGATGTCTACAGAACCTGCTCTATTAAACGCTTATACAAGTAGAGCCCCCCGACAGAGTGGAGAGGGTGTCAGCAGTAAGTTTGTGTTGACATCACTGATTATTTTGCTCTTCCTCTGATCTGTAAGAACAATAATCCCCCAAAAAATGGATCCTGTCTGTTGAGCATTTGGTCAGTAATCAATCAGTATTGCTAAAGCCAATAAAAACCAGGAGTGGATCCAAAACAGAGATGACATGTGAATGGAATATTTGCATGTCTTCAGTGTTTTGTACCCACTCCTGCTTTTGGCTACTAAATCATAAGCCAAGTCGTGAGGTGGAAGCAGCATGAGGAGACGACAGAGTGGTCCAATGACAGAGTCTGGAGGTGGCAGCAGCAGCATCGGGAGGACACAGAGTGGCACAATGACAGAGTGTGGAGGTGGTGGCAGCAGCAGCATCAGGAGGAGGCCACAGAGTGGCACAATGACAGTGTGAAGGTGGCGGCGGCATCAGGAGGCCACAGGGTGGCACAATGACAGATTGTGGAGGTAGCGGCAGCAGCAGCATCAGGGGCAGGCCAGAGGGTGGCACAATGACAGTGTGGAGGTGGCAGCAGCATCATCAGGAGGCCACAGAGTGGCACAATAACAGAGTGTGGAGGTGGCAGCAGCACCAGGAGGAGGCCACAGGGTGGCACAATGAAAGTGTGGAGGTGGCAGCAGCATCATCAGGAGGCCACAGAGTGGCACAATGACAGATTGTGGAGGTGGAGGCAGCAGCAGCATCAGGAGGAGTCTACAGGGTGGCACAATGACAGTGTGGAGGTGGCAGCAGCTTCATCAGGAGGCCACAGAGTGGCACAATGACAGAGTGTGGAAGTGGCGGCAGGAGCATCAGAAGTAGGCCACAGGGCAGAAGCACGAGTAAACCTCAGAGTGGCACAATGACAGGGTGTGAAAGTGGCAGCAGCAGCATCAGGAGGAGGCCACAGGGTGGCACAATGAAAGTGTGGAGGTGGCGGCAGCAGCAGCATGAGGAGACCACAGAGTGGCACAATGAGAAAATGTGAAGGTGGCAACAGCAGCATCAGGAGGAGGCCACAGGGTGGCACAATGACAGAGTGTGGAGGTGGCAGCATCAGGAGGCCACAGAGTGGCACAATGACAAAGCGTGGAGGTGGTGGCAGCAGCATCAGGAGGAGGCCATAGGGTGGCATAATGACAGTGTGGAGATGGCAGCAGCAGGAGGCCACAGAGTAGCAAGGTGACATAGTGTGGAGGTGGCAGCAGCATCAAAAGACCACAGAGTGGCAAGGTGACATAGTGTGGAGGTTGGCAGCAGCATTAGGAAACCACAGAGTAGCAAGTTGACATAGTGTGGTGGTGGCAGCAGCATCAGGAGACCACAGAGTGGCAAGGTGACATAGTGTGGAGGTGGTAGCAGCATCAGGAGACCACAGAGTGGCAAGGTGACATAGTGTGGAGGTGGCAGCAGCATCAAGAGACCACAAAGTGAGCCAGTGACAAAGTGGGGAGGTTTATGGCAATACCAGTACCAGCTGAAGATGGTGTGTGAAAGAAAGAGCACTTGGCATCAGATGTGTGGCATCAGGCGGGTGGCAGCATCAGAATAGTAGCTGAGGCAGGTAGTCAGAAGAAACTGGTCTCTTTTGTTAAAGTGTTGGTGTGGCACCATGGATGATCTAGTCTGATGCATTAGGCATTGATGGGTGGAAATCCAGGTTGATCCACATCTGATTCATCTTGTCAAAGGTCAGTCTCTCCACATTTTGGGTGGACAGGCGAGTTCTTCTTGGGGTAACTATGGCCCCCACAGCACTAAACACCGCTCTGATGCCACACTACTGGCCGGGCAGGACAGCTTTTCCAGGGCAAACTCTGCCAGTTGCGGCCACAAATACAGTTTGGCTGCCCAGTAGTCCAGCAAATCTTTAATGTGGGGTGGCAGGGTGCTGTCCAAGTATGCCACCACCTGCTGGTTCAGGTCCTGCTCCAGGTCTAGCTGCTGCTTCTGGTGAGTAGTTTCTTCACTAGGCAGGTGAAGAAAGCTGCTCATCAGCGACTCTAGACTCAAGTTACTGCTGATGGAGCTGGAACTGCTCCTACCCCCCCTACCCTGCCACAGCAGCCATGGCAGAGGAACGTGAGCGCAAAAGGGCCCCCCCGGTCAGACCTGCGAGAGGATGGATGATGGCGCAGATAGGCAGAGGCCAACTGACTACATTATATCCTTTGTTTCATTATTGGTATTTGTTATATGGATTAATTGGGAATGTTATCCAATCATAGTTCGGGCACTAGGTTTTAAATAATTATATTAAAATATCTTACTTTTATGGGTCTATTTTTGTGGATTTGAAAATTTATTTACATAATGGGACTCATGTATCTTTCTTGAATATCAGACTATGCTTAAATGACAACTGACTACATAGGATGCCTCTATAGTAGTTCAGTTTGACCTCCCTCTCAGTGGGTATAAATAAGGCCCCCATTTTGGACCAGTAGCAAGGCTCCAACAAAGTGGAGAGCCAGAAGTCATCCCTCTCCCGAATGGTGACAATTCAGCTGTCACTACGCAAGCAAGTGAGCATGCATCGGGCCATTTTTGCAAGTGACTTGGAGGGACTCCCTGCCTTCATCCCCACTGCATACTGCCACGGTGTGTCTGGGTCCTCTGCCTTGTCCTACTCATCACTCTGTAGCTCCTCTGGCTGATCCTGCTCCTCCTTTACTGTCACCTGTGTAGAAAAACCACCCATTTCACTACACATTGCTTGTACTCCAATGTCCTCCTCCTCCTCCAGTTCAGCCCCTACAGGGCTCATGTGGGTGTGAGATCTAGGCACCACTTCTCCAATCCCCCGACCAGCCAGATCCCGACCAGGCAGATTTACCAGCATCTGTTCCAGGACATGAAGCAGTGAAATGACGTTGTTCATCCTGTAGTCCTGTCAAATGACAAATAATGTGGCCTCCTCAAAGGGCCTGAGCAAACGGCAGGTGTCATGCATGAGCTGCCACTGGCTGACATCGAAGTTACACAGGGGAGTACTCCTGTCCTCTTGGATCATCAAGAAAGAATTTATGACCTTCCTCTGTTCGTATAGTCGGTCCAACATATGGAGGGTGGAATTCCAACGGGTGGAAACGTCGCATATCAGCCCATGTTCCTGGCCATTTTTAGGATGTCTTGCAGATGGATGGAAGACTTCAGGAACCACTTGACAACCAGATTGAAAACATGTGCCATGCAGGGCGCATGGTTCAGCCCTCCTTGATGCAGCGCCGATACCATGTGCTTCCTGTTGCCGGTCACCATGGTTCCGATTTTGAGTTATCGTGGAGAAAGCCAGGATTCGATTTCTTGATGAAGGACACAGAGCAGTTCCTCCCCTGTGTGACTCCATTCACCCAGGCAAACCAGGTCCAGAACAGCGTGACACTGCCGTGCCCTACACATGTGGTATGCTGGAGGGGCACTATGAATTATCCCTGCAGTGGAGGCTGAGGACACGGTGGAGGATGAGGAGGCAGAGGCGGACATTTCAAAGGACCAACAGCATGAGAACATGGCTGCGGAAGCAGCGTCACCTGGTCAAGTTGCTGGAGTTGCTGTGCAGGAACCACATTCACCCAGTGGGCTGTAAAGGACATGTATTGTTCCTGACTATAGTTCCAGCTCTAGATGTCATGCACTTTGGCAGACAGTGACAGGCTCAAGGACTGGCCCACTTTTTGTTCTACATATTTGTGCAGGGCTGGTACTGCCTTTTTGGCAAATAAATGATGGCTTGGGACTCTCCACCTCGGCTCGGCACAAGCCATCAGTTTTCTAAAAGGTGCAGAGTCCACCACTTGGAAAGGGAGGGACTGCAGTGCAAGCAACTTGTCGAGGAGCATATTCAGCTTCTGCGACTTTGAATGAGTGCACCCATACTGTTGTCTCTTGGAAATTGCTTCGGTGATCCTGAAGCAGGAGCATCAGGATCAGCAGATGATGGGAAGGAAAGACAGCTTCCTTCGGTTGAGGTGGTGGAGCCTTGACTGCCTGAAATCGGGTGCGTGCCAATGGGTGATGCAGCGGTTGCTGCGGAAGGCTGGACCACCACATCGGAGCCACGGTTCTCCAAGACCACTTTGTGGGGACACTGCATGTGTTGATGCAGGGCTGTGGTGCCAACATTGGCACCCTAGCCACGTTTCACCTTCTGCCCACAGATTCTAGAAATGGCCATGTTCACCTCCTCCGGTGGCTTAACAAAAACTGCCACACTGCTGAGTAGGTGATTTTACCTCCAACACTCCGCAATGACTGAATGCTACCACCGCTGCTTCCGTGAACCCCTGCACCACTACTTTCCAGGCAGGTAGGCTCCTGTGAAGCGGGTGGTCTATCCTGGGCACGTTTGGCTCTTGACTGCTGCCGCCCTCACTGCTGCCGCCCTGCTGACTCCCTGCCACGCTAGCAACTTGCTTTCTCTGCCGCTTCCTCGAGGGAAAGCTGCCACCCTCTTCTCTCGATGATGATGAAGCCCCTAATTTATCCGGCTCCCAAGTGCGATTAGCTAGATCATCATTATCGAGTACTGTCTGCACGTCACTGATGTCCTCCTCAACAGTTCAGATACTGTTAAGGAGGACATCAGTGACGTGCAGACAGTACTCGATAATGATGATATAGCTAATCGCACTTGGGAGCCGAGTGAATTAGGGGCTTCATCATCATCGAGAGAGCCTGACCGCTCGCAACACCAGCACCCACGCCACTCTCCTCATCACTATTTGCCCGCCTAGTGGAGGAAGCGGCGGATGTCTCCTCCACATCTTGGCCTGCCAGTAGCTGCTGACTGTCCTCTAGTAACTCGTCCTCGCTGTATAGTGGAGCTATAATTTTTCTCTGGCTGAGGGAACAGAAAAGTACAGAGGCAGGTTGAGGACAGTTGAGGGCACAGGGCCTGCTCCCGGGCCATGCCAACTAAGGGTTGTGTCTGACAAACCCACCAACACTTGGCTGGGAGTGTCTGATATCACTTGGGACGAAGTGGATGACTGAGTCAACCATTCAAGAACCGCTGGGTTGCTGGTCAAGACACGACCACTAGATGACACTGGGAGCTCTGGCTCTGATGTGACCTGTGCCTGCGCCAGAAACATTTAGACCTCTGCCACTCCTCTGTGCAGGGCCTGGCACTGCTCTGTCTGACATACTGTTATATCAAATAAATAAGTAAAAAGGAAATTAAAACACCCCAAAAATGTCAGTAATTTTCTCACTTTACCACACAATGTCTAATTAGCCCTTTTTTTCCACTAATGCAAGCCAAAAAGGGCTTTAGAACATATAACTGCACCGCTGCAGGCAAATAGACCCTTATCTTTCCCACTTATACACAACACAAAAGCTTTAGAACATATAACTGCACCGCTAAACGGCAAATATATATTTTTTTGCCACTAATACACGCCAAAAAGGGATTTAGACCATATGACTGCACCGCTGAACGGCAAAAAGCCCTTATTTTTTTCCACTTATACACGCCACAAATGGCTTTAGAACATTTAACTGCACCACTAAACGGCAAATATACATTTTTTTGCCACTAATACACACCAAAAAGGGCTGTGATTTTCTCTTTTTACCACACAACGGCAAATACTTTTTTTTGTGCCACTAATACACGCAATAAAGGGCTTTAGAAAATATAACTGCACTGTTGAACGTAAAATAATATATATATTTTTGCCACTAATACACGCCAAAAAGGGTTTTAGAACATTTAACTGCACCGCTGAATGGCAAATAGGCCCTTGTTTTTTCCACTTATACACACCACAAAAGGCTTTAGAACATATAACTGCACCGCTGAATGGCATATAGGCCTTTATTTTTTTCCACTTATACCGTACATGCCACAAACGGCTTGAGAACATATACTGTAATTGCACCGCTGAACGACAAATAGGCCCTTCTTTTTTTCCACTTATAGACGCCACAAAAGGCTTGAGAACATATAACTGCACAGCTGAACGACAAATAATAGATATTTTTTTGCTACTAATACATGCCAAAAAGGGCTTAAGAACATACATAACTGCACCACTAAACTGCAAATATATATTTTTTGCCACTAATACACACCAAAAAGGGCTGTAATTTTCTCACTTCACCACACAACGGCTAATAACCCAATTTTTCACACTAATACAAGCCAAAAAATGCTTTAGAACATATAACTGCACCACACAAAGGCAAATAAGAGGTAGAAATATTTCCTTCTAATAAACCCTGTTAATGGCTGTATCAAACAGCACTTGCACCCCAATAACAAGAACGGTTTGCTGGAATTACAGAGCTGTATAATGGCAATTTGGATCTGCAGTCAGTGCAGCAAGGTGTCATAGGATTGTTCCTATTACCCAGGCTGCAACCTCCCCTACTGAACCCTGTTCTGCTTCAATACTGTGGAATGATTCCTCCCTATCCTTTACCTGAACTTCTATACAGCAAAATAAAAGTTTTTAAGTTTTTTCTAGCACTGTCCCTAGTACACTGGAAAATGGCTGAATCCAAGATGGCTGAGGCTATTTATAGGGCTGTGACATCACAGGGCTGGCTGGCTGCTGATTAGCTGCATGCATGGCATTGTGAGTGATCCATCGTTCCCAGAGTTCCTTGCTCCATGTCCAAACACGTGCAGCAGCCATTTTAGGAAAAAATGCGATTCGTTACCACAAAGCAAGAAGCAGTGAGGGTACTGATGTAAAAAAAACTTAGAATATTCGCGATTACGAAGATATAGCACTATACTCAAAGAGATAAGTGGGGTAGACGGCTCTACTTTTCAAGCAAATGATAGAGGTGCAGGAGCTGCTAAATCTGACTCACCCAGTCAGAGTAGTGGAGATTGAGAAGTAAAGAGATAAGCAGGCACACTCTTATATGGGTCAATCTATTTTAGTTTATTTATAGTATTTAAATAATGTTGTAATGATAGAATAATTTAAAAATATATATTAAAAAGTATATAAATGCTGGTAGCAAAATATGAGATAAATAGGATCAATAGTCCAAAGATGAGAGTCAATGAAAATGTCCTTTGGAGTAAAAATAAACAATTTATTTTTATTATTGTTTATTTTTACTCCAAAGGACATTTTCATTGACTCTCATCTTTGGACTATTGATCCTATTTATCTCATATTTTACTACCAGCATTTATATACTTTTTAATATATATTTTTAAATTATTCTATCATTACAACATTATTTAAATACTATAAATAAACTAAAATAGATTGACCCATATAAGAGTGTGCCTGCTTATCTCTTTACTTCTCAATAGCACTATATTCTACATCTTTTTGCGAATTCTCAGTACCGATATTCGCGATAAAAATTTGGGTGTTTGTGGCCTTTTTCACATTGATTAAAGTTTTATCCTTGTTGTTACATGCGTGATTGTGATTTTTTTTTATAGTACTAGAGTTCTTCTTGAAAAAAAAAGGACTTTCAGGGGTTACTCAGTTGCAAAAAATAATCACCTTATCCATTAGAGTGCGAAGAGGCGGCTGCGGCCATCTAGTTGGAAGATCCCACGCAAAATTTTGCACAGTGCGTGATGATATCATCACGCTGGCTGGCATGGTGACGTCATATGTCACCGCGCACAAGATTTCGCATGGGATCTTCAATCAAGATGACCATGGCCGTGAATGAGATATGTATTTTTTTATTTTTTTTACGCCAGTTCAGGGAAAATTGATTAGTTAAATTCGGATCGAAGTCCACTTCGGATACTTTGATTCGCTCAACCCTAATTTTGAGTTGAAAGTCAAGAACCGCCCCATTATCTATTTTATGCAATTTGAGACATTGTACTTAAGGTATATGAAGCTTTCCCTCAGGATGAACATTCACTTTGCTGTCCTTGGTAGCCCAAAGCAACCAGCTAGATGCCACCTTTTGTTTTCCAAAGGAGCTCAGAAAATGAAATCTGATTGGTTGCTATGGTAAAGGATATTCGTCCTGATTTTTGACTGACCCTGTACTAAGTTCATTTGATTATTAACAGTTTTAATACTGTTTCTATATGTTTCAGGTTTGAAGACCCTCCTATGTGGTGATGAAACTGGATTCCCATCTTCAATCTTTTTGAAAGTTTTTGATTCACATTTCATTGCTATATGACAAATCAGACTTTTATCAGCCCTCCAAAACTAAGACCAATGCATGCAGACATTTGCTGAATTCTGTAGAATTGTTTTATTCTTCCACTACATTTGTATACAGATATTTATTGTCAAAATAAATAATTTGTGCTTTGAAAGTGCAACACAAGAAATGAGAACAACGTATCTCGTATGTGCTGATGCAGGAAACATACCTCGGTGGGATGTGCGATTTGCTGTAACCCGTCTGGCAGTGAAACGGTTAAAAGAACCTACAAATGTGATCAAATCTCATTCATTTCAGTCCACTTATGTAACATCAACGCCTGGATTTCCTCCATCGTGTGTATCTTTTCTGTGGAACAAATAAGACACTGTATGTTCATGGTAATTATGTTAAACAATTTAGCAAAATAAAAACCTTTAAAACCCTTTTCAAAAAGAGCCTTAAAATGAAGTGTGTAGTATGTGTCAGATCCTTGATGCTGAGATATTTTTTTTCAATTGGTCTTTATTAAAAATATTGAGCCATTCTGTTACAAAGGGTTAACTTTTTCTAGCTGTGTGAATCATACTCAGTCATTACTAAGAAGCTATAAACAAATTCTTATCAGTAAGATAGAATTAAGATATAATTAGTGTTTATAAAGTCAAAGAAAAGGAGCCCGTCAGTTTAGCTGCCTGAAGGAACAAAGCTAAAATTCAGATCTTGCTACTAGAGACACTCAGCCCTACACAGAGAAAAGGTCTTAAAATTTTTAATACAGACTAATTGAAAAAATGACTTTTAGCTCAAATCGAGTACAGTGCAAAAATGAAAAAAAAAATTGCCCTCAAACGTGTACATAGGTGTTAAGGTTTTTTCACATCTGCCTCAGAGGCTATGTTCAGGGCCTCTGTCATAGATTCCATCTAAAACAGCATGCAGGATTTTTTTTTTTGTCTGCTAAAAAAGCGGACTCCCGGATGTAAAACCAAATAGATTCCATTATAGTCAATGGGATCTATTTGGCTCCATTGGTTTCAGTGATGTGCCAAATCCATGCCATACACATTTCTACCACCAGAGAAATGTATTACAAGGCCACCTCAAGTAGTTAAAACATGGACACTCAATGCTGCTGCTATCTGCTTTGCCTTATAGTAGAGAATATTGGACCTAATGGGACAACCCCTTTATAGCTGCAGTTCACTTAAGGGGATGTCACGACACTCAGACTGCTTCAGATGTTAGCAGATTGTTATCTCCAAACTGTTGATTAAGGATCTTATTGAAATGTGGGTATCCGCAAAAATTTATTTTTTAAGTTGATTTCATTTTTACTGAAGGTTTTTCAGTAAAACAACTACGGTATATCTATATCTTCCAGTGCCCATCTGTCAATTTCCACATGGATAGGGTCATTTGCACCGCTGCAGCCAATGATCAGTCTTAGCAGTAATGTGTCCACAAGCATAATACCACTGCTGGGTTATGTGCCACTTGAGGAAACATCAACTCAGAGACCAGTCATTGTCTGCAGTGCATATGACCCCCATATGTTCAGAAGTTGACAGATGGGGACTGGAAGTCCAATGATACAACCTGGGAGCTAGGGAACTGAAATAAGTAGGGGCAAGTAGATATCTGCTGGGAATGATCGATTTTGTAAAAAATAAAAAAATAAAAATGTTTCCCCAAGTTTTTGTCTCCCTTTAAGAAAAAGATCCACTCAAAATTTGAAATTAGTGTCAGGGAAAACTTACCGGAACTGGAAAATAAAAGCTGCAATCTGGTTGCTATGGGCATCTAAGCCAGTTTTCCATTACACCAGTTTGATCAATTACCCCCAAGGTGTTAGAAAGAGACAGACTTGTAAGAGCCAGTTCTGAAAACCTTCATTTATGTTGCAGTGATTTTATGTCTTTTTTGTATGCAACCATGGATATGGAAATTTGTAAGATCACATTTAGGCCTCATGCACACGACCGTTGTTTTGGTCCGCATCCAAGCCGCAGTATTTGTGGCTTGGATGCGGACCCATTCACTTCAAAGGGGCCGCAAAAGATGCAGACAGCACTCCATGTGCTTTCCGCATCCGTTGCTCCGTTCCGTGGTCCGCCCAAAAAATATAACCTGTCCTATTCTTTTCGGTTTTGCGGACAAGAATAGGCAGTTATATTAATGGCTGTCCGCGCCGTTCTGCAATTTGGGGCCCGCAAAACACACAGCAGTCGTGTGTATGAGGCCTTGAAAAGATTGTCTGAGATAAGAAAAGCTGTGGCAACAGCAGTAAATGTTATAAAATAACAAAAAAGTCATGTTGCCCCTTTTCTCCCCTGTTGCTACCAATGTTGTGCTGTGGGCCTCCCCACCAGTGTTTGTTTCCCTGAATGCAGAGGTGACATCCCACAGTCACCCCTTCCGGCAATCACTGACCTCAGCAGTCACGTTCAATGTAGGGAGAGTTCTCATCACTGTTATTTTTGGATCCGTCAGAAGAAGACAGAGAAAAGAAAAAACAGGATCCTGTTGCATTAGTTGTCATCTGTTTGAGCCATTTCCAAGAAATTTCTGAGATTTTTAAGGATGGTAAAAAAGTACTGCATGCAGGACTTTTTTACCACCTAAAAAAAGGATATCAGATGGAAATGACTCAAACAGATGACAACTGATGCAACAGAATCCGTTTTTATTTTACAGGAGCCTGTATTTTTCCTCTCTCTTCTGACGGATCAGAAGAACGGAAAGCTAAACGGTGATGTGCACTCAGGCTAATCAACATTCTGTGAAATATTTCTGCATGGAAATTGATCTGTGGTGCAGATTTTTAAACCAGTAGCATGTCACATCCTACCATGGATTGGTTGTGGATGTCTCATGGATTTTCCCCAACAAATTCAATGTGGAAGTCAAAATCTCCCCAAAAAAACAATTGTCGCAGATTTTTCTGTTGATTGCCCATGTATTGACAGGAAAAACAGCAAGTACAGAAGATTGTTAAAAATTAAAAAAAATGGCTACTGTATATACTGACCAAACCCCTGGCACTTTTGTCCTGATGTTTTTGTCTCCCAGCTTTCAGCAATGATGTGTCATGTTGATATATGTCCTCCGCAACCAGTCACAGGGAGCAGCTGTTACATAGATTGACACATCATCGCTAGAGGCTGGATGTACAGTACATTGCTGTGCAACTGCTAATGAAGGTGAGTATAGTGTTTATTTTTTATATAAAATGCTCAACTGTTTTCCACAGGGAAATCTGCAAAAAATCTGCACCAAAAGCCATACAGTCAAATGTGGATTTGATGGGTTGATTTCCCTGCAGATTTCTTCGAATTTGCTGGGGAAATTTGTGGAGCAAATCTGGTACTTGTGAATCTAATGCGAAACTCCCTGCTTGGTAACATTAGGGTGCGAACACAATCATGTTCAGGTTTTTGGATTGTTATTTTTGAAGTCAAAATCAGGAGTGGATCTTAAAAGGAGAGGAAACATTAAAGGCGGATACTACTCGTTTTTGAATCCACTCTTAGTTTTGGTTTCAAAAATGTTCAAACACCTGAAGTCAACAGCAAAAAAAATCAGTAGCAGAAACAGTAGCTGAAAAACTCAGCAATGAGAAAAGTGGGCACATGGTTGATTTTATAATATTAAAGTCAATGGAAATCTGGTGATGAAGTTTTCCATGTACATTCACTGCTGAATCAGTGGCAAATTTTAAACATACGCTGAATGTGTGGCGATATCCTTATTGTTACAGGGCACTGATATATTTCTTTTGATACAAGGTTTTAGATAAGGTCCATGGCTATGTGCAGCTGTATATAAAGACTTAACCCTTGTATTAAGTTTCTCCTACTGGATTTCTGCCACAGCAAATTTGCATCTGCAAATCCACAGTCTTTACGCTACAAAAGAACGTACCCTAGGGGTATGGCCACACAGTCAATTTTCTGCATGCAGTTTTGGAAGCCAAGATCAGGAGTAAATCATAAAAGGAGAAAAAGTGTAAAGTATGGATTTGACTTCTCTTTTTTGAATTCATTCCTGGATTTGGCTTCCAGAACTGCATGCAGAAACCTGACCGTGTGGTTGTACCCTAAAGCTTACACTATAATTAAAAGTATAGTTTAAGCAATTTTGCATAAGTGAATTATCTAGCGTTACAAGAAGTCGTATATTCCATTCTCATCGAGACTTGCAGTCACACTATTCTGCTGACTTCTAATTGGAAAACTTTCAACATTCCAGATTTGTTTAGAATGTGGGTACAGTTTTCCTGGTGATATCGATGCTTGGAGATGTAGTCTACACACCAGTCAATGCACCTTCATCTGGAGTAGGAAATAGTAACACGCATCTGAATAGGATTGTTTCTGCAGCAAGCACATGAATTTCTGCAAGATGAATGGGACATTCGCAGGAATTTCTGTCATAAATCAGCCGTATGTAAATATATCTTTACAGATATGCCTGTAAACAAACTGATTGATTCCAGAAGTAACAATAAGAATTCTGATACAAAAACAAGCAACATTTTTTTTGTGTTTTTATTCCTTTTTTTGCATTTGATCATTTAGAGAGAAAAACTAACACATGAGGAAAACATTTGCTTTTCATGTTAACTTTGACTCTGTGCTATTATCATTTTTACTTCATTTTATCCAATTATTAAGTAATTAATAAAATACTATATTTCAAATGCATCATTTTGAAAATATTCAGGAAAATAAATCATACTAATTGTAAGCATTTCATGGAGTGTTCAGTTAATTTATTTTTGTTTTATTTTTTTTAAAAATTGCCTTTACAAAAAGTCTTTTTTAAATATTGAAGTACAGATATCATCTACAATATCTCTGTTATGCATTTAATATAGATTTTAATATATACAGTGGTTTCCCAAGTTACAATGGACTCAGGTTAAAACATTTCCAACTTAAAATGGCTCACTAAATGTACTGCCCTCTACCTGTACCTGTTTACCTTTGCTCTCCAGGTGAGGGTGTCTTTATCTTAATTATACATTTTGCTTTTCTGGTTGCTAGAAGTTATCCCCTATCAACAGGATAGGGCAAAACTATTAGATCGTGGGCGTCCCAGTAGTCCTTTTTCACTTTTTCACTAATATGGTGATTCATAATTCTTAGTTCTTGCAAATACAACACTTAAAGGGGTTATTCTACTTATGTCCTTTCCCCTGGGTAGGGGATAAGTGTCTGATTGGTGGGGACTGTTGGGCCCCCTGCCAACTGCAAGAAAAGGGTCTCCTGCTTCCTGTTTGAATGGAGCATCAGACATACAGTTGAACCCCAAAGATGCCATGATCTATAATGTCCACAATGTCTGAGTGGTTGACAGAGAGAGGGTGCACCCCTTTGTACCTCATTGCCCTCTCTCAATACAATTGTGGGGTGACAGTGGTTACTATGAAAACCGGAGGCCTAACAATGCCAGTAGCCTATTGACATCTGCCTAAAGCACGGTTTAATAGGTTAACTGTCAGTGTGAAACTGACTAGTATAATACTGACTAGTATAACACACTATAATACAGTATTGCAGTGTATTATGCCAGCAATCAAGACATTGAAAATTCAAATCCCCTAGTAGGTCTAACATAAAAAGTAAAACAAAGTTTAATAAAAATCAAATATTTTAAGTAAAAAACAAATCTTTATTTCGCATCAAACCATTTATTATTAGAATTTTTTTAAAGTATGCATATTTGGTATCACCATGTCTTCTGAATTATAAGGCTATTATCTCTCCCACATTCCCTGTAAAGGGTTAATAAGCTTCCCAAATGTGATTTTAAATACTTTGAAGGGTACAGATTTAAAAATGTGTGATTTAAAAGGATGATTTATGGGGGGGGGGGGGGGGGGGGGTTCTAATATGTAAGCCTCTCAAAGCCTCTTTAGAACTGAATTGGTCCCTTAAAAATAGGTTTTGGAAGTGTTCTTAAATTATAGGCCTTCTGAAGCCTTATTCACAGGTCAGTGATTGGGACAGTAATTTCCATTAGTGATTGTAAACCAAAACCAATAGTGGAGCCTCCACAAACAAAAGGAATAGTTGAAAGGTCTGTACCTGTTCTGTGTTTTGGACCTGCACCTCGTTTTGGCTCACAGTAACTGGTGGAAATCACTGACCAATTACTGACTGTGTGAATAAGGCACAACATCCTAAAAAATAAAAGGAATAAAATATATATATACAAACACACATCAACTTATGGTAAATGTTAATTATTAACTATTTTGTGTGGTAAGACTATTTGTCTTAAAAGCAGAGAAATTCAAATTTGAAGATTCTTACATTTTCAAATTTTCTGTAACTTTTCAACTTTTTTAAATAAACATAAAACAAAGTGACCAAAATTTACTATGAAAATAAAGTACAAAAAAAAAATCTCAGAATTACGTTAACACAGAAAACCATTGCAAAGTTATTATCCCATGACATCTGGCAAATTTGAAAAATGTAGCTCCAACATTTGGATCAAAACTTACTGTAATGGCAAGCAGTTAATGTACAAGAAAGGCCTTGTAAGAAAGGTGACCAAGAGCCTTCTGGTCACTCTGGATGAGCTCCAAAGAACCTGTGTGCAAATAGGAGAAACTTCCCGAAGGTCAACCATCACTGCAGCACTCCAGCAATCTGTGCTTTATGGCAGACTGGCCAGAAAGAAGCCTTTCCTCAGTAAAAGACTCATGAAAGTCCATCTGAAATTTGCAAAAATGCACCTATTGCAAAATTGCACCTAATGGACTCTCAGACTGTGAGAAACAGGATTCTGTCTTTTTTGCTTGTTTGGTGGATGTGTGTATTTACAAAAACTTGGAGCATCTATGCGTTCATGTTTTACCTCATCCCTTTATATAATTTAATTTATATGCCATGTTGGGAACAGGGATATATTTTTTTCTTCTGAGTGTGCTATATTGATGACCTAATATTCATTTGGAAGTTGTGTGTGGCAGTCATGCCAGACCTTATCAAGTATTTCAATGCAAATCTGTTGAATCTTAATTTTACAGCTCATTTTCATCCAACTGAAGTTGTCTTTTTGAGGATCAGTTATTACAGCTACATATTGTAAACCCATATCAGACAACACTCTCTTACACGCTAGCTCTTGTCACTTTAACCATGTAAAGAAGGCTATACCAGTTGGGGAGCTATTTAGAGCTAAACAAAATTGCTTTGATGAGGCTCTATGGGCAGAAGAGCAACAAAAAGTGTGTCAGATTACAGGAATGGCATTACCCCCGAGTGATCAATTGAGGGGGCAAAAGAAAAAATTGAGAAGACTTGGAAGATAAACAAAAATACAAAACTGATGCTCCTTTGGCCTGTATAACAATATGTAATGCTGAATTTAGGGAGATAGAAAATTTTTTTGTAAAGTCTTTACCAATCTTAAGACAAGATCGTATATTGGACACTATACTTGAAGGGGTTGTCTGAGCTTTTTTTTGTCCTTTGTACTGTATGTTTCTAAGTAGGCAAATGTCAGGGCTTTACAATGCACTTACTTTATCTACAGTGGCTTCTTTCTCAGATTTCACTGAGGGTCACATGACCTGTCATGTCAGCTTCCCTCCCTGCTCTGATGATGTTTTGTGCACAAGCCTGAAAGAGCAGATATGTGTTTGTACAGGAGATGTCACTGTGCTGGCCACGCCCCCTGCACTGCTGCCTGCCTTCTCCCTGGATTCTTCAGGAAACTTTAACCCCTTCAGCAGCACACACTCAGGACTGGAGGCTTTGCTGGAGTAGCTGCAGGCAATGAACAGACACAGAATCTGCCCTCCTCATCCTGCAGACACGCAGATGACACACTGGAGTAGTTCTGCAGAGCATTGCACAAGAACAGGTAGGGGGAAGATTCTGTGTGTATCAGCAGCGTCATTGTACATCTGGGACTTGTAGTCCTATACATACAACATGCTGCTGAGTCTCAGGGCAGACTCAGTGCAGGGAAAGTGGCACAAATATTAATGAGGAAACTCCAGAAATTGTTGTTATATTTTACATGCAATATATTGGATGCACTCTCTCTCTGATAGTACAAATGGCAATGTGAGTAACACAGCAGCAGTTTATTTCTAAATTACAGTAACGCCATACACTAGGATGTGTAAGAAGCTGTTAATTTGCATCCGGACTTACCTTAGCTTGCATGGGTTTGGCCTCTTGTCAGGGTTCAGGGCAAAACTGCCGTCCACATCATTTCCAAGATGACACTTATTTTTCTGGTACTTATCTTACTGTGTCTGCAATACAACTCTGTTTCTATGTCTTCTTGGTCAGCCTGTATCTGTGCCTTCATAATCAGTGTATTTTTGAAACAGACAATATTCACTGTACAGAGAAAAGAGGCACAAAGATAAGTTGAGTAAGTCTATATCAATTGTAAAACAAATATGGGCTTCAATTGGAGGCTCACCTTGCTAGGAATAGGCACAACTCTATTGTAGACTTGTATGGAAATTTATTTCCATGGTTTGGTATGCAGCCGCAGGTGGAAGGTCTTCTATACAGAGACGCCTTAATTCCCGGAGAAGACTGGATGCAAGCTTGAATGGACACCTCTCGGTGCAGAGAACAAGAATGACACAATGTGATGAGTAGGATTTTCTTACCTATTCAGCAATAAATCAACATATTTCAGGGATGAAATTCCCCTTCATCAGGTTAAAAGATTGCATAGCTGACATATACAATGCTGGAGGTTTATATACACTGGTAAGTATACTGAAAAAAGGTGCTAACAGAAGCAGGGGGGTAGTCCTGATTATTAGGAATGAGCGGACCCGTGGATGTTCAGGTTCGCCAGGTTCGGCCGAACTTCGGGTCAAAGTTCGGGTTCGGGACCCGAACTTGACTGGAACTCGAACCCGAACCCCATTGAAGTCAATGGGGACCTGAACTTTGGTGCACTAAAATGGCTGTAAAATAGTCATAGTAACATAGTAACATAGTACATAAGGCCGAAAAAAGACACTTGTCCATCCAGTTCAGCCTGTTATCCTTCAAGTTGATCCAGAGGAAGGCAAAAAAAAAAACTGTGAAGTAGAAGCCAATTTTCCCACTTTAGGGGAATAAAAAATTCCTTCCCGACTCCAATCAGGCAATCAGACTAACTCCCTGGATCAACGACTCTCTAGTAGCTATAGCCTGTAATATTATTACGCTCCAGAAATACATCCAGGCCCCTCTTGAATTCCTTTATTGTACTCACCATCACCACCTTCTCAGGAAGAGAGTTCCATAGTCTCACTGCTCTTACCGTAAAGAATCCTTTTCTATGTTTGTGTACAAACCTTAATTAGATCTCCCCTCAGTCGTCTTTTTTCTAAAGTGAATAACTGGATAGGGAAATGTGGATAGGGAAATGGCTAAAAATAACATAGAATAGAATTTTTTTTTAATCATTATCTTGAACTAGGAGGCGGAGGTCACAGTGGAGTAGGTGGTTGAGGAGGCAGTGGACGTGGTGGTGTAGGTGGAAGCGGTGGTGGAGAAGGAGGAGGTCACCAATAGTGTTGATCACGAATATTCAAATTGTGAATTTTTATCGCGGATATTGCCACTTCGAGAATTCACGAATATTTAGAATATAGTGATATATATTCATATTTTCGAATATTAGAGATTTTTTTAAAATCATTACACATGATCCCTCTAGCTTGTGGACCAATGAGAAGGCTGCAATATCTTTGACTTTAGGAGTAGTGTTGATTGCGAATTTTCGTAATGCTAATGCTAATTTTTCAATTGCCGATTTCTGCAATCAAGAAAATAATGACTGGAGATAACGAATTCTCAAATTAGCAAATATATGGCGAATATTCACCCAAATATTTGCGAAATATCACAAATTCAAATATTGCCCCTGCCGCTCATCACTAGTAATAACCAACACTGTTTTTTTTTGTTTTTGCTTTTTTTTGGCCTTTATTTATTTATTTATTTTTAATTTTTTTTATAAATTTGGGAAGACCCCAAAACATTAGGAAATAGAAAAGAGAATGCAAACAGAAAGTGTACTGGAGTATAACAATGGCTGGGTGCGGCCGATATACTTGTCTACTCAGCACAAGGTACAGACAAGTCTTGTGGGATCCATGCCTGGGTCATTTTAATGAACGTGAGCTTGTCCACATTGGCTGTAGACAGGCGGCTGAGCTTATCTGTGATTACCCCCCCTGCCGTGCTAAACACACGTTCGGACAATACACTTGCTGCAGGGCAGGCCAGAGCCTCCAAGGTGCAAAGGGCAAGCTCAGGCCATGTGCCCAATTTGAAGACCCAGAAGTTGAATGGGGCAGACCCATCAGCCAGTACGTGTAGGCATGTGCACTCGTACTGTTCCACCATGTTGCTGAAATGCTGCCTATGACGTTCTGTATCAGCTGGTGGTGCTGGTTGTTGTGGTGTGCTGACAAAGCTTTTCCACATTTTGGCCATGCTAACCCTCCCTTCTGAGGTGCTGGCGGTGCCCCAACTGCTTTGGTGACTTCTTCCTCTTCCTCTTTCTTCGTCTTGTGCTTACACTGAGCACCCACTGTCAGGTGTAAATACCATCAGCAGCGCGTCTACCAGCGTGCGCTTGTACTTGTGCATCTTCCGATCATGCTCCAGTGACGGAATTAAGGACAGCTTGTTGTTGTAGCAGGGATCCAGCAGGGTGGCCACCCAGTAATCAGCACTGGTTAGAATGTGGGCAACTCAGCGGTCGTTACGCAGGCACTGCAGCATGTAGTCAATCATGTGTGCCAGGCTGCCCAGAGGCAACGACAAGCTGTCCTCTGTGGGAGGTGTATCGTCTGTGTCCTCTGTATTTTCCCAGCCACGCTCCATCCTGCTGTGAACACAGTTCCTCCTCCTTATCATCCTCCTCCTCATCCTGCAGAACAGTGCCCTGGCTGGACAGTTGTGTACCTGGCCTCTGTTGGTGCAGGAACCCACCCTCCGAACCACTTGTGAATGACTGGCCTGATAATCGTGGAAATTATTCCTCTTCCTCCTCATCTTCCTTCTGTGCCACATACTGTTCATCATTGCCCGAAGTGTTTTTCAAGGAGACATAGAAGTGGGATAGTAACGCTGAGGACTGTGTCATCGGCACTGTCCATGTTGGTGAAGTACTTAAAACAGCGCAACGCGGTACACACATCCCGCATAGAGGCCCACTCATTGGTGGTGAAGTAGTGCTGTTCCGCACAGCGACTCACTGGTGCGTGCTGCAGCTGAAACTCCACTATCGCCTGCTGCTGCTCACACAGTCTCTCCAGCATGTGCAAGGTGGAGTTCCACCTTGTGGCTACGTCACATATGGGGCAGTGAGCAGGAAGGCTTAAGTTATGCTGCAGCGCAGACAGACGAGCAGCAGCAGGATGAGAACGCTGAAAGCGTGCACAGACGGCCCGCACTTTCTGCAGCAGCTGACATATCAGGGGACTTTTTCAGGAACCTCTGCACCACCAAATTCAGCAAGGTATGTGTGTCAAACCGGCTAGCCACAGAGCTGCTATGAGATTTTGACCGTTATCGCACACCACCAGGCCAGGCTTGATGCTCAGCGGCACCAACCACTCATCCGTCTGTTGTTCCATGTAGGTCCACAGCCCTTGCGCGGTGTGGGTTTTTCCCCCCAAACAGATGAGTTTCAAAATAGCCTGCTGTCATTTCTCCCTGGCTGTGCTGAAATTGGTGGTGACCAGATGAGGAGGCACTAACCGAAATAAATACCTCGACCGTTAGTTGAATCAACATTCAAGTAATGCCCAAGCCTATGGCAATAAATATATATAAATAACCTACATAGAAAATGCCAGACCGCTGGTACTAAATTAATCTTTATTACAAAATTACATTAGACAACATACATGATTAAAAGAATCAGTGCAGGAGATAAAAAGCAACATCACTGGAGGAGACATACAATGAACGGAGTCCCTATCCTTAAACATGATATTCAGAAGAGATGGTTATGCAAACATGAAAACATACATAGTGGGGAAAAGGGACATTTACCCATACAAAGTCTCCTCCAGGATGGCGCCAACCCCAACGCGCGTTTCGGCGTACCTTCGTCTGGGGGTGGTACGCCGAAACGCGAAGGTACGCCGAAACGCGCGTTGGGGTTGGCGCCATCCTGGAGGAGACTTTGTATGGGTAAATGTCCCTTTTCCCCACTATGTATGTTTTCATGTTTGCATAACCATCTCTTCTGAACATCATGTTTAAGGATAGGGACTCCGTTCATTGTATGTCTCCTCCAGTGATGTTGCTTTTTATCTCCTGCACTGATTCTTTTAATCATGTATGTTGTCTAATGTAATTTTGTAATAAAGATCAATTTAGTACCAGCGGTCTGGCATTTTCTATGTAGGTTATTCAGATGAGGAGGCAGTAGAGGAGGAAGCGGAGTAGGAGGAGGCAAGAGGAGGCAATGAGAAAAGTCCTGCAGTCCTTGGTGGTGGTAGAACATGCACCAAACCGCTATCCGCCTCAGGCCCAGCCGCCACTGCATTTACCCAGTGTGCAGTTATGGAGATACTGGTCCACGTATCGGTAGTTATGTGGACCTTGCCACAGATGGTGTTGTGAAGTGTAGGGATGGCTCGCCTGGAAAAATAGCGGTGGCTGGGAACCACTTTCTGTGGGACAGCCACCGCCATAAGGTTTTTAAAAGTCTCTGTCTCCACCAGATGGAATGACAGTATTTCAAAGGCCAAGAATTTTGAAATGCTGGCATTCAGGGCCAGGGATCGCGGGTGGGTAGGGGGGTACTTTCTCTCCAGTGTTTGGGGGATGGACAGCTGAACGCTTCCATGGGACAGTGTGGACATGCTGGGTGAAGAGGGAGCAAGAGGAGCCTTAGATTTTTTGTGGGTTTTCAGGTGTGTACTCCACTGCAGCTAATGCTTTGCATTTAGATGCCTGGGCATTTAGAACATTTATGCCTCACTTCAGGCTCTGATTGCACAGCGTGCAAACCACTCGCATCATATCGTCAGCACATTGTCTAAAGAACTGCCATGCCAGGGAACTCCTTGGAGTTAGCTTTGGTGAGCTCAGTCCCTGGGTGCGGTGGGCAGTAGCAGGCATACTGGCTAGGGGACGGCCACTCTGCTTTTGCACCCTGCTCCCTCTTTTGATGTGCGGCTATGACCACCACCTCTTCCTCCAAACTGCACACGTCACTCGCATGACCTTGATTCCATGTGGGGTCTAGGATATCATCATCCTCCACATCATCTTCCACCCACTCTTCACTCCTGCCCTCCTTGCCGATCTGCACATGGCAGAAAGCCACAGCAGTTGGCACCTGTGTTTCGTCATCATTATCACAGATGTGCTGCAGTGGTCCTCCCATGTCCACATCCTGAAACATAAATGATTGGGAATTAGTGCACTCAACCTCTTCCACTTCTGGGGCAGGGCTAGGTGGATAGCCCAAGGAAACTCCGCCAGCAGAATCATTAAAAAGCATAAGAGACTGCTGCATGACTTGGGGCTCAGACTGCTTGGCTGATTTGCAATGGGGTGAGGTGAAAGATGCCCATGAGCTGCAGTTGCCAACTCTGCGGTTTCAGCAGGGGATCGGGTGGGAGACAATGTGAAGGAACTGTAGTCGCTGTCAGCCATCCAATTTACTACTTGTTCTGGCCTCACCATTCGCATACCGGTATTCGGGCCTACAAAATGATGCTGAACGTGTTGTCACCTACGTGTACCTGAGGAAGGTGTTTCATTTGGGCGTGTAGCTGGCACAGATCGACCATGTCCTCTTCCTGCAACAGGAGCTCCACCAGCACCAGCAGCACCACGACCAGGGACCATGTCCCTTATTTTATGCTCTCCTCATTCTTTGAGGTCACCCACCGAACTAACAGACGGATTAACTATATAAATTTTCCTGTCATGTATGCAGTGCAGGTGTACCTTACACCAAAAATGGGAATATGTCACCCACTGAACTAACAGACGGATTAACTATATTAATTTCCCTGACACATATGCAGTGCAGGTGTACCTCACACCACATATGGGAATATGTCACCCACCGAACTAACAGACGGATTAACTATTATTTTTTTGTGTCAGGGGTGCAAAAATGGTGCATTGCACCCACACAAAATCACTATAGGTCACCCACAGAATTAACAGCCAGATTTATTGTTATATTTCTGTGTCAGGGGTGCAAAGCTGGTATATTGCACCCAAACAAAATCATTATAGGTCACACACAAAACAAATAGCCAGATTCCTAACACTCTCCCTTGCTTCAGCTACCTACTTCCTGTCCTTGCACTACTCAGAGCTGATGGGCGGTGCTACACATGATCCAGCTTGTATAGAGGCTGGGTCACATGTAGCCTTTCAAAAGCTTTATTAAATGCTCGAACACCGAACTCGAAGCCAAACTTTTCCAGCAAAGTTCGGGTTTGGGTCCGTGTACCCGAACTCGCAAAGTTCGGTACGTACCCGAACTTTACAGTTCGGGCTCGCTCAACACTACTGGTGATGATAGACACACCTCCTACATGATGTAAATAAAAAGAACATATAAAAAACATATATAAAACAAACATGTAAACCATGAGGTTGGCATGTAGGAGCGGCCAATATATCAGATTAAATGCGCAGTGGCTGATTTGGCAGGCATGTAGAGGTTTCAATCTTGTATGGAGTGTGGTAGGCGCAGCACTGTGAAGTGCCTTTTGCGCTGTGAAGTGCCTTTTACGCTGTGGCATTAGAAGAATTTTGATATCTCTAACTTTTTAGTCTAACCAGACTGTCTATTACTCTGTAATTCCTCTAGTGCTGGTCTATGGAAACAGTAGGTTTAAAGAGCACACCAAATGCTTCAAATAACTTCTATATTAACTTCAACTTCTCTTCATATATAACACTGCCGCCTCCACAGCAGATAGTCCATGTACATAACACGTGTTGAAAAGATATCACAAAATGGAGGTATGCATAAGATGGTGGTTCAACTGTTCAATCTTGTCATTCAACATAAAATGGTGGATATATTTCTCTCTTCAGTATCTGTACTGTCACTTTAAGTTATTTAAGCACTTTATGATCTCTCTGAGAGGTATATCTGAGGTCTAACTAATAGTTCTACTTGCTGAATTTGGTCGCAATTTGCAGTATGCAGTTGGCAGTAACTATTTTCAGATTGGTTGAGTATGATCTGGTTTGGTTATATGCAATTTTGATTGCAATATGGAATTTGAATTTGGATTGTGAACTTTGTAGTTTGCAATTGGTGGAACTGTAAGTAAACACACATATAACTGGTTCAGTATGCAGTTCTAATCACTATATTTACAGTAGGAACATTATATAACTGTTTTAAATACCTATTTTGGCCTCTCTGCTTCCATAAAACACAGCTCTTAGTGTAGTGAACGTCTGTTCAGCTTCTCTCCTCTGGTGTAATGATTCTAGCAGCTCCTGCTAGAGGAATTCCCCACACAGGCTGTGTGTGAGGCTGGCTGTGATTGGTCAAAACTCCTGCCCAGCAACAACAGTTTAACTCTATGCTTTCTGTTGTTTCTGCTGTGTCATTGAGCTTACCTTACATTATATAATGAATCTTTTCTGCTTCTGTAAACACAATATATAACAGTTTTATGACATCCAAACATAAAGTCACTTTAAATAACTCTGCTTTTGTCTTTAACACACAAACATAGGAACTGTATTAAGGTTATTGGCAGGTTTAGCTGGATAAACATATAAGCTATATTAGCAACCTAGGACAGGTTCTAGCTGGCCAGCTACATGGAGCACATGTGAACCCAAAGTCAGATGATCACAATTGCGGTCATGTGGTGCCCACAGGTGCTCCATTACCCAAGATTCTGGACACCGAAGCTCAGGAACTGAGGATGGTCATGTGATAGAGAAAAGCAAGCATATGACTCAAGGGGCTGGCCATGCCTCCTAGGGAATGGAGGCTGGGATCACATGCTGGGATGCATGAAGGTGGCTGACATGGATCATGTGATCGCATGGTGCGAGTTCGCGACCCTAAAAACCGTCACATGATTGCGAGTTGCGAGCACGTGACCTGGACATCAATCAGGTCTCCAGAAAGACACGTGATCACAGCCAAAAATCCCATCCACCAGTAACCAAGATGCTTTCTGGCCATAGAAGCCAATCGTGGGGCTGGAAAGACAGTGCAGTTGCACGGATCGGAGGTAGTGAAATGATTCCTGGGATGGTTTCCTTCTGTGCGAGTGTGAACAGATGTGCATAAAAACTTAGCATTGTAATAAAAACATAAATATTCTTATAATTATGCAAACTGTTAATATATATATAGATGTTGTTAATCACACGGTAGGTGTCGAGGGATAATACAAAAACTACAGATAGGAAGAATCCTGACCATCAATATGTAAGGAATGGATGGCAGATAAGGGTGGGAGGAGGGGATTTAGAGGGAGGGACGTATTGGATTAGGGATCAAAAATTTAACTCAAAGGCCTCATTAAACAATTGAGTTTGAAGATTCAATACATCTCCTGTTTCCTAGGGGTTCATATAGTACTGCGACAATTGGTTATTTATCTGTTCAATAAACGTGATTTTAAATCCAGAGAACATACCGTCATGATGCTCAGCAGTATGTCTGGAAATACTATGTGGGAGAACTTTTTCTTCACGTTTTATCTGTGCTTATTCAATGTGTTCCTCAGAGTCTGTATAGTGCGTCCCACATACTGGCAGCCACAGGGGCAGATAAATTATGTTGGTAGAGCTGCAGTTCAATTGACTGTTAATGTGAAAAACCTCCCTCCTCTAAAATCAATGGATACACAGATTGCTCTGCAGCACAAACACTTTGGTTGATAACACTGAAAACTTCCAGGGTTTCTGTTTATGAACCAAAGAGGTGAGGGACTTGAGCACTCTTTGTGGAACTGGCTTGAGTTTGCTTGGAGCTACAGTAAAAGAGTTTTCAGTAGTGTTGATAGAGCACCGTAGTGCTCGGAGACTCGGGCCGAACACATCGTGATATTTGGGTGCTCGACCGAGCACCCGAGTATAATGGAAGTCAATGGGAGAACCCGAGCATTAAACCAGGTACCCCCTGCTCTGAAGAGGGGACGGTGCCTGGTTCATAAGAAAATGTAAGAAATTGTTGGAAACACCACCGATCATCTTGGACTCGCTGGTCGCTGCTTTGAACTATATTGTCCGAATAGTACGCTACTTTTATATAATGACAATAATACGCACAAAACCAAGGGAAAAAAAAATCGATTTTAGAGGAAAAATTGATAGAAAACATTCTTTCCTGAATATTTACTTGTATATAAAGTGCAAGTGCTGCCAAAAATTACAGGAAGAGGCACTCCGATACACCCTTAGTTACACATAAAGAAGGGCATCATACACACCTTTTAAAAATTATGATTGATGGCCTGCTGGTGACCCTCCAAAACATTAGGAGAAAGGGCCTGCTCATCTGACCATCGAAAACATTATGGGTGGTGGCCTCCTGCCACTTTGGTGACTGTAGTTAACCTGGGGCCGATGACACGTCCCCGTGATGGCGACGATCCATTCGGATGTCTGGCCTATCAACTTTCGATGTAATTGTCAGCTCAAAACCATTGAAACTACGGGTAACGGGGAATCAGTGTTTGATTCCAGAGAGGGAGCCTAAGAAACGGCTACCACATCCAAGGAAGTCAAGCGGCGCGCAAATCACACACTCCCGACTCTCGTGGAGGTAGTGACCATAAATAACAATACAGGACTCTTAAGATGCCCTGTTTTTGAAATGAGTAAATTACAGGGAATGTCACTGCGGTATTTTGGATGAGGAAACGTTATACAGGAGAGGCCCTGCTGCAGCTTTGTTGACTCTAGATAACTTCTGCCTGATTGCACGTCCACGTGACGTCCACGATCCATTTGGATATCTTCCCTATTAACTTTCGATGCAACAGTCAGCTCAAAACCATTGTAACTACGGGTAATGGGGAATCAGTGTTTCATTCCGGAGAGGGAGCCTGAGAAATGGCTATGGCTACTACTTCAAAGCAAGGCAGCATGAGTTGCGGGCCTGCTGGTGAGCTGACCCTGTAAAACATTATATGTGAGTGTCTGCGGGTGAGTTGACCCTCTAAACAATTCTATGCGAAGGCCTGCATGTGAGCTGACCCTGTAAAAGATTTTAGGTGCGGGCCTGCTGGTGAACTGACCCTGTAAAACATTATATGCGAGTCCCTGCGGGTGAGCTCACCCTGTAAAAGATTTGAGTTGCGGGCCTGCAGGTGAGCTAACCCAGTAAAAGATTTTAGGTGCGGGCCTGCTAGTGAGCTGAGGTGGAACCGACAAACCCAACTTGATTTTGATGGCTGCATTAATCTGCAGGTGACCGTCATACAGCTCTACAGATTTGTTTCCATCTGCATCTTTCTCAACAATCTGTGGCCTCAGTCTTTTATCCAGACTCTGTCATTGTGCCACTATGTTGCCTTCTCATGCTGCCATCTCCATACCATGTCACCTTGCCACTCATTTTTATCACAATGCTGCTGCTGCTGATGCTACTTAAAAGGCCATAAACTGATCAGCAGGCCCACAATTTAATTAAGGTTTTGGAATCGATTAAACCCTACTTGCTTTTGTGGGCTGCATCAGTGGCGTAGCTAGAAATGACTGGGCCCCACAGCAAATTTTCGAATGGGGCTCCATCCCACAATCATTTTTTAGCGACCTCTTCCTTTCATGCCACCCCCATTCCTGTGGCTAGTAAAGATCGCTCTCTCAGAACAGGGCCGGCAGCTGTTCCATCCGTTTTTTTTACACTGTCTATGCTGTCACCGTATATAATTTCATTGTGTAATACTGTTGAGGGGGACCTGACCAAATCCTTTATTCCTCCTCCTCCAGGATGGGCCCCTTCTGGGTCAGGGCCCCAAAGCTGTAGCTTCCCCTGCTTCCCCTATAGCTACGCCCCTGGTCTGCATTAATCTTTAGGTGACCGTCATACAGCTCCACAGATTGATTCCATCTGCTTCTTTCTAAACAATCTGTGCCCTTAGTCTTTTATCCAGACTCAGTCATTGTGCCACTATGTGGCCTCCTCATGCTGCCATCTCCACACCATGTCACCTTGCCACTCATTTTTATCACAATGCTGCTGATGATGCTGCTTAAAAGGCCTTAAACTGATCACCAGACCCTCATTTTAATTAAGGTTTTACGCACAAAACCAAAGTAAAAAATAAATTTTATAGGAAAAATTGATTGAAAACATTCTTTCCTGTATATTTACTTGTATATAAAGTGCAAGTGCTTCCAAAAATTACAAGCAAGAGGCACTCCGATACACCCTGTATATCACATAAAGGAGGGCCTCATTCACATTGAGTTGCGGGCCTGCAGGGGAGCTGACCCTGTAAAATATTTGAGTTGCGTGCCTGCAGGTGAGCCGACCCTGTAAAAGATTTTAGGTTTGGGCCTGCAGGTGAGCTGACCCTGTAAAATATTTGAGTTGCGGGCCTGCAGGTGAGCTGACCCAGTAAAAAATTTTAGGTGCGGGCCTGCTAGTGAGCCGAGGTGGAACCAACAAACCCAACTTGATTTTGATGGCTGCATTAATCTGCAGGTGACTGTCATACAGCTCTACAGATTTGTTTCCATCTGTATCTTTCTAAACAATCTGTGGCCTTAGTCTTTTATCCAGACTCAGTCATTGTGCCACTATGTGGCCTCCTCATGCTGCCATCTCCACACCATGTCACCTTACCACTCATTTTTATCACCATGCTGCTGCTGATGCTGCTTAAATGGCCTTAAAGTGATCACCAGGCCCACAATTTAATTAAGGTTTTGGAATCGATAAAACCAACTTGCTTTTGTGGGCTGCATCAGTGGCGTAGCTAGAAATGACTGGGCCCCACAGCAAATTTTTGAATAGGGCTCCATCCCACAGTAATTTTTTAGCGAACCCCTGGATACAGTGCTGCCAATAATTATTTATACCCCTGGCAAATTTTGACTTAAAGTTACTTTTATTCAACCAGCAAGTAATTTTTTGACGGGAAATGACATAGGTGTCTCCCAAATGATAATAAGACGATGTACAAGAGGCATTATTGTGGAAAAATTGTGTGTTTTATATAGAACTTTAAATTCTTCTTGTGTAATAAGTTATTTTTCTTTTGCCCTTGTCAGTATATCTTTTAGTTCTTTATTATACTTGGCTGTAGGATTCTCCTCTAGTCTTTTATACGTGATGCTATCATTTAATAGTCTCATGACCATCGCTACATAGTCTTCTTGATTCATCAGCACTACATTTCCTCCTTTATCAGCAGGTTTTTCTAACTAAATCCTCTCTCTCTGTAATTTCTCCAACAGCTATCCTCTCTTCAGGGGTCAGGTTTTCACCCACCTCACTTCTTTTGGTTTTTATTTTTTGTAGATCTTCAGTGACCAAATTAACAATTGTCTGTATATTGGCAAATTTTGAAAATGGAGGGGTGAACTTTGATTTTGGATGAATATTGCTAAATCGTGCTTTGGGTTTTACAATTTCACCTGCCCCTTCTCTAAACAATTCTTCAAGGGTCTGTAATGCTTCCATTTCTCTCAATTCTATTTCTCCAGATTTTTGTTCCCCAATTCTAAACTCCTTATGTAGTGTGTGGGGATCCGCTCTGGTAGGCAGTGGTAGCAAGTGCAGTATAGAGGCATCACAGACCGGTCTTGGTGTAAAACACAATGCTTTGTTTATTCACACGGTGCATATTTGTGAAAGACGGTGCAGTTCATAGGGAGGGTGGTCACACACAGCAAAATAATAGTTCAAACACAGCAAGGTCTGTTTCAGTCCCATAAAGCAAAGTCTATTTAAAGCCAGGAGTAATGTCACCTTTTCTCCTTGGTGAAGTAAGTCCATGGGTCCGGCTCCTAGCCACAGGACATGGATCCCTCCTGGATTCAGCTGCGGGTCCCTGCACACTCCTTTACAGGCCTCAGCACGCAGCCCAGCTCACCTCCACTCCTCACTCTCACAGCCAGAGAACACAGAAGCTCCACACCCTTGTTGCTGGTCAGGTTTTAACCCTTTCCTGCAAAACCTGGCCTGGACCGTGGGGAGACAGGCACCCGCCCGCATATCTTCCTGCTCCCAATAAGAGCCGGCCCGGATCCGTTGTTAACAGCGTAACTGCTGCAAAATGCACTTTTCCGGCTCTTACTCCAGCGGGGCCAGGACCCCCGCTGGCACGTACCTCCCGTTTACCACCACCGCAGGTACTCTCCTACATATCCCCCCCCTTTGTTCAACCCTGAAGGGTTGCACACCCTGTTCAATCCTGAGAGGTTGGACACACGTACAACAGTGTACCCGGGACAGGGCATCGGCATTCCCCTGTAAGCGGCCTGCCCTGTGTTCGACACTGAACTTAAAATTCTGGAGGGATAAGAACCATCTGGTGACCCGGGCACTCCCCTCCTTGGCCCGGCTCATCCACTGAAGAGGGGAATGGTCGGTCACCAGACGGAACCTTCTCCCTAACAGATAGTACCTAAGGGACTCGAGGGCCCACTTAATGGCCAGGCATTCTCTCTCTACCACGCTGTACCTGGTTTCCGCTGGGGTGAGTTTGCGACTCAGGAAGACAACAGGGTGTTCCTCCCCACTGATTTCCTGAGAGAGTACTGCCCCTAGGCCCACTCCAGAGGCGTCCGCCTGAACGACAAATTCCCGTGTGAAGTCTGGTGTCACCAAAACCGGGGACCCACACAGAGCCGACTTCAAACAGGAGAACGCCTCTTCCGCCTGCTTATCCCAGCGGACCATCACAGTCTTCCTCCCCTTTAAAAGTCTTGTCAATGGGGCCGCCACTGTGGCAAAGTTGGGGATAAAGCGCCTGTAATATCCTATCATCCCTAGGAACGAACGTACTTGCTTGGTGGTAAGAGGTCTGGGCCAGCTCTTGATCGCCTCAACCTTGTCTACCTGGGGTTTGACAACTCCCCGCCCAATCACGTATCCCAGGTACCGGACCTCCCCGAACCTGATCGAACATTTTTTTGGGTTGGCCGTCAGTCCAGCTTTTCTAAGTGAATCGACTACGGCCTGTACCTTGGGCAGGTGACTCTCCCAGTCCTGGCTAAACACTATGATGTCGTCCAGATATGCCGAAGCATATGGACGATGGGGCCGTAGGATGACGGAAGGTGGCTGGAGCGCCATGTAGGCCAAAGGGCAAAACTTGGTACTGAAATAACCCCTCGGGGGTGACAAAGGCAGTCTTCTCCTTTGCCGCCTCCGTGAGAGGCACCTGCCAATATCCTTTTGTGAGGTCGAGGACCGAGAAATAGCGAGCTTTCCCTAGCCGTTCTATGAGCTTGTCTACCCGGGGCATGGGGTAGGCATCGAATTTCGACACTTCGTTGAGCTTTCTAAAGTCATTGCAGAAGCGCAGAGAACCGTCAGGTTTTGGGATGAGGACTATGGGGCTGGCCCACTCGCTCCTTTACTCCTCAATCACCCCTAACCTCAACATCGACCTTACTTCTTCTGAAATGGCCTGTCGCCGGGCCTCCGGTACACGATACGGCTTTAACCGTACCCTGACGTGGGGCTCGGTGACGATGTTATGTCGGACTACCGAAGTTCAACCAGGAAGCTCAGAGAACACGCCCCTATTTCGACTCACCAACTCTTTGGCTTCCTGAGCTTGTTTGGTCGACAGACCACCCGCTATCTTTACCGCGGAGGTGCCCTCCGGGACCTCGGGTGGAGCTGGGATCTTCCCTGCAGACAAGACAGTGCTTGGGCCGTCCCCAATGAGACACTCCCTATCTCTCCACGATTTCAGTAAATTTACATGATATACCTGTTCTGGCTTCCGCCGGCCTGGCTGGGATATCTTGTAATTCACTGGCCCTACCTTCTCTTTCACCTCGTAGGGACCTTGCCACCGTGCCAAAAACTTACTGTCAATGGTGGGGACTAGCACCAGTACCCGGTCACCCGGGTTAAATGTCCGGACCTGGGCACTCCGGTTGTATACCCGGCTCTGTGCCAGTTGGGCGGCCTCCATGTGTTCCCGGACGATTGGTAGGACTGTCTCGATACGGTCCTGCATCTTTTCTATATGCTCTATAATACTCTTGTGTGGGGTGGGCTGTTGCTCCCACGCCTCTTTAGCGATGTCCAGCAACCCTCTTGGCCGTCGACCGTACAATAGCTCGAAGGGCGAGAATCCCGTAGAGGCCTGGGGCACTTCTCGCACTGCGAACAATACGTACGGCAGCAACAAGTCCCAATCCTTTCCGTCTTTGGCTAATGTTCTTTTAAGCATAGTTTTTAGGGTTTTGTTAAAGCGCTCCACTAGTCCGTCGGTTTGAGGATGGTATACGGACGTGTGTAACCATTTAACCCCTAAAAGCTTGCAGAGCTCCCTCGTCACCTTAGACATGAAGGGTGTCCCCTGGTCGGTCAGGATCTCTTTTGGAATCCCCACTCTTGCGAACATGCCCATGAGTTCTTTAGCTATGAGCTTAGCTGAAGTATGACGTAGTGGGATCGCTTCAGGATATCTGGTGGCATAGTCTAAGACCACCAAGATATGCTGGTGCCCTCTGGCCGACTTGTTTATGGGGCCTACCAGATCCATCCCTATTCTTTCGAAGGGGACCTCAATGATGGGCATGGGTACTAGGGGACTGCGATAGTGGGGTTGGGGGCTCGTCATCTGACACACTGGACAGGATTGGCAAAACCTTTTGACCTCCTCATAAACCCCGGGCCAATAGAACCTTTGCAGAATCCGCTCTTGGGTTTTTTTTACGCCCAAATGTCCTCCCAGCACGTGGGAGTGGGCCAAGTCCAGTACCACACGGCGGTATGGCTGGGGTACCACCAGCTCCTCCACTACCTCGTGCTGCACTTTGTCCACCCTATACAGCAGGTCCTGGTTAAAAGCCAAATGGGGAAACACCGAGTCGGCCCCTGGGTGCTGAGCCACCCCATTTACCACTGTCACCCCTTCCCTCGCCCGCAATAATGTCGGATCCTGGAGCTGGGCGGTCCCGAACGTGTCACGGGATACCTCCAGGTCCGGGATGGACGGGGTTTCCACGGATTCGCCTGCCAACACCTCTAGGGGAAACCTATCGGGATGACACTCTACAGGTGATGTGGTGACCCCTACGGCTGGTATCCCCGCATCGGGATCCTCGGGCACTGGGCCAGATGGTCGTCTGTCCCTAAGGGAAGGCATATCGCTCTTCCATAGAGTCCAGAATAAAGGAAAATCCCTTCCCAGTATTGCGGCATAAGGGATTTGGCGTCCCACTCCGACGACATGCTGCACCTCTTTGCCCAACCCGGACATGGTAACCCTGGCAGTGGGGTACTCCCGGCGATCCCCATGGATACAGACAATGGACAGGGTTTGCTTCTCTGGGAGTGTCTCAGACACTAAGGACTCATGCACTAGGGTTACCAGGCTCCCAGAGTCCAGCAAAGCATTAATCGGATGCCCATCGATCAAGACTTGGCACAGAGGTGGCATATCGGCGTCTGGCCAGGCATCTGCGGTACATACAGGCCGGGCAAAGAAAGAGGACCGGCGAGCGAACCCGCAGTCCATGGGTTCAGGTGTTTGAGGACAGTTCGCTGCCCTATGTCCCAGGCAGTGGCAGTGCCAACATTGAAACCCTGTGGTCCCTCCCCGGTCTCTCTTCCCTGGAGTAGGACTAGCCTTCCCCCCCCCCCCTTTGTGGTTGGGTCCCTTTTTCCGGATCCCTAGCCTGAGAGGGAGCCTGACGGGATTCCCGTACCTGCGTTGAGTCCCGCACCAAGTCCTGGGTCGCCACATACCTCTCGACTAGGCTTACTAACTGATCCAGGTTGCCGGGGTCTCCCTGACCAACCCAGCGCTGTATGGCCCTTGGCAGGGTCCGCACCAAACGATCGACCACCACCCGTTCCACCATCTGCGAGGGGCTCAATGTCTCAGGCTGCAGCCATTTTTTTACTAGGTGTAACAGGTCATAGGCCTGGGACCGAGCAGGCCGGGACTCAGAGAAGGCCCACTGGTAGACTCGATGTGCACGCACATAGGTATTAACCCCAAGACGAGCCAACACCTCCCCCTTCAGCCTCTTATAGCTCTTGGCTTCCTCCTGACTGAGGTCGAAGTAGGCCTTTTGTGCGTCTCCCACTAAAAATGGTGCTACTACTTCGGCCCACTGTTCTGCAGGTAACCTTTCCTGTTCCGCAGTGCGTTCGAAGACCATCAGGAACGCCTCAATATCATCCTCGGGGCCCATCTTTCTTAACGCTGAGCGCACCTTATCCCGGGCAGCAGGTAGGACTGCGGTTCCCCCTGGGACGGCTTGTTGTTGTAACACACGCATGGACTCCTGCATAGTCGCCAGTTGCTGGGCCAGTAGACTATTCAACTGCCGCTGGTCTCTCAGGGCTTCCTCATGTCTCCGAGTAGCCTCCTCATTACTTTGCACCAAGTGTCTAATGGCTTCCTCCATCTTATCTGGAGCCACAAAACTTGCCGGCTTAATATATGACATACAGTTCAAACAACACAATTTTTCGGCCTCACTGCTGTTTGCCCGCTGAAGCCACCAATTGTGGGGATCCGCTCTGGTAGGCAGTGGTAGCAAGTGCAGTATAGAGGCATCACAGACCGGTCTTGGTGTAAAACACAATGCTTTGTTTATTCACACGGGGCATATTTGTGAAAGACGGTGCAGTTCATAGGGAGGGTGGTCACACACAGCAAAATAATAGTTCAAACACAGCAAGTCCCTGCTGCAGGCTACTTGAGGCCTGTTTCAGTCCCATAAAGCAAAGTCTATTTAAAGCCAGGAGTAATGTCACCTTTTCTCCTTGGTGAAGTAAGTCCATGGGTCCGGCTCCTAGCCACAGGACATGGATCCCTCCTGGATTCAGCTGCGGGTCCCTGCACACTCCTTTACAGGCCTCAGCACGCAGCCCAGCTCACCTCCACTCCTCACTCTCACAGCCAGAGAACACAGAAGCTCCACACTGTGCACCACACCCTTGTTGCTGGTCAGGTTTTAACCCTTTCCTGCAAAACCTGGCCTGGACCGTGGGGAGACAGGCACCCGCCCGCATATCTGCCTGCTCCCAATAAGAGCCGGCCCGGATCCGTTGTTAACAGCGTAACCGCTGCAAAATGCACTTTTCCGGCTCTTACTCCAGCGGGGCCAGGACCCCCGCTGGCACGTACCTCCCGTTTACCACCACCCCAGGTACTCTCCTACAAGTGCCAATTTGCGAGCAAATAAATTAACATCCTTCACCCATATAAAACAATCAAAATTTGGAGTGGGGGTATAAGACAGATCCCTAGATATCAGACTTTCCTGTTCTGGTTTTAGTACTACGGATGAAAGATTGATTATCTGCATCTTGGAACTATTTTCTACACTTTTTGATTGTACCCCCATTTGTCGCGATCCCTTAGTTGGATGCCCGGCGCTAAAAAAGGGGGGGTGATATTGGGCATCATAACTTGTGAAGGAACTATCTGTGTGTTCATTGTTGCTGCAGGTACTGTAGCAGAGTGCGTAGATGATGACAATTGCTGCATACTTGTACTTGGTCCTTGGGGATTTAAATTCGGATTCTGATACTGATTTTGTTGCCATCCCTGATTACTATTGGGCTTAGGGGTGTAATATTTCTTTTGTTGATACCCTCCTCTCCCCCTAGGTTTTCTTCTTGTATCAACTTTTTGATTTCAGGTACTCCCTTCAGATTCTGATATTTCTGATTCAGAAATATCAGTGTATTGCCTAAAATCTGTCCTCCTTGTTGGTAATCCCTTATTTGTAGATTTTAAATATATCTGTTCTGTTTTGAAATCCCTCTTGTCTCTTATAAATTTGCAATGTTTTCTCTCTTTAATTTCTGTCTGCAAATTCTCTATATTTTTTTTGTAATTTTGTTTCTAGGGTACTGAATTCTGTCTGAGAGCGAAAAATTTGGATATCCTGTGTTTCTTTTTCAAGTTGAGCTGATATTTTGGTCAACAATTTCTTTTCTTACTCTAGGACAAATGCCTGCATACGTAATGAGTTTTCGGTCAATAATACCTCCCAGCCTTTTATAAACTCTGTATCCTCTTGATGTGAATTCGGGGTGAAGTTAATTCTCATGCCCCTATATACTATTTGTTGTTGCACGTAGGTTTCAAGGCTTGTAATTTCCCATAGGGATCTAATATAACTTTTATATGTTCTGTTGATTTCTCTGAATGTTTGCGAAATATCAAGCGTATTAATAGGAAGGCTTTCTGTTAAGAAAACTCTACTTGCTTCAAACAGGAATGATTGACTACTGGGTTGGTTTGATAAAAAACCTGCCATAATCCCTCTTTACTAATTCACTAACATCCTTTTATAGAGGTCTGGAGACTACTGTAGAATCATAGAACCTCCTAGCTGCCCTAGCACATGTACGACGATTACTTTACTAGTACATAACTGATGGTCCTTAGGACCTATTTACGTCTTTTTTCATGTGCGACTTAATATAAAACTGCCCTTTTATTGATGTCTACTTATTAAAACTTCTTTAACAGAAAATACTAGGACACATTAAAAATCCCCAGTGGTCACAGATCGTCTCCTTTGATTAGAGGTTTGCTGCTGTTTTTTGTCTCTCACAGCAGAATATTTGCTAGTCTCTCACAGCTTCAGTCTTAATACTCCTGTTATTTGCCTGTGTTTCTACACTTGCTGTATCACTGTGCTAACTATAAATTTACTCCTCTTTAGGAGTTCCCTTTCTGCTATCCACTGCTACTAAAATCACACACACATAGAATCCCTGCCTCCCGACATGTTTCGCTGGACACCCAGCGTCTTCAGGGGATCGTGCAGGTATGTGTGTTGGGGGCAGGAACCATCCTTTAACCCCTTAAGGACACGGCCATATTTCACCTTAAGGACCAGGCCATTTTTTGCAAATCTGACCAGTGTCACTTTAAGTGCTGATAACTTTAAAACGCTTTTACTTATCCAGGCCATTCTCAGATTGTTTTTTCGTCACATATTGTACTTCATGACACTGGTAAAATGGAGTAAAAAAAACAAACACTTTTATTTATAAAAAAATACCAAATTTGCCAAAAATTATGAAAAAATTAGCAAATTTCCAAGTTTCAATTTCTCTACTTCTATAATACATAGTAATACATACAAAAATAGTTATTACTTTACATTTCCCATATGTCTACTTCATGTTAGGATCATTTTGTGAATGATATTTTATTTTTGGGGGACGTTACAAGGCTTAGAAGTTTAGAAGTAAATATTGAAATTTCTCAGAAATTTTCAAAAACCAACTTTTTAAGGACCAGTTCAGGTCTGAAGTCACTTTGTGAGGCTTACGTATTTTACAGAAACACCCCATATGTGGTCGTAAACCGCTGTACGGGCACACGGCAGGGCACAGAAGGAAAGAAATGCCATACGTTTTTTTTGAAGGCAGATTTTGCTGGACTGGTTTTTTGACACCATGTCCCATTTGAAGCCCCCCTGATGCACCCCTAGAGTAGAAACTCCATAAAAGTGACCCCATCTAAGAAACTACACCCCTCAAGGTATTCAAAACTGATTTTACAAACGTCGTTAACCCTTTAGGTGTTCAACAAGAATTAATAGAAAATAGAGATACAATTTCAAAATTTCACTTTTTTGGCAGATTTTCAATTTTAATATTTTCTTTCCAGTTACAAAGCAAGGGTTAACAGCCAAACAAAACTCAATATTTATGGCCCTTATTCTGTAGTTTACAGAAACACCCCATATGTGGTCGTAAACCGCTGTACGGGCACACGGCAGGGCACAGAAGGAAAGGAATGCCATACGTTTTTTTTGAAGGCAGATTTTGCTGGACTGGTTTTTTGACACCATGTCCCATTTGATGCCCCCCTGATGCACCCCTAGAGTAGAAACTCCATAAAAGTGACCCCATTTTAGCAACTACGGGATAGGGTGGAAGTTTTGTTGGTACTAGTTTAGGGTACATATGATTTTTGGTTGCTCTATATTACACTTTTTGTGAGGCAAGGTAACAAGAAATAGCTGTTTTGGCACCATATTTTTTTTTGTTATTTACAACATTCATCTGACAGGTTAGATCATGTGGTATTTTTATAGAGCAGGTTGTCACAGACGCAGCGATACCTAATATGTATAAAAAAATTATTTATGTAAGTTCATTTTTGAAACAAAAAAAATCATGTTTTAGTGTCTCCATAGTTTTATCAGTTTTTGGGCGATAATCTTGGTTAGGGTCTCATTTTTTGCGGGATGAGATGACGGTTTGATTGGCACTATTTTGGGGTGCTTATGACTTTTTGATCGCTCGCTATTACACTTTTTTAAGATGAAAAAAAAATGGCTTTTATACACCTTTTTTTTTTTACGGTGTTCATCTTAGGGGTTAGGTCATGTGATATTTTTATAGAGCAGTTTATTATGGACCCATCGATACCTAATATGTATACTTTTTTTTATTTATGTAAGTTTTACACAATATTATAATCTTTGAAACAAAAAAAATATCATGTTTTAGTGTCTCCATAGTCTGAGAGCCATAGTTTTTTCAGTTTCTGGGCGATTATCTTAGGTAGGGTCTCATTTTTTGCGGGATGAGATGACGGTTTGATTGGCACTATTTTGGGGTGCTTATAACTTTTTGATCGCTCGCTATTACACTTTTTGTAATGTAAGATGAAAAAAAAATGGCTTTTATACACCTTTTTTTTTTTACGGTGTTCACCTGAGGGGTTAGGTCATGTGATATTTTTATAAATCCGGTCGATACGGACATGGCGATACCTAATATGTATACTTTTTTAAATTTACTTAAGTTTCACACAATAACAGCTTTTTTAAAACAAAAAAATGATGTTTTAGTGTCTCTATATTCTGAGCCATAGTTTTTATATTTTTTAGGCGATTTACTTAGGTAGGGTCTCATTTTTAGAGTGATTAGGTGACGGTTAGATTGGTACTATTTTGGTGGGCATACGCCTTTTTGATCGCTTACTGTTGTACTTTTTGTGATGTAAGGTTACAAAAAATGATTTATTTAGCACAGTTTTTATTTTTTTATTTTTACAGTGTTCATCTGAGGGGTTAAGTCATGTGATATGTTTATAGAGCCGGTCGATACGGACGCGGCGATACATAATATGTCTACTTTTATTTTACCCCCTATTTTTTATCAATTTTTGTTAACTTTATTTGGGGAAAATGACGTTTTTGTTTATTTTTAATTGAAACTTTAAATTTTTGGGGGGGAAAACTTTATTTTTTCAACTTTTTTTTTACTTTATTTTTTGTCCCACTTTGGGATTTCCACTTTTGGGGGTCTAATCCCTTTTACAATGCATTCCAATACTTCTGTATTGGAATGCATTGGCTGTATGAGTAATACTGTGTGTATTACTCATACAGCTTCCGGCCTGTGAGATCCAGGGGGCTGGATCTCACAGGCACGTCACAGGAAGGCAGCGGCGATGCCTCAGGAAGGCATCGCTCTGCCTTCCATGCCATCAGGTCCCCCCTACAGCCGCATGGGGACCCGATTGCACCTCCGCCAGCCACCACCGCAACAGTGAAAAGCCGCAAACCGCAGGTCTGAATCGACCTGCGGTTTGCGCCGATCGCTGACACGGGGGTTCACGGGACCCCCCCTTGCATTTAGCCAAGGTGCCTGCTCAATGATTTGAGCAGGCACCGGGTTCCGATCACCACCCGCCATGCGGCAGTGATCGGAAATACACAGGACGTACCCGTACGCCCTGTGTCCTTAAGTACCAGGACATCAGGGCGTACCTGTACGCCCTGTGTCATTAAGAGGTTAAAGGTTCGGTATCACATGGTCTCTATTCTATAGCCAATCACAACATTCCTCTATTGACCATCATTCTCTCATTCTGAGTCTCCGTATTCTGGTAGGTTAGGGTGATTTAGTGATACCACCCACTGTTCCATCCTCCCCCCTAGTAGGTTGGCATATTGTGCTTTACACCCTCCGATCGTGTTGCGTAACATCTCTCCTCCTACTCACCTCTCCGGCACTTCCTCGATATGTTGAATGTACTGCGCATGCTCCAGAACTTAGAGTATTTCTTCTCTCTTAGAGAGATCAGTGCAGGTGCAAGCTCTTAGAAGTTTTTCTTAGATCCATCTGACGTAGAGTATCTCCTCTTACTGAAATAAATCTGCGCATGCGTACCCACTTAGAAATATTTTCGTTTTTCGATATGTCGAATGTACTGCGCATGCTCCAGAACTTAGAGTATTTCTTCTCTCAAAGAGAGATCTGAGCAGGCGCAAGCTCTTTAAAGTTTTTCTTAGATCGATCTGCATCAGTAAATTCCAAGTTTCGGCGCAGGTGCACCAACTTTGAAATTTTGGGATTTTCATTAGTGTGCATGCCTTTGGACTTAGAGTATCTCTTTTTGCTGAAATAAATCTACGCATGCGTACCCACTTAGAAATATTTTTGAGAAATTCTCCAGATCGATTAATCTATTTAAATCGATCTGCTTCCATGCATTCCAAGTTTTGGCGCATGCGCACCGACTTTGAAGTTTTTCCAGATTTTCATTAGTGCGCATGCCTTTGGACTATTTTCATTAGTGTGCATGCCTTTGGAGTATCTCTTCTTGCTATAAAAAATCTGCGCATATGTACCCAAAAATTCTCCAGATCGATTCGCCTGTTTAGGTCGAACTATGTCCATACCCTCCAAGTTTCGGCGCATGCGCTCCAACTTTAATTTTTTCCATGTCCTTTTGTACGCATGTCTTAAGACTTAAGGTATCTCTTCTTTCCAGTGTGTATCTGCGCAGCCGCACCAACTTAGATATTTTCCAGATCGATCTACACATTTCGGCGCATGCGTACTAACTTCAAAATTCTATTCAAATTTTCTGTATTCGGTGTTAGCACCTCTTTTGTATACAGCATACACTACGCATGCCCAAGAACTTGGAGCTTTGTCTCTCTACAGTTGGAGTCTGCGCAAGCATAAACACTTAGAAGTTCTGTATATGATCATCATCGGTACTACATATGTCTTGGCGCATGCGCGCCTACTTTAGAAATTCCTTACCTCAATAGCATACATCTATGCGCATGCTCAAAAACTTAGGATTTTTCCTTCCTCTGATATATATTTGCGCAGGTGTAGCAACTTCAATGTTATCCAAATGATTCAAAGTCGGTACTCCACAGGGCGCCAACTTGGAAATTTTATTGTATAGGTTTTTCGCCTGGGTATATCAGCTTTTACATTCTATATATAGATATATACGTGGGCGCCGGGGCTCGTAGGTGCACTTACTACTTATTTTCCTTATGTCTTATGTCTGCCTATCATACGGATCAATACTTGATGGTTTATTATAAGTCTTTTTAATTTTTATTCTTGTTTTTATTACCTATATTTAGGAATGTCATTATATATGCATATTCTTTATATTTTTTAGGAATAATATATTTCCCCTATTCCCTTGTTATTTTCCTTACTTTCAGGCTATTTCTTATTTCTTTGTGGTGAGTATTATGCTTTCTGCACATATTGTTATATTTTATTTTTCCTTCAACTTTTATACAGTATTCAAGATGGTTCCTCTTAAATCACTAGTATTCTTTTTTCTTTTGTTATAATAGTGTAACGGTCACGTACACACACACACAGGGGGGAGGATATTGACCACTGCGCTCCACCCTCACCCCTGGCCCTGCCTACTTGCCTCACGAGTCCTGATGACAGGGGACAACTGGATGGCAGTCCCTAACTTAGTATACCTGCGGGAAGGACAGACAAGACAAATAACGGATAGTGAACGGACCGGGTCAAAACCAAGAGGACAACGCAGTACAGAGGGATAAGCAAAGAAAGGTCAGGAGAAGTACCAAAGGAGTCCGCAAAGAATAGTCAGGTGGAAGCTGAGGTCAATATACCAGGAAGGATGCGCAGTACAGAAGGAGCAGGCAAAGGATCGTCAGGGAACAGGATCAGGTAAGTACACAGGTATCCAACAACTGCCAGGAACCGAAATTAACAGGCAACATGTGGCCAGCAGGCTGCCTGTATTTATAGTGGGGAATGAGGGTCATGTGACGTACTCAACGTACTAGGCAGGGTTATAGTTGGCTGTGTGAGATTAAAGGAACACAGGCTTTTTTTTGCATGTCTTTTGTCACGTGCCGAAGGCCCAAGGCAGACCTCTGGGACGTCATGCAAACAGGATACAGACCAAGGACCAACAGAGTACATTACTACACATGTAATAAAAGAACATGACAGTACAGCAGGTAAACAATAGTGGTTGCACTACCACAGAACCAAGTGCACCGGAAGACCAGAGGCAAAACCCAGATAGTGGAGAGCCAGTAAACCCCATTCTTTACAGAGCCCCTGGTGGTGGGGATGAACTGGGCCAAGGGTTCACTGGTCGCACCTCCAGGAAGGTCCCGGTACACTTGGCCCCTACCTTCAGAGAACCACACAGGTGAAACCACCAGCGGAAACAGACAACAGAACTGCAGACAACAGGACTGGAACCCAAGTAAACACAGGACATGGATCAGACAACAAGACAAACGGGAACCAGCACAGAAGCAGATGTCTGGACTCCAAGTGGAACGGAAGCATGGTGGTCTCAGGTACAGCTGCACACAGACTAGAGATCCTCCCACCAGAGAACCCTGGGGCCCTCTCACGAAGGCAGGACAAAAGCAGGAACAGATACGCCAACAGTAGATATCCCCCAATATTGGGTCCAATAGTATTACTTGCATATACTTGATTATTGACCACTAGTATTTCAATTAGATCATACAACTCTTATACAGTGGCTTGCATAAGTGTTAAGGCTGGCCGCAGGCTAGCCTGGATTTGTGGGAGGGGCCGGTACCTGTCTTAAGCAGTCTGGCTCTCCCAGGCAGCACGTCGGCATTCGGACATCTGCTACTTCCGGGTGTGACGTCATCAGCAAGCGTCCTGCACGAGTCGGATCTCAGAGAAGCCGGGTGTACCTTTCACTTCAGTCTGCAAGCTGTTCAGGTCGTTTTCCATGATAACTGCTTTGTTCGGGGAGCGTGGCAACGTGGAGGAGGGTAGGAGGGTGTGTACAGAGGGGGAAGTGTGCCGGAGGATCGCTTCTCCTCACTGCGTTCAGGCACATGCAATTCAAGTTTTGGCACCAATGGGCAGCATTGTCACATAGTTGGAGCTCATTGCCTGTCTCAGCATAACCTGTATCTAAGTTCATACAGGGGCTGCGAGTCATCTGGGCTCAGCAGGTTAAACTCTGGCAGCTGGGTCCTGGTGCTATTACTGAGTTGATTACTTACAAGGTTGCTGCTTGTGCACATGTTTGACACTCATCACATACACTACATACATACCTTAGACACATAGTTCGCACATCAGGCAGTTTGACGGAAAAAAAAAAAAAAAAAAAAAAAAAAAAAGGGTACAAGTGGATTGTTAAATAAAGTAAAAAAAAAAAAAAAAAAACCTTTATCCCCCAAGCTTCATCCATACACCTCTAGCATAGGTACATCCGCCAATACAGCTACACGCTCGCACGACATACACACCCCGTTTCATCTCGTAGACTAGTGTCATACGTCATACGGTCTGTTTTCCACAAATCCTATACTTACATACATCACCTACCACGTCTGTAGGTTCTTTAGCCCGCAGTATTCGTTTTTAATTAATCTGCCACGTCACAGATTCACACAAACTCGGGCTCGCTTCATACGTCAGTGGAAACGACTATCATACACCTGTCAGCCTCGAAGGCTTTTCGTTCAATCGTTTCACGCTGCTGGGGGGGGGGAAGGGGAGGGGCTTAGATTCCATCAGCTGGGTTCTGGTGCCATTACTGAGTTGATTACTTACAAGGTTGCTGCTTGTGCACATGTTTGACACTCATCACATACACTACATACATACCTTAGACACATAGTTCGCACATCAGGCAGTTTGACAAAAAAAAAAAAAGGGTACAAGTGGATTGTTAAATAAAGTAAAAAAAAAAAAAAAAAAAGTGGGTTGTTCAAATAAAAAAATAAAAAAAAAAAAACTTTATCCACCAAGCTTCATCCATACACCTCTAGCATAGGTACATCCGCCAATACAGCTACACGCTCGCACGACATACACACCCCGTTTCATCTCGTAGACTAGTGTCATACGTCATACGGTCTGTTTTCCACAAATCCTATACTTACATACATCACCTACCACGTCTGTAGGTTCTTTAGCCCGCAGTATTCGTTTTTAATTAATCTACCACGTCACAGATTCACACAAACTCGGGCTCGCTTCATACGTCGGTGGAAACGACTATCATACTCCCTGTCAGCCTCGAAGGCTTTTCGTTCAATCGTTTCACGCTGCTGGGGGGGGGGGGGAGGGGCTTAGATTCCGTCATCTTGTTTGTCAGCTTACGGGCAGCAGGTCGTAGGGTTAACAGGTTGTTTTTTGTTTTTTTTTCCCTCTTCTCTTTTTCTTTCTTCGTTTTTTTTTTTTTGTTGTTGTTTTGTGGTGTTTGTTGTGTTGTTTGCAGTGGTCCGCCATCTGCAACTTCAGCCAGTGCAGGCTTCTGCATGTCTGTGCCACATGTTTTAGGGCACATCCGGGAAGCCGGCGTGACTGAGCCGGGTGAATGTGGAGGCACTAGACCAGCTGCTGCGGCTTCATCCGGTTCAGCCGTTCCGTACATTCCTGGTGGAAGGGTTTTCACGGGGATTTCACACTGGGCTCATCACCTTGCCCCAGCAGACTCATGAATGCCCCAACTTGCAGTCGGCTTCTAAACATGCTGGTCTGGTGGATTCACTCTTGGCAGTTGAGCTGGACAAGGGTTTCATCATTGGTCCTTTCCAGTCCCCTCCTTTCTGCACTTGGAGGGTGAGCCCGGTGGGGGTGGTGCAGGGAAAATATTCCAATAAATTTCGTTTGATTTATGATTTGTCTGCTCCACATTCTTCCCACGTTCCTAGTCTCAACTCGTGGATTCCGTCCAAGGAATTTTCCTTGAGGTATACTTCCGTAGACCAGGCTATCCAGGTCATTCTTCAAGACAGGCATGGGGGCTTGGCTGTCCAAAGCAGATGTCTCTGATGCGTTCAAACTGCTGCCCATTAGCCCATCTCTCTGGCAGTGGCATGGCATCAAATGGAGAGATGCGTACTATTTCGCCACCAAGTTGACGTTTGGTTCCTAGAGCAGCCCCAGTCTGTTTGACAGGTTAGCGCAGGCACTGGAATGGATTTTGTTGGAACAGGGTTGCCAGAATGTCATTCACTACCTGGATGATTTTCTGTTGATCGAAGAACCCTCACAGGCACCTGTTGACTTGCAGGTTCTCTTGCAGGTCTTCAAGGAGTTAAACATTCCAGTGGCCGAACACAAAACAGAAGGGCCTGCGCAGGTTGTCACGTTCTTGGGGATCTCTCTGGATTCACGTGCCATGTCAGCCAGTCTGCCACAAGACAAACTCGACAGAATCAAATCAGGTGTCCGTTCCTTGCTCATGTCTCAGGTTTGCAAGAGAGAATTGCAGTCTCTGTTGGGCATGTTATACTTTGCCATGAGGATCATTCCTCAGGGTAGAGCATTCATTTCAAGATTGCTAGTCTTTTACAACAGACCAGTGATTTGGACGCATCAGTGCATCTTAATGCGAACGCCCGAGCAGATCTGTTCATGTGGGACAGATTTCTCAGTGGGTGGAACGGCATTTCCATGTTTATTCCGAGGGCCACTTCCGATTCTCCACACGTATTTTCAGACGCGGCTGCCTCGGTAGGTTTCGCGGCCATATTTGGCTCACATTGGTTCGCCGGCTCATGGCCCACACACGTGCTACAGTTGCCGGGGTTTTCTCAGATGTCGGCATTGTTCGAGATTTATCCTATCGTAGCAGCTTCTATAGTCTGGGGGCATAGGTGGTCGGGTCACACGGTGGTTTTCCACACTGACTACATGGCGACCGCAGAGATCATTAACAAGGGCAGATCTAAATCGTTACTTATCATGTCTTTCATGCGTAGATTGACCTGGATAGCTCTGGAACGGGGGTTTCATTTTCATGCCCGGTTTTTGGACGGGGTCAGCAACGTTGCAGCTGATGCTTTATCTCGTTTTGATTTTTCTCGCTTTTTCTTACAGAACCCAGAAGCAGACTCAGTGGGCACCCCGGTACCGGACTGGCGGCTGCTGGTCTTGGATTAGACTCTCTGATGGTGGTCGCCAGTTCACTCATTACCAAGTCTTTGTCGGCCAGTACGTTGCGGTCGTACCGCCGAGCGTGGGTGGTTTTTTCGAACTTTAAGTTGGCATATCCTAGAGGTGACACAGGTCAGGTCAAGTATATGGTGGCTTTCGTGCCTTATTGTCATTCGGTATTGGCTTTATCCTACAACACCATTAGGCTATATTTGGCTGGGGTGCAGCATTTTTTGGCACTTCAAGAGCCAGACAGACCCTCTATATTTTCAGCTCACCCGATCAAGGCCATCCTCAGAGGCATTCAAAAGAGCCAGGTCACGGTCAAGTCGGTCCGTCGACCTATTAAGGGGGACACGTTTCGTAGCCTGTCGGAAGTTCTCACATTCTCACCATTCAGAGTCCTTCCCAGCCTGGTGATCAAGGCGGCGATGTACTTGGCGTTTACGGGTTTTTAAGACCAGGTGAAGTGACACAGGCCAGACAAGGGGCGGTGGCTCTCCGCAAGGGAGATTTAGTCAGGATGGGCAGTAACTCATTTGCAGTTGCCTCACAACAAAACAAGGCAGGTAGGTCCCGGCCATGTAGTTAAGTTCTTCCAGACCACAAACGCATAGTGTCCAGTGACAGTCTTGGACAACCTCTTGCTGGCCCTTAGTCTTCACAGCCCCACCGACCCATTACTTCCATTCCCTGTTGGTCCACTGACGTCCAGCCAGTTCATCAAACATATTCGCATCCTGTTGACCAGTGTAGGATTGAATCCGGCTCAATTCTCGGGGCATTCTTTCCGCATCAGTGCGGCATCCGCAGCGTCCAAGCATGGAGTCACTGTGCATATCATTAAACACTTGGGGCGCTGGCGCTCGGGGTGCTTTGTACGGTATATCCCGGAGCCACAAGCGGAGCTGGTCCAAGCATTCAGTACATTGGCAGAGTAGCACCTAGCACCTCAGGCCTGTCCTTCCCTCACTGGTGGGTTTTGCCCCCTTTTTCAGGCATACCGACCTAGTGAGGCCAAGGCACACCTCAGGCCAATTAGGTAGGGGGGTGGTGGTTGGGCATCTTCCACTCGTTTAGGTCCTGACCACAAGTGTTAAGGCTGGCCGCAGGCTAGCCTGGATTTGTGGGAGGGGCCGGTACCTGTCTTAAGCAGTCTGGCTCTCCCAGGCAGCCTGGATTTGTGGGAGGGGCCGGTACCTGTCTTAAGCAGTCTGGCTCTCCCAGGCAGCACGTCGGCATTCGGACGTCCCCTGCCCACCCATTCCCATTCTTCATTCAGTCATTCAACCATCACATTCAGGGTATGCCCCCTTTTTCAGGCATACCGACCTAGTGAGGCCAAGGCACACCTCAGGCCAATTAGGTAGGGGGGTGGTGGTTGGGCATCTTCCACTCGTTTAGGTCCTGACCACAATTCACATACAGTTCACTGAATGTCTATTATCACAAAATAATGGAAATGAGGGTAAAATAATATGAGATCATAGGTTATAGGAGTAAAGAATAGAGTTGATTGGACACCTGGATGTTTGGGTTCGACGGGTTCGGCCGAACTTCGGAAAAAAGTTTGAGTTCGGGACCCGAACTTGACCCAAACTTGACCCCGAACTCGAACCCAATTGAAGTCAATAGGGGCCCGAACTTTTGAGCACTAAAATGGCTCTAAAAATGTCATGGAAAGGGCTAGAGGGCTGCAAATGTCTTCAAAATGTGGTTAAGAGCATGGCAAGTGCTCTGCAAACAAATGTGGATAGGGAAATGACTTAAAATAACATAAAATAATAATTTTGATCTAGAAGGACAAGGTCCATATGGAGTAGGAGGTTGAGAAGGCGGTGCATGTGGCGGTGTAGGTGAAAGCGACGGTGGTGGAGGAGGAGGTAGCCTACACTGCTTTTTGGTTTTAAATTTTATTTTTAAAATTAGGGTACACCCCAAAACATTGGGAAATATAACCTGTGATAACCCCCTCCAGTCGTGCTAAACACACGTTCAGACAATACACTGGCTGCAGGGCAGGTCAGCACCTCCAAGGGGTAAAGGGCAAGCTCAGGCCATGTGCCCAATTTGGAGACCCAGAAGTTGCAGGGGCTGACCCCTGTCAGTCAGTTCGTGTAGGCGTGTGCACACTTAGTGCCCCACCATGTCGCACGTCCCCGTGATGTTCACCATCCAATTTGATATCTGCTCTATCAACTTTCAATGTTCTTTTATGCGCCTACTAGGGCCGGGCCGACACAGAGGCTGGGGAGGCTCCAGCCTCAGGGCGCAGGCTGGGGTGGGCGGAAAAACAAACCTCTTTTCTTTTTTTTTTATCACTTACTTGCTGCCAGGCGCCCTCCCCTCCCCAGCCAGTGTTCACTCTAAGCTGCGCTTGTAGATAGGAGCAGGAGGCTGCTGATTGGCCAGTATTAGCTAGCTGCCCTGCCATTGGTCCATCCTTTCACACCCCCTTCTCTCTGGAGCTGAACACAGCAGGAGGGTGTGAACTTTGAAGACAGGAAGCCTGCATTCTCACAGTGCATCATGTGACCATGAAGGAGCATGTGACCAGTGATGTCACAGACCTCCTTCTAACAAATCCATTCTAGCATCTACCCAGCATGTATGGCAGGACTCTGCTGAGCAAAGACCATGTGCCCAGGTGAGGTGACCACAGAAGTGCCCTGGCATCTGTCTGCTGCTGGAAGCTCAATGTGGAGCTTTATGAATGTAAAAACTAATAGCCAAGAGGCTAAACAAAACCCTGCTTGTCTGCTTCTGACCCTAATCTTAACAAATAACGTTCATTTGATTGCAATTTACTCTAACACCTAAAGGGATTTTTTTTAAAACCTGCTGTTTCTCTAGAAGATGACCTTATGCTGATAGTAGTGTTAATAGAGTCTCAAAGGTCAGTAAAAATAGGGTAACTGCTTTTATAGACCCTTGAGACTCTATTAACACTACTATAAACATAAGGTCACCTAGAGAAAGAGCAAGTTTTTTTAATTATTTTTTTTCCTTTAGGTGTTAAAACATAACTTATTTGATTGCTTGAACACCTAAAGGAAATCAAATTAAAAACCTGCTGTTTCTCAAGATGACCTTATGTTGATAGCAGTGGTAATAGAGTCTGAAAGGTCTATAGAAGCAGTTACCCTATTTTTACAAACCTTTGAGGCTCTATTAACACTACTGTCAACATAAAGTCATCTAGAGACACAGCAGGTTTTTAAAATGATTTTTCCTTTAGGTGTTACAGCAATCAAATGAAAGTTATGTTTTAACACCTAAAGGAAAAACATAATTAAAAAAAGATGCTGTTTCTCTAAATGACCTGATGTTGATAGTAGTGTTAATAGAGTCTCAAAGGTTTGTAAAAATGGTGTACCTGCTTCTATAGACCTTTGAGACTCTATTACCACTACTTTTAGCATAAGATCATCTGGAGAAACATCAGGTTTTAAAAAAATAATAATTTTTCTTTAGGTGTTAGATCAATCAACTGGAGGGGGAGAAATGTGACATGGGTGAGGATGGGGTTACATGATGGGCCGGAGACAATGTCTGTAGTCTGTCTGTGCCATGGACGGGGAGAAATATGACATGGAGGGCTGATGGCTGACATGGGGGTCTGATCTGAGGCATTGGGGCTGTGCCTGTGAGCTGGGGTCTGATGGCTGGTCTGACCTGAGGTGGAACGAAAAATATTGTTTCCTATTATCCTCCTCTAAAACCTAGGTGCGTCTTATGGGACGAACCTACATTTTGGCGCATCCCCCCTTCCCCCAGGTGAGCTGAAGGGGAAGGGGGGGTCGGGGACGCCAAAATGTAAGTTCGCTTGTGTTGGTAAAAAACCTTGCACCGGCCCTGGGCGCAGGCAAGGGGGGGGGGGGGCGCACTTGGGCAGCTCAGCCTCTGTTGGTGGTGGACCTTGTCCCAGCCCTGGCGCCTACCATTGTGATCACGGGTGGCAGGGAATCAGGGTTCCAGGCCAGAGAGGGAGCATGAGAAAGAGAGACCACATCCAAGGTAGGATTCATTTTTTCAAATTTAAAATTATAGAGTTGAAATATGGGAGAAATTATTAAAGCGTAAAAGTGTGACAACTTTTCAAAGTTTAAGCATTGAATGAAAGGATGTGGCGTGCATTAATTACTGAATAATATATTACATTTTATTCCCTGTCACCTATGCATAGCAGGTGTTTATTCACATCTAAAATTGTATAATGTCAACCCAAGAATGTAACAGAAAAATTATTGAAATGTATTAAGCTGTCAACTAAGTAGAGGAGGGGTATATTACACCCATAAATTGCTGAATTTCACCAAAAAATTTAACTGACAAAATATTAGTATTTTTCTGGTCTACTAGGTATAGGAGTGGTACATCACACCCAAAAATTGGTGAATTTCACCAGAATATATAACTGCCAATTTTTATTTTTTTTAACCAGCCGGCTGCATTTCAAAAATTTGTTTATTTCACCATAAAATGTAAGTGACCATTTTTATATATTTTTTTTTTACATGTCTACTACTGTAGGTGGTACTATACACCCCAAAATTGGTGAATTTCACCCGAAAATGTAAATGACAATTTTTTTTTTTTGCGGCCTACTAGGTATAGCAGTGGTACTATACACCCCAAAATTGGTCAATTTCACCAGAAAATGTAAATGACAAAGTAGTGAAATGATATAAAATAAAACACGTAAAAAAAAAAATATTTGATTTATGAGGTGGAGTTCCATATGGAGTAGGAGTTTAAGGAGGCGGTGGACATAGCGGAGTAGGTGGAAGCGGCGGTGGAGGAGGACAAGATAGCCAACACAGGTTTTTGGTTTTAATTAAATTTTTTTAAATAAAATTAAGGTACACTCCAAAAGAGTGTGAAATATCCAAAATACAAACATGAGCAATTGCGCTGCAGTATAACAATGGCTGCTTAGTGCCGGTATACATGTCTATTCTGCACAAGGTATGGACAAGTCCTGAGGGATCTATGCCTGGTTCATTTTAATGAACGTGAGCTTGTCCACATTGGCTGTGGACAGGCAGCTGCGCTTGTCTGTGATAACACCCCCTGCCGTGCTAAACACACATTCAGATAATACACTGGCTGCAGGGCAGGCCAGCACCTCCAAGGCGTAAAGGGCAAGCTCAGGCCATGTGCCCAATTTGGAGACCCAGAAGTTCAGTATGTGTAGGCGTGTGCACACATACTCGTTGGCGACCTCTTTCTTGCCCTCTGCCTTCGCCTTGTGCTTCTACTGTGCCCCCGCTATCAGGTAGGAATGCGTCCAGCAGCGCGTCTACCAGAGTGCGCTTGTACTCACGCATCTTACAATCACGTTCCAGTGACGGAATTAAGAAAGGTACGTTGTCCTTGTAACGGGGATCAAGCAGCGTGGCCACCCAGTAATCAGCACAAGTTAGAATGTGGGCAACTCGGCGGTCGTTGCGGAGACAATGCAGCATGTAATCGCTCATGTGTGCCAGGCTGCCCAGAGGCAACGAAAAGCTGTCCTCTGTGGGAGCTGTATTGTCTGTGTCCTCTGTATCCCCCCATCCATGCACCAGTGGTGGCCATGAGCTGGTCTGGGTGCCACCCTGCTGTGAACATGGTTCCTCCTCCTGCATCTCCTCCTCCTCATCCTCCACCTCCTCATCCTCCAGAACTGTGCCCTGGCTGGACAATTGTGTACCTTGGGTTTGTGGGTGCAGGAACCCACCCTTGGAGCCACTTGGGAATGACTGGCCGGAAACCCTACGAAATGATCTCTCTTCCTCCTGTGCCACATCCTCTTCCATCATCGCCAGGAGCGTTTTTTCAAGGAGGCATAGAAGTGGGATAGTAACGCTGAGAACGGCATTATGAGTACTGGCCATGTTGGTGGAGTACTCGAAACAGCGCGACAATGAACACAGGTCTCGCATGGAGGCCCAGTCATTGGTGGTGAAGTGGTGCTGTTCTGCCGAGCGACTCACCCGTGCGTGTTGCAGCTGAAACTCCACTATCTCCTGCTGCTGCTCGCACAGTCTGACCAGCATGTGCAAGGTGGAGTTCCAACTTGTGGGCACGTCGCATATGAGGCGGTGAGCGGGAAGGCCGAAGTTACGCTGCAGCGCTGACAGGCGAGCAGCAGCAGGGTGAGAAAGCTGAAAGCGCGCACGGACGGCCCGCACTTTATGCAGCAGCTCTGACATATCGGGGTAATTTTTAAGGAATCTCTGCACCACCAAATTCAGCACATGCGCCAGGCAAGGGATATGCGACAAACTGGCTAGTCCCAGAGCTGCTACGAGATTTCACCCATTATCGCACACCACCAGGCCGGGCTTGAGGCTGACTGGCACAAACCACTCATCGGTCTGTTGTTCAAGTCCCGTCCACAGCTCCTGAGCGGTGTGGGGTTTGTCCCCCAAACAAATAAGTTTTAAAACTGCCTGCTGTCGTTTACCCTTGGCTGTGCTGAAGTTTGTGGTGAAGGAGTTACGTTGACCAGATGAGGAGCTGGTAGAGGAGGAGGAAGCAACAGGAGGCAAACTGAAGCGCCCTGCAATCCTCGTGGCGGAAGGACATGCGCCAAACTGCTATCCGCCTCAGGCCCAGCCGCCACTGCATTTACCCAGTGTGATGTTATGGAGATATAATGGCCCTGACCGTGCTTACTGGTCCACGTATCCGTAGTCAGGTGCACCTTGCCACATATGGCGTTGCGCAGTGCACACCTGATTTTGTCCCCTACTTGGTTGTGAAAGGAAAGGGATGGCTCGCCTTGAAAAGTAGTGGCGGCTGGGCACAACGTACTGTGGGACAGCCACCGCCATAAGGCCTTTAAAACTATCCGTCTCCACCAGACGGAATGACAGCATTTCAAAGGCCAGTAATTTAGAAATGCTGGCATTCAGGGCTAGGGATCGCGGGTGGGTAGCGGGGTACTTCCTCTCCAGCGTTTGGGACATTGTGGAGATGTTTGGTGACCCAGGTGTTGGTGGTGTTGCTAGCAGATCCTCTGTTTGCGGGGTGGCAGGTGGCACTGTCACTCCAGAGGTGGTCGCAGCAGAAGAGGAAGCAGGAGGAGCCAGAGACCTTTTTTGGTTTTTGAGGTGTCTACTCCACTGCAGCTCGTGCTTTGCACTTAAATGCCTGGTCATGCAGGTTGTGCTCAGGTTGAGAACGTTTATGCCTCGCTTCAAGCTCTGATTGCACAGCGTGCAAACCATTCGTGTCTTGTCGTCAGCACATTGTCTGAAGAACTGCCATGCCAGGGAACTCCTTGGAGCTGGCTTTGGTGTGCTCGGTCCCTTGCTGCGGTGGGCAGTAGGAGGCGTACTGTCTAGAGGACGGCCGGTCCGCTTTTGCACCTTGATCCCTCTTCTGCTGTGCTGGTGGCTCTGTGCGACCACTGCCTCTTCCTCCGAACTACATAGGTCCCTCGCATGACCTTGATTCCATGTGGGGTCAAGGACCTCATGGTCCTCCACATCATCTTCCACCCAGTCTTCACCCCTGCCTTCCTTGTCGGTCTGCACACTTTCGAAAGCTCCAGCAGTTGGCACCTGTGTTTCGTCATCATCCGAGGTGTGCTGCGATGGTCCTCCCATGTACTCATCTTGAAAGATAAGTGGTTGGGCATCTGTGCACTCAATCTCTTCCACTTCTGGGGCAGGGCAAAGTGAATGGCCCTGGGAAACCCTGCTAACAGAGTCATCAAAAAGCAGAAGAGACTGCTGCATGACTTGGGGCTCAGACTGCTTGGCTGATTTGCAAGGGGGTGAGGTGAAAGACTGATGGACATCGGCTACAGGTGCCAACTGTGGTCTTTCAGCAGGAGACTGGGTGGGAGACAATGTGAAGGAACTGGATCCACTGTCAGCAACCCAATCTACTATCATCTGTACTTGTTCAGGCCTCACCATTTGTAGAGCAGCATTAGGCCCGACCAAATACCGCTGCAGGTTAGGTCGCCTACTCGCACCTGAGGAAGAAGTTTCACTTGTGCGTGTAGCTGGCACAGATTGACCACGTCCTCTCCCTGCAACAGGAGCTCCACCAGCAGCACCCCGACCTGGGCCACGTCCCTTATTTGACGGTCTCCTCATATTTTTCAAATTTAGGATCTTGCCCTAAATGGGTGTTTAATTAATAGTAGAATAGAACAACAGTATGTAAAGGGTGTATCTCACACGGTCTGAACCAGTGTAGGCCTAAATTAAATATTTATTTGCACAAAGTGGCTGTATTTCAAATGGCTGTATTTAAAATCCCTGATTCAAACCCCTGTATGTAGAGGGGGTATCTCACATGGTCTGAACCAGTGTAGGCCTGAAGTAAATATTTCTTTGCACAAAATGGCTGTATTTCAAATGGCTGTATTTCAAATCCCTGAATCAAACCCCTGTTTGTAGAGGGAGTATCTCACACGGTCTGAACCAGTGTAGGCCTGAATTCAATATTTCTTTGCCCAAAATGGCTGTATTTCAAATGGCTGCATTTCAAATGCCTGATTCAAACCCCTGTATGTAGAGGGAGTATCTCACAGGGCCTGAACCAGTGTAGGTCTGAAGTAAATATTTCTTTGCCCAAAATGGCTGTATTTAAAATGGCTGTATTTCAAATCCCTGATTCAAACCCCTGTATGTAGAGGGGGTATCTCACATGGTCTGAACCAGTGTAGGCCTGAAGTAAATATTTCTTTGCACAAAATGGCTGTATTTCAAATGGCTGTATTTCAAATCCCTGAATCAAACCCCTGTTTGTAGAGGGAGTATCTCACAGGGCCTGAACCAGTGTAGGCCTGAAGTAAATATTTATTTGCCCAAAATGGCTGTATTTCAAATGGCTGTATTTCAAATCCCTGAATCAAACCCCTGTATGTAGAGGGAGTATCTCACATGGTCTGAATCAGTGTACGCCTGAATTCAATATTTCTTTGCTCAAAATGGCTGTATTTCAAATGGCTGTATTTCAAATGCCTGATTCAAACCCCTGTATGTAGAGGGGGTATCTCACAGGGTCTGAACCAGTGTAGGCCTAAAGTAAATATTTCTTTGCAAAAAATGGCTGTATTTCAAATGCCTGATTCAATCCCCTGTATGTAGAGGGGGTATCTCACACGGTCTGAACCAGTGTAGGCCTAAAGTAAATATTTATTTTCCTAAAATGGCTGTATTTCAAATGGCTTTATTTCAAATGCCTGATTCAAACCCCTGTATGTAGAGGGGGTATCTCACACGGTCTGAACCAGTGTAGGCCTGAATTCAATATTTATTTGCCCAAAATGGCTGTATTTCAAATGCCTGTATTTCAAATGCCTGATTCTAACCCCTGTATGTAGAGGGGGTATCTCACACGGTCTGAAGCAGTGTAGGCCTGAAGTAAATATTTCTTTGCACAAAATGGCTGTATTTCAAATGGCTGTATTTCAAATCCCTGAATCAAACCCCTGTATGTAGAGGGAGTATCTCACACGGCCTGAACCAGTGTAGGCCTGAAGTAAATATTTCTTTGCACAAAATGGCTGTATTTCAAATGGCTGTATTTCAAATCCCTGAATCAAACCCCTGTATGTAGAGGGTGTATCTCACAGGGCCTGAACCAGTGTTGGCCTGAATTCAATATTGGTGCACCAAATGGCGGTATTTAAAATCTCTGAATGTAACCCAAATGTATTAAGGGTGTATCTCACAATGACATCTGCATCAAAGGCTGTCAACTAAATTTTTTGTACCCAAATGAGTGTTTGTTTAACAACTGTATTTGACAGCAGTATATAAGCCTGTAATTTCACACGTGCTGATGCTGCAAGGTCTGAAAATAGTGTTTTTTGTCAAAAAAGTGTGTTTTTCAAACCCCAGAAAATGATGGGTGTATTTCTAGCTTAAATTGCACACTGACTAATCAAGATGTTGTAGATTGCCAAAATTGTGTTTTTTTGATAACAGAATATGAAAGCTGTATATATTAAACATGAATTTAACACTTGCAGAACAGGAAAATACAGTTTTTTGAAGAAAAAAAAAGTGTGTTTTTCAAACCACAGAAAATGATGGGTGTATTTCTAGCTTAAATTGCACACTGACTAATAAAGATGTTGTAGATTGCCAAAAAAGTCTTTTTTTGGTAACAAAATATGAAAGCTGTATACATTAAACTTGAATTTAACACTTGCAGATCTGGAAAATAGTTTTTTGAAAAAAATTGTGTGTTTTTAAAACCCCAGAAAATGATGGGTGTATTTCTACCTTAAATTGCACACTGACTAATCCAGATGTTGTAGTTTGCCCAAAAAAAATTGATTTGCAATGTCCCAAAAGCTCAGATGCAGTGCTGGTGCACTGAGCTTGCATAAAATGGCCGCCGCCGCCACCCACCTAACTAACAGAATTATAAAAGTAATTTTTTTTTTTGGTCAATGGCCTCAGGGCAGGGTAAAACGATTGTGTCCTGCACCCACACAACTATTTCTCTGTAGATCGCTGAGTTAGATTCTCTCCCTGAAATCACAAGTCCAGCAGCATCCTCTCCCTACACTTGTAACAGCAGAGTGACGTGCATCGCTACGTGACTCCAGCTTATATAGAGCCTGGGTCACATGCTGCTCTGGCCAATCACAGCCATGCCATTAGTAGGCATGGCTGTGATGGCTTCTAAGGTCAGACAGTTAACCGCTTGTTGATTGGCTGCTGTGCAGCCTTTCAAAAAGCGCCAAGAAAGCGCCGAACACCGAACTCGAACTTTTACGAAAAAGTTCGGGTCCGGGGTCCAAAAATCCTAACGTTCGGTACGAACCCAAACTTTACAGTTCAGGTTCGCTCAACCCTAGTAAAGAATAGAATGTGATCATAGGTAGTGATGGACGAACATCGGCCGGGATGTTTCACGAACGCGAAAGCGCGTTAGCGATCAAATGTTAGCGGCCTCATTCACTTTAATGGCAGGAGAACCTGAAAAACCTTCAGGCCATATTTGTAGCCACCAAATACTTAGTAGAAGTGCACAAATAGTCCCACAACATGGACAGTGACATACCAGAGGGGGATCAATGGCAAAAATTCCTACAAAAAATATGTATTTTAATCAGGGGCCATTTTTATGCGTCGTAAAGCGAAACTCTCAAAAATGTGCCCTGCTGGAGCCTAGAAATTTTTTATTTTAGGCCACGGGAGTACAGGCCCCAAAAATTATGCATTCAGCTGACAGAAAAGAACAATTGATTATGTGGCTCCAGGTATATTAGATGGTCAGTGGATAACAATTTTACTGTAGGCCACTGGAGTAGAGGCCCCAAAAATTAGGCATTCACCTGACGGAAAACGCCTTTTATGCCGCTATATGTAAATAAGACAAGGACCATTCTTTGTTCTGGGTGTTGACGGATATGTGTGTGCTGGCATGAGAAAATTCAATAACACCTGGTTGTTAGAGGTGTTAAATTTCTCTGAGAACCATGCCTCATTCATTTTTAGAAATGTGAGGTAGTCCACACTGTCGTGAACTAGGCGAGTGCACTTTTCAGTCATGATCTCCCATGCTGCGCTGAACGTCATTTCGGACAGGACACTCAACGAGGGGAAAGCCAAGTGTTCCATGGCAAATTGTGCCAGCTCTGGCCACAGGTCAAGCCTGCACACCCAGTAGTCCAGGGGTTCCTCGCTGCTCAGAGCATCCACTTCGGCCGTTAACCCGATGTAGTCGGACACCTGACGGTCTAGGCGTTCCCTGAGGCTGGATCCAGAGGCCAGCTATCGATGGGTTGGCTGCAAGAATGATCTCATATCCGAAGTGACCAACACATCTTCAAACCACCCTCTTCTTGCAGGCGCGGTAGGACTGGTACCCGCACCTGTTTCGCTGTGGATGGAAATTTCTCTGCCAGCACCCGCAAAAGCAGAGTGCAGCATCTATCGCAGCAAGGCCTGGAAATGCTGCATTCTGACAGTCCTCTGTGATGCTGGTAACATGTCCGCCATTTTAGGTTTGTACCGGGGGTCTAAGTACTTTCCCAACCAGTAATGGTCCTTGCCCTTTATGTTTTTTATATGGGGGTCCCTCTTCAAACACTGGAGCATGAAGGCCCCCATTTGCACTAAATTGGAAGCGGTGGAGCGCCCTGGCTCCTGCTCATCGCCCAGGAGAATGTTGTCCTCCATCTCCTCCGCCCAGCCACGGACAACACCAGGGATCGCCGAAAAGTTTAAAGTCCCTCTTAAAGCCTGCTTTTCCTGCTCCTCCTCCTCCCCCCAGCCACAATCCTCCTCTGACTCATCTTAAGATTCCTGCTGACTTGTTTCAAATTAAGTAGCCACCCCCTGGGAATTCATTCAGCATTGCGACTTCCTCATCTTCCAGCTCCTGCTACTCGACGGCTTAAACAATGACACGGCGCAATGCACGCTCCAGAAAGAAGGCGTAAGGTATGATTTCACTAATGGTGCCCTGGCTGCGACTGACCAGTTTGGTGATCTCATCAAATGGCCGCAGAAGTCTGCATGTGTCGCGCATAAGCAGTCACTGGCGCGGTGAAAAGAAACAAAGCTCCCAGAACCTGTTCTGCTGCAGAGTTAGTACAGGTAGTCGTTAACGGCACGCTGCTGCTGGAGCAGTCTATCAAGCATATGCAAGGTGGAGTTCCAGCGCGTCAGGCTGTCACAAATCAGACGTCTGACGGGCAGGTGATTTTGCCGCTGAACGTCAGCAAGGCGAGCCATGGCCTTGTAAGATCTTCTAAAATGGCCAGAGATTTTCCTGGCCTCCCGCAAGACGTTCTGGACCCCGGGGTATTTGGCAAGGAATCGCTGCACGACTAAGTTCAGGATGTGTGCCATTCACAGCACGTGTGTCATTTTGCCCTGTTTCAGCGAGATCAGCAGGTTGGCACAGTTTTCGCAAACCACTTTACCAACTGTCAAATTGAGGGGGGTTAGCCACTGATCGGCCTGTGAACGCAGAGCCGAAAGCAGTGCAGGACCAGTGTGGCTCTTGGCTTCCAGGCACAACAGCCACAGCACAGCATGGCAACGTCTCACTTGACACGTCGAATAGGTTCTGGGGAGCTTGGGGGGTGCATCGGAAGAGGCGGTAGCAATGGAAAAGGAGGAGTCAGCCGAGGAGGAGACGGGGATGGAGTAGGAGAAGGAGAAGAAGAGGCAGGCTTGCATGCAATCCGTGGCAGTAACAACAAATCCACACAGGTGCCACGGGTTACATGTTTGACGACCGTCAGAAGGTTCACCCATTGGGCAGTAATAGTTATGTACCTTCCCTGCCCGTGTTTGCCAGACTACGTGTCTGTGGTCAGATGTATCTTGGCACCGACACTGTGTGCCAGAGATATACAGTATTTAATTGCCAAATAGCTCTGGGATGCTCTTCTGGGAGAAATATTTCCTTCCAGGGACCTTCCATTGCGGTGTGCCAATGGCCTCCGAGTCCACCAGTTTATATGGCAGTAGTTGGCGGGCTAGCAGTTCCGACAAGCCAGCGGTCAGCTGTTGGGCAAGAGGGTTATCCGGTGTCATCAACTTTTTACGCTCGAACATTTGGGCCACGGAATCCTGCCTTCTACCACATGAATGCGACAACGGCACGGTGGAAGGTGGAGTGGAGAACAAATGGGAGGAGAGAGGAGAAGGAGAAGAGACAGGACATGGAGCGCCGGTAGTGTGGCTTTGTGGATTCTGACGTCGTTACTACCACTTAGCTCAGTTATAGGAGTCCAGGTGCCTTCTTAAAGCGGTTGTCCGTAGGTGAGTGTTGGGCTTATCGCGACTTATGCGTTGACAGCACAGGCTGCAGATGGCAACACTATTGTCAGCAGCTGACACGTTAAAAAAAATACACACTGCGGAGCCATGTGCCGGCGTCCTGGGAGCGCAAGATGTGACCATGCATGGTGGATGGCTCGCTCCAGATACATTTGCAGTCTGCTTTTTGCCTCCTGTGCGCTGCGAGTTCTGCCTGCTTCTCCCCCTTCTCCTCCCTATCTGCTGCTCCGTCTCTCCCTCTGAACTCCCCTCCTCTTCCTCTCTTGTGGGCACCCACATGACATCCACCGACACGTCATCATCGTCACCTTCACCACCACTGACATTAGAGATCTCGGAGTAGGCAGCAACAGCGGGGACCTCCCTCCTTGGGCTGATCTGGGTACTGTCGTCAGACCGTTGGGTGGCGGCCGTTGCTACCTCCTCATCCTCATCCGATGCCAAGAATGGCAGCGCATCGGTAAGGTCTGGGAATGGATGGGAAAATAATTCCTCTGACTCGAGTGGAGGGGCTATGGTGGTGGTGGTGGGTGTGGTGTATTTGGGGGTGCACACAGCAGAGAGTGAGGAGGGTGCAGATACAGAGGATGAGGAGGGTGCAGAAGCGGAATGCTGAGTGAGTCACTCAACCAACTCTGGTGCGTCCTTTGACGTAATCGCACACACCTTCTCCAACTTCCCACTTAGGCTCCAGCCTGGTACACCTGCCCGACCTCTACAACCCCTGCGGAACGGCCTGCCTCTTCCTCTGCCTATCATTAAAAGACATTACCCTGTGCCAAAGTCCCTAGAGAAGAGCAGTATTTGTGGAAGCAGGTATATCGCAGGCCCCAATCAGTATTTGGTGGAAGCTGGTACATAACCTTACTTTTTTCTTTGTTTATACATAAACTAGCAGAAGGACCAGGCTTCGCACGGGTATATTTCATTTAATGTTTGTGTGTCGTTAAAAGATATCGACAGTATCCCCCAAAGCCACGCCTCTTTAAAAGTGAACTTCACAGTCCCCCACCCCTTAACACTGACCCCCCACAGTGCCCTGCAACTTTAAAATGGGACCTCCACCGCAGCCCATCCCCTTAACTTTCACCTTCATAGCAGCCCGCCACTTTAACAGTGAGTTTTACAGCACCCTACTCCCTTGACAGTGACCTCCTCAGGGGTCCGCCCCCTTAACAGTGACCCCCACAGTACCACGCTGCTTAACATTGACCTCCACAGCAGTTGCCCCTTTAATAGTGGCCACTGCCCCTTAACAGTGACCTCCATAGTGTCCACCCCTTTAACAGTGACCTCCACAGCGGCCTGCCCCCTTAACAGTAACATCCACAGTGAACGCCTCTTTAACAGTGACCTCCACAATGCCCGCCCCTTTAACAGTGACCTACACAGCTCCCTGCACCTTTAATGCTAAGGCTACACGACTACATGTGTAGCGCCACATTTTGTCTCAACAATTTTTATAATGATAGGCTATGTTGTAGCACTGCGACATGTGACATGCTTCGACTGCGACACGACACTTGCAACAAATCCATCCAAGATGGATTTTTCTGCGACTGTCGCAGCATGTCGCAGTGCAGCACCATAGACTATCATTATAAAAAATTTTGCGTGACATTGGTGCGACATCAATGTCATGCGACACATGTCGTCGTGTAGCCCTAGCCTAAAGCTGACCTACAGCAGTGAAGAAAAATGGCTGGGTTGTTATGGAAACCTGGAGTAAAACAGGGTGTGTGTAGAGACTAAGGGCCTGCGAGCTTCTATTGGCTGATAAGGGACATGTGACTGTGTGTATGGCAGTTGGGATTCGAAGAGAAAGACTGGCAGGCTTGTATTGGATAATGCAGGTCATATTTGGGGAATATCTCAAACGGTACATCATAGAGAGCTGTGACCCCCACAAGATTTCTTTCCGGGTATCAAGGGATGTGTATACCAAGTTTCGTTGAAATCGATGGTTGTGTTTTTAAATAATCGCGGAACATACATACATACTAGTGTTGCTCGAGCACCAAAGTACTCGGGTGCTCGAGTAGAACACCTCAGGAGTAGCGAGCACAATGGAAGTCAATGGGAGAACCCGAGCATTTAAACCAGGCACCCCCTGCTCTGAAGAGGGGAGGTCAATAGTAAAATGTCAGAAATTGATGGAAACACCACTGAAATGGTTCGGGAACAGCATGGGGAGGATGTCTGGATGCATCTTGGACTCCCAGGTCGCTGCTGGGGGCGATGTTGTCCGAGTAGTACGCCGCTTTTACAGACTGACAATAATACACACCAAACCGAATATAAAATCGATTTTAGAGGAAAAATTGTTAGGAAACTTTCTTTCCTGTATATTTACTTGTATATAAAGTGCAAGTGCAGCCAAAAATTACAAGGAAGAGGCACTCCGATACAACCTGTATATCACATAAAGGAGGGCCTCATTCACATTGTGGTACAATTGTTCAGGTACGGGAACTCCTACACTCATAAAGTCTATGCACTAAGGGTAAGTACTGCCAAAAAATTTCAAGGAAACTGCACCCCAATACACCCTTTATTACACATAAAGGAGGGCATCATACACACCCTTGAAAAATTATGATTGTTGGCCTGCTGGTGACCCTCTAAAACATTAGGGGTTAGGGTCTGCCGCTGAGCTGACCCTCTAAAAACATTAGGGGTGAGGGTCTGCTGCTGAGCTGACCCTCTAAAACATTATGGTTGAGGGCCTGCTGGTGACCCTCAAAAACATTATGGGTGAGAGCCTGCTGGTGACCTTCTAAAACATTATGGGTGAGGGCCCACTGCTGAGCTGACCCTCTAAAACATTAAGAGCGAGGGCAGCCTAATAAGCATGTTGATATGATGGAGGAGGACTAGAAAAGGGAGATTGAACCATATACCTTTTTTAGTGGTGTAAAGGGTGCATGGGAATACAGTGTATTCAATACACATTTAGAGTGCCTTTATGCTCAGCCGCTTTCCTCTGGTGGAGTAGAGAAGTCAGGGGCAATCCAGCCCTTGTTCATTTTTATAAGTCAACCGTCAGCATTTTCAGTTGACAGGCGGATGCGCTTATCAGTTATTATGCCCCCAGCAGCACTAAATGCACTCTCTGACAAAATGCTGACGGCGGAGCAAGCCAGCATCCCCAAGGGGTAGAGAGCCAGTTCGTGCCACGTGTCCAGCTTGGACACCCAATAGTTGTAAGGCACAGAGAGATCACTGAGGACGCTGACACGGTCTACTATGTACTCCGCCATCTTCCAAAATGTTTCCCTCCTTGCGACACTAGGCCGCGCATCCGGTTGAGGGTGCTGGCGGGGTGTCATAAAACTGTCCCAGACCTTGGAGAGTGTTGCCCTGCCTATGTTGGAACTGCTGTGTGTTCCCCTCATCTCCTTTCCTCGGTTGGCCAAGAAACTATAGTGCATACAAAGGTAGCAGCGCTCACCTAAAAAACGACTACCAAAAGCACGGACGCAGCCTGGATCAGCTGCTAACTTGTAATATGGAAAAAAGACGGAAAGGTCCAGCTTCTAAAAATCCAATTTCTTTATTCCAGCGGTAATTATTTTTTCCATACACAGGACAGTAGTACACAGTCTACGCATTTCGGACTCACAGATTACAGTCCTTACTCATGACAAATGTGCTCTACAAGTGCCACTCCATATAAACCCCCCTAACTCCCATCAAACACCGGGAGACTAAGCAGGCTCACCTGGAGTAGGCAGTAGGACAATCACTACAGAAAAAGACATGTACAATAAAATAGCTTTTTTCTCCTTGACAAAGAATGACAATTGTTAGGGGTAACTCTCATTAATATTGCAAAATCAAATCCTATCTCTTATTTAGACCCCTTGGGACACAAGTGCCTAATTCATGCATCCAAAAAGTTTCTCTATTCAAGAGTTCTTTTCTATGATCTCCCCCTCTCACTGGTGGAGTAACCCTTTCAATCCCCTGGACACGTAAGCTGGAGGTATTCCCCTGATGCTTTACCGCAAAGTGTAAGCTCACTGCAGAAACATTTCTTGTCATATAATGTGGTGTATCTGAAATATGTTTTCATACTCATGTTTTTTATCGCATTTGATGTACATCCCACATATTGCAAGTTACAGGCTATACATGTGACCAGATAAATCGCAAATTGTGAATTGCAATTCAAGTATGACTTGATATTATGTGTGTTCCCATTTGCTGTAGAGCAAAACGTCCTGCTCATTTGCATATGGGAACAACAAATGCATTTATTCTGACCACATTATAGCTGCCAATATATTTCAACCAGGTAAGCTCTGTAGGGGATTTGTCCGAAACCAAACTGGGGCTCAGTAGTTGACCTAAATTAGGTGCTCTCCGTGCGACATACCTGATGCCATCTGATACTATCTCACCCCAATCCCTGTCAAAATTCAAAACAGGTAAATGACGTCTTATTATTTCACATATATCCTGATACTCCTCACTGTACTGTGTGGTGAACGTGACTTGTCTTTGTTTAAAAGCCCTGGGATGGCGTTTATTCTGTTTTAACATTAATGTATCACTAGGGAAAATAAGTGAATGCCTGTCCAGGGTAGATGTTTGGTAAATAGCCCTTTGTACAGATTGTGCAGTATATTTTCTAAGGCATAAACGCTTTTTTATATTTGCGCCTCAAATATAAAGGTTTTATCATTCGAACAGTTACATCTTGCCCTTATAAGCTCCCCTTTTGTTATATTCTGCACAATATGACGGGGGTGACATGATGTTGCAAGGAGTATGGTGTTCCCAGCAGTCTCCTTTCTATATGTCGCTGTACAGACCTGTGCCTTTTCCACATTCCCCATTAATTTGAGGTCTAGAAACAAAATGGTCTCAGAATCGAAATGCAAGCTAAAGGAAAGGGACCTGCAGCATCTATTCAGATAGTGTTTGAAATCCAATATGTCCTGACAATCATCCAACCAGACTAATAACAAGTCATCAATGTACCTTCCATACTATTGTATGGCATGGAAGTAAGGGTTAGAATCAGTAAACAGAAATAGTTTTTCCCACCACGCCATATAGATGTTCACTATAGATACTCCGGAGATCTGAAGGTAAAAAAGGTTATTAAACATAAAAAAATTATGCATTGTAAGAAAATCAACAGATGTACATATGAACGCAAATCATTATAATTATTTTGTCAACTGTTTGAAAATGCTTCTTTACCGTGAGGTTCCAAGCAAGTCGGTTCACATCTAAAATAGTACGATACAGATCAAAGAAACTATGTACTCTGAAGCCAGCGTTGTCAGCTTGAAATTTTTGGAGCAATTATTCCACAAGGATCTTCTGGTATTGCACAATTTTGCTCGTCCTCTCCACTACAGGAATAAGAGATGAGAAGTTTTCTTTGTAGTGGGGGTCGAGAAGGGTGAACAACCAGTAATCGGTGTTGGCCAAAATGCGTATAACGCGAGGGTCACGGGAAAGGCAGCCTAACATAAATTAAGCCATGTGTGCCAGAGTCCCAACAGACAAGACTTTGCTGTCCTCATCAGAAGGATGACTCTCAATCTACTCATCCTTTTCCTCCTCTTCTACCCATCCAAGCTGAACAGATGGAAGAAAACTTCCATGGGTACTACCCTCTGTAGCGGAAGCAACCGTCTCCTGCTCCTCCTCATTATCCAATTTGCGCTGAGAAGACGAACTGAGGGTGGTCTGGCTATCACCCTGTGTACTGGCTTCCCCCATTTCCACCTCTACCACATGCAAAGTGTCCGCCTTAATTGTGAGCAGCGAGCGTGTGAATAGACACAGAAGTGGGATGGTTACTCTGATAATAGCGTTATCGCCACTCACCATCTGTGTTGATTCCTCCAAGTTGCGTAAAACCTCACAGAGGTCAGACATCAATGCCCACTCATCGCTTGTGAATAGTGGAAGCTGACTGGAAAGGCGACGACCATGTTGCAGCTGGTATTCCACTACTGCCCTCTGCTGCTCACAAAGCCTGGCCAACATGTGGAACGTGGAGTTCCAGCGCGGGCTCACGTCGCACAACAGTCGGTGAGCTGGCAATTGCAAGTGCTGGTGCAGCGTTGACAAACCGGCAGAAGCTGTCGATGACTTGTGGAAATGGGCACACACGTGGCGCACATTCACCAGTAGCTCAGACAAATTAGGGTAGGTTTTGAGAAACCGCTGAACCACTAGGTTTAACACGTGGGCTAGGAATGGGATGTGTGTGAGCTTTTCGAGCTCCAAAGCCGCCACCAAGTTACAGCCATTATCAGACACAACCATGCCTGGTTCTAGGTTGAGTGGCGAGAGCCACAGCTCAGTTTAGTCCCTTATCCCCTACCACGGCTCTGCGGCGGAGTGCTGTTTATCACCTAAGCAGATCAGTTTAAGCACGGACTGTTGCCGCTTCCCCACTGCAGTGCTAAACTGCTTCCAGCTACTGACTGATGGCTGACTAGTGCTACAAGATGATAATTCAGAGGTGGAAGTGGAGGAGGAGGAGGATGAGAAGGGGGGGTTGCAGCTACTGGAAGTAGGGCCGCAATCCTTGGCGTCGGTAGCACCTGTGCCATCCCAGGGTACGACTTGCTCCCGGCCTCCACAACGTTTACCCAGTGTGCTGTCAGGAAAATGTAGCGTCCCTGGCCAATAGCACTTGTCCATGTGTCCGTCGTTAAGTGGAACTTCCCAATAACTGTGAAAGTGAAAAATATTTGCGGCTGGGAACAAAGTACCGCATTTCCAGGGCCAGCAATTTGGAAAGGTGCGTATTTAGTGCTATGGTCTGTGAGTGGGTGGCTGGGTATTTGCGCTTTCGTTCAAAGGCCTGGGGTATAGACATTAGTACGCTGCACTGGGAAACAGAAGTAGATGTGCTAGCTTATGGTGCTTGCGAAGGTCCAGGTGCAAGGCAGGAGGCATCCAGGCCTGCGTCTTGGACAGGGGATTGGCCAGCACATAACATAGGGGAAGAGGAGGCAGTGGTGTGACCCGCAGACACTGGTTTTGGACCCAGGCGTTCAGCCCACCTATTATGGTGCTTTGATGCCATGGGGCGGATCATCCTGGTGGTGGTAAGGTTGCTAGTGTTCACGCCCCGGCTCATTTTGGTATGGCACAGATTGCAAATGACAACTCTTTTATCGTCCGCACTTTCCTCAAAAAAGCGCCAGACAGCGGAACACCTACCCCTTGGAAAGGGAGATTGCCACAAGGGGGTGCTCTGGGAAACAGTTGCAGGCCTGTTTAATGTGGTGTCACAGCCTTTGCTGTGTGCGCTGTGACACATTTGCCACACTTGCTGTTGCCAACGTGTTGTTGTTATGGCATGTCGTGGCAGTGTCACAGCTTTTGCTGTGTGCGTCGTGACATGGTTGCCACGCATGCTGTTGCCTGTGGTTTACGTGTTGCGTGTTGGCTGGTGTATGCAATTCCCCTTTAAGTTGTAGCCTCCCTCTGTCTGGTGCTGTAAGGGTTAACTCCCTGACTGGGTGTGGTCACTTGGCTTTTATCTCCTGTGGCTTCCTGGCTGGAGTCAGTTGTACTTCAGCTGTTGTTGGTGCTGGAGAGCTGCTCCAGTCCAGGGTGTTCTATCGGCCCAGTCCTTAAAAGCCACCTTGTAGGACATAGATGTCATCTGCGATGTCATTCCTCCTACCATTCAGGTCCGCTCATACGGTGAGGATTAGGGATGCTTTAGGAGGTGACCTGCTCCCTGATTCCAGAGTCCTGGCCTAACTGCTTCCCCTTTATACCTGACATTGTACAGTGGGGAGTTTCCCCCACTCCCCACCATGACATGTGGCCTGCCTTCTCCCTTTTGCCACCCCACTGCCTCTTCCAGCCTGTTGCGGTGCTGCGGATCCCTCCCCCTCTGTACTGCTGTCCTCGCTCAGCTTGCCACCTTCCCAGGTTGGGTCAGTGACTTCATCGTCCAGCACCTCCTCTTCCACTTCCTCACTCTAGTCATCCTCTTGACTTGTTGACCTAACAACAACCTCAATTATTGACAACTGTGTCTCATCCTCATCATGAACCTCTTGAGACACTAATTGCGGTTGAGTTATTGGCAACTGTGTCTCATCATCATCATCCACCTCGTGAAACACTAATTGCCATTCCCCACCATCATCTTCTTCTGATTGTGGATACTCCAGAGTTTGGGAATCAGGGCACAATATCTCCTCATGTCCCTCTTGAAGCGGGCATGGCGAGAGGCCCAAATTAAGGAATGGCGATGAAAACAGCTCCTCAGAATATCAGAGTGTAGCATCATTTGTTTGCCAAGACTCTCCATGGTGGGTGGAAGGAGTATCAGGGTGAGGATTCTGTTGACCAGACTCTTGGCTACTGAGACTGGACTTTGTGGAAGACAGAGGGGTGCTGCAATCCAACTGACCACCTGGTCGCACTGTTCTGACTTTGAGAGTGGTGTCCTGCACCGCCCTAAAAACTGGGACATGAAGCTAGGTATCACTGCGCCCAGGGCCACGGCCTCTGCGTACACCATCAGCAGCACAGCCACTTCCCCGTCCCTTACTGCTCGCCTTGCGCATATTAAATGGTACATATGCTTGCAAGTATGTCACACGTAAAGTAGCGCAGGTTTTGTAAGTGTATGGGCAAATAAAGTACACAGAATGTCACAGATATTTTTAGGATGCGCACACGTTAAACAGGAGGTATAGCACAAGTAATGTCGGCTGTCGCTGTCACCACCGCCTAATAAAAAATTACCCTGAATGAATGTCACTGTTATTTAGGATGCGCACACATTAAACAGGAGATATGGCGCAAGTAATGTCGCTGTCACCAGCGGCTAATAAAAATGACACTGAATGTCACTGATATTTAGGATGAGCAAATGTTATACAGGAGATGTAGCGCAGGAAATGTCGCAAAAAAATTTGACTGATTGTCATTGATATGTCGGATACGCAGACGTTATACAGGAGATGTAGCGCAGGTAATTTAACTGTCCGCAGCGGACACCATCTACAGAAAAAGTACACTGGATGTCACAGATATTTTTAGGCTGCACACATGTTAGACAGGAGATGTAGCGCACATAATGTCGCTGTCTGCAGTGGCCAAACAATTGCAAGCTATTTAGCGCAGGTTGCGTTCCGGCCAGCCAATCACTGTAATGCCAGCAGCCAACATGGCTACGGCATTACAGTGAATGGCAGCACTTACCTTCACGTTTATTGGCTGCGTAACAAACGTGCGGGGAGGAGACTCGAGCATCGCACTTGAGCACACGCGGTATTCGGCCAACTGGTGTTCGCCCGAGCATGCTTGCCCAACATTAATACATACATATACAGTGGGGGAAATAATTATTTGACCCCTCACTGATTTTGTAAGTTTGTCCAATGACAAAGAAATGAAAAGTCTCAGAACAGTATCATTTCAATGGTAGGTTTATTGTAACAGTGGCAGATAGCACATCAAAAGGAAAATCGAAAAAATAACTTTAAATAAAAGATAGCAACTGATTTGCATTTCATTGAGTGAAATAAGTATTTGAACCCTCTAACAAAAAAAGACTTAATACTTGGTGGAAAAACCCTTGTTTGCAAGCACAGAGGTCAAACGTTTCTTGTAATTGATGACCAAGTTTGCGCACATTTTAGGAGGAATGTTGGTCCACTCCTCTTTGCAGATCATCTCTAAATCCCTAAGGTTTCGAGGCTGTCTCTGTGCAACTCTGAGCTTGAGCTCCCTCCATAGGTTTTCGATTGGATTAAGGTCCGGAGACTGACTAGGCCACTCCATGACCTTAATGTGCTTCTTCTTGAGCCACTCCTTTGTTGCCTTTGCTGTATGTTTTGGGTCATTGTCGTGCTGGAAAACCCATCCACGACCCATTTTCAGTTTCCTGGCAGAGGGAAGGAGGTTGTCGCTCAGGATTTCACGATACATGGCTCCGTCCATTTTCCCGTTTATGCGAATAAGTTGTCCTGTGCCCTTAGCAGAAAAACACCCCCAAAGCAAAATGTTTCCACCCCCATGCTTGACGGTGGGGACGGTGTTTTGGGGGTCATAGGCAGCATTTTTCTTCCTCCAAACACAGCGAGTTGAGTTAATGCCAAAGAGCTCTATTTTGGTCTCATCAGACCACAGCACCTTCTCCCAGTCACTCTGAATCATTCAGGTGTTCATTGGCAAACTTCAGACGGGCCTGCACATGTGCCTTCCTGAGCAGGGGGACCTTGCGAGCCCTGCAGGATTTTAATCCATTGCGGTGTAATGTGTTTCCAATGGTTTTCTTGGTGACTGTGGTCCCTGCTAATTTGAGGTCATTAACTAACTCCTCCCGTGTAGTTCTAGGATGCTTTTTCACCTTTCTCAGAACCATTGACACCCCACGAGGTGAGATCTTGCGTGGAGCCCCAGAGCGAGGTCGATTGATGGTCATTTTGTGCTCCTTCCATTTTCGAACAATCGCACCAACAGTTGTCACCTTCTCTCCCAGCTTCTTGCTAATGGTTTTGTAGCCCATTCCAGCCTTGTGCAGGTCTACAATTTTGTCTCTGACATCCTTGGACAGCTCTTTGGTCTTTCCCATGTTGGAGAGTTTGGAGTCTGCTTGATTGATTGATTCTGTGGACAGGTGTCTTTTATACAGGTGACTAGTTAAGACAGGTGTCCTTAATGAGGGTGACTAATTGAGTAGAAGTGTCTAACCACTCTGTGGGAGCCAGAACTCTTAATGGTTGGTAGGGGTTCAAATACTTATTTCACTCAATGAAATGCAAATCAGTTGCTATCTTTTATTTAAAGTTATTTTTTCGATTTTCCTTTTGATGTGCTATCTGCCACTGTTACAATAAACCTACCATTGAAATGATACTGTTCTGAGACTTTTCATTTCTTTGTCATTGGACAAACTTACAAAATCAGTGAGGGGTCAAATAATTATTTCCCCCACTGTATATATATATACGTTCTTTTATATATATATATATATATAATATATATATATATATATATATATATATATAGATAATAGGACTGTAATCGTGCTTCACAGTAACAAACATATCTGATATTTTTTCCCTTTGGGTGGGGTGGGAGTGTTAGAGTCATAACTTCCTATTGGCACATTCTACTTGGCCTTACATACTAAGTAGAAAAAAAATTTCATCTACTAATATTTTACCCTATAGATAGAAAAATATGGATATGTATCTATGGATATGTATTTATAAATTTTCACAAGAGAGACATGTTTCCTATATTTTGTTTAAACTGTAAATCCCCAAATTCTAAATGATATACTGCATGTATACTAAATCTTATTTTCAGAGGTACAATAATTTATATACAAACTTAAAAGAATGGCGTGGTATTAAACAAGCAGGAAGTGCTCAAATCCACATGCAGTCGTGCATATATATACAGGGGAGCAAATCCTGCACTTGTGGCCCGTTGCTAATGACGATCCCCAGCAAAAATGCATACAGTGGAGGATGACCGCAGCGAACCACAAGTACCACAATAGACATCCTACATAAGATAGCAATTATGTGGATGTGATAATCAATATACCAATATAACAAAATAATAGCAAAAACTGATTTTAAAATTGAGAGATTAGCCAACATGTCCTACGGTGTAGGACATGTCTAAGTCCGAGCACCGCGCCAAGGTTTCTCAAGTAGCTCGGGACCTAACACTCACCTACCTGTGCCTATGTGGGCAATACCAGGAGCCAGTGGGCAAATTACAGGAGCATGAGGCCGACTCACAAACAACTCACCAGTTACCTCCAGCATGTAACAATGTAATCAATATAACAATATAACAAAATAATAGCAAAGACAGGCACATTTAAACTCCAATTTAAATGTGCCTGTTTTCCATCTACAGGCTACATTTAGGTGCACCTGTGAGGCCTGGGCCTTATCAGCCAGTCTTGAGTGGGACTCGCAGACTCCTCCCTCCTCCCATTGCTAGCATGGCTACATGCTGGAGGTAACTGGTGAGTTGTTTGTGAGTCGGCCTCATGCTCCTGTAATTTGCCCACTGGCCCCTGGTATTGCCCACATAGGCACAGGTAGGTGAGTGTTAGGTCCCGAGCTACTTGAGAAACCTTGGCGCGGTGCTCGGGCTCAAACATGTCCTACACCGTAGGACATGTTGGCTAATCTCTCGATTTTAAAATCAGTTTGAGGGTTTAGTAAGATCGCAGAGTGCACCTGTCTTTGCTATTATTTTGTTATACAATAATATATATAATAATATAATATAATATAATAATATAATACAATATTACAATTAGGAAATAGCTTTAATATTATTTTACATTTAGGAAATTGTTTGGGCTCTTTTGCCTTAGGTTTAATTCAGAAAAAGGATGATTTGTGAATGAACTGGCACATCAAAATACTTTGACATCACAATTCTTTTTGAACATGTCAAAGGGACTACAGTAACCCTTCTGAATGGAAAAACCAAATTAGTCTGCACCATTCAGATACGATTCCATCTATAAATATTCAACAATGGTTTAAAACAAAGGAGGATTTCCGTCAACACTCATAAACAGATCAATTAGAAGTGATATCCATTATTTTGGAGCCATGGCTGAAAATAGCGTCATTAGCTCCCGGAACTATTCCGGATTGTGTTTAAATAAAATGAAGATAAGAAATCCATTATTCTGATGACAGAGAAATTAGCTTGGTGTAAGAAATGTAATCTGTAAATGCAACACTTTGAGGTTAATTTAAATCTACATTTGAAATGATTTCTACTTATGTAACTGGTTGAAATAAATTGCTTAAATTGACTGGCTTATCTTCCTCCGCCAGAAGTATTTTACATTCCTTAATGCACATGGATGTGCCCATGTGTTGGCTGCTACCGCTTTACAATGCGTGAGCTTTAAAGTTTATAGAAATCGTGATCTAGTGTTTGGAAATATATTTTCAGCTATGGTATACAACTGATTTCCTGGGTAATGAGCACCATTAAATAAAATAAACTGACACATTCACAGTCACCAGGAGAAGAACAGCACAATAATATTACTAACATCTGATGTACACCCACCTAAAGAATTATTAGGACCCCCTTTTGCCTTCAGAACTGCCTTAATTCTACGTGGCATTGATTCAACAAGGTGCTGATAGCATTCTTTAGAAATGTTGGCCCATATTGATAGGATAGCATCTTGCAGTTGATGGAGATTTGAGGGATCCACATCCAGGGCACGAAGCTCCCGTTCCATCACATCCCAAAGATGCTCTATTGGGTTGAGATCTGGTGACTGTAGGGGTTATTTTAGTACAGTGAACTCATTGTCATGTTCAAGAAACCAATTTGAAATGATTCGAGCTTTGTGACATGGTGCATTATCGTGCTGGAAGTAGCCATCAGAGGATGGATACATGTTCTCATTCTGTTTACGCCAAATTCGGACTCTACCATTTGAATGTCTCAACAGAAATCGAGACTCATCAGACCAGGCAACATTTTTCCAGTCTTCAACAGTCTAATTTTGGTGAGCTCGTGCAAATTGTAGCCTCTTTTTCGTATTTGTAGTGGAGATGAGTGGTACCCGGTGGGGTCTTCTGCTGTTGTAGCCCATCCGCCTCAGGGTTGTGCGTGTTGTGGCTTCACAAATGCTTTTCTGCATACCTCGGTTGTAACGAGTGGTTATTTCAGTCAACGTTGCTCTTCTATCAGTTTGAATCAGTCGGCCCATTCTCCTCTGACCTCTAGCATCCACAAGGCATTTTTGCCCACAGGACTGCCACATACTGGATGTTTTTCCCTTTTCACACCATTCTTTGTAAACCCTAGAAATGGTTGTGCGTGAAAATCCCAGTAACTGAGCAGATTGTGAAATACTCAGACCGGCCGTCTGGCACCAACAACCATGCCACGCTCAAAATTGCTTAAATTACCTTTCTTTCCCATTCTGACATTCAGTTTGGAGTTCAGGAGATTGTCTTGACCAGGACCACACCCCTAAATGCATTGAAGCAACTGCCATGTGATTGGTTGACTAGATAATTGCATTAATGAGAAATAGAACAGGTGTTCCTAATAATTCTTTAGGTGAGTGTATATATATACACTGCTCAAAAAAATAAAGGGAACACTTAAACAACACAATGTAACTCCAAGTCAATCACACTTCTGTGAAATCAAACTGTCCACTTAGGAAGCAACACTGAGTGACAATCAATTTCACATGCTGTTGTGCAAATGGGATAGACAACAGGTGGAAATTATAGGCAATTAGCAAGACACACCCAATAAAGGAGTGGTTCTGCAGGTGGTAACCACAGACCACTTCTCAGTTCCTATGCTTCCTGGCTGATGTTTTGGTCACTTTTGAATGCTGGCGGTGCTTTCATTCTAGTGGTAGCATGAGATGGAGTCTACAACCCACACAAGTGGCTCAGGTAGTGCAGCTTATCCAGGATGGCACATCAATGCGAGCTGTGGCAAGAAGGTTTGCTGTGTCTGTCAGCGTAGTGTCCAGAGCATGGAGGCGCTACCAGGAGACAGGCCAGTACATCAGGAGAGGTGGAGGAGGCCGTAGGAGGGCAATAACCCAGCAGCAGGACCACTACCTCCGCCTTTGTGCAAGGAGGAACAGGAGGAGCACTGCCAGAGCCCTGCAAAATGACCTCCAGCAGGCCACAAATGTGCATGTGTCTGCTCAAACAGTCAGAAACAGACTCCATGAAGGTGATATGAGGGCCCGACGTCCACAGGTGGGGCTTGTGCTTACAGCCCAACACTGTGCAGGACGTTTGGCATTTGCCAGAGAACACCAAAATTGGCAAATTCCCCACTGGCGCCCTCTGCTCTTCACAGATAAAAGCAGGTTCACACTGAGCACGTGACAGATGTGACAGAGTCTGGAGACGCCGTGGAGATTGTTCTGCTGCCTGCAACATCCTCCAGCATGACCGGTTTGGCATTGGGTCAGTAATGGTGTGGGGTGGCATTTCTTTGGAGGGCCGCACAGCCCTCCATGTGCTCGCCAGAGGTAGCCTGACTGCCATTAGGTACCGAGATGAGATCCTCAGACCCCTTGTGAGACCATATGCTGGTGCGGTTGGCCCTGGGTTCCTCCTAATGCAAGACAATGCTAGACCTCATGTGGCTGGAGTGTGTCAGCAGTTCCTGCAAGACAAAGGCATTGATGCTATGGACTGGCCCGCCCGTTCCCCAGACCTGAATCCAATTGAGCACATCTGGGACATCATGTCTCGCTCTATCCACCAACGTCACGTTGCACCACAGACTGTCCAGGAGTTGGCAGATGCTTTAGTCCGGGTCTGTGAGGAGATCCCTCAGGAGACCGTCCGCCACCTCATCAGGAGCATGTACAGGCGTTGTAGGGAGGTCATACAGGCACGTGGAGGCCACACACACTACTGAGCCTCATTTTGACTTGTTTTAAGGACACTACATCAAAGTTGGATCAGCCTGTAGTGTGTTTTTCCACTTTAATTTTGAGTGTGACTCCAAATCCAGACCTCCATGGGTTAAAAAATTTGATTTCCATTTTTTAATTTTTGTGTGATTTTGTTGTCAGCACATTCAACTATGTAAAGAACAAAGTATTTCAGAAGAATATTTAATTAATTCAGATCTAGGATGTGTTATTTTTGTGTTCCCTTTATTTTTTTGAGCAGTGTATATAGACATAGCAGTTATATGGAGCTCACCAGAAACACATTTGACCAGTCATATGGAAAATCTTTTAATATAATCTTCAATTTCCTATAAGAAAAGATATCAAAAACATTATATGGCTCCTTTGTGACACGAATCAGAATTGTTACAAATTTCACAAAAAATCGACTTCTGGTTCCGAAGTTTTTGCAATCCGATTCGGATGAATTACAAAAGAAGTGTCAGCCTTTTTCAAACTCAGTTCACAAATGAAGGAAACATGTCAGGGAAGATGCAGATAGATGATCATATGACCCCATACAGGGCCCTGGCCAGTGACTGCCTCGCAGTCAGCCTGACCGCCAATCAGGAGAGAGAGTACAGGTTTTTCACAGCTCACTGGGTCAATGTTTTGCACGTCAGCAGCAACACGGCACCACAGCAAAAAGGCCAGTGCTATTGACACCTCCATGTATGTGCTGGACTGGTTCCCATACCAGGCACTAATCCACTTCCACCACGTCCTCCTCAATGGACATGGGGGATATAATACATGTTGTCTGCATGGCTCACATGATAAATTTGGTGGTGCAAAGCTTTAAAAAGAGTATTGTAACTTGCAGAAGGTGCTGGCCATGGCCAGTAGAGTGTCTGCACAGTTCAACCATTCTTCTGTAGCAAGGAACTCCCTCCTAAATTGCAGTGACAGAACAGTCTGCCATTGCATTTGCACCGCCTGATCTGCAAAAATCCAACTAGCTGGAATTCCACCTTGTATTTGCTGGTGAATCTGTATGAGCACTGTAAAGTGATCAATGACTGCACCATCCACCAGTAGTCCACCACAGCAGGGAGCAGGTGTTATTTTGAGCTCCGACAGTCGCAGCTTTTCAGGCATGTGTACGTTCCCTACTGTTCCAGATTTGTGAGTAGGGACAACAGATGTATCAACCATTCATCCCCCTGATATTAATATTGTAGCAAAAACTCATGCTGATGCAGCAAGGCATAGTGCAAGAAAACCAGCTTCTACATATTGCTTGCAAGACACCATGGACTTGGGGAGGCAGATTGGAACAGTGTCCAGCACTGGCCAAGTTTGCTATAAGTCTACTGTTTTGTCCAGCCTCCAGTCAGAGAGTGCATTCAGCTCGGCAGGTGTCATCGTCACACCCCAAGCGTGTATATTTCTAGTACCTACTTCCTTCTCCAGTTGTTTCTTGTCCTTGTATTTTCATTCCTTCATGTCTTCTAGTTTGTTATTAGTTTTATCCTTGTTTATTAGCTTCCTTGCTTTCAGTTTAGCTCTACACAGTTAGTGACTTCTTTTCTGTGGATCTTAGTGCACATCAACTTTCGATGTTCTTTTCTGAACCTACCATGTTGATCACGGTTATCGGAAAATCTGGGTTCCACGACGGAGAGGGAGCGTGAGAAAGAGAGACCTCATCCAAGGGAGATAAATGGATGAAATTTTATTTTGATTGAGCGGAAATATGGGAAAAGTTATTAAAGCAGAAGGATCGAAGGAAAGGGCCAATTAAAGATGGATTTTAGAAATTTAAGTCTCTATCACCGATGCAGAGTAGGGGTTTTTCATCGCCAGAAATGGGTTAATGTCACCCACCAATGGAACAGATTATTTTTAAAAATGTTGGTCCCTGTCACCTATGCAGAGCAGTAGTTTATGCATGTAAAAAATTGTAAAATGTCAACCCAAGAATGTAACAGAAAAATTTGTGAAATGTATTAACCTGTCTACAACAGGGGTCTATCACAGCCAAAAATTGGTGAATTTCACCTGAAAATGTAACGGACAAATTAGTGAAATTTATTAAGCTGTCAACTAGGTAGAGCAGGGGTATATCACAACCAAAAATAGGTGAATTTCACCCGAAAATGTAACAGACAAATTAGTAATGATGGACGAACATCTGCCGGGATGGTTCGCGAACTCGATCAAATGTTCGCGAACCACAAGTTCACGGCGGGTCCCATTTGTTTTAATGGCAGGCAAACCTGAAAAATCTTCAGCTCATATTTGCAGCCAAGAAATAATTGCTAGAAGTGCACAAATAGTCCCACAACATGGACAGTGACATACCAGATGTATTATTCAAATTTGCGATCTCCATTCATTATTTTTTTCAATGCGAAATATCGGCAATATAATTTTTGCGTACACGCATGCGCAAATGCACTATACAGTACCCAAATGCATTATAAAGAAAATATATTGGTATATAACACCCCGCTTCAATCAGTTTTTTTGGGGGGCGACTGTTATATCCCACCAGTAGAAATTATTTGTTCCAATAACGCTTGTCCCTCTATATACCTGCAGTATCGCAGCAGAACCGCACACAACTGCCGCACAATACAAATGCACTATAATATACTTTCTAACAGAAAGTATACTATAACATTGTACACGGAAGGCAATCCATTAGAATATACTGTACATAAAGATAAAACTTAACCTTTAATAATGTTACTATGAGGGTCCATTCACACGTCCGTAAGTGTTTTGCGGACACTGGCAATGTGCATTCCGCAATTTGCACTATAATAGAAAATGCCTAATCTTGTCTGCAATTGCGGACAAGAATAGGACATGTTCTATTTTTTTGCGGAAACGAAAGCACGGATGCGGAAGTGTGGATCCACAAATTCGGATGCGGATCCGCAAATGCGGTTGCAGACAGCGCGTTCCGGCCCCATTGAAAATTAATGGGGCAGCACCCGTTCCGAAAAAATGGCGAAACGGATGCGGACCCATTTTGCGGATGTGTGAATGGAAAAGATATCCCTCAAAATGAAAATAAATTAAATTATTAAAGTTAAGCAAAAAGCATAGATGTGATAGGCAATAACAAGTGCTCAGCGGCACTAAATCAGGTGCTCGGCGGCACCAAATCAGAAACCATATGTCCTACCACAATCCGGGGGGTTCCAGTGCACATCCATAAATCCCGGAGGGAAAGCAAAAAACATCTATCCCTGGGCTAGATGATGATGTGGTATTGAAGGACAGGGTGGGCAAAGAACTGTCCCTGATATTGCCCTACAGGGGGTGCTATTCTGGCCCTGATAACCTAACCACAGACCACCCACCCTGATAAGAGCGACCCCGTCCGGAACCTTACCCTATATAAAAATGGCCCTAGTAAGCCCCTAGCCCCTAGGCCGCCGACTTCCAGGTGATATAGATCTATGTGTTTTTGACTCATTATAAAAGTATATTATAAGTATATCGCACCCCTCTGTGTATCACACCTATCGATAGCACAGCTATACCAATGACTTTTGTGGCCCTATTAGCTAGCGTTTGGTGTCCCTAACAGCCTGTCCCTGCTCCACACAGCAACCTCTCCCTACACTGGCAAAACACTGAATGTAAAATGGCGGCCAGATCAGGTTTATTTATAAGGTAGGGGGTATGTCCATGTGCTGAATTGGCTGTCCTGTTCCACCTGATGGGTCAAAGTTCTTCACAATGTAAAAGAATATGACGGGCGCGAATATCTCTATATGTTCGCAGAATTGCAAACACGCAAAGTTCGCCGCAAAACGACCGACGGGCGAACCGCGAGGCCATCTCTACAAATTAGTGTTTTGTTTTTTTTAACCTATCTACTATGTATAGCAGTGGTATATCACACCCAAAAATGGGTGAATATCACCCGAAAATGTAACAGACAAATTAGTGAATTTATTTAACCTGTATACTAGGTATAGCAGTTGTATATAACACCCAAAAATTGGTGAATTTCACCCGAAAATGTAACAGACCAATTAGTGAAATGACATAAAATAAAATATGTACAAATGAAAAAAAAAAGAAACTTGATTTATGAGGTGGAGTTCCATATGGAGTAGGAGTTTGAGGAGGCAGTGGACGAAGCGGTGTAGGTGGAAGCGGCAGTGGAGGAGGACGAGGTAGCCAACACGGGTTTTTGGTTTTAATTATTTTATTTTTTTATTAGGGTACACCCCGAAAGAGAAGGGAATATCAAAAATACAGCAATGAGCAATTGCGCTGTAGTATAACAATGGCTGGGTAAGGCCGGTATACATGTCTATTTTGCACAAGGTACGGACAAGTCCTGTGGGATCCATGCCTGGTTCATTTTAATGAACATGAGCTTGTCCACATTGGCTGTGGACAGACGGCTGCGCTTGTCTGTAATAACGCCCTCTGCTGTGCTAAACACACGTTCAGATAATACACTGGCTGCAGGGCAGGCCAGCACCTCCAAGGCGTAAAGGGCAAGCTCAGGCCATGTGCCCAATTTGGAGACCCAGAAGTTGAAGGGGGCAGACCTGTCATTCAGTACGTGTAGGCGTGTGCACACATACTGCTCCACCATGTTGGTGAAATACTGCCTCCTGCTAAGACGTTCCATATCAGCTGGTGGTGCTGGTTGTTGTGGCATGCTGACAAAGCTTTTCCACATTTCGGCTATGCTAACCCTGCCTTCTGAGGTGCTGGCGGTACCTCAGCTGCGTTGGCGACCTCTTCCTCATCCTCTGCCTTCGCCTTGTGCTTTTACTGTGCCACCAGCAGCGCATTTACCAGCGTGCACTTGTACTCGCGCATCTTACGATCACGCTCCAGTGACAGAATTAAGAATGGTACGTTGTCCTTGTAACAGGGATCCAGCAGCGGGGCCACCCAGTAATCAGCACAAGTTAGAATGTGGGCAACTCGGTGGTCGTTGCGGAGACACTGCAGCATGTAATCGCTCATGTGTGCCAGGCTGCCCAGAAGCAATGACAAGCTGTCCTCTGTGGGAGGTGTATCGTCTGTGTCCTCTGTATCCCCCCAGCCACGCACCAGTGATGGCCATGAGCTGGTCTGGGTGCCACCCTGCTGTGAACAAGGTTCCTCCTCCTCCATCTCCTCCTCCTCATCCTCCACCTCGTCATCCTCCAGAACTGTGCCCTGGCTGGACAATTGTGTACCTGGCTTTTTGTGGGTGCAGGAACCCACCCTCGGAGCCACTTGTGAATGACTGGCCGGAAACCCTACAAAATGATCCCTCTTCTTCCTCCTCCTGTGCCACATCCTCTTCCATCATCGCCAGGAGAATTTTTTCAAGGAGGCATAGAAGTGGGATAGTAACACTGAGAACGGTGTTATCAGCACTGGCCATGTTGGTGGAGTACTTGAAACAGCGCAACAAGGAACACAGGTCTCGCATGGAGGCCCAGTCATTGGTGGTGAAGTGGTGCTGTTCCACAGAGCGACTCACCCGTGCGTGCTGCAGCTGAAACTCCACTATCGCCTGCTGCTGCTCGCACAGGTTGGCCAGCATGTTCAATGTGGGGTTCCACCTTGTTGGCACGTCGCATATGAGGCGGTGAGCGGGAAGGCCGAAGTTACGCTGCAACGCTGACAGGCGAGCAGCAGCAGGGTGAGAACGCCAAAATTGCGCACAGACAGCCTGCACTTTATCCAGCAGCTCTGACATATCGTGATAATTTTTAAGGAACCTCTGCACCACCAAATTCAGCACATGCGCCAGGCAAGGGATGTGCGTCAAACTGGCTAGTCCCAGAGCTGCTACGAGATTTCGCCCATTATCGCACACCACCAAGCCGGGCTTGAGGCTCACAGGCACCAACCACTCATCGGTCTGTTGTTCAAGGCCCGTCCACAGCTCCTGCGCGGTGTGGGTTTTTCCCCCTAAACAGATAAGTTTTAAAACTGCCTGCTGTCGTTTACCCCTGGCTGTGCTGAAGTTGGTGGTGAAGGTGTTACAATGACCGGATGAGGAGCCGGTAGAGGATGAGGAAGCGGAGTAGGAGGAGGAAGCAACAGGAGGCAAACTGAAGTGCCCTGCAATCCTCGGTGGTGGAAGGACATGCGCCAAACTGCTATCCGCCTCAGGCCCAGCCACCACTGCATTTACCAAGTGTGCTGTTATGGATATATAACTTCCCTGACCGTGCTTACTGGTCCACGTATCCGTAGTTAGGTGCACCTTGCCAAAGATGGCGTTGCGCAGTGCACACCTGATTTTGTCCCCCACTTGGTTGTGCAGGAAGGGATGGCACGCCTGGAAAAGTAGTGGCGACTGGGCACGACATACTGTGGGACAGCCACAGCCATAAGGCTTTAAAAACTCTCCAACTCCACCAGACTGAATGAGAGCATTTCAAAGGCCAGTCATTTTGAAATGCTGGCATTCAGGGCCAGGGATCGCGGGTGGGTAGGGGGGTACTTCCTCTTCCGCTCCAGTGTTTGGGAGATGGAGAGCTGAACACTTCCGTTGGACATTGTGGAGATGCTCGGTGACCCAGATTGTGGTGTTGCTGGCAGATCCTCTGTTTGCGGGGTGGCAGGTGGCACTGTCACTCCAGAGGTGGATGAAGAGGCCGCAACGGCAGCCGAAGAGGAAGCAGGAGGAAACCAGAGTCCTGTCTTGGTTTTTGAGGTGTCTATTCCACTGCAGCTCGTGCTTTGCACTTAGATGCCTGGTCATGCAGGTTGTGCTCAGGTTGAGAATGTTTATGCCTCGCTTCAGGCTCTGATTGCACAGCGTGCAAACCACTTGTGTCTTGTCGTCAGCACATTGTCTGAAGAACTGCCATGCCAGGGAACTCCTTGGAGCTGGCTTTGGCGGTGGGCAGTAGCAGGCTTACTGTCTAGGTTTACGGCCGCTCTGCTTTTGCACACTGCTCCCTCTTCTGCTGTGCTGGTGGCTCTGTGCGACCACCGCCTCTTCCTTCGAACTACACAGGTCACTCGCATGACCTTGATTCCATGTGGGGTCGAGGACCTCATCGTCCTCCACATCATCTTCCACCCAGTCTTCACCCCTGCCCTCCTTGTCGGTCTGCACACTTTCGAAAGCCCCTGCAGTTTGCACCTGTGTTTCTTCATCATCCGAGAGGTGCTGTGATGGTCCTCCCATGTACTCATCTTGAAACATAAGTGGTTGGGCATCGGTGCACTCAATCTCTTCCACTTCTGGGGCAGGGCTAGGTGGATGGCACTGGGAAACCCTGCTAACAGAGTCATCAAAAAGCAGAAGAGACTGCTGCATGACTTGGGGTTTAGACTGCTTGGCTGATTTGCAAGGGGGTAAGGTAAAAGACTGATGGACATTGTCTGCAGGTACCAACTCTGATCTTTCAGCAGGAGACTGGGTGGAAGACAATGTGAAGGAACAGGAAGCACTGTCAGCAACCCAATCTACTATTGCCCGTACTTTTTCTGGCCTCGCCATTCGTAGAGTCGCATTACACATCAGGCCCGACCAAATACCGCTGCAGGTTCTGTTGCCTACTCGCACCTGAGAAAGGGGTTTCACTTGTGCGTGTAGCTGGCACAGATCGACCACGTCCTTTCCCTGCAACAGGAGCTCCACCAGCAGCACCACGACCGAGGCCACGTCTCTTATTTGACGCTCTCCTCATATTTCTAAAATTTTGGATCTTGCCCAAAATGGCTGTTCTAATAGCAGAATAGAACAACTGTATCTAAATGGTGTATCTTACACGTACAGATGCAGACTAGGCCACAATTTAAGATTTTCCAAATGGGTGTTTTTTTAATAACAGAATAGAACAAAAGTATCTAAAGGGTGTACCTCACAATGACATATTCAGCAAAGGCTGAAAAATAAAGATTTTTGCCCTAAATGGGTGTTTTTTTAAAAGCAGAATAGACCAACAGTATGTAAAGGGTGTATCTCACAATAACAGATGCAGTAAAGGCTGCAATAATAAGTATATTGCCCAAAAAGGGTGTTTTTTTACTAACAGAATATGACAGCAGTATATAACGCTTGAATTTCACACGTGCAGATGCAGCAGGGGCTGTAAAATTTTAGATTTTGCCCAAAAATTTAGTTTTTTAAAACCCAGAAACTTATAGCTGTATTTATAGCTTAAATTGCACACTGACTAATGCGGCAGAGGCCCCAGATGGAGGATATTGCCAAAAATGGGTGTTTTTTTTCAAAGCCAGAAAATTATTGAAGTTTGTTTTTAACAATAACAGATGCAGCAAAGGCTGCAATATTAAGAATTTTGCCCAAAAAGGGTTCTTTTTCTCTGTCACCGGGCTTAGGGCAGGGTAAAAAGATTGTGCAGTGCACCCACACAACAAAATCTATGTAGATCGCTAAGTTTAATTGGAGTTCTGAATAAAGATTCTGTCCTATTCTCTCCCTCACAGCAGCAGCATCCTATACCTACACTAAGCACAGCAGAGTGACGTGCAGCGCTACGCCATTAGTAGGCATGGCTGTGATGGCTTCTAAGGGCACACGGTTAAATGCTTGTTGATTGGCTGCTCTGCAGCCTTTCAAAAAGCGCCAAGAAATTGCCGAACACCGAACCCAAACCCAAACTTTTACTGAAATGTCCGGGGTCCAAAAATCCTAAAGTTCGGTACGAACCCAAACTTTACAGTTCGGGTTCGCTCAACCCTACACACCAGTAAAAATTATTTGTTCCAATAGCGTTTTTCACTATCTGTAGCTGAGGTAACGCAGCAAAACTGCAAACAAATGCTGAACTACCCAAATGCATTATATAGAAAGTATATTATTGGTATATAACACCCCTGCTTCAATCAGTTTTTTTGGGGGGCAACTGGTATATCACACCAGTAGAAATTATTTGTTCCAATAGCGTTTGTCACTCTGTGTAGCTGAGGTAACGCAGCAAAACTGCAAACAAATGCTGTACTTCCCAAATGCACTATATAGAAAGTGTATATTATTGGTATATCACACCCCTTCTTCAATCATTTTTTTTTGTGGGGGCAATTGGTATATCACACCAGTATAAATTACAGTATTTGTTCCAATAGCGTTTGGCACTCTGCGTAGCTGCAGTATCGCAGCAGAACTGCACACAACTGCTGCACCATACAAATGCACTATAATATACTTTCTTTGTTAGAAAGTATATTATAAGAATATTACACCCCTCAGTAAGTCACACCTATCAATAGCACACCTATACCAGTCCTTAAAGGGACTTTTGTGGCCCTAATAGCTAGTGTTTGGTGTCCCTAAAAGTCTGTACCTGCTCCACACAGCAACCTCTCTCTACAATGGCATAAGACTGAATGTAAAATGGCAGCCAGATCCGGTTTATTTATAAGGTAGGGGGTATGTCCATGTGCTGAAATGTCTCAATTGGCTGCTCTGTACCACCTCATGGATGTGTCATGGGTCAACGTTCTTCACAATGTAAAAGAATATGGCACCCGAGGACATCGTTATATGTTCGCCCATTCGGCGAACCGCGAATGAGCAAAGTTTGCCGCGAAACGACCGCCGGGCGAACCACAAGGCCATCTTTACTCGCAGGGCATGGATGGGCAGGGATGTAATATTACCACTTTACAAAGCGTTGGTGCGGCCTCATCTGGAATATGCAGTTCAGTTCTGGGCACCAGTCCACAGAAAGGACGCTCTGCAGCTGGAAAAAGTACAGAGGACAGCGACTAAACTGATAAGGGGCATGGAGGGTCTTAGTTATGAAGAAAGATTAAAAGAATTAAATTTATTTAGTCTTGAGAAGAGACGTCTAAGGGGGGACATTATTAACCTATACAAATATTTAAATGGACCACACAAAAAATATGGATAAAAACTGTTCCATGTAAAATGCCCTCAAACGACAAGGGGGCACTGCCTCCGACTGGAGAAGAAAAAGTTCAGTCTCCAGAAGCTTCGTTATTGTAAGAACTGTAAATCTTTGGAATAGACTTCCTCAGGACGTGTTCACAGAAGGAACATTGGACAGTTTAAAAAAGAGTTTAGATGAAATAAAAGTAAACAACATTAATGCTTATGAAAACGTGTAGAAGTCTGAGTCTCATTTTCTTCTGGGATTCGCGTTTCCACCTATCCCTAGGTTGAACTTGATGGACTTATGTCTTTTTTTCAACCGTATTAACTACAATATGTAACTATGTAATTATCATGTAATGTTATTTTATTGGAATATTTAGAACATTTTAGAACATTACCAGGACCTAACTCTTTATACACTTTTATTTTATTATTTAATAAAAAAGTAAGTGTATTTTATACTTTGTAACCATAATACACTGCCATAGATGACCTCTATAGTCTACACACCTCAACGTTAATTTACCACCAGTAGTATAAAAATTGAAAATATATTCTAGCACTGTAGCTTTGCGTTATAAAGTCTACAAATCACCACACACTTGCTTACTATGTCATTACTGTCTTCAGCTGTCACCTTTTTCTGTGATCTGCTTTTCAAAGGAACTTATAATTAGTAGTGACAGAACTACACAAAAGACAAAAGTATTGTAACGCATTAACCACTCACAGGCATTTCTGATTGAATTAAGCAAAGCACAGTCAAACTGTTTTCTGAAACACTAATAATTAAAACTAGATAATAATCCTTAGTATCTCTTCATAACGGACAACTATAACCTCTTAATGACAAAGCTGGTGTCTCTGCTGAATAAGGAGTTCACATAGTGACAATACATTGCATTTTACTTCATTGCCTGTGCAATACAGGATAGCTTTGGGACACTTCAAAATAATTTAGACATCAAACAGATTAGAAAAGGGATATTCAGTGGCATGGAAAGTACCCTATGTGCACAATGAACACATACAACAAGGTTGAATTTTTTTTGTGCAAACATAGACCCTGGTGACTCATCATCATCATCATCATCATCATCAGAAGTTGCAGTGAGAATGAAATGATTATCACCTATTTAAGAATGGTTATGTCTATATTATATGTATAGTGTGTGTACAAGTAGTACATGTATCACTTGTAATGCTTCAAGGGGTTATCTCAGGAAAGGTATGACTTATTATTACAATCTACATGCAATAAAAATATTGTCTCTGGTAGCGCCCCCTGCTGTTTAATCTACTGGTCCACCTTCTCCTGCATTCAGTGGTGGACTGACATGCTCAGTAGCTTTCCTGCTTCCTTCCCCTCCTCTCAGTGCTGGCAAAGCGATCTCATAGAGAAGGAGGGAAAGCGGTCAAGACACCTTTAATTCATCCCTAATTCTAAATTGCTAGAAATATATAGCTAAATATCTAGACTGCGGTAAAGGAAATTGTGGGGACATTATATATTATATTGGTTTCTGGGGCTATATGAGAGGGACTCTTTTCAATACAGGGAGGACAGGGTTAACAAGAGCTAAATGCAATGCATCCTGGTAAATACAGATGTTTGCCTCATGTGAGCTGATGCCCACCCACAGAAAGGAAATAAAATCCTCCAGTTGACTAAGTAAAAGACTTTTAAAAAATAGCTTTAAATTTGTGGGTGACCCCTTTAAGTCTTAGGACTCATGTACACAGCTGTGGTAGAGCTCTTCATAAAATACAAGTTGAATGGGGTCATGATATAGACTCATAGAAGTCTCGGGTCCCATACTATTGCACTACATGCCTCTTCATATCTTCAACTTCATATTTAACTCATATAGGGTCATACAAAGTTTTTGTTCTGTTAGACATGCAAATGGACACAAAAAATAGTGACATGTTCCATCAAATGTATTCTGGTGTTACCTATTTAATATAGTCCTGTATGGAGTCCTGTATGGAGGTTGCTGCCCTGTAACACAGACATAGGGACTAGAGTTGAGCGAACACCTGGATGTTCGGGTTCGAGAAGTTCGGCCGAACTTCCCGTAAATGTTCGGGTTCGGGATCCGAACCCGATCCGAACTTCGTCCCGAACCCCATTGAAGTCAATGGGGACCCGAACTTTTGGGCACTAAAAAGGCTGTAAAACAGCCCAGGAAAGAGCTAGAGGGCTGCAAAAGGCAGCAACATGTAGGTAAATCCCCTGCAAACAAATGTGGATAGGGAAATGAATTAAAATTAAAAAAATAAAAATGAACCAATATCAATTGGACAGAGGTCCCATAGCAGAGAATCTGGCTTCACGTCAGCAGAGAATCAGTCTCTTCATGCCATAGCAAAGAATCTGGCTTCATGTCAGCAGAGAATCAGTCTCTTCATGCCATAGCAGAGAATCTGGCCTTATGTCAGCGCAGAATCTGTCTTCATGTCATAGCAGAGAATCAGGCTTCACGTCACCCACCACTGGAACAGGCCACTGTCACACATTTAGGCCCCAGCACCCAGACAGAGGAGAGCGGTCCCGTAACAGAGAATCTGGCCTTATGTCAGCGCAGAATCTGTCTTCATGTCATAGCAGAGAATCAGGCTTCACGTCACCCACCACTGGAACAGGCCACTGTCACACATTTAGGCCCCGGCACCCAGGCAGAGGAGAGAGGTCCCGTAACAGAGAATCTGGCCTTATGTCAGCGCAGAATCTGTCTTCATGTCATAGCAGAGAATCAGGCTTCACGTCACCCACCACTGGAACAGGCCACTGTCACACATTTAGGCCCAGGCACCCAGGCAGAGGAGAGAGGTCCCGTAACAGAGAATCTGGCCTTATGTCAGCGCAGAATCTGTATTCATGTCATAGCAGAGAATCAGGCTTCACGTCACCCACCACTGGAACAGGCCACTGTCACACATTTAGGCCCCGGCACCCAGATAGAGGAGAGGTTCATTCAACTTTGGGTTGCCCCGCAATATAATGGTAAAATGAAATTAAAAATAGTATTGAATGAGGAAGTGCCCTGGAGTAGAATAATATATTGTTAAGGGGAGGTAGTTAATATCTAATCTGCACAAGGGATGGACAGGTCCTGTGGGATCCATGCCTGGTTCATTTTTATGAACGTCAGCTTGTCCACATTGGCTGTAGACAGGCGGCTGCGTTTGTCTGTAATGACGCCCCCTGCCGTGCTGAATACACGTTCAGACAAAACGCTGGCCGCCGGGCAGGCCAGCACCTCCAAGGCATAAAAGGCTAGCTCTGGCCACGTGGACAATTTGGAGACCCAGAAGTTGAATGGGGCCGAACCATCAGTCAGTACGTGGAGGGGTGTGCACAGGTACTGTTCCACCATGTTAGTGAAATGTTACCTCCTGCTAACACGTTCCGTATCAGGTGGTGGTGCACTTAGCTGTGGCGTGTTGACAAAACTTTTCCACATCTCTGCCATGCTAACCCTGCCCTCAGAGGAGCTGGGCGTGACACAGCTGCGTTGGCGACCTCTTGCTCCTCCTCTGCCTTCGCCTTGGGCTTCCACTGGTTCCCCTGTGACATTTGGGAATGCTCTCAGTAGCGCGTCTACCAACGTGCGCTTGTACTCGCGCATCTTCCTATCATGCTCCAGTGTAGGAAGTAAGGTGGGCACATTGTCTTTGTACCGGGGATCCAGCAGGGAGGCAACCCAGTAGTCCGCACACGTTAAAATGTGGGCAACTCTGCTGTCGTTGCGCAGGCACTGCAGCATGTAGTCGCTCATGTGTGCCAGGATGCCCAGAGGTAAGGACAAGCTGTCCTCTGTGGGAGGCGTATCGTCATCGTCCTGTGTTTCCCCCCAGCCACGCACCAGTGATGGGCCCGAGCTGCTTTGGGTGCCACCCCGCTGTGAACATGCTTCATCCTCATCCTCCTCCACCTCCTCCTCATCCTCGTCCTCCTCGTCCTCCAGTAGTGGGCCCTGTCTGGCCACATTTGTACCTGGCCTCTGCTGTTGCAAAAAAACTCCCTCTGAGTCACTTTGAAGAGACTGGCCTGAAAGTGCTAAAAATGACCCCTCTTCCTCCTCTTCCTCCTGGGCCACCTCCTCTTCCATCATCGCCCTAAGTGTTTTCTCAAGGAGACATAGAAGTGGTATTGTAACGCTGATAACGGCGTCATCGCCACTGGCCATGTTGGTGGAGTACTCGAAACAGCGCAACAGGGCACACAGGTCTCGCATGGAGGCCCAGTCATTGGTGGTGAAGTGGGTCTGATCCACAGTGCGACTGACCCGTGCGTGCTGCAGCTGAAACTCCACTATGACCTGCTGCTGCTCGCACAGTCTGTCCAGCATATGCAAGGTGGAGTTCCACCTGGTGGGCACGTCGCATATGAGGCGGTGAGCGGGAAGGCCGAAGTTACGCTGTAGCGCAGACAGGCGAGCAGCGGCAGGGGGTGAACGCCGGAAGCGCGAACAGACGGCCCGCACTTTATGCAGCAGCTCTGACATGCCGGGGTAGTTGCGAATGAACTTCTGCACCACCAAATTCAGCACATACGCCAGGCAAGGGATGTGCGTCAAACCGGCTAGTCCCAGAGCTGCAACGAGATTTCGCCCATTATCGCACACCACCAGGCCGGGCTTGAGGCTCACCGGCAGCAACCACTCGTCGGTCTGTTGTTCTATACCCCGCCACAACTCCTGTGCGGTGTGGGGCCTGTCCCCCAAACATATGAGTTTCAGAATGGCCTGCTGACGTTTACCCCGTGCTGTGCTGAAGTTGGTGGTGAAGGTGTGTGGCTGACTGGATGAGCAGGTGGAAGAAGAGGAGGAGGAAGCTGAGTAGGAGGAGGAGGAGACAGGAGGCAAAGAATGTTGCCCTGCGATCCTTGGCGGCGGAAGGACGTGCGCCAAACAGCTCTCTGCCTGGGGCCCAGCCGCCACTACATTTACCCAGTGTGCAGTTAGGGAGATATAGCGTCCCTGGCCGTGCTTACTGGTCCACGTATCTGTGGTTAGGTGGACCTTGACACAGATGGCGTTGCGCAGTGCACACTTGATTTTATCGGACACTTGTTTCTGCAGGGAAGGCACGGCTCTCTTGGAGAAGTAGTGGCGGCTGGGAACAACATACTGTGGGACAGCAAGTGACATGAGCTGTTTGAAGCTGTGTGTGTCCACCAGCCTAAATGACAGCATTTCATAGGCCAGTAGTTTAGAAATGCTGGCATTCAGGGCCAGGGATCGAGGGTGGCTAGGTGGGAATTTACGCTTTCTCTCAAATGTTTGTGAGATGGAGAGCTGAACGCTGCCTTGTGACATGGTTGAGATGCTTGGTGACGCAGGTGGTGGTGTTGGTGGTACATCCCATGTTTGCTGGGCGGCAGGTGCCAACGTTCCTCCAGAGGCGGAGGAAGAGGCCGAGACGGCGGCAGCAGCAGCAGAAGAGGACAAGGCGGCGGCAGCAGCAGAAGAGGCCGAGGCGGCAGCAGCAGAAGAGGTAGCAGGGGGAGCCTGAGTGACTTCCTTGTTTTTAAGGTGTTTACTCCACTGCAGTTCATGCTTTGCATGCAGGTGCCTGGTCATGCAGGTTGTGCTAAGGTTCAGAACGTTAATGCCTCACTTCAGGCTCTGATGGCACAGCGTGCAAACCACTCGGGTCTTGTCGTCAGCACATTGTTTGAAGAAGTGCCATGCCAGGGAACTCCTTGAAGCTGCCTTTGGGGTGCTCGGTCCCAGATGGCGGCGGTCAGTAGCAGGCGGAGTCTCTTGGCGGCGGGTGTTCTGATTTTGCCCACTGCTCCCTCTTTTGCTACGCTGTTGGCTCGGTCTCACCACTGCCTCTTCCTCCGAACTGTGAAAGTTAGTGGCACGACCTTCATTCCATGTGGGGTCTAGGACCTCATCGTCCCCTGCATCGTCTTCCACCCAGTCTTGATCCCTGACCTCCTGTTCAGTCTGCACACTGCAGAAAGACGCAGCAGTTGGCACCTGTGTTTCGTCATCATCAGAGACGTGCTGAGGTGGTATTCCCATGTCCTCATCATCGGGAAAAATAAGTGGTTGTGCGTTAGTGCATTCTATCTCTTCCACCCCTGGGGAAGGGCTAGGTGGATGCCCTTTGGAAACCCTGGCAGCAGAGTCTTCAAACAGCATAAGAGACTGCTGCATAACTTGAGGCTCAGACAGTTTCCCTGATATGCATGGGGGTGATGTGACAGACCGATGGGCTTGGTTTTCATGCGCCATCTGTGCGCTTTCTGCAGAAGACTGGGTGGGAGATAATAAAAAAAAATAAGATAAAAAAAAGTGTGCTTTTACGGTCACTACAAATAACTTGACCAGCTAAAACAGTGCAGATTTGGTTGAATAGAGATGTGAGACCTGTTTTTTTTTGCGCTGTGTGACAGGTATAGGTTTAATCACAGAATCACACTTCTATCAGCACGCTAGCGTGTGTCTTAGGTTTTTCTGAATGACACTATCAATACCTTCAATGTAAGATTTTCTTTTTGGGATAGATTTCAAGTAGGCCTCAAATACCAGAAACTAGTTATTTTGAGAATGGCAAATTTGGGAATGCGTTTTCAACCCAGAACAAAAAGTGTGCTTTTACGGTCACTACAAATAACTTGACCAGCTAAAACAGTGCAGATTTGGTTGAATGGAGATGTGAGACCTGTTTTTTTTTGCGCTGTGTGACAGGTATAGGTTTAATCACAGAATCACACTTCTATCAGCATGCTAGCGTGTGTCTTAGGTTTTTCTGAATGACACTATCAATACCTTCAATGTAAGATTTTCTTTTTGGGATAGATTTCAAGTAGGCCTCAAATACCAGAAACTAGTTATTTTGAGAATGACAAATTTGGGAATGCTTTTTCAACCCAGAAAAAAAAGTGTGCTTTTACGGTCAATACAAATAACTTGACCAGCTAAAACAGTACAGATTTGGTTGAATAGAAATGTCAGGTCTATTTTTTAGGCGCTGGGTGACAGGCTCAACTTGCCCCTGATGTAATATATGGCCAAAAAATAACCACACTGTTGATGGTTAAATGCACTTGGGTGACACAGGCTCAGCCTGCACCAGATGTAGTATATGGCCAAAAAATAATCAGACTGTTGATGGTTAAATGCACTTGGGTGACACAGGCTCAGCCTGCAGCTGATGTAGGATATAGCACAAAATAACCACACTATCGATGGTTAAATACACTTGGGTGACACAGGCTCAGCCTGCAGCTGATGTAGTATATGGCCAAAAAATAATCAGACTGTTGATGGTTAAATGCACTTGGGTGACACAGGCTCAGCCTGCAGCTGATGTAGTATATGGCCAAAAAATAACCAGACTGTTGATGGTTAAATGCACTTCGGTGACACAGGCTCAGCCTGCAGCTGATGTAGGATATAGCACAAAATAACCACACTATCGATGGTTAAATACACTTGGTGATAGCTCGTGCTGGCGCACCACAAGTCACAAAATGGCCGCCGATCACCCCAGAAAAAAAGTGATCTAAAAACGCTCTGGGCAGCCTCAAAAAAGTGAGCAAGTCAATAATAGCACTTCAATGATCCACAGCTGCAGATCGATCACAGAATGAAGTCTTTTGGAGGAGTTAATCTGCCTAATCTCGCCCTAACGTCGCAGCTGCAACCTCTCCCTATACTGATCATAGCAGAGTGACGTGCGGCGCTACGTGACTCCAGCTTAAATAGAGGCTGGGTCACATGGTGCACTGGCCAATCACAGCCATGCCAATAGTAGGCATGGCTGTGATGGCCTCTTGGGCCAAGTAGTATGACGCTTGTTGATTGGCTGCTTTGCAGCCTTTCAAAAAGCACCAAGAAAGCGCCGAACACCGAACCCGAACTTTTACGAAAATGTTCGGGTTCGGGTCCGTGTCACGGACACCCCAAAATTCGGTACGAACCCGAACTATACAGTTCGGGTTCGCTCATCCCTAATAGGGACACATTATAGAGAAAGCTGTGTGTCTCTATGTGCAACCACAAAATACAGAGGATAAAGTGTCACGAATAATGGGGAGGGGAGGGACACCAGAATAACAACAGAAGGGGAAAGACAAAGAACCAGGCCTCAAGGCTAGGTAGAGGGGAACGGACACCTCCTAGGAAACCTCTAAACCTGGCCCTGTCTCCTGTCAGTATGTATAGACCATGAAGGTGGGAAATTACATACGCCGACACCTAAACCCTAGGAGCCCTGAAAATCCCTAAAGGTAGTGACAGGGAATGAGACAATTGGTTCCTTCCCAGGTGATAGGGAATGCAGTCATGACCACAAGCTGCACCTGACAAGAGGTGTGGTCATTACCAAACAACAACACTGAGAATCAAGAGACTGTCAGTTAACCCCATGTGCAGCCAGTCTCCCCGATCTTCTAACCTCTGAAACGGGAGGTACTGTGACAGTACCCCACTTCTACGGGTGACCTCCGAACACCTAGGACCAACCTTATCCGGATTAGCCCTGTGAAAGGCTTTCACAAGGCGACTGGCATTAACATCAGCCGCTGGAACCCACATTCTCTCCTCTGGACCGTAACCCTTCCAGTGAACAAGATACTGGAGGGATCTATGGAGAATTCGGGTGTCCACTATCCTGGTGTAAAATTCTAGATTACCATCAACCAAGACAGGAGGGGGTGGCAGGGAGGACAGTTCAGCAGGTTCGACATATCTCTTCAGTAATGATTTGTGGAAAACATTACGATTCTTTAAAGCCTGCGGAAGTTCAAGACGAAAGGCTACTGGGTTAATAATGGCAGAGATCTTGTATGGACCAATAAATCTTGGGCCCAACTTACAAGAAGGTACTTTCAACTTAATGTTTCTTGTGAGCAGTCACAGAGAATCACCCACTCTCAGGTCCGGACAACTCATACATCTCTTGCCAGCCATTCGTATTTACTTTTTGCCCATCTTTTTCATATTATTTTGAATTTTCCGCCAAATAGATGACAAAGAAGAGGAAAAAAATTTCCTCTTCATGTATACCAGAAGTCTCAGAACCAGAAAATGTGCCAAACTGCGGATGGAACCCATATGCCCCAAAAAAGGGCGACTTATCAGTGGACTCCTGCCTATGGTTATTTATAGCAAACTCGGCCAAAGACAAATAAGACCACTCCTCCTGATTCTCGGAGACAAAACATCTTAAATAAGTCTCCAGATTCTGGTTAGTGTACTCAGTCTGTCCGTTCGACTGAGGGTAAAAGGCTGAAGAGAAGGACAAGTGTACCCCCAGGCGAGTACAGAACACTTTCCATCAGAGGGAATACCATGTAGCTTCACGATGCTGTCAACAAACACTTGTGCGAGAGTTTTAGCATTAGGTAGCCCTGGTAATGCTATAAAGTGCAACATCTTACTGAAGCAATCAAAAACCACCAGAATCACAGTTTTTCCTGAGGAATTCGGCAAATCTGTGATAAAGTCCATGGACAAATGAGTCCAAGGTCTGGACGGGATAGACAACGGAAGTAGAGATCCTGAAGGCCGAGTATATTTCACCTTAGCACGTGCATAGGTACTACAGGCTGACACATAGCCCTCCACACACTTAAACCCCGGCCACCAGAATCTACGAGAGATGAGATCAACCGTGGATCTGCTCCCAGGGTGTCCTGTAAGAACTGTACAGTGATGTTCCTCGAACACCTTGTGCCGTAATTCAGAAGGAACAAACAACTTCCCTGGAGGACAAGAATCCGGTGCATCTCCCTGGGCCTCCAACACCTCTGCCTCAAGGTCGGGATATAGGGCGTAAATTACTACCCCTTCAGACAATATAGGACCAGGATCTTCCGAATCCCCCCCCCCCCCCCCCGCAGGAATGCTACGCAACATGGCATCCGCCTTGACGTTCTTAATCCCAGGTGCTAGGTGACAATGAAATTAAATCTGGTAAAAAACCACGACCATCTGGCCTGCCTAGGTTTCAGATGTTTAGCCGACTCCAGGTAAGCCAGATTTTTGTGATTGGTAATTACCATAATAGGATGAATCGCTCCTTCCAACCAATGATGCCATTTCTCAAAAGCCAACTTTATGGCCAGCAATTCTCTATTGCCTACACCATATTTTCTTTCAGCAGTAGAGAGTTTCTTAGAGAAGAAATCACATGGGCACCATTAACTAGGTGAAGGACCTTGCGACAAGACTGCTCCTATCCCCACCTTGGATGCGTCAACCTCCACAATAAATGGCCGTGACACATCCGGCTGCACCAGTATAGGAGCAGAAGCAAAACACCTCACTGCTGAAAAGGCTTGTAATGCCTCCTCCGACCAGACTGAGACATCCAAACCTTTCCTAGTCGTGTCCATTAAAAGTTTAACCACAGTCAAGTAGTTCAAAATAAATTTACGGTAGTTGGTGAACCCCAAAAATTGCATAAGCGCTTTCGAATTTTCGGGTCGATCCCAGTCCAAGACCGCACAGACCTTTTTAGGATCCATATGAAAACCTGAACATGAGAGTAGGTAACCCAGGAACTGTACTTCCAGAACTGCAAATACACACTTCTCCATCGTAGCATACAATTTATTCTCTCTTAGGATCTGTAACTGTCACGGCCTATTGTGCACGCTGTGACACTGTTGCCACACTTGCGGTTTCCCGTGGCAACGTGTTGCTGTGAGAGCATGCGGTGGCAGTGTCTCGGCCTTCTGGGTGATTGCCGTGACATGGATGCCACGCATGCTGTTGCCGGTGGGAGCGTACTTTGGTTTGCTTGTGTGTGCACTTCCCCTTTAAGTTGCTTCCTTCCTCTGTCTTGTGTTTTGTGAACACTGGGTTTATGTGTTTGTGGGTGTGGCTGCTTGGGCTATTTAGTCTCTGCTGGAAGCCTGTAGCTAGTGTTCCTCAAGGCTTGGTGTGTGCTGGTGGTTCACTGCTCCTGGCTTTACCATCTTTCCAGTGAGGGCCACCCTTGTGGTCATAGATGTTCTATGTCATCCCAGTGTCTCCTTCCCTTCCTGTCCCTATTTGTATAGAGTGGGTTATGTTCAGGGTGTTTGTATGTCTAGTTTGGTGTTTTATGTCTGGTGGTGTTTGGTGTCCAGCATGGTTGCTAGACATTCCCCTGTCTCATGTTTATTGCAGCTATGGGGGTCCTGGGTTCCTGTGTGGTTTGTGGTGTGTGCTGGGTCCTTTTATGTTGGTGTGGACAGCAGCACTAGTGCACGGGTTCTAGTCAGTGTGTCTGTGGCAGGTGAGTTATTGGTTTCAACCGTGTCTGAGGTGGATGCAGTGTTCAGTGTGGTTTCTCTGGGCTGTTTGGTGGCTCGTGCCCTGGTTCCTGTGTGTTGCTCCAGGGGCTGGCGGCAGTCTTAGAGAGACATCCTTGCTCTGACGCTGAATCTTCTTTCTTCCCCTTGTCCATGTCTCAGTGGTTTTGTCACTTGTGTTCTGTGCTGGCTGCATTCCTGTGGTGTGCTGGTTGGGAATGCTTGCTGGCAGCGACCTTGTGTGAACTGGGTCTGAGGTGGACTCAGTGTTCAGTGCGGTCTCTCTGAGCTGTACAGTGGCTGGCTGCCTGGTTTCTAGGTGGTTCCGGGGGCTGGCAGCAGTCTTTTAGAGACTTGCTTGCACTGACGCTGATCCTGTTACTTTCCCCTACCCCCCCGCCCTGTTGTTTTTTGGGTGTTCTGTTTAGTTCCCCTTTTTTTTGGGGGGGGGGCTTTGAGGGGTGGGAGTGTCATGGCCTATGGTGCACGCTGTGACACTGTTGCCAAACTTGCGGTTGCCCGCGGCAACCTGTTGCTGTAAGAGCATGCGGTGGCAGTGTCTCGGCCTTCTGGGTGATTGCCGTGACATGGATGCCACACATGCTGTTGCCAGTGGTAACGTGCTTTGGTTTGTTTGTGTGTGCACTTCCCCTTTAAGTGGCTTCCTTTCTCTGTCTGGTGTTGGAAGGGTTAACTCCCTTCCTTGTGTTTTGTGAACACTGGGTTTATGTGTTTGTGGGTGTGGCTGCTTGGGCTATTTAGTCTCTGCTGGAAGCCTGTAGCTAGTGTTCCTCAAGGCTTGGTGTGTGCTGGTTGTTCACTGCTCCTGGCTTTACCATCTTTCCAGTGAGGGCCACCCTTGTGGTCATAGATGTTCTATGTCATCCCGGTGTCTCCTTCCTTTCCTGTCTCTATTTGTATGGAGTGGGTTATGTTCAGGGTGTTTGTATGTCTAGTTTGGTGTTTTATGTCTGGTGGTGTTTGATGTCCAGAATGGTTGATAGACATTCCCCTGTCTCATGTTTATTGCAGCTATGGATCTCCTGGGTTCCTGTGTGGTTTGTGATGTGTGTTGTGTCCTTTTATGTTGGTGTGGACAGCAGCACTAGTGCACGGGTTCCAGTCAGTGTGTCTGTGGCAGGTAAGTGAGTTATTGGTTTCGCTTACCTGCCATTTCCATATGCTGTATGTGTACCCCTCTCCTTGTAGCTTGGCCGGTGGAGACTCCTGTTCGTCCGTGTTGTGGAGGAATAGGTCGTCTTTACCCTGCTCCTAGTCCAGGGATTTCCTGAGGGTTAGTAGGGCCCCGAGGTTCCGGAGTATGAGCCCTCCTACCATCTGTGTTGGCTCATATGGTTATGAGTCAGGGCCAGAATTAGGGACGCTGTAGGAGGTGACCTGCTCCCTTATTCCTCCACCTGGCCTTGTTGCTTCCAAGTTGCCTCCTCATTGTACGGTGGGGAGTTTCCCCCACTACCCACCGTGACAGTAACTTTTGTCTCACATGATCCTGATGAGTTTTCAGGTCTGGAGAATAAATTAGTATATCATCCAATATATCATCCAGATACACCACAACAAACCTGCCCACCAGATGATGAAAGATATCATTAATGAAATGTCGAAAAACCGCAGGGGCATTGGTTAACCCAAAAGGCATGACCATATTTTCAAAATGACCCTCAGGGGTATTAAAGGCCATCTTCCATTCGTCCCCCTCCTTGATCCTTACCAGATTATATGCCCCCCTCAAATCCAGCTTAGAGAACACCTTGGCACCGACAATCTGATTGAACAAATCTGGGATCAAAGGAAGGGGGTAAGGGTCACGGACAGTGATACGATTAAGCTCACGGAAATCCAGACATGGCCTAAGAGTTCCGTCCTTTTTCTTAACAAAGAAAATCCCTGCATCCACTGGGGATTTGGATGGTCTAATATGTCCCTTAGCCAAACTCCCAGTTATATACTCTCGCATGGCTGCTCTTTCGGGTTCAGAAAGATTATACAACCGAGATTTGGGCAATTTAGCTCTGGGAATAAGGTTGATGGGGCAATCATACTCACGATGTGGGGGGTAACTCCTGGTTTCCACTTTCAGAGAATACATCAGCAAAATCAGAAATAAACTAAGGTACAACTTTAGTGGTTACAACAGAAAGCAACATGCTAAGACAGTTGTCTATGCAATAATCACTCCAATCAAGAATCTGTCTCACTTGCCAATCGATGGTAGGATTATGTTTGCTTAACCATGGTAAACCTAGCACCAACGGAGCAGGCAGACCCTCCAGCACAAAACACAAGATGGATTCTTGATGAAAATCACCCACTTTTAAAAAGATGTCCTGCACAATTTGTGATAAAGTTTTTTGAGTGAGTGGAGCGGAATCAATTGCAAACACCAAAATATTTTTGTCTTATTTTGTCAAACTGGCCATCAACTAGGTAACCCCTGTTCCACTGTCAATAAACACCTCAATTCCCCTAGCGCCACCTCGGCAAACAGGAGAAATAGGGTACTACTGGTAAATGACAAAAGTAAATTCTCAGATTCCCTACCCACACCACCCAGTTGGTGTTGAGCGCGAATATTCGAATAACAATTTTTTTTGCGAATATCGCAACTTCGCTAATTCGCGAATATTTAGAATATAGTGCTATATATTCGCTATATCAAATATTCATGATTTTTTAACATCTGAAATCATGATTCCTCACTGCTTCTTGCTTGTGGGCCAATGAGTCATTGGAACACAAGCAACTTAAGCAGGAAGGAATCATGTTTTCATATGGAAATGCAAACAGAGAGCAATTTAGCTAATATATACACTCACCTAAAGAATTATTAGGAACATCATACTAATTTGGTGTTGGACCCCCTTTTGCCTTCAGAACTGGCTTAATTCTATGTGGCATTGATTCAACAAGGTGCTGATAGCATTCTTTAGAAATGTTGGCCCATATTGATAGGATAGCATCTTACAGTTGATGGAGATTTGAGGGATGCACATCCAGGGCACAAAGCTCCCGTTCCACCACATCCCAAAGATGCTCTATTGGGTTGAGATCTGGTGACTGTGGGGGCCAATACAAATTCTAACAGTCTATTCAGTAGGACTATCAGCTGTGTATCCACCTGACTTCTCCTCAACGCAACTGATGGTCCCAACCCCATTCATAAGGCAAGAAATCCCACTTATTAAATCTGACAGGGCACACCTGTGAAGTGAAAACCATTTCAGGGGACTACCTCTTGAAGCTCATCAAGAGAATGCCAAGAGTGTGCAAAGCAGTAATCAAAGCAAAAGGTGGCTACTTTGAAGAACCTAGAATATGACATATTTTCAGTTGTTTCACACTTGTTTGTTATGTATATAATTCCACATGTGTTAATTCATAGTTTTGATGCCTTCAGTGTGAATCTACAATTTTCATATTAGAGAAAACAGAGATTTTGAGCAGCTCTCACCTGCCAAGGATTCCACTGTTGTAGCACGGAACAACTCCTTCACCCGAATCAGGAGAAATACGGAGGTATGAAGAAAAAGAGGTTTTGTCCAGCTTATAGTTGTGGTAATCCAAAAGGCTTCTTTATTGAATATTCAGTATAAAATCCAGGTACAGAAAGCAGAGTCTACATGTGCCCGAAACATGTAGACTCTGCTTTCTGTACCTGGATTTTATACTGAATATTCAATAAAGAAGCCTTTTGGATTACCACAACTATAAGCTGGACAAAACCTCTTTTTCTTCATACAATTTTCATAGTCATGAAAATAAAGAAAACTCTTTGAATGAGAAGGCGTGTCCAAACTTTTGGTCTGTACTGTATATAGATTTAATTTTATGTCCATGAGCTACATCCGTATTTCATCCTTTTTCAAATGATTACTTAATACCTGGTGTGAGATGTACAAAATCTTCCGGTTACATCATACATCTCTACCTCGCTGAGATTGTATATATATTGTTATACACACAGCGCGGTACTGATGTATGATGTCACCGGATGATTTCATATGTTTCACGCACACATAAATATATATAGGTATTTTTGTTTATATTTACATAAACTGCAAACATCATTCAGTATTCCGGTCAAAGTCCCCGACCATTACATACATCCCCCACACAATTTGCATGGGATTCAAGATTATATATATATATGGATCCATGTATGTACAGTATGTGTGTATGTTCCACAAAAACAAAAAAACGCAACCATCAATTTCAACTAAACTTGGTATACACCTTGCTACCTGGAAAGAAATCTTGCGGGGGTCTCAGCTCTCTAGGACGTACCGTTCCCGAGATATTCCCAAAAAATGACCTGCATTATACAATACAAGCCTGCTAGCCTTTCACTTAAATCCTAACTGCCAACTGACGGGCGCTGTGGAGTTCACAGTTAAAGGGCCGGTCACCGTGAAAGTCACTGTTAAAGGGCCGGTCACCGTGAAAGTCACTGTTAAAGGGTGGTCACCATCAAAGTCACTGTTAAAGGGGCGGTCACCGTCAAAGTCACAGTTAAAGGGGAGACTTTACCCCTCCTTCTAATTATAAAGTGGCCGTGACAACTAAATCAACAGGGAGGGAAGGAGGGCTGGCAGCAGATCTTCAAAATGCGGCTTGGCAGACAGTATAATGCTGGCATCCATAAAAAATTATATACCCAACATAACACCATCCAATAACCCCTTATCTAATTTCCGAACTGTTGTTTGGTTTCCCTAAAGGTCAATAACCCAGCCACAATACCCTATAGGGCACCTTTCTAACAAATCCCCTGTTGCCTCATCCTACCTTGTAACTTAGACTGTTTACCCATCTATAACACTGGTTTTGGCATGTTATTTACCAACAAAATGAGGCAAATCCACTATTGGTATAATTCATAATCCCATGCAGATTCCTCCATATAGGAATTTGTTGATCTTTACCTTTGTTATGATTTCTGAGTTGTTTGTCTAAATTCTTAACATTATTACAGGTCAACCGGTTCCCTCCGTCCGCCACCACAAAATAAACAAAAAAAGATTAGAGGAGGTGTCTATGGAGGAGGAGGAGTGTGAGGAGCAGGCGGAGGGAGAAGATGAATGACCCTCAGAAAATATTGAGGCCACTTCACCCCCAGATGTTAGCGCTACGGAGAAACTTCCCAGCCACCAGATTCGGCCTTACCAGCTCCAGAAGAGGAGGAGGAAGAGGTGGTCTACACCCCCACCAGGAGGGTAAATATGTGCACACATTACTATAATTCGGTATACATAACATATTCACAAGCATCCCACGATCCCCCCACCACCCTGCATCTCCGGAGCTGCAATGCACATGTGTAATGAATCTGAAAAATAGCAGCCCTTAGTTAACATGGCTGCCTGTTTATCTGAGCAGCATTTGCACCCCGGTTCACAAACGTTTATGCCTGGGGGCAGGGTGTCTGTTGGTCCGTAATAGACTGTCTCTCTGCGTCAAGTCACGTCCCGCTGAGGCCTTGATGGCCGGCCGTGAAGTGGTTAAAAGTGGCAACAATGAGGGGACAACAGAAACTAGTATAATAGGAAAATAAAAAAAAGCGACATACTCTGTAAACTACCTAAAAACTATTAACTAACCAAATAAATAACATTATACTCTATCCGAACTATCACTAAGCAAACCAAAATATAATTAACGTAAAGATCTAAAGTTATAGTATTTAGATGTAAATAGGGAGTGTTTAAACACATACTACACACAATGCAATAATTGTCTTGTAAGTAACCGTAATTGAAATACATTTTTTTGTTTTTTTTTCAGTTGTGAACAAGTGCAGAAAGTACTTGGAAGAACTTAAAAAAAATTATAAAAAAGACATGAAAATGCTGCGGCAGCGAGTCAGTAAGAAAGAGAGGGAAATGGAGCAAAAGTACCTTCTCAGAATTAACCAAATGGACGAGCTATTATCGGAGCTCAAAAGGTTGCACTAGAGGAATGTTTTGTTATTATGTTTGTTATAAACACCGTCATAGGCGTGCGCACGCGGTGTGCCGGGTGTGCCTGGGCACATCCTAATCATCACCTCCGTGCTGCACTGCCATCTGCCAAGTGCCAACTCCTGATCCCACGCTTCACATACGCTTCAGGCGAGTGGTCTGAAGCCTATGAGACAGTAGAGCGCTAGAATGGATTTGCTCCAGGGAGGTATAATGATCGGAGGAAGAGGCGGAGTCTCATCATACAGGGGCGGGGCCTCAAGATGTGCAGGAGATTCAACAGAGCACGTTGGGGAGAGGAGCAGAAGAAGCTACAGGTCAGTATGTGGAGGAGAAGATTGACTATTACTGTATGTGTACTTGGGGGGCTTTTTGCAGGGGCTGAAGGGAGGAGGAATAATCCTTGTACTGGAGACTGTATGTTAGAGGGCTCTGAAGAGAGGGGGGTGAAGTGATATTATTAACATGGGGACTGTATGCTGGAGGGGCTGAAGCCAGAGAGAGTGATGTATTTTACATGAGACTGTATGCTGGAGGGGCTGAAGGCAGGAGGGGTGATATTATTTTACATGGGGACTGTATGCTGGAAGGGCTGAAGGCAGGGGGAGTTTTGTATTTTACATGGGACTGTATGCTGAAGGCAGGCGGCGAAGAGAGTGTTGTAGAAATATTAATAGTTGTAATCTGCTCGCATCAAACTTTGTGTAAAGAAATAGGTAAATCTCTCTTCCCTCAACCACAGTCAGAGACAGACCCAGGTGTTACCATCTTGATTGAATTCTTGCTGAGCAACTCCTCCCCGCCCTGCTCAGTCTGGTCCTTTTATTTACTCACAAAAGGTGTAAAAAAGGCTGGCCCAAGACAAGGATACAGGAAGTGATGACATGTCAAAGGACAGGGAGGGGCAATCAATGTGGCTGGACAGACAATGCACACACCCCATCCCTGTATAAGGAAGGATAAGTCATGTCCATTGTCTGACCAGCCAGGTGGCCGCCCACCCCCCATCACTGTCAGCATGGACCTCATTCAATACTGCTCAAAAGTGACCAGTATCTAATGAAGATCATTCTACTGGTTGTTATATTTTGAGATTATCTGCGAGACATTGCTACGGCTACGGCTATGTATCCAGAAAGGGATAGCGAAGCCGCAGCAGAGGTATAATATGTATCTCTCATTATGCAGACTTCACTTCTCTAATGTGTATAGACATTTGAAGGGAAGAAGCCCAGTGCATTGCACTTAGTGCTCACAAACCGGCAAACGCCCCCCTACACACTGAGAACACGTCTCCAAGCCCATGAGAAGGTTTTCATACTGACGGTTTTACCACTGGTCCCGATTCTACCCAAGTACCCTCTGCTAGAGCGTTCTTTGGCTAAATCCGACACAGGGAGACAGATGACAATCTATAAAAACACACACACACATCCTAAGATAAAATGTCCACATAATAAAATTTCCACAACAAGAGGAAGGGTGATAATATTTACATGGGACTGTATGCTGGAGGGGCTGAAGGCAGGGGGAGTTTTGTATTTTACATGGGACTGTATGTTGGAGGGGCTGAAGGCAAGGAGTGATGTATTTTACATGGGACTGTATGCTGGAGGGGTTAAAGAGCACCATAATTATTACTATTAGGGTCCATTCACACGTCCGTAGTGTTTTGCGGATCCACAATACACCCGGCCGGCACCCCCATAAAAACAGCCTATTCTTGTCCGCAGCTGCGGGTGTGATATACCCCTGCGCTAGCTAGTAGACAGGTAAAAACATTTCAGTAATTTGTCTGTTACATTCTCGGGTGAAATTCACCAATTTCTGGCTGTAATATACCACTGTTATATCTAGTAGACAAATAAAAACATTTCACTAATTTGTCTGTTACATTTTCAGGTAAAATTCACTAATTTTTGGCTGTGATATACCCCTGCTATACCTAGTAGACAGGTAAAAACATTTCACTAATTTGTCTGTTACATTCTCGGGGGAAATTCACCAAGAGATCGCAGAACAGGATCTGCAACTTCCAGCACAGGCAGCGATACCTCGGTTGGACCGTCACTTCATTTTTTAGCCAAGCGCCGCGGCAAAAGAAGAGCAACACCAGGAGAGCCGGCCGCCATCATAGGAGAAGCAGACGCACCGAGACTGACGAGATCGCAGGTACTGCCGAAAACGTAGTTGTTAATCTTTCAAGTAAAACTGTGAGTCCTGCGCAACTGAATTTACTGAAGAAAGGATTGTCCTTCAGCCCCACAGGGACGCTGGACACTTTCTCTCTGGACATTGATTTACAGCGGTTTTTCCGCAATATACGTCTTAAAGTACATTTCACTAAAAATGATGATGTAGGTGACACTGGGGGCGATTATGCTAGTTCTGAGGAGCTTTCAGATTCTCTAACATTGCAACAATTCTCATTAAGAATTAAAAGTAACTTCACACCACCGAAAATATACCATCCAGTTGAAACTTTTGCTAGTTTAGTTCAACGAGATGTTAATTCTCTACTCCAATATTGTAGACAAGGTTCTCTACAGATACGTAATAATTTAACTGTTGAAGAGAAACATGCACTGAATGGTATATTAGAGGATAAATCACTCATATTCAAGCCAGCTGATAAGGGGGGTGCCCTTGTGATTCTGGATAGGGAGTATTACATCACAGAGATTTTATGTCAATTGAATGATATTGAGACATATAAGATTTTACAGTCTGATCCGGTTTTTTCAATTAAGAATACACTACAGAAGATAGTGACTGAGGCGAGAGAGGATGGTATCATTGATAATAAATTAAGTGAATTTTTGATAAATCAGCATCCTATCACACCGGTGTTTTACACCCTCCCAAAAATTCATAAGTCTATGACAAGACCACCAGGACGCCCTATTGTGGCCTCCTCTGATTCGATCCTCTCTCCCCCAGCCATCTTTCTTGAGAAAGTTCTCACACCTTTGACCATGTTATCACCTTCTTACCTACGAGACACAGGGAATTTCTTGAGTGAAATTAGTCCCCTTCATTTAGATGGAGACTGCATACTTGTCACTTTCGATGTATGCAGCCTCTATACTTCTATCACCCACGAAAAAGGTTTAGAGGCAGCATCCAGATTATTAAATACTAGTCATTATACATCATCACAGAAGGATTTTTTTCTGACACTTAAAATTAGTGTTAGAGAAAAATTACTTTTTATTTCAAGACACTTTTTTTCAACAGTGCCGCGGGACCGCGATGGGATCGAACGTCGCACCGCCGTACGCAAACAGTTATATGTCATCGTTTGAGAGTGAATTCATTTATTCCAATATTCTTTATATTTAAAGCATTGCATATTTTGGCGTCGATTTATAGATGACGTGTTTTGCGTATGGCGAGGCGACGTTCGATCCCTCATGGAATTTAATAGTCATCTTAACTCCATTTGGAGTGAGCTTCAATTTACTATACATTTTGATTTTCAACAAATATCCTTTCTTGATACATGGGTGAAGCGTAAAGACGATGGTACAGTTTATACTGATTTATATATTAAGGATACAGATCGTAACAGTTTACTTACCTACACCAGTAGCCATCCCCCAGCAATCAAGAAGGCTATTCCTTTTTCGCAGTACCAAAGGGTTAAAAGGATCGTGACTGATATACCTGCGAAATTAGGTTGCAAGAAATGACGAATAAATTCCTCAATAGAGGCTATCCCACACACTTACTACAATCTCAAAAGAAAAAGTTAGATCAACCGCAGGGACAGAAAATCATTAAACCACCTCGTATTCCACTAGTAGTGAAGTATCATCCTTGGACATACAAAATGAGGGGCATAATTAACAAACACTGGCATATTATGTCCAGATCATATCCTCAAATAGAGATATTCCAAAATCCTCCAATGATGTGCTTTAAAAGAGCAGATAACATTTGCGACAAAATCATTAGAGCAGACATAGGTACTAACAAACCTATTGTTAGACAAACTACACTGGCTACCCCGCGTCAGGGCACATTTCCGTGTTTAAATTGTAACAACTGCTCGAGCGTCATTAGAGGCTCTACTTTGACTCACCCTCATTCTGGTGAACAAATCCCAATTAAAGGCATGTTCACATGTGATTGCAAAAATGTCATATATATTCTGAAATGTCCCTGCGGCTTAGTCTATGTAGGGGAAACCTCAATGCGGATAAAAGATAGATTAAGCAAGCATAAGTCCACCATCCGCACTGAGAATTTGTTGTTACCCCTACCACATCATTTTCACGAGAAACGCCATGCGATATCGCAGTTGCGGTTTCAAGTTATTGAAAGCGTATCATTACCTCGCCGAGGCGGTGATAGGAACAGTTTGCTTCTAAAGCGTGAGGCTTATTGGATCCACCGGTTACAACAAACGGTGGATCCAAAGGGGCTCAATCGCGAATATAATATCTCTAGTTTCACCTAGTTCTTGGTTGTATAATTTCTATTATAAAATATTCATATTATATTTGTCTTTTTTTCAGTGGACCTGATTCCTGAATCTTTCCAAATTTTTTCATTGCTATATCAACGTATTTATATTTATTTCTATGGTTTATAGCATCTTTCATTGTCTCACCTGTGTCAGCTCCCATGTGGGTGGAGATACACAGTATGATGTCATTTCCCTTTGTTTCGTTATTCCTCCTTCTTTCTGTGTATATAAGAGATGAGATAGGAGTTCATTGTATAGTCTGAAGAAAGCACGTGTGTGTGCTGAAACGCGTCACTATGTTCTCTAATATGTGACTGAATAAACGCATCATTGAATCACCATCGCGAGTGCCCGTCTTTTCTTCCTTACTGGTAAAATGAAGTCAGTAAAAATTCATTTTTATTTATAAAAAATACAAAATTTACCAAAATTGTTGAAAAAATTGCAAATTTCCAAGTTTCAATTTCTCTACTTCTATAATACATAGTACTACCTCCAAAAATAGTTATTACTTTACATTACCCATATTCTACTTCATGTTTGGATCATTTTGGGAATGATATTTTATATTTTGGGGATGTTACAAGGTTTAGAAGCAAATCTTGGATTTTTCAGAAATTTTCAAAAACCCAATTTTTAGGGACCAGTTCAGGTCTGAAGTCACTTTGTGAGGCTTACATAATAGAAACCACCCAAAAATGACCCCATTCTAGAAACTACTCCCCTCAAAGTATTTAAACCTGATTTTACAAACGTCATTAACCCTTTAGGTGTTCCACAAGAGTTAATGGCAAATGGAGATAACATTTCAGAATTTAGATTTTTTTGGCAAATTTTCAATTTTAATCCATTTTTTCCAGTAACAAAGCAAGGGTCAACAGCCAAACAAAAAGCTATATTTATTGCCCCGATTCTGTGGTTTGCAGAAACACCCCATATGTGGCCGTAAACTACTGTATGGGCACACAGTAGGGCGTAGAGGGAAAGGTGCGCTGTATGGTTTTTGGAAGGCAGATTTTGCTGGACTGATTTATTTACACCATGTCTCATTTGAAGCCCCCCTGATGCACCCCTAGATTAGAAACTCCATAAAAGTGACCCCATTTTGGAAACTACGGGATAAGCTGGCAGTTTTTTTGGGACTATTTTTAGGGTGCATATGATTTTTGGTTTATCTATATTACATTTTTGTGAGGCAAGGTTACCAGAAATAGAAATTCTAAAATTTCATCTCCATTTGCCAATAACTCTTGTGGAACACCTAAAGGGTTAATGACTTTTGTAAAATCAGTTTTTAATACCTTGAGGGGTGTAGTTTCTTAGATGGGGTCACTTTTGTGGAGTTTTTACTCTAGGGGTGCATCAGGGGGGCTTCAAATGGGACATGGTGCCAAAAAAAAGACCATCAAAATCTGCCTTCGACAAACCATACGGCGTTCCTTTCCTTCTGTGTCCTGCAGTTTGGTCATACAGCAGTTTACGACCACATATGGGGTGTTTCTGTAAACTGCAGTATGAGGGTAATAAATATTAAGTTTTGTTTGGCTGTTAACCCTTGCTTTGTTATTGGAAAAAAATGGATTAAAAATTGCTTTTTTTGCACCGTTTTTATTTTTTACCGTGTTCATCTGAGGGGTTGGGGGGGGTATTTTTATAGAGCAGATTCTTATGTATGCGGCGATACCTAATATGTCTACCTTTTTGTTATTTATTTATGTTTTACACTATATTATCTTTTTATAAACAAAAAAAAAACATTTTAGTATCTCCATAGTCTAGGGCCCCTTTCACACGGGCGAGTATTTCGCGCGGGTGCAGTGCGTGAAGTGAACGCATTGCACCCGCACTGAATCCTGACCCATTCATTTATATGGGGCTGTGCACATGAGCGTTGTTTTTCATGCATCACTTCTGCGTTGCGTGAAAATCGCAGCAGGGTCTATATTCTGCGTTTTTCACGCAACGCATGCCCCATAGAAGTGAATGGGGCTGCGTGAAAAACGCATTGCATCCGGATGTACTGCATTGCGTTGCGTTTTTCACGCAAGTAACTTAGCAACACTCATGGGATTTAAGACAGGAAGTAGGCATTTCTCTGCGTCTGTTTTGCGCCTGAGGGAGAAGTTGGCAGCATCAACTATTCAGCCCTTGCGGAGCCCAAACAGAGAAAAATGCCCAAAACGCCACACGTTATGGACGTCAAAAAGCTCATTGTCCTGGTGCAGGACAGGCCCTGCATCTGGGATCTTCGGTCTGGGGAGTACCAGGACCGTTATAAAAAGGACGCCGCCTGGGTGGAGGTTACCCAGGATCTGTTTGCCCCAATCTGGGAAAAAACCAAAGGCCAAAGTCGAAAGAATTTAAGTAAGTACACAATGTATACATGTTTGAGCCTTTCGGTACTCCCTAGTATATAGTCGTAGTTATACGTTAGTGTTCCTAGTATATAGTCGTAGTTATACGTTAGTGTTCCTAGTATATAGGCCTTGTTATACTATTTTTTCTGTCTACATTTTGAAATGTATACATGTTCCTTTCATGTCTTTGTATTACCAGTTGAAGAGGTCAAGAATTGTTGGCGGAGCTGCCGTGACCAGTTCCGCAAAGAGATGAAACAGCGTGGGCGGAGCGGGGCTGGTCCCCCCAAGAAAAGACCCTATCTTTTCCGGGAGCAGCTGATGTTCCTGCACGATGTCATGGATCTGCGTCTGTAAGTCCATTTTACTGAGACTGAAATGGTCATTGGAGTTGTATTTATGGTATGGACATCTAGGTTACAGATGTAGCAGGGTAAACACACATGCTTTATGAGACATGTGATGTTAACTAAATGCTAATAAATGCAATAGCTTTTCTAGGCATTTTACTTAAAGATAACATGATTATAGACATTCAAGTTAAAGAGTGTGTGTGTGTTATTCCTGCTACATCTGTACTTATAATGTAAATAAAGTAGTGAAATTACAACATATGTTTGTTTTTTTTTATCAATTTTGTAGAACTGAGGACAACCTAGAGGAGGAAGGTGAGGAGTCGGCCCCGCACCATTCACGTGCATGTGAGGAGGACACAACATCAGCACAGCAGGATAGTGGACCGAGACCAAGCACAGCACCATCAAGGCCTCCTGCAGCATCTGGCGCCGATTCCCCCCTATCTGGCTCTACCCAGCAGGGCCAGACGACGGGCAATGCCTCCTGCCGACTCCAACATTAATATGCAAGTTCTAGATTATTTATCTAGAGCACGGCAGGAGGTTCATCATGACATGTTTTCCCGTAGTCTGGCCCATTGTATGCGTCAGCTACATCCAGATCGAGTTTTGAGAACGCAAACTGCTCTTGAAATAGTTCTGGAGGTAGCAAATCGCCCACAAGAGCCAACACAAATGTATGATGCGCTCGAAACCTGCGCTGCCATGGGAACATGTTTATCCCCCATCACCCCCCAGTTAGTCAGTCCTCACAGGGCCCCCAACAATTTCCTCCCCAAAGGGATCAGTATGGGCCACCAATTGCGCCATATGTGCCCCAGTATCAGGGGGAACCCAGCTATGGTCAGCAGGGCCCATCGTCCAGTCAACCTGGGCCAAGCCAATACTCTAGGCCCCCTTCCCAGCAACAATTCTCTGGACCTCCTTATCAGGGTCCATCGTCCAGTCAACCTGGGCCAAGCCAAAACTCTGGGCCCCCTTCCCAGCAACAATTCTCTGGACCTCCTTATCAGGGACCCTCCTCGCCATCAAGGCGTTATGTTAATTTATAATTTTTTTGTTTACTGAGTATTTTATTTTTAAAACCCAGAGTATATTTGACTATAGTGTGCAATAAAACACTTTTTTATTTTTCAAGTTTATAATTGTTCACATTTGTGTTTATGTTGCAGCAACACACACAATACAATATAGATTTATGCTTGGTGTAAAACATCATTAGCCACAAAAGAGCCATAAATTTAAACTTTTTTATTCACAATCAGTAAACACACATTAATGTATTGGATTTTCAGGTCATAGATTAAAATGTTCACAAAACAGATTTATGGACATCATGCTTTATTACACATACAGAACAGACCAAAAGTTTGGACACACCTTCTCATTCAAAGAGTTTTCTTTATTTTCATGACTATGAAAATTGTAGATTCACACTGAAGGCATCAAAACTATGAATTAACACATGTGGAATTATATACATAACAAACAAGTGTGAAACAACTGAAAATATGTCACATTCTAGGTTCTTCAAAGTAGCCACCTTTCGCTTTGATTACTGCTTTGCACACTCTTGGCATTCTCTTGATGAGCTTCAAGAGGTAGTCCCCTGAAATGGTTTTCACTTCACAGGTGTGCCCTGTCAGGTTTAATAAGTGGGATTTCTTGCCTTATAAATGGGGTTGGGACCATCAGTTGCGTTGAGGAGAAGTCAGGTGGATACACAGCTGATAGTCCTACTGAATAGACTGTTAGAATTTGTATTATGGCAAGAAAAAAGCAGCTAAGTAAAGAAAAACGAGTGGCCATCATTACTTTAAGAAATGAAGGTCAGTCAGTCAGCCAAAAAATTGGGAAAACTTTGAAAGTAAGGGCTATTTGACCATGAAGGAGAGTGATGGGGTGCTGCGCCAGAAGATGACCTGGCCTCCAGTCACCGGACCTGAACCCAATCGAGATGGTTTGGGGTGAGCTGGACCGCAGAGTGAAGGCAAAAGGGCCAACAAGTGCTAAGCATCTCTGGGAACTCCTTCAAGACTGTTGGAAGACCATTTCAGGGGACTACTTCTTGAAGCTCATCAAGAGAATGCCAAGAGTGTGCAAAGCAGTAATCAAAGCAAAAGGTGGCTACTTTGAAGAACCTAGAATATGACATATTTTCAGTTGTTTCACACTTGTTTGTTATGTATATAATTCCACATGTGTTAATTCATAGTTTTGATGCCTTCATAGTCATGAAAATAAAGAAAACTCTTTGAATGAGAAGGTGTGTCCAAACTTTTGGTCTGTACTGTATATACATAACATGTTAGACATACCAAAATTTACTCAAAGTACACAATATAAACAACTTTTCACATGGATTTTATTCGCTATTACACATATACTCATATTTGTTACTAATGAGAATGAGACCCACTTATTATACTTGACAAATTTTGGAAATTAAAAACATGCATTCCTTTGGCAAACAAATTTCCGAAATATATAAATGAGGTATTAGTACATATTTCACATACTGTGTTGAATAAACTATGTGTACGCAAAATATGTAAGCTCGCAACCCATGTCAAGGGTCCTCATTATCTTGCGAGTCCCTAACTAAAAAATGAAAAAAGTAACTAAACTTAAACCATCCAGGTTAGGAAAATATACTGGCAAGCACAAAAGTCCATGAATAGAGGACTACTGCTGAAAAGAAAAAGAACCGATAGGGGACATAAAATAATCTGAAAATAATTCCCACACTCTTAGTCCAGCAGATCCAGATAGTCCAAGTAGTAAAATGTCTCTTGCTGATGGTGTACTTTAGACTTGGGCGTCTTCATCAGGTGTGGCCTCACAGGTGCGTATGTAGTTATGCAGCACTACACACGCCTTGATGATCACATTGACATTTTGTGGTGCCAGCTGTATTGCCGACTGGAAAACCCGCCATTTATTCTAAAAAATACCGAATGTGCACTCCACAAACCTTCTGGCTCTACTTAACCGATAATTAAAATTGCGCCTCTTGGCATCCAAACCGCGTCGAGGAAAAGGACGCATCAGGTGGCTAGAAAGGGCAAATCCCTCGTCCCCTACAACCACATAAGGCGCTGGTGGCCCAGTAGAGCCAGGAAGGTTTGCTGGCTGTGGTACGTCCAGTTGGTTGGACTGAAGCCAGCGACCCATTCTGGAAGCCCTGAAGATGCGAGCATCTGCAGAATTTCCATAGGACCCAATATCTACAATTATAAACCTGTAGTTTGTGTCAGCCAAGGCCAACAAAACTACAGAGAAAAACAGCTTATAATTATAGTATTGGGACCCTGAGTTCGGTGGCTTCTTAACCCGTATGTGCTTCCCATCAAGGGCACCAATACAATTTGGGAATTGAGCCCTCTCCTGGAAGCCATGGGCTATATCAAACAACTGCTGCCTGGTTGGTTGTGGCAGCACTGAAGCCCTTCAGTGTCAACCAAATGGCGGAACATGTAGCCCGTACCACGCCAGCAATTGTGGAGGTGCCCATTCGAAAATCAAAATATAAAGACGAAAAAGAAATTCCAGTCACCAGATATCTGAAAAGAAAAATATATTATAATTATACACTTTCATAGCATATGTTTATAAATCAAGCACATTACTTGACATTATTTAATGGCAATGTGGCTGGTAAGTATAAATGAAACAAGCACATAGTGGTATATTTTAAAGCTATGCTTTATATTTTAAGATAAAACTAAATAAGGAATAGCATTTAGCTTCATAAAGTTCTAGACAATTAACATATACACACAGGTGAAGTGTCCTCATCATTACAGGCTGCATTTGAATTATTAACCCCTGCGGAACTGGATTCTGATGTGACTAATCTAAGCACACACAGTTTATCACTAAAAATAAACGAGTTTAAATACAGGTCTACTAAATTTACGTACTTAGGCATAGAAGATGAAGTTTAGAAGACATAGGCCATTGACCAAACAGCTATATATTTGAAAACAGGGTGTCATTCAAGTATTAGTCAGAGAATATATAGTCTTACCTTAAAGTAATAAGACGTTCTTCAGGTGACACACTCCGCCGCATATTGGTGTCCTGGAAAGTTAAGGAAGGCCTCAACTCCTCCAACAGCAGATCAAACGTAGACACCGACATGCGGCAATAATTGAAGAACTTTGGAGGGTGCGCACGGAGCTCAGCGTACAAGCCAACAAAGAGACCTTTGCTGGCCCGCTGCGAAAGTATAGGATGCACCCACATACGCTTCCTCCGCGGCTCCTCCTCAATCATTTCTGGCTGCTCTCCAAAACAACGGGAGACCAGCCAGTGCAAAAAGACATGGTCAGTTGATGACAGGGTGAAAGTGGACATCTTGCAAAGGATAATCCAATAACAAACACACACTCCAACCACACAAAAACCACTCCACAAAAAAATTTATCTGTCCAACAAAACACTGCATGCTGGGGGTATTTATATGTATTTGCAGTTGCAGGTGAATGTAGTGGATGGATCCGTTTTTTTTCACGAGCGTGAAAAACGCATGCCATCCGCATGTCACACGTGTGGGAAAAACGCAAGAACGCGACGCAATCGCATACTAAACTGACAGCACTTTTCACTGAACGCACCCTGAACGCATCCGGACTAAATTCATGACGCTCGTGTGAAAGAGGCCTAAGGCCCCTTTCACACGGGCATTGCGGGAAAAGGTGCGATTTTTCCGCGCGAGTGCAAAACATTGTAATGCGTTTTGCACTTGCGTGAGAAAAATCGCTCATGTTTGGTACCCAAACCCGAACTTCTTCACAGAAGTTCGGGCTTGGGATCGGTGTTCTGTAGATTGTATTATTTTCCCTTATAACATGGTTATAAGGGAAAATAATAGCATTCTGAATACAGAATGCACAGTAAAATAGGGCTGGAGGCGTTAAAATAAAATAAAAAATAATTAAACTCACCTTATTCCACTTGATCGCGCAGCCCGGCTTCTCTTCTGTCTCCTTCTTTGCTGATTGCAGGAAAAGGACCTGTGGTGATGTCACTCCGGTCATCACATGGTCCATCACATGATCCATCACCATGGTAAAAGTTCATGTGATGGATCATGTGATGATCGGAGTGACGTCACCACAGGTCCTTTTCCTGCACACAGCAAAGAAGACAGAAGAGAAGCCAGGCTGCGCGATCAAGTGGACTAAGATGAGTTTAATTATAATTTTTTTTAACCCCTCCAGCGCTATTGTACTATGCATTCTGTATTAAGAATGCTATTATTTTCCCTTATAAACATGTTATAAGGGAAAATAATAATGATCGGATCTCCATCCCGATCGTCTCCTAGCAACCGTGCGTGAAAATCGCACCGCATCCGCACTTGCTTGCGGATGCTCGCGATTTTCACGCAACCCAATTTATTTCTATGGGGCCTGCGTTACGTGAAAAACGCACAAAGAGGAGCATGCTGCGATTTTCACGCAACGCACAAGTGATGCGTGAAAATCACCGCTCGTGTGCACAGCCCCATAGAAATGAATGGGTCATGATTCAGTGCGGGTGCAATGCGTTCTACTCACGCATCGCATCCGCGTGGAATACTCGCCCGTGTGAAAGGGGCCTAAAAGTGATTTTTTTTTTTGTTTTTAGCCGATTATCTTATGTAGGGCTAATTTTTTGTGGAATGAGAGGACGGTTTTATTGGCACTATTTTGGGGGGCATATGACTTTTTGATCGCTTGCTATTACAATTTTTGTGATGTAAGGTGACAAAAAAAAACTTTATTTTGCACCGTTTTTATTTTATTTTTTTGACCGTGTTCATCTGAGGGGTTGGGGGGGGGGGGTATTTTTATAGAGCAGAGTCTTACAGACGCAGCGATACCTAATACCAAATTTTTTTTTTTTGTTTTAGTGTCTCAAGTCTGAGAACCAATTTTTTATCCGATTGTCAGTGGCTAAATTGGGATATAAATTTAGTACTCCATGGAAGTGTGGTACTCCCTGAAGCAACCAATAATGTAGAGGCCCGGATGATCGGGGTACGTGTCACACTGAGTAGTGGTGTCCTTCCGTATCCCCCTCCTGTGACACACTCTGCACCTTTTTTTGGGTCTGTCCCTTCTTTCCAGTATGGGGGACCACACCTGGAAAGTGTTGGCCAGGGACGATCCGGGCACCTCCAGTTCCCGAGGTACTCCGGCCTTCTCTTTAACGGTCAGAAAAGATCAGGTCCTTGAGGACTGCCTCATAGAACTGAAGGAATGGCCCTGTGTTGCCAGCACTCCGGGACAGCACAAAAGAGTTGTACAAGGCAACCTGTACCAAGTAGACTGCAACTTTTTTGTACCATGCCCGGTTTTGCGCATGGCGTTATATGGCTTGAGGACTTGATCAGAGAGATCAACTCCTCCCATATACCGATTGTAGTCGACGATACAATCGGGCTTGAGGACCGTTGCCGTGGTACCTCGCACAGGGACAGGGGTGATACCGTTACCATGAATTGTGGACAGTACAAGGACATCCCTCTTGTCCTTATATCTGACCAGCAACAGGTTTCCAGTGGTAAGGGCACGGGTCTCACCCCTGGGGATAGGTACCTGGAGGGGGTGGGCAGGGAGGCTACGTTGATGTTTCCTCACGGTCCCACAAGCGGACGTGGATCTGGCGGCGAGGGACTGGAACAGGGGGATACTAGTATAAAAGTTATCCACGTACAGGTGGTAACCCTTATCTAGCAGTGGGTGCAAAAGGTCCCACACAAGTTTCCCGCTAACACCCAGAGTGGGGGGACATTCTGGGGGTTCAATACGGCAATCTCGCCCCTCATACACACGAAACTTGTAAGTGTACCCTGATGTACTCTCACAAAGTTTGTACAGCTTCACGCCATACCTCGCCCGCTTAGAGGGAACATACTGGCGGAAAATGAGTCTCCCCTTGAACGCAATGAGAGACTCATCAACCGCGACCTCCCTTCCAGTTACATAGGCCTGTACAAATTTGGCCCCAAAGTGATCGATGACCGGCCTGATTTTGTACAGGTGGTCATAGGCAGGATCACCTCAGAGGGGACATGCTGCATTATCTGAATAATGTAGGCATTCCCGGGTTGGCCTCAAACCGGGAGCGTGTCATGGCCGTACTGTAAAGTGCGGTCTGGTAGAGGACTTCCCCAATCCAGTAATGCCTTACACTAGGTTTCTTGACTAGGCCCATGTGCAGCACAAGGCCCCAAAACGTCCTCATCTCGGCTGCACCCACCAGGGTCCAGCTACCGGGCCTAGCCAAAAAGGAGACCAGGTGTTGAGCAACAAACTGTTGGGCGTACAGGTTCGTCTGCCCCACCATCAGATTTACAAAGTGGTCACTGAAAAAAATACTAAAATAGTCATATTCAGTGAAGCCCACTGTGGAAATCTGGATTCCTGGTTGGCCTACAAAATCAGGACTCACGGGCTCAAATCGCTCTGGGGTACACTAGACAAGTTCATCGGTAGGGGGCTTCGGTGGATTTAACTGGTGGGCCAGAAAACTAGTACGAGCCCCAGAGCTGCTCGTACTAGGGTGGGCCACAGGGTCCCTAGCATGGCGGTTCCCTTGCTCCGCCGGCTTGGGGGCTCATCATCATCGCTAGATGATGAGGAGGACGCGGATGACAAAAGGAAAGTGGGGTCATCCTCATCCTCACTGGGACTCTCGGACTCGGAGGCAAGCTGGGCGTATGCCTCCTCGGCCGAGAACATCCGGCGGGCCAAAGGGGAGTGTGTGTCTGCGTGTGTGTGTGCGTGCGTGTAAATCTTTATTCAGTGTGTGTGTGGGGGCACGGGTGTTCGCGAACTCACCCTAAACCTGACAGACAAAAAAAAATAAAAGACTAACTAAAAAAATGGGGAAAAAATGTGAAAAAAAAATTAAATTAAATTCAAAATCGCTGATCAACCGTCCGAAGTTGATCGGCAGCGCGGTGTGCGATGTGCTAACAGTGGCCGGACGCTAAGAGTGCTGGCCACAGTCAGCGTACGCACACACAAAAAAAAACGGCTTGCGCCCCAAAAAAAGTTGAGGGGGGGGCAGGGGGGCAAGCGGCAGCACCCCTGGGGGGTCTAGGGTCACACAGCTGTGCTGTGAACCCCAGACACCCGATTTAGGGTGATGCAACAAAAGTTGTTGTTTTTTTTCTCATTAACTTTCCCTGCCTAACCCAACCTTTCCCTAAATACCTGGGGGGTGCTGGGGCACAGATGGGGGTGCTGAATGGAGATCAGTGCAGTTCTGGATCCACGTGCAGCGCTGCGATAATTTGAATGAACCGCCCGCCCAGCCGACCAATGAGAGCGATCCTGAGAGGTGATGTCACCATCACCTCTCAGGATCACAGGATGGTGATTGGTGGTGTATTATCACACCACCGATCACCATCCTGTTCCGGGTTATCGGGTCCCCAAAGACCCGAATAACCCGGAAACGCAGCAAACCGCAGGTCTGAATTGACCTGCGGTTTTGTAACGGTCGCGTACACACACACACAGGGGGGAGGGAAGTGACCACTGCGCTCCACCCTTACCCCTGGCCCTGCCTACTTGCCTCACGAGTCCTAATGACAGGGGACAACTGGACGGCAATCCCTAACTTGGAGTAAGTGCAGGGATGACAGACAGACAAACAACAGGACGTGAACGGACCGAGTCAATACCAGGAAAGCTGCAAAGTACAAATGGAGCAAGCAGAGAATTGTCAGGAGAAGCCGGGGTCATAAATACCAGGAGAGCAGAGAAGTACAAGAGGAGTCCTAAGAGAGTAGTCAGGTGGGAGCCGAGGTCACAATACCAGGACGGATGCGCAGTACAGGAGGATCAGGCAAAAGGATGGTCAAGGAACAGGATCAGGTAAGTATTCAGCAGTCCAACAAATACCAGGAACCTAGAAATTAACAGGCAACCTGTAGCCAGCAGGCTGCCTGTATTTATAGTGGGGAGTGAGGGTCATGTGACGTGGCCAGCGTCACATGACCGACAGACCAACCAGTCGAGCACCGAGTGATCAGCTCGGCGCTCAAGGCAGACTTAGGAGCAAGGAGCCACCCAGCTAGTAAAGCCGCCCTGGGAATGAGGTCAAACACAGAACCTCATTCCAAAAGCTAAGCAACAGTTCTGCGGGCAATGGGGGACCGAGTGCACCTTCGGAACCCCGTGACAGTACCCCCCCTTTTACGAGGGGCCACCGGACCCAAGACTTCAGGCGATGGCTTTTCAGGGTGTTCTAAATGAAATTTACGAACAAGTCTAGGAGCATGAACCTCCCTGGCAGGTACCCAAGATCTCTCTTCAGGTCCATACCCCTTCCAGTGAATCAGGTACTGCAAGGAATTACGCACCTTCCTGACATCCACTATTTTAGACACCACATACTCGACAGCATCATTAACAAGAACTGGCGGAGGCGAGGCTTTTGATGGTACTACCGGTTCAAAATATTTTTTAAGCAGAGATTTATGGAACACATTATGAATGTGGAATGACTCAGGCAGCTCCAACCTAAAAGATACCGGGTTAATCACTTCCGTGATCTTATATGGTCCAATAAATCGAGGAGCAAATTTTTTAGAAGTTATCTTGAGAGATAGATTCTTGGAGGACAACCATACTTTATCCCCAACCTGAAAGTTTACCCCCCTTGAACGTCTCCTATCGGCCTTGAGTTTTTGAGAACATTGAGCCTTTTCTAGGTTCGATTGAACCCGGGCCCAAACTGTGCACAGTTCGGAGGAGAGTTTATCAGCTTCAGGGTTAGAGGAGGAGACGGACGACCCAGAATGAAAACGGGGATGAAAACCATGGTTACAAAAGAAAGGGGAGACACCAGCAGAAGAATTGACACGGTTATTCAGAGCAAATTCAGCCAACGGAAGGAATTTGACCCATAATTGCTGGTCATCAGCAACATACAACCTCAGGAATTGTTCCACAGACTGATTAAGGCGTTCAGTCTGCCCATTACTCTCAGAATGGTAGGCGGAAGAAAAAGACAACGAAATTTTACATCTTTGACAGAAGGCCCTCCAGAATTTGGACACAAACTGCACACCCCTGTCCGAAACAATATTTTCCGGGATACCATACAATCGAACAATTTCTTTCACAAAAATAGACGCCAGGGTTTTGGCATTCGGGAGTTTAGACAGGGGAATGAAATGGACCATCTTGCTAAACCTATCCACCACTACCCACACTACAGTCTTACCCTCCGCCAGCGGTAGGTCAGTTATAAAGTCCATCGAGATATGGGACCAGGGTCTACTGGGAATGGGTAGGGGTCGTAGGTTACCAGCAGGGCGAGTCCTAGGTGTCTTGGACCTGGCACAAACCTCACAGGCTGACACATAGGACTTGACATCCCTAGTTAGAGTGGGCCACCAATAAGATCTAGAAACCAGATCCTTAGTGCCCTCAACACCCGGATGTCCACAAAAGGCAGAATCGTGACACTCACCCAACAGCTGGAGACGAAATTGTACGGGAACAAACAACTTATCTGTTGGGGTGGATACCGGTGCCAGATGTTGTTCCGACCTAATGCGAGCCGAGATATCCTGGGTAAGAGCTGCTAAGAAGATTTTTGCTGGTAGGATGGATTCAGGTGGTACCTCAGTAGGTTGAAAAGCCTGGAAGCTCCGAGATAATGCGTCCGCCTTCACATTTTTACTTCCCGGCCTGAACGTGATGGAAAAATCAAAACGAGTAAAAAACAGAGCCCATCTGGCTTGACGGGGATTCAACCTCTTAGCAGACTCGAGAAACATAAGGTTTTTATGGTCAGTGACAACAGTTACACAATGCCTTGCCCCCTCCAGAAAATGCCTCCACTCCTCAAATGCCCATTTAATGGCCAGCAGCTCCCTATTCCCTATGTCGTAGTTTCTCTCCGTGGGAGAGAATTTCCTGGAGAAGAAGGCACATGGTCTCAGATTAGTGAGGCTGGCAGGACCTTGTGAAAGGACTGCTCCTGCGCCGTCCTCGGACGCATCCACCTCCACAATAAAAGGTTCCTCCTGATCAGGCTGGATCAGAATGGGAGCGCTACTGAATGCCTTTTTTAATTTTTCAAATGAAGAAATGGCCTCAGTAGACCAATTCTCCAAATCCGCCCCTTTCTTAGTAAGGTCGGTCAACAGTTTAGCAATGACGGAAAAATTCATAATAAATTTACGATAGTAATTGGCGAAACCTAAGAACCGTTGTAAGGCCTTTAAGGATGAAGGTCTTACCTATTCCTTAATTGCTAGTACCTTACCAAGATCCATCTTGAAGGCGTGAGGAGTCAGAACATGCCCTAGAAACAGAATCTCCTGCACACCAAAGACACATTTCTCTTGTTTAGCGGATAGCTGATTCTCCCTCAACACCTCTAATACTTGTCTAACATGAGACACATGGGATTCGAAGTCAGGAGAGAATATCAAAATGTCGTCAAGATAGACAATAACAAATTTACCTAAGAACTCCCTAAGAATGTCATTCATGAAGTTTTGGAACACAGCTGGGGCATTGCTGAGTCCAAAAGGCATCACCTGATATTCAAAGTGTCCTACCGGAGTATTGAACGCCATCTTCCATTCGTCTCCCTCCTTGATTCGGATTAGATTGTATGCCCCTTTCAGGTCAATTTTGGAAAACCAGGTTGCCCCCAGGACCTGGTTAAATAAATCCGGAATCAATGGGAGGGAGTATCTATTCTGGACAGTGATTTTATTTAATCTCCGGTAATCGATACATGGCCTAAGACCACCATCTTTTTTCTTAACGAAGAAAAACCCCGCCCCCATAGGAGAGACAGAAGGTCTAATATGCCCTTTACCAAGGCTCTTCTTAATATAATCTTCCATGGCCTTGCGTTCGGGCATAGAAAGATTATAAATTCGCCTTTTAGGAAACTTGGCCCCCTCTACTAGCTCTATGGTACAATCATAAGGTCTATGGGGGGGTAGAACCTCCGGGGTTGGTGATGAGAATACATCAGAATATTCTCTAACAACAGAGGGTAAAGTATCAGACTTTACTGAGACCCCAGCCTGTACCACGGACAGGCACGAGTCACACTTAGGCCCCCATCTCACCAACTCCCCATTGGACCAATCTATAGTGGGGTTATGTAGTCGGAGCCAAGGCAACCCTAGTACCACCTCAGCAGGTAGGTTCTCCAGGACTAGAAGCGAACATCTCTCTGAGTGGCACACACCCACGGTTAGAGAAATCTCCGAGGTACATAAGCTCACCGTACCACCAATAAGAGGAGTAGCATCAATAGCCATGACATGGATAGGAGTTGGTAAGGCAAACATAGGAATACCCAATCTAACAGCATACTCAGAGTCAATAAAGCTAACCGCTGAGCCAGAATCAATAAAGGCCTTATCCGGCCATTTATCTACTCCCAGAGAAATCGTAATGGGTACCGAAAGCTTACATTCAGAAAATTCAGGGTGTACCTGGTCTTTAGGTTGCCTTGCCTTAGGAGACTTGACAGAGAGGATCTTCTTAGGACACTGGTTGATCCAATGGTCAGAATCTCCACAGTAAAAGCATTCTCCACGTCTGCGGCGAAGATTCCCTCGGGTCATGCCAACCTGCATGGGTTCCTCGGTGGAGACCTCAGCATTGTCTCTGGGATAGGCCTCTGGCTGGACCACCATCTGGGAAGAGAACTGTTGTTCCTGTCGTCTCTCTCTAACCCGTCGGTCAAGTCGGACAACAAGGGTCATCATCTCCTCTAAGGTCTCTGGAAGTTGATAACTGACCAGAAGATCCTTTAATTTATCAGACAGACCTGACCTGAACTGACTCTTCAGGGCTGGTTCGTTCCATCCTGAGGGGACACACCACTTTCTGAATTGGGTGCAATAATCCTCCGCTGGTAAATTGCCCTGAACCAGTGCCTTTAGAGCCGTCTCGGCTACTAGAGCCCTGTCTGGTTCATCATAGAGGGTACCTAGGGCCTGAAAGAACCCCTCCACAGAATATAAACAACTGGCGCCAGCAGGTAAAGAGAACGCCCAGTCCTGGGGATCACCCTGTAATCGGGAAATGATAATGCCCACGCGTTGACTCTCGGGGCCAGAGGACACGGGGCGCAAACGGAAGTAAAGTTTGCAACTCTCCTTAAAAGAGAGAAACTTCTTCCGGTCTCCAGAAAAGGTTTCTGGGAGCTTAATCTGGGGCTCAAAATGCGGACTGGAGGCCTGAGGAGTGGAAGAGCCTTGCCCTAACTCAAAAGAGCTGAGTTTTCCCCCTAACTCCTGCACCATCTGCGTCAGATTAGAGACATAGTCAGTCAGGGTCACCAGAGGATTCATAATACAGTGGTTATTGGGCCTGTTAATCTGTAACGGTCGCGTACACACACACACAGGGGGGAGGGAAGTGACCACTGCGCTCCACCCTTACCCCTGGCCCTGCCTACTTGCCTCGCGAGTCCAAATGACAGGGGACAACTGGACGGCAATCCCTAACTTTGAGTAAGTGCAGGGATGACAGACAGACAAACAACAGGACGTGAACGGACCGAGTCAATACCAGGAAAGCTGCAAAGTACAAATGGAGCAAGCAGAGAATTGTCAGGAGAAGCCGGGGTCATAAATACCAGGAGAGCAGAGAAGTACAAGAGGAGTCCTAAGAGAGTAGTCAGGTGGGAGCCGAGGTCACAATACCAGGACGGATGCGCAGTACAGGAGGATCAGGCAAAAGGATGGTCAAGGAACAGGATCAGGTAAGTATTCAGCAGTCCAACAAATACCAGGAACCTAGAAATTAACAGGCAACCTGTAGCCAGCAGGCTGCCTGTATTTATAGTGGGGAGTGAGGGTCATGTGACGTGGCCAGCGTCACATGACCGACAGACCAACCAGTCGAGCACCGAGTGATCAGCTCGGCGCTCAAGGCAGACTTAGGAGCAAGGAGCCACCCAGCTAGTAAAGCCGCCCTGGGAATGAGGTCAAACACAGAACCTCATTCCAAAAGCTAAGCAACAGTTCTGCGGGCAATGGGGGACCGAGTGCACCTTCGGAACCCCGTGACAGGTTTGCTGCGATCGCCGACATGGGGGGGTCACAGGACCCCCTGGCGCATTTAGCCAAGGTGCCTGCTCAATGATTTGAGCAGGCACCGGAACTATACATGACGTACTGGTACGTCAAGTATCCTTAAGTACCAGGACAACATGCCGTATCGGTACGTCATGTGTCCGGAAGAGGTTAAGGGAGCTGATGCTGCACGCTTAGTCTTGCTGGCAGATACTAGCTGGCATTATTTCTCCGGAAAAGGCATCCCTGCCTTGTACTCTCACATAGAAGAGTACATGGGCTGCTCCTTGCAATTCCCGCTATGCAGCTAGGTGCACACCATGGTGCACACCTGTAAGAGCTGTCAGGGACAGCACATGTCTTTCAAGGCCCACTGGATCAATGTTTTTTGTGGCAGCGGCAAGGCAGCACCAAGGCCAGGTCCTTTTGACAACTCCATGTTTGCGTTTGCCTGGTTCCCATACCAGGAACTTATCCGCCTCCTCCTCCATGGACATCCTCCTGCCCCCAACAGCAGCAGTGCACAGCATCGCTCCCACTCCCCTTCCCTCCTATTATGTGTCAAGTTAAGAGTTGGCATGCTGTGTTGGAGCTGATCATCCTAGGCGGGAGTAGCCACACAGCTGATCACTTGCTAAAGTGCATCAAGCAGAAAACATCCTGCTGGCTGTCTTTCCACCAACTTCAACTGGGCAAGGTGGTCAGTGACTATGGCTACACTGAACCTGGGGGAAATAACAGATGCTCCCGGCATGGTGCACATGATTGACCTGATTGTCTTGCAACGCTTTTAAAAAAAGGTAAACTGGCCTGTAGAAGGTGCTAGTAATGTCCCCACATTTCAGCCATTCCTATGTGGCAAGAAACACTCTCCTTGACTTGCAGCGACAGAACGGTCTGCTGTTACACCACTTACTCCACAACTTTTCAACTTGCTGGAATTCAGATTTGCACATGCTAGAGCGTCTGTATGTGCAGCATAAACTGTGAATGTTTTTGTCATGCACCAGACTGCCTCAGCAGGGAGCATGTGTTGTTTCGAGGTCAGAAAGTGGTAGCTCATGAGATGCCTTGTGCTGAAGCCGTTTGAAGAGGCCACAAGATTTTTCAGTAGAGTCAACTGTGGCATGAACGATCTCACCTCACTCATTATTAGCAGGCAGACTAGAACAGTGACCCAAATTGGTCCAGTATGCTTTTTGTCTTCTTTCTTGCCCAGCCTTCTTCCTTTCCCAGGGTAAATAGTATTTTTTATTTACTGATTGAAGATTCTTTTATTCTATTTCCTGAACATTATTATGGAGGCTGCCATCTTGCCTAAGTTATTCTTAATAGCATTTAGAGAGAATTTAGAGAATTGCTTTATAGAGCCACATGGGCCATAAACACAATGCATAGAAGGGGAACCCATTGACTTTTATGGGAGAGTTTTATAGGCATGATCTTTGACCTGTGCAGTGGTCAGGAGGGAATAGATAAGCAGTGATATCACGTATTGTGAATGGTGGATCCTCTATCTATCTATCTAATCGATATTTGTCATTGTAATCTTGACTGATGACGCATTCACTTTAATAACTAAATATAGATGTAGGTCCTTGTCTTCCTCACATAGTTCAGGTGACAGGTTGTGACGCTTCGAGATCTCGGCAATACGAAGAAATCACGAATGCATCATGTTCTAAAATTACAGAATCGCCAGAGCCCTCTCCTTCACACAAAGAGTTAAAACTTTCCTTTACAGCTCACAGAGCAGAGGTTAATTAGCAAACCCTGGCCAAAGATTCCTACTGACCCCCTGTCAGGTTATACATCCATCAATCTGATATCATCATGACAAAACCTCATAAACGGGCCTTCTCTCTAGTCTGAGCGGCCCCAACACAGCATTAGTTTTCACACTCCTTAAGCCTGGTCAGACCTTCAAAAGAGAAGGACAGATCCTTATCACACAGCTGGTTGGTACAAGAAGGAAGATGACCATATTTCCCTCATATTTCCTGGGTTAGGAAAATATGAAATGAACAATCTCTTTAGAAAATGTTTCGGTTCTTCTAACACACCTTCCAGGAAATCCGCAAGTCAATTGGAAATACCCGCTCTGAGAAATAACGGTTCTCAGTCACCCTGTATTATTTTCCAGTCATATTTGGTATCAGATGATGCGTAAAATTGTCCTGATTATAAATATGAAAGTTATTTCTTAATTTGACCTACGGGTACGGAGAAACTGGCAAAGCCAAGATTCTGCAAGATTTTCTCCCTCTCAGGGCAAGAACTGCCCCTCTTCCAATTACATAGGGCTGGGCTTGTACTTGTTATAGCCACTCCCAGCTACAGAGTGGGTAAAACACAGTGACCCACTCAGGTCCTGGTCCTTCACCTACCATCTGAAGTCGATTAACATCACGACCGCCCGCTGGACACGGGCACACCACCATCTTGAATTATTCCTGGCAAAGACTTTATCTTTTACTGGACACTACCACGGTAATTCTGAGCTTACAGACATTCTACTCCTTTCCATCTCTTACCTATTTCCATCCAACCAATCTGTTCGACTGGCAGGTATATTTATCGGTTTTTTTTTTGTCTATAGTTTTGAAAATAAAACTAGCGATTTAATCGTTCCAGTTTTGCCCTTGTTACCTGATTATCTGGTCTATGCTAAGAACTCTTTCCTCAGAAGAGACATACTACCGCATTGTCTTATTTTTATAAATTGTTGATTTGTTAGCTAGGTTGCAAATAACCGTTTCTTCCCTTTAGGAATAGCTAGTTGGGGTCTCTTCGCTCCGATTCAATACGAAGAGTGGTGACAGCAAATTTATTTGACTTCCAGCGCAAAATCGATAATTTTATTTTAGCGATTGTACATACAATCGCGATTGTATCATGTATGGGCACACCAACCAATCTTAAACTTCTATGGTGCTCACAGTGGATTTTCCTCCAGAAGTCTCTAGTGGATTAGACCTGTATGGCAACTGTGGCATAATACGACGGGATTGGCGGGTGGTTGTCAAACCGGTCACATCAATTCCTGATTCTCCACAGATTGTACCATACACCAAAAAAGTTTGGTGATTAGTGATCACTAGTGTTGAGCAAATCGAAGTCAAATGAATTGACTTTGATCCGAATTTCAGGAAAAATTCAATTCGCTTCGAAGCCGAATTTCCTTCGTGGTAATGAATACATTTTCCCTGAAATGGTGGTAAAAAAAATACATACACACCTCATCCATTTGCACGCAAAGAGGCTTTTGCAGCCATGTTGATTGCAGAAACCATGCAAAATCTCATATAATGTCACCACGCCAGAACGGTGCCTTCAATCAAGATGGCCGCGACGGCCTCTATGCGAGCAAATGGATAAGGTGAGTATTTTTTTTACCCTGATTAACCCCTGAAATGCCTAAATTGTAGCCTCAGATGCCTCAGTCAGTTTCCTATCATTGTGCCCGCTAAATACAAAGAAATGCACTGCGTAACAAACTAATTCGTCAAGAATCTAATTTCTTTGTGCAATTCGGCTAAGCAGCCGAATCAAATTTTTCATAACTTCCCTCAGCTCTACTGATCATTGCCCTGTGTTAGCATCTCGGTGTGTACACAGAGGATGTGTTGGAAACAATAATCGAAACTGTACGATTGTACAAACCCTTGTCCGTATGAAAAGCCTCCCTATAATTGCAACATATCAGTGACAGTAAACAAGCGTCAAGTGACTTGCTACATTGACATTATATGACCATGTAAAAGGACCCTATGCCACAAAGATTTGTTATAGCTTGTGCTGGATTTTGTGTTTTACAGTGGTGCTGGACATCTTCTATTAATATTGAATTCTATGCCCAAATATTTTCCACTCTGATTCATAATAATCATTATCCAATGTACGCCACATGCCACATGACATATGCAACATGTGTGCAAACTCAAGAGGACTGGAAAGGTCACTTTGGGTGTCAATTATCAAGATCAGCGTTTGTAAGTCTTGAAATCGCCGTGTAACACCAAAGAGTGTATTTAACTTATGAGATGGCACGTGGCTTGTCATAAATTAAGTGCATCCTAAGGCAGTCCATGCACCTAGATTGAAATCTACTCCAGCCCTTAGCTGGTATAGATTTCCGTCACTATTTACAGAAAACTGTGTTAAATAATAAATATCACTGGGTCAATAGCCCCACCCATTTTTCCCCTCTCCCCAAACCCCATATTTGGAAAGTGGTGATGGTGGCATAGAAATGTCACTTTTGCCTAGAGTTAGGAACAATGGCATTTCAGAAGTTACAACCCTGGGATTTACAACTATTTGACTCTACAAAAGTGGCATAGGGGAAATGTTTATATTATACAATAAGCTATAGGATAACTGGATATTGTATTGCAATAATGTATAAGAAGCAATTGTGAAGACAAAATCTTGGATAAAAATGTTTTACGCCCCAAAGAGAGAAACCGAGGATCTGTTAGATTCCGGAGTTTTTTATTATGGATATATTTTCTTTTTCTTTTGGCTTTTTTGTGTGTCAAAAAGTATGGACATAAGTTCCTATTAGTCAAACCAGCGACACATCTATGTGTAGACAGCACTGCTTTGGGTACCGAATGGCTGAATGTATGCTACAAGCATTGCTGTATAAAGAGAACCCCCCCCTCCATTGTTATTTGTGTGGCCCTAGATTCTTGTGTTCCTACAGTTAACTTTCTACTACTAAGTGCAAAGCCATCAGCAGAACAGTAATTTGTCTAAAGTTGTCTCTCCTGAGAAAGTATGTGCACCAAATCTGTCCTGTATGAAGAAGACCCAAGGTCATTTTATCATTGAACAACTGTAGCATGCAGACAACAATACAATTAGAATTGCTGCTGCACTCCAAATGTCTACTTGAATGGTATGAAATCGGCCTCTATATTTGGCGGCATATCCTAATGTAATTTTCCTGGCTATCATTTTAACTTGTCTGGTCAAATTAAAGTAAACGTTTTGTCATCAGAGCTGTCGATGCGCATAGTATTTTTCAAAATTAAATGACTAAACACATCTTGTCACTTCTTGCATAGAGAAGAGTCATATTGTATAGATGGAAATTCTGAGGAATTTCTCTCTTTAAAGTGTAACTGTCATATTTTTTATTAGTCTGCCAATGATTGTCACAAGATCTGTAATTACTTTATAATAACAGCTTTCATTAATGTCCCCTATCCCTTTCCATTGGTCCCTTAAAAGACTATTGCTATGTCTTTTCTCTTTCCAACTCAGTGTAAACAGAAGACAGAGGGATGGTCCTCCACACTGCATGCCTGTGTGTAGATAGTATTAGGCTTCAGAGTCAGGAGGCAGGTCTCTCAGTAATCCAATCTGATTGGCTGGCAGGGAGCTGCTGGCTAAAGCAAATGGGGAAGTTAGGGAAGTCAGTTTTGGCCTCAGAGAACTGGCAGAGCAGCCATCTTGAGCAGATTATCATACTGCAGGCTTCAAAACTCCGGTAACTAAGGGAAAAGCTCAAGGAAAACAGTGGTATGTGAAGAAACTAACGATTGCTTTATTCATAATGTTGCAGCATGATGAAAACATGACAGTTACACTTTAACCAATTTGAATATAATGATCAGATAGAGATGAGATTGCCTACCTTTTGTCGGTCATAAGCCACTTTCAAATATAAAAGATCTGCTAAGCTCCGAAAAAGGAAAACACCTATTATAGGCATTACTGATTCATATGGCTATTGATCCTAGGTAACCATGGTTCCACTAGTGTACAATAGTATCTACAGTTATCAAAAGTTGGAGATTCACATGAAGGGGGGCAGACAGCCATGTATAAGCTGAAGGAATTATACCGACCAGATCACCCCTATCTACATCACCTACTCAGGAACTCCTTTTTTTGACAGATTGAGGAGATGCTGCACTTCCCAGAGAAGCTCTGCTTTGGGGCACTTGTAGGAACAGAACTAAGGCTCCTTTCACACTCCCAGTGTGAAACTCCAGCATGGCTGTTTCGGGAGACAAGCAGAGAATCGGCTGGACACAAACTGTAGCATGCAGCGGTTTGTGTCTGGCTGGTTCTCCGCTTGTCTGCCGGAATGTGTACGGATCTCCGCCCAACCCCATAATACTTAATGGGGCCAGTGTACATTCCGTCTGCTACCAGAATTCACATCTGAAGGTGTGACAGTAGCCTTGGCAGAACAAAAGTTCATATTCAAACTACTCCTGGTAATAAAAGCACCTTAAACGTTTATAATTTTTTCTTTCCTACCAGTATTAGCAGTTTTGCAGTTGTTGTTTTATTGTATATAATTATGGATTATTATGTAATTGTATGATTTGGAAGTATCTTCCAGTAAAGAATAGGGATGGCAAATGGTTGGCAGGAACAGGGCTAACCACCCTGTTCATTCCCTCTTGGTAGGAGTGGTCTGGTACTTAGTGTTAATTGAGCACCGTAGTGCTCGGGGGCTCGGGCCGAACACATCGAGGTTGAGCACCCGAGTATAATGGAAGTCAATGGGAGAACCAGAGCATTAAGCCAGGTACCCCGTGCTCTGAAGAGGGGAGGGTGCCTGGTTAATAGAAAAATTTCTGAAATTGATGGAAACACCACTGAAATGATTCTGGAACAGCATGGAGAGAGTGTCTGGATGCATCTTGTACTTTCAGGTCACTGCTGGGAACGATGTTGCCCGAATAGTACGCAACTTTTACGGACTGACAATAATACGCATAAAACGGAAGAAAAAAAAAATCGATTTTAGAGGAAAAATTGATAGAAAACATTCTTTCCTATATATTTACTTGTATATAAAGTGCAAGTGCCGACAAAGATTACAAGGAAGAGGCACTCCAATAAAACATGTATATCACGTAAAGGAGGACCTCATTCACATTGTGGTACAATTGTTCATGTAGTGGGACTCCTACACTCATAAAGCCTATGCACTAAGTGAAAGGGCTGCCAAAAATTACAAGGAACAGGCACTCCAATACACCCTTTGTTACACATAAAATAAAATAATGATTGATGGCCTGCTGGTGACCCTCAAAAACATTTTGGGCGAGGGGCTGCTGCTGCTTTGGTGACTCTAGATAACCTGGGGATGATCGCACGTCCCCGTGATGGCGACGATCCATTCAGATGTCTGCCCTATCAACTTTCAATGTTATTTTCAGCCCAAACCATGTAGACCATGGGTAATGGGGGAATCATGGTTCGATTCCGTAGAGGGAGCCTGAGAAACAGCTACGGCTACCACATCCAAGCAAGGCAGCATGCGTGCAACTTACCTATTAGGTATAATTAGGTGAGAGCCTGCAGGTGAGCTGACCCTGTAAAAGATTTTAGGTGTGGGTCTGCAGGTGAGCTGACCCTGTAAAATATTTTAGGTGCGGGCCTGCTGGCGAGCTGACCCTGTAAAAGATTTTAGGTGCGGACCTGCTCTCTCTTGAACTGACCCTCTAAAACATTATATACGAGGGCCTTCAGGTGAGCTGATGCTGTAAAACAATATATGCAAGGGCATGCAGGTAAGCTGACCCTCTAAAAAATTTAATGCGAGGGCCTTCAGGTGAGCTGACCCTGTAAAAGATTTGAGGTGTGAGCCTGCTGGTGAGCTAACCCTGTAAAAGATTTGAGGTGCGGGCCTGCTAGTGAGCTGACCCTGTAAAAGATTTTATGTGCAGGCCTGCTGGTGAGCTGACTCTCTAAAAAATTATATGCGAGGGCCTGAAGGTGAGCTAACCCTGTAAAATATTGTAGGTGAGGACCTGCTGGTGAGCTGACCCTCTAAAAAACTATATACGAGGGCCTGCAGCTGAGCTGACCCTCTAAAAAATTATATGTGAGGGCCTGCATGTGAGCTGACCCTGTAAAAGATTATATGCGAAAGGCATATATGCGAGGGCATTATATGGGTTCTTCTCTACCTCTTGTATGACGTTCTTTGTTTTGGTTTCACTTTGTCATCTCCTTTCCTTCTGCCAGGTGTCCCTTATTTAGACTAATCGTGTTCATTTATATTCCCTCCCATACTGCCTCACTTTGCGGTTTATACTACTTCCTGGATGAAGTGTTCACTGCTGGAGGCTGCTGCTGCTGTTTGCTCAAGATAAGTCTTTTCCTTTATTGTGTTTCCTTGCTGGCTTGATTCTAGGTGACCCTGACTCCGTCCGTATTAAGAGCAGGGAGCCGGTGGTGGTTTCTCCTCACTATTATAGGGTTTTCAGGTGTCACACAGTCTTAGGTACGTGGGCATGCAATCATCTACCATAGAGACCCTTGCATGTGCATAGCAGTCAGGGAGAGCTCTTAGGGTTTTATAGGGCTCACCTATTTGCTCCTTAGTTTGGGATCAAGCCAGTCGGTTGTTTATTTATAAGTTCCAGCTATCTGCAACTTCATCCGTGACATTATAAACAGCCATAACCGTCTTAAGCATGGATCCGGTTTCAGCCTTGATTGACCGCATGCAAGGTCTTTCGCTGGAGGTAGCAGATCTCGTAAAACTGTGTCTCAGTTTCAGGTGACCGGACCAAAGATCTCGCTTTTCGGATATGTTCTCCGGGGGTAGTGAGAATTTTGTTCGCTTTAGAGATGCTTGCTCAGGGATAACGCTCAGTCTTGGGTCTTTTTGCTCCCGGTGGGGGCACGGCCCCTCCGATCGGTGGATGAATTTTTTGTAGCCCTGGGGCAGAAATTTGATGACCCATATCGTATTGCTCTGGCTGAATCTAAACTGCGTCTTTTATGCCAGGGTAAACAGTCCGCAGAGATATATTGTTCTGAATTTCGGAGATGGGCAGCTGATACTGGTTGGAATGATGCTGCACTCCGAAGTCAATTTTGCCATGGTCTTTCGGAAAGATGCATTTGCTTTTCATGAGAGACCAGCGTCGTTAGAGTCTGACATGTCTCTAGCTGTTCGTATTGACAGGCGTCTTAGAGAGAGAGGAGACTAAGGGAGCTGTCTCAGTCTGTCTCAATCCCCTCTGAGGAGGAGGCCATGCAGCTGGGTTTGCTTGCCTCTGATAGTAGAGGATTCAGCTCTCAGAGGAGGGTTTGTTTCTGTTGTGGGGGTATAAATCATTTGGCTAATGTTTGCCCCTCTAGGAGATTCATGGAGTTTTCTGAGGGTATTAAAAATAAAACCCTCTAAAAACTTTCCATTTGCTACTATTGGCAAGGTTGATGCGGAAATTGAAGGTTTGCCGTTTGCTTGTAGCTCCCGTTTTCTCCTACCTGCCAGGGTGGCGCTAGACAGCAAGAACATTGTTTGTGAAATTTTTGTAGATAGTGGAGCAGCTGTCAATCTCATTGATAATAAATTTGCAACAACGCATGGTTTCCAGGTATGCACTTTGGAAAAGGATATACCTGTTTTTGCTATCGATTCCACTTTCTCAAAGATCGTTAAAGGGCATAGTTCACAATATCCGTTTGACTGTGGGTGACGCTCATGTTGAGGATATGTCATGTTTCGTCTTAAGCGGATTACCTACTCCTCTAGTGTTGGGGCTACCCTGGCTAGCTAAACATAACCCCTCCATTGATTGGCAAGCAAGGCAAATAAATGGTTGGAGTGAGTTTTGCAGAGAGAATTGCCTCCCGGCATCTCATTCAGAGGTTTCTACCAAGACTGTGCCATCTTTTCTCTCTGAATTTTTGGATGTGTTTTCCGAGAGTGGTGTCCAGGAGTTGCCCCCTCACCGGGAGTACAACTGCCCTATTAATCTCATCCCTGGCGTCAAGCTGCCAAAATCACGATTATACAATCTCTCCCAACTTGAAAGAGTCGCTATGCGTACTTATATCTCTGAGAGCCTGAGAAAGAGACACATCCGACCCTTGAAGTCACCTGTTGCCGCTGTTTTTTTTTTGTTAAGAAAAAAGATACTTCTTTAAGACCTTGTCTGGATTTTAGGGAGCTGAACCGTATCATGATTCGTGACCCATATCCGCTTCCTCTGATCCCGGACCTGTTTAACCAGATTGTTGGGGCTAAAGTTTTTTCTAAGTTGGATTTAAGAGGCGCATACAACCTAGTCAGGGTCAGGGAAGGGAACGAATGGAAGACGGCCTTCAATACCCCTGAGGGTAATTTCGAGAATTTGGTTATGCCCTTTGGTTTGATGAATGCTCCGGCCGTCTTCCAACATTTTGTGAACAGCATTTTTTATCATTTAAATGGGGAAATTTATACTGGTGTATCTAGATGACATTTAGATTTTTTCTCCTGATTTCAAGACTCATAGGGACCACCTATGTCAGGTCTTGCTGATTCTGCGGGAGAATAAATTGTACGCTAAACTGGAAAAATGTGTGTTTGCGGTTCCGGAGATTCAATTTCTTGGTTTTCTTCCTCCGCTTCTGGTTTTCGCATGGACCCTGAGAAGGTCCGCGGTGTGCTGGATTGGAAGCTTCCTGAGAATCAGAAGGCGCTGATGCGGTTTTTGGGTTTTGCCAATTATTAAAGAAAGTTCATTTTGAATTATTCCTCTGTTGTTAAGGCACTCACTGATATGACTAAAAAGGGGGTGGATTTTTCTCGTGGTCGGTAGATGCCCTTAAATTTTTTTCTACTATTAAAGAGAGTTTTGCTTACGCTCCCATTTTGGTACAACCTGATGTCTCTCTACCTTTTATTGTTGAGGTGGATGCTTCTGAGGTGGGTGTGGGTGCGGTCTTATCTCAGGTTTTCTCTCCTGCCAAATGGTGACTGTGTGCCTTTTTCTCAAGGAAACTCAAGAAATTACGATGTGGGAGATAGGGAGTTGTTGGCCATCAAATTAGCTTTTGAGAAATGGCGCCATTGGTTAGAGGGAGCCAGACACCCTATTACCGTGTTTACCGACCATAAGAATCTGGTCTACTTGGAATCGGCCAAGCGTCTGAACCCGAGACAGGCCAGATGGTCTTTGTTCTTTTCTAGGTTTAATTTTGTTGTTACGTTCCACCCTGGGGTTAAAAATGTGAAGGCGGATGCCCTGTCACGTTGTTTTCCGGGAGGGGGGAACTTTGAAGACCCGGGTCCCATTTTGGCTGAAGGGGTGGTTGTCTCTGCTCTTTATCCTGATTTGGAGGCAGAGGTTCAGGCAGCCCAGGCAGAGACTCCTGATCTTTGTTCTCCTGGGAGGTTGTTTGTGCCTCTCGCTTTACGACACAAGGTTTTTATGGAGCACCACGATACTGTCCTTGCTGGGCACCCGGGGAGTAGAGCCACAGTGGATCTCATTGCTCGGAGATTTTGGTGGCCGGCTCTTCGTAAGATGGTTGAGGGTTTTGTGGTAGCCTGCGAGACCTGCCCTCGTGCCAAGGTCCCTCATTCACGGCCATCGGGTTCTCTCCTCCCGTTACCCATTCCTTCCCGTCCTTGGACGCATCTGTCCATGGACTTCATTACGGACCTGCCTCGTTCCTCGGGGAAGACTGTGATTCTGGTGGTAGTGGACCGTTTTAGCAAAATGGAGCATTTCATCCCCTTTCCTGGGTTACCCAATGCTAAGACGCTGGCGCAAGCGTTTGTTGATCACATTGTTAAATTGCATGGCATTCCTTCAGACATCGTTTCTGATAGGGGCACGCAATTTGTTTCCAGATTCTGGAAGGCCTTCTGTTCTCGCTTGGGGGTTCGGTTGTCGTTCTCTTCTGCTTTTCACCCGCAGTCGAATGGTCAGACCGACCGCGTCAATCAGAATCTTGAGACATATCTGCGCTGATTTGTAGCGGAGAATCAGGAGGATTGGTGTTCTTTTTTGTCCCTTGATGAGTTTGCTTTAAATAACCGTCGCCAGGAGTCCTCTGATAAGTCACCATTTTTTGGTGCATATGGGTTTCATCCGCAGTTTGGGACATTCTCTGGAGAGAGGTCTTCTGGTTTACCTGATGAGGAGAGATTTTCCTTGTCTTTGTCATTTATTTGGCAAAAGATTCAGGGTAATCTGAAGAGGATGAGAGAGAGATATAAGCGTGTGGCGGATAAGAGACGTGTGCCTGGTCCGGACCTGAATGTGGGTGATCTGGTGTGGTTGTCTACAAAGAATATCAAACTGAAGGTTCCCTCCTGGAAGTTGGGTCCTAAGTTTATTGGGCCTTACAAGATCTTGTCCGTCATCAATCCCGTAGCCTTCCGTCTTGATCTTCCTCAGACTTGGAAGATCCATAATGTTTTTCACAGGTCCCTATTAAAACCTTATGTCCAACCCACTGTACCCTCCTCTTTGCCTCCTCCTCCGATTGTTTTTGATGTTAATCTTGAATTTCAGGTCTCTTTGATTGTGGATTCTCGCATTATCCGCGGTTCTCTTCAGTACCTCATTCATTCGAAGGGTTATGGTCCTGAGAAAAGGATGTGGGTCCCAGTGGCGGACATTAAGGCCACTCATCTCATCAGGGCTTTCCATAGGTCTCATCCTGAGAAGGTGGGCTCTGAGTGTCCGGAGTCCACCCGTAGAGGGAGGGGTACTGTCACCGTCAGTTCTGTGAGAAGGTCTGGCATACGTTCTTCTCTACCTCTTGTATGACGTTCTTTGTTTTGGTTTCCCTTTGTCATCTCCTTTCCTTCTGCCAGGTGTCACTTATTTAGACTAATCGTCTTCATTTATATTCCCTCCCATACTGCCTCACTTTGTGGTTTATACTACTTTCTGGATGAAGTGTTCACTGCTGGAGGCTACTACTGCTGTTTGCTCAAGATAAGTCTTTTCCTTTATTGTGTTTCCTTGCTGGCTTGATTCTAGGTGACCCTGACTCCGTCCGTATTAAGTGCAGGGAGCCGGTGGTCGTGTCCCCTCACTATTATAGGGTTTTCAGGTGTCACACAGTCTTAGGTACATGGGCATGCAATCGTCTACCATAGAGACCCTTGCATGTGCATAGCAGTCAGGGAGAGCTCTTAGGGTTTTATAGGGCTCACCTATATGCTCCTTAGTTTGGGATCAAGCCAGTCGGTCGTTTATTTATAAGTTCCAGCTATCTGCAACTTCACCCATGACAGGTGCATGGGAATACAGTGTATACAGTACATTATAAACAACACATTTAAAGTGCCTTTATGTTCAGCCGCTTTCCTCTGGTGGAGTTGAGAAGTCATGGTCAATCCAGACCTTGTTCATTTTTATAGGTCAACCTGTGAGCATTTTTAGTTGACAGGCGGATACGCTTATCCGTTATAATGCCACCAGCAGCACTAAATACCCGCTCAGACAAAACGATGATGGGAGGGCAGGCCAGCACCTATAAAGGCATAGAGCGCCAGTTCGTGCCACGTGTCCAGATTGGATACCCAGTAGTTGTAAGGCACTGAGGTATGATGGAGGACGCTGACACGGTCTGCTACAGTATGTACTACTTCAATATCTTTCCAAATTTTTCCCTCATTGTGACACTAGGCTGTGCATCAGGGTGAGGGTGCTGGCGGGGTGTCATGAAACTGTCCCAGGCTTTGGAGAGTGTTGCCCTGCCTCTGTTGGAACTGCTGTGTGTTCCCCTTGTCTCCCCTCCTCGGTCGGCCAAGGAACTACGGACTCTGCCGCCAGCGTTGACAGATGGAAATTTTTGGAGCAATTTTTCAACAAGGATCTTCTGGTATTATACCGTTTTGTTCATCCTCTCCACCAGAGGAATGACAGATAAGAAGTTCTCTTTGTAGGGTCGAGAAGGGTGAACAACCAGTAATCCGTGTTGTCTAAAATGCGTATAACGCGTGGGTCGCAGGAAAGGCAGTCTTTCATGAAGTCAGCCATGTGTGTCAGAGTACCAACAGGCAAGACTTCGCTGTCATCATCAGGAGGATCACTCTCAATCTCCTCATCCTCTTCCTCCTCTTCTGCCCACCTATGCAGAACAGATGGATTTCAACTTCCATGGGTACTACCCTCTGTATCAGAGGCAAACGTCTCCTGCTCCTCCTCCTCTTTCTCTTCATCGTCCAATTCGTGCTGAGAAGACGAACTGAGGGTGATCTGGCTATCACCCTGTGTAATGTCTTCCCCCATTTCCACCTCTTCCACATGCAAAGCCTCGTCCTTAATTGTGAGCGGCGAGCGTTTGAGTAGACACAGAAGTGGGATGGTAACGTTGATAATAGTGTGATCGCCGCTCACCACCCGTGTTGATTCCTCAAAGTTTCTTAAAACTTCACAGAGGTCAGACATCCATGCCCACTCCTTGGTTGTGAATAGCGGAAGCTGACTGGAAAGGCGACGACCATGTTGTAGCTGGTATTCCACTACTGCCCTCTGCTTCTTGCAAAGCCTGGCCAACATAAGGATCCTGGAGTTCCAGCGTGTGCTAAAGTCACACAACAACCAATGATCTGGCAATTTCAAGCGCTGCTGCAGCGTTGACAGACCGGCTGAAGCTGTCGGTGACTTGCGGAAATGTGCACACACGCGGCGCACCTTCACCAGTAGCTTAGGCAAATTGGAGTAAGTTTTGAGAAACCGCTGAACCACAAGGTTGAACACGTGGGCTAGGCATGGGATGTGTCTGAGCTTGCCAAGCTCCAAAGCCGCCACCAAGTCTTGGCTAACCGTTCCTGGTTCTAGGTTGAGTGGTGAGAGCCACAGCTGGTCTCATATCCTCTGCCACAGCTCTGCGGCAGTGTGCTGTTTGTCCCCTAAGCATATCAGCTTTAGCGGAGCCTGTTGCCGCTTCCCCACTGCAGTGCTACACTGCTTCCAGCTACCAACTGATGACTGACTGGTGCTGCACGTGGATAATTTGGAGGTGAAAGTGGAGGAGGAGGCGGAGGAGGAGAAGAGGGGGTTGGAGCTACTAACGTAGGTGCTGGCGGAAACCCTGATCGACATAGGGCCCGCAATCCTTGGAGTCGGGATCACCTGTGCCATTACAGGGTATGACTTGCTCCCGGCCTACACAACGTTCACCCAGTGTGCCGTCAGGGAAATGTAGCGTCCCTGGCCAAATGCACTTGTCCAAGTGTCCGTGGTTAAGAGGACCTTCCCAGTAACTGAGTTGGTCAGGGCACGTGTGATGTTACGGGACACATGTTGGTGGAAGGCGGGCACGGCACACCGTGAAAATTAGTGGCGGCTGGAGACTGTGTAACGAGGGACGGCCACCGACATCAGGCTGCGGAAGGCCTCAGTGTCTACAAGCCTAAATGGCAACATTTCCAGGGCCAGTAATTTGGAAAGTTGTGCTTTTAGTGCTATGGCCTGTGGGGGGTCGCTGGGTTTTTGCGCTTGCGTTCAAATGCCTGGGGTAAGAACATTTGTATGCTGCGCTGGGACACGGAAGTGGATGTGGTCGCTGATGGTGCTTGCGAAGGTCTAGCTGCAGGGCGGGAGACATCCGGGTCTGCGCCTTCGACAGGGGATTGGCCAGCACGTAACACAGGGGAAGAGGAGGCAGTGGTGTGACCCGCAGACACAGATTGTGGACCCAGGCGTTTGTCCCACTTATTACGGTGCTTGGATGCCATGTGGCTAATCATGCTGGTGGTGGTGAGGTTGCTAGTGTTCACGACCCAGCTCATTTTCGTATAGCACAGGTTGCAAACTACTATTCTTTTGTCGTCCGCACTTTCCTGAAAAAAGCGCCATACTGTGGAACAGTCTATTTACAAATGCCTTACTAGGCAGAAAAACCTATCTTGACCCAGGTATTAAAACTTCACTTTTATTAGAATGGTTCTAAAAGGTATATATATTAGTTAAATGGATGCAACATGCACCCTTTATTGAACTGAAACAACCTAGGAATTAAAAATTTAAAATACAATGCACCTCAACTCTGTTAGTGGTAATACTGCACTGGATTAAAGGGAGAGAGATGTGCACTATCTCTCAATAAATATCCCTTATAGACAGAGTGCTACTGTCGCACACTGCCGTCACACCGTCCGCGGTTATGCTGCACACTGATAGATTTTAGATTTTAACTGCTCTGCACCTCCTCATTGTTACCAACACCTAACGGTCATGGTGCCAATGGCGTTTGGTGCAGTTCAAGGTTGAGTGCACTGTAGCACACGTTGCAGGACACTGAGTCCCTGTTGCGGTTCAGTCAATTCAGCGTGTAAATCAATCACACACCAATGTGATACATCCATAGTGGTTTGTGTTCTGTTCTCATACCACTTTAGTAGGCTGCCAAAACACCACTTTCAGTGTGCAGCATAACCGCGGACGGTGTGACGACAGTGTGCGACAGTAGCACTCTGTCTATAAGGGATATCTATTGAGAGATAGTGCACATCTCTCTCCCTTTAATCCAGTGCAGTATTACCACTAACAGAGTTGAGGTGCATTGAATTTTTAATTTTTCATTCCTAGGTTTTTTCAGTTCAATAAAGGGTGCATGTTGCATCCATTTAACTAATATATATACCTTTCAGAACCATTCTAATAAAAGTGAAGTTTTAATACCTGGGTCAAGATAGGTTTTTCTGCCTAGTAAGGCATTTGTAAATAGACTAGTAAAATAATCTTACCCAGGTTGGTCCCAATTATATATATAAAAAATACTGTGGAACATCCCTTGGCAAGGGAGATTTCCGCAAGGGGTTGCTCCGTGCAACATTTGCCGTCCTGTGTGGTATGGCCCGCCTTCTCCCTTTTACCACCCCACTGCCTTTTCCAGCCTGTTGCGATGCTGCAGATCCCTCCCACTCTGTACTGCTGTCCTCGCTTGGCTGGCCACCTTCCCAGGTTGGGTCAGTGACATCGTCCACCACCTCCTCTTCCACTTCCTCACTCTGATCATCCTCCTTTTGACCTAACCACAACCTCAGTGATCGACAACTGTGTCTCATCCTCTTCATCTTGAGACAATAATTGCAGTTGACTCATTGGCAACTGTGTCTCATCATCATCCACCTCATTAAGCACTAATTGCCGTTCCCAACCGTCATGTTCTTGTGACTGTGGATGTTCAAGAGATTGAGAATCAGGGCACAAGATCTCATGTCCCTCTTCAAGCATTCTTGGCGAGAGGACCAAATCAAGTAATGGCGATGAAAAGACGTCCTCGGAATATCCAAGTGTGGGATCACTTGTTTGGCCAGACTGTAAATGGTGGGAGGAAGAAGGATTAGGGTGAGGATTGTGTTGACCAGACTCATGGCTACTGAGACTGGATTTGGTGGAAGACAGGGTGGTGCTTAACTGACTGGAAGCATTATCTGCTGCAATTCAACCGACCACCTGGTCGCACTGGTCTGACTTCAAGAGTGGTGTCCTGCGCCACTCTGCAAACTGGGACATGAAGGTAGGTATCTTGGATGATTGTTTTTCTTGTGCTCTGGCAGCAGGCACTGTTTCTCCGTGCCCAGGGCCACGGCCTCTGCGTCCACCATCAGCATCATGGTCACTTCCCGGTCCCTTACTGCTCCCCTTCTTCATTTTAAATGTGATATCTGCTTCAAAGTTTGTCACACGTACAGTAGCGTAGGATTTGGATGTGTATGTGCAAAAAAAAATTAAAAAGGTATTTGTGATGAGGAAACGTTATACAGGACAGGTACCACAGGTAATATCACAGTTCGCAGTGTCTACTGAAAAAGTTTACTGGATGACATATTTTAAACAGGAGATGTGGCGCGGATAATTTTACTGTCTGCAGCGGACACCGTCTATGGAAAAAGTGCAGTGGATGTCACTGATACTTTAGGGATGCGCACAATTTACACAAGAGATGTGGCACAAATAATTTAACTGTCCGCAGCGGCCTATTACACGGTATTTTGCACAGGATGTGCTAAAAATATATATTGCTGTTGTCACACACAATAGTCCTTAAAAGGACTTTTGGGTCTCTGAAAAGTTTTTTGTATAAAAATCTTATTACACTCCCTAAACTGTCTGTCCCTTCCTATGCACAGCTCTCCCTAACACTGAGCAATTTAGCGCAGGTTCCGCTACAAACATTTATTGCTGCTGTCACATACAATAGTTTTTAAAAGGACTTTTGGGTCTACATTTTTGAAGAAAAATGTAATTCAATTACACTCCATACACTCTCTGTCCCTTCCTATGCTCATTTCTCCCTGACTTAGAATGAGCCGAACACACATCATCGGGTGCTAAATAGCACCCAATGATGCGTTCCGGTCAGCCAATCACTGTAATGCCAGTAACCAACATGGCTACTGGCATTACAGTGAGGGCAGTACTTACCTGCACATTTATTGGCTACTTAACAGGGGAGGAGGCTCGAGCATTGCGCTCGAGCACATGCAGTTCTCGGCCGAGTACCGCCATGTGCTTAACATAGCGATGCTTGAGCCAAACTGGTATTCGGCCGAGCATGCTCGCTCAACACTACTGTTACTTCTTCCTGCCGGGGAAGGGGAGTTCCTGTGCAGAAACAAAGAGGAGAGGAAGTACACGACACAGCTCCTATTCCTAGGAACCTGATATTCTTCTCCTGCTAGACCAACACTCCAGCAAATTTAACTTCCAGAAAGCATCAGAGAGACAAGACAGCATTGTGATCAGTGAAATATTGCTTTACAGACACTGCTGCAAGGTGATGGACTACAGCTCAGACAACCATAACCTAAACCACTGCTAGGCCAGACAAAGCTCAAGTGTGAATGTTTACAGTGGACAGCTATCTCTACAAGTGCTTGCTAGTGCCAATCAGTTGCCATCCAACCTGCCACCATACCTCCTCATCTGGTGCCAGAGAAACTGCACTTTGTATTTACTGCTGCTGGATGTATGAAGTTATAGTTTGCACTAAGTAAATACAGACTTTTCTATGTTTACTTCTGGCCCGATTGTTTAAATTTAATTTCCACTGCACCGATCCCTAGGGAGCAACAGCCTAAGGGAGTACACCGTGACACAACACCTCATCAGGAAGACTACCACTCTCATCCTCTGCACCGTCCACTCAGGTGCTCGCTGTATCCTTATGAAAAATCAAAACTTTTTAAAATAACATTTACCCTTTAAAACATGGGTTTGAAAGTATGATTGTCAAGTTTGTACAAAGTAGATGTTAATGCAACTACTAGCTATGTATGATTAAGTGGTGTACTCTGAAATTCTTTAATGGCTTTTACAGTGCTTTCATTTAAATATATCCTATCAGTAGTACTATTAGGCACACAGACCATTAAACAGGTAAAGTAGAATCACCACAGGACATTCTCTCTATGATATTATTATGTGTTGCCATTAGGGATAAGAGGACTGAGGAAAGATATGTATTTGTAAAAAAAAAAATAAGGAATTTAAAATATGTAATGTTATTCATATTTTGATTCTATCTTTTTCTGTAATATTCATTTGAATAAAGTTTTGCTGAGATTGTTTTACAAATTTGCTCACTTTTATCAAATATAATTTCATAAGTAACAGTGGCTAAAATCAAAAATAAAATTCAATTATTTTATGCTTCAAAGCTAATTGCAGCAATGACATACTGTTCCTAGTCCTTGTTCCTGAGGATAGAAGCCATGGAGATTGTAATGCAGCAGGTGTGGGCAATTTGACTTTGGGCTACTCCCAAGGGTGTTATCTAAGCGATCCTTTTTAAGGGGTTAAAGAGAATTGCTTAGATAACACCCTTGGGAGTAGCCCAAAGTCAAATTGTCCACACCTGCTGCACAGGGACCTAGACTCTGCTGTAGTGGAACCACCAGACCATAAACTCTCGGAGTAGCCTCTGTTCCAGAGACTGCTGTCGTACAGAGGTTAAGAGACACCTGTGCACAACGTGTAGGACACACGTAGTTAGGGACAGGCCGAGATCAGGACAGGCAGAGTTTGTGCAATCCGATAAACAATCCAAGATCAGGGAGGGCATCTCAGAACTGAGACCAGACAGAGGTCAGGTCAGTTAGTGACAGGTCAAATCTGGAGAACAGGCAGAAATTTCCAGATGCATACAATGGCATACCTTCACAGGGCACTACTGGACTAGAAACCATTGCTCAGGCATCTTCCCACAGGGGAAGGTCCCTAATGATCCCAGGGTGACCAGCCATAGGTTGGAGAAGGTCCAGCATTGCTGCCCCTTTACAAGTCAGAGGCAGTGCACACACATGCCCTATAATCAGAAAGGGAAAGTGCCAGATTGCAAAGAGTTGAACAGCGCTGCTTTGGTGGCTTGACCTGCCAGAATTCAGAAGAGTGAGAACACTGAACCAGATAGCCAGAGAACCAGAAAGCAAGTAAGATGGTGGCCATGCACAGGAACAAAGCACCAACCATCGCTATAGTAGAGATGCAGGTTCCGTTGTCACAAAATAATCTTTGCTTACCGCATCACTGACAGATAGCGGGGGGCATGTATTAAGCCAGGCATTTTACACTCCAGTCTTAATGTATCCCCTGACCCCTGCTGGTTTCAGATGTGTCACAATTATTATGAGGCACATGCAGGTCTATGCACCAGAACTGAAGTCTATGCCAGCAAAGAAGCTGGTATGGATTTCAGGTATAATCTATGGCAGTTTTCGCTGGCAAATCAAATAAATGTGCCGGGCTGGCTAGTCTTACTCCCAAATAGCCCACTTTCAGCCCACTGTTTGGAGAAATAGTGAGCAGGAAGCAAAACAGCAATTTGTGACTTTCTTACACATTTCTGGCATATAGAGGATGACATATGGGCCCACGTGTTTTTTTGGGCATGTGTAATAATATCAAAATTTGTTTGAACCTGTAACAATCTGATGAATGTATGGAATTGTTCCTTACCATGGTATGTTCACACATGGCACATTTCTTCCAACCCTTATCTCTAAATGGGTTGATTTTGCCACAACTGTATGTGATTTATTTATTTTTTTGTTTTTAAATCACATTCAGGAATATTGAAGAACCCTGGCATGTGTGAACGTACCCCCTAAGGGTGCCCTACACAGTAATAAATACACAATGCAATAGACATCAGCTTACCCTTCTGCCTCATGTTTTAGTCAACCTGATATAGATAAGATTCCAGTCCAAAGCATTGTTTGACCACCAACATCAACACAGTGCAGTCTGGCTGCTACTACCACTAATTGCCAGGGGCAATTTTTGTTGACAGTGTTGTAAGGATGCCTGCATATGGTGAGGATAACACGTGGTTTTCTCACCCGGATTTGGTGCGGAAAATCCGCAGTGTAATACAGTACCAGCAAAGTGTATGAGATCATACAAATCTCATGTCCACTTTGCTTTTTTTTCTTAAGTGTGTAAATTGACCTCTTGTGTGGTTTTTGCACTAATCAATGATGTCAAAGCTGCACAGAACTGACTGGAATTTCCTTATGACCAAAATGGCTGAAGCCTCATATTACACTTTGGCATTTTGGTGTTAGAGTTAATTCTATTAATATGCGAGCAAGTACCTATTAACTAGCAGTCAGAACAAGCGAGTAATGTCACTCGGTGGCTTAATGTAACATCTCTAACAAGATCTCTATTGGTCGGTGAGCGATATCTGGATACAATTCTATAAATCATTTGTCTGAAAATATAAACCCCTTCCTGATGCAGTGATTTTCTGTCTTTGTGCTTTTGTTTTTCGCTCCCTGCTTTCCCGAAGCAATAACTTTTTTATTTTTCCATTTACATAGCTGTATGAGGGCTTATTTTTTACAAGACAAGTTGTACTTTCTAATGCCACCATTTAATATGGCATACAAATAAACTCCCCATTAAAAGTGGCCTGTCTGACCCAGGAAAAATTTCCAGGACCAGATGGCATACACCCTTGTATCCTAAGAGAAATAAGTAATGTAATAGATAGACCTTTATTTGATATTTAGGGACTCTATATTGACAGGGAGTGTTCCACAGAATTGGTGCTTAGCAAATGTGGTGCCAATTTTCAAAAAGGGGTTAAAAACAGAGCCTGGAAACTATAGGCCGATAAATTTAACATCTGTTGTGGGCAAACTGTTTGAAGGTTTTCTAAGAGATGCTATATTGGAGTACCTCAATGAAAATAAGCATATAACACAGTATCAGCATGGCTTCATGAGGGATCGGTCATGTCAAACTAATTTAATCAGTTTCTATGAGGAGGTAAGTTATATACTTGAACTTGAAGAATCAATGAATGTCGTATATATTGACTTCTCCAAAGCATTAGATACTGTACCACATAAAAGGTTAGCATATAAAATGAGAATCCTTGGACTGGGAGAAAATGTCTGTATGTAAGTACCTGGCTCAGTGACAGAAAACAGGGTGGTTAACAGTACACTCTCAGATTGGGTCACTGTTAGAGATAAGCAAATTTTTCAAAAATTCGGTTCGATTCAAATTTGTGGCGAATCGCGTTAAAAACGTCTATTTCCTGGCTGCTGAGAGCCTTTATAGTGGCGTAGTAGACTGTGCCTTGCAGAAACACGCATGGGGAGTCTGCTGTGATAGTGAAATAATACTGTGAGTCAGTATGATACACAGATGACAGGCGTCACTCTTAGAATCACTGCATACTTCACTTATTTGGGCAGTCACAAGGCCAAAACTGACCAAATAACTCAAGTATGAACTCAGTCTTACAAGTCGATGTTAGCGCCAAGAAGAGGCACACTACTTTTACACCGTCATCAGCTGATTCCACATACAGTACAGACCAGAAGTTTGGACACACCTTCTCATTCAAAGAATTTTCTTTATTTTCATGACTATGAAGGCATCAAAACTATGAATTAACACGTGGAATTATATACATAACAAACAAGTGTGAAACAACTGAAAATATGTCATATTCTAGGTTCTTCAAAGTAGCCACCTTTTGCTTTGATTACTGCTTTGCACACTCTTGGCATTCTCTTGATGAGCTTCAAGAGGTAGTCCCCTGAAATGGTCTTCCAACAGTCTTGAAGGAGTTCCCAGAGATGCTTAGCACTTGTTGGCCCTTTTGCCTTCACTCTGCGGTCCAGCTCACCCCAAACCATCTCGATTGGGTTCAGGTCCGGTGACTGTGGAGGCCAGGTCATCTGGCGCAGCACCCCATCACTCTCCTTTATGGTCAAATAGCCCTTACTTTCAAAGTTTTCCCAATTTTTCGGCTGACTGACTGAACTTAATTTCTTAAAGTAATGATGGCCACTCGTTTTTCTTTACTTAGCTGCTTTTTTCATACCATAATACAAATTCGAACAGTCTATTCAGTAGGACTATCAGCTGTGTATCCACCTGACTTCTCCTCAACGCAACTGATGGTCCCAACCCCATTTATAAGGCAAGAAATGCCACTGATTAAACCTGACAGGGCACACCTGTGAAGTGAAAACCATTTCAGGGGACTACCTCTTGAAGCTCATCAAGAGAATGGCAAGAGTGTGCAAAGCAGTAATCAAAGCAAAAGGTGGCTACTTTGAAGAACCTAGAATATGACATATTTTCAGTTGTTTCACACTTGTTTTTTATGTATATAATTCCACATGTGTTAATTCATAGTTTTGATGCCTTCAGTGTGAATCTACAATTTTCATAGTCATGAAAATAAAGAATACTCTTTGAATGAGAAGGTGTGTCCAAACTTTTGGTCTGTACTGTAGTGTAGATGTCTACAGAACCTGTTCTATTAAATGCTTATACAAGTCGAGCCCCCTGACAGAGTGGAGAGGGTGTCAGCAGTAAGTTTGTGTTGACGTCACGTATTATTTTGCCCTTCTTCTGATCCGTCAGAACAATAACCCCCAAAAAACAGATCCTGTCTGTGGAGCATCCACCTTCACCCGTCAGCATTTGGTCAGTAATCCATCAGTATTGCAAAAAAAAAAAACAGTAGTGGATCCAAAACAGAAATGACACGTGAATGGAATATTTGCATGTCTTCTGTGTTTTGTACCCACTTCTGCTTTTGGCTATGAAATCACAAGCCAATTCTGATGGAACCATACAGGCCTTACAGCTGCTACACAGGCAGGATCTGTTGTGCATCTAATTTTTCCTTCCTTCTAAAAGATCAGAAGAAGGGTCAAATAAATGATGATGTGAGCTAGGCCGAGGGCAAAATAGTGGCGCAGTCATGAAGTGGGGAGGGTGGGAACAGCATGAGAAGTCCACAGAGTGGCCCTATGACATAGTGGTGAGGTGGAAGCAGCATGAGGAGACCACAGAGTGGCCCAGTGATAGTGTGGAGGTGGCAGCAGCAGCAGCAGCAGGAGTGACATAGTGTGGAGGTGACAGCAGCATCAGGAGACCATAGAGTGGCAAGGTGATATAGTGAGGAGGTGGCAGCAGCATCAGAAGACCAGAGTGATCCAGTGACAGAGTAGAGGTGTGGGTGGCAATACCAGTACCCGCTGAAGATGGTGGGTGAAAGAAGGATGTGTGGCATCAGGCGGGTGGCAGCCTCAGAATAGTAGCTGAGGAAGGTAGCCAGAAGAAACTGGTCTCTTTTGTCAAAGTGTTGGTGTGGCACCATGGATGATCTAGTCGGATGCATCAGGCATTGGTGGGTGGAAATCCTGGATGATCCATGCCTGATTCATCTTGACAAAAGGTCAGTCTCCACCGCACTAAACACCCGCTCTGATGCTACATTACTGACTGGGCATGACAGCTTTTCCAGGTCAAGCTCTGCTAGTTGAAGTCACAAATCCAGTTTGGCTGCCGCAAATCTTCAATGTGGGGTGGCAGGGTACTGTCCTAGTATGCCACAACCTGCTGGTTCGGGTCCTGCTCCAGGTCTAGCTTCTGCTGCTGGTGAGTAGTTTCTTCACTGGGTGGATGAAGAAAGCTGCTCATCAGCGACTCTAAAATCAAGTTGCTGCTGATGGAGCTGGAACTGCTCCTACCCCCCAACCGTGCCACAGCAGCCATGGCAGAGGAACTGTCACGGCTGTATGTGAGCAACAAGAGCATACACAGTAAATAGAGCTTCTGACCGGACCTAAACTAGGGAGGATAAAGGGTGACCCCTGTCAGACCCTCAAAGCTCTCCCTATGCTGCTAAGCACATGCCTGGATCCAAATGGTGGAACGAGGCATGCCCGCGTACCTAAGACTGATGACCACTGTAACCCCTACAATAGTGGAAGGGGCACGGCCACCGGTGCCCTGCTCAGTATATGGAGGGAACCGTGGTCGCCTCGGATCCAGTCAGAAAACAAACAGATACACTACAATGTCTGCACACTGAGCTGAAGGAGCTGCAGCAGCAGTGAAGACGGATCCAAAGACAGCTGGCAATATCCGGAGTACTTGCTGCAGCAGAACACAGGTCCAGTGAAATGATAGCATACAAGTGAAGATACTCAAGCAAGAGCTACAACTCAAATGAGAAATATAATCCACACCCTACAAAGGAGGAGGGGTGATTTAAAGGCAGAGAAATCAAACATAGGAGGAACAGCTGGGAGGAAGGAAACAGAAAGTAAAGACCTCATCCCAGGGGCGGAGAAACAGAGCAGTGAGAACTCCTCCAAGCTCTAGTAGTGACATCATCACAGGGGTGGAGAAACAGAGCTGTGAGAACGTCTCAAAGTAGTGACAGGAACGTGAGAGCAGAATTCCCCCCCCCCCCCCGGTCAGAGCTGTGAGAGGATGGACGATGGTGCAGAGAGGCAGCGGCCAACTGACTACATGACTACATAGGATGTCTCTATAGTAGTTCAGTTTGTCCTTCCTCTCCTCTCAACAGGTGTAAAAAACACCCCCATTTTGGACGGGTAGCTGTGGGGACAAAGACCCCTTACTCTTATTTATGCTGAGTTCCAAATCATCATTGCCCATAGATTTAGTAATGGGTACCCATTTAGAATTGATTGACCGACACTCAGTGATCAAACAAGTCTCTCTTTATTCAAACAAAATGCTTATCATATATTGTCTTGGCAAGGAAGGTGGTGGAAAAGCCACCCACACACACATCTCATGAAGGTCATGACCATATATGTGCTTATAGAAACAGAGAATATAAATGTCAATTAACCGCAGAACCATACGATTCAGAATATAGGAAATAACCGTTAGAGCTAGCAGTTTCAGTCTATCGAAAATAGCAAAGGTGGGGGCTAAGTTACTACCTGCAGAGACTTTGCATGTCAAACTTTCTGATCTATTAACTTCAAAGAGGTCATACAATTTTAAATGGCTCCTGCAGACACCAAGATGGAGTCTCATTCCTCACATTCCCCCCCATTTGAGAAAATGGTGAGCCTGTAAGATCTGGCCGGACGTACCCCAGATGTTTCACCTCATGGATGAAATGTACATCTGCCGGCAGCCATGCAAAGTTTAGTTTAACCAGGGTTCCAAGCGCATCCATTGTCTCACTACGGAATTGGTAAAAAGTTACTTCTGTCTGCAGTCTTTCATTACATGGCAGTAGCGAGGGTCCAACAAGGTGGAGAGCCAGAAGTTATCCCTCTGCCGGATGATGACAATACGGCTGTCACTACTTAAGCAAGAGAGCATGCATCGGGCCATTTGTGCAAGTGACTCGGAGGGTCTCCTTGCTCCATCTCCACTGCATACTGCCACAGTGTGTCTGGGTCCTCTGTCTCGTCTTCCTCATTGCCCTGTAGCTACTCTGTCTGCCTCTGCTCCTGCTCCTCCTTTCCTGTCACCTGTGTGTAAAAAACATCCATTTCGCTGCACATTGCTTGTGCTCTAATGTCCTCCCCCTCCAGTTCAGCCCCCACAGGGCTCATGTGGCCATGAGATCTAGGCGCCACATCTCCAGCCCCTGACCAGCCAGATTTACCAGCATCTGTTCCAGGACATAAAGCAGTGGAATTACATTGTTCATCCTGTAGTCCTGGCAACTGATAAATATTGTGGCCTCCTCAAAGGGCCTGAACAAACGGCAGGTGTCACGCATGAGCTGCCATTGGCTGAAATCGAAGTTACACAGAGGAGTACTCCTCTCCGCTTGGATCAACAAGAAATTGTTTATGGCCTTTCTTTGTTCGTATAGTTGGTCCAACATACGGAGGGTGGAATTCCAACAGGTGGAAATGTCGCATATCAGCCTATGTTGGGGGATGACGTTCTGCCGCTGCAGCTCAAGGAGGGTGTGCTTTGTGGTGTACGAGTGGCTGAAATGCATGCAAAGTTTCCTGGACATTTTTACGATGTCTTGCAGATAGGTGGAAGACTTCAGGAACCACTGGACAACCAGAATGAACACGTGTGCCATGCAGGGCGCATGGCTCAGCCCTCCTTGATGCAGCGCCAACACCATGTTCTTCTTGAACGGCAAAAATATTTTTGTTTTTTCCATTTATACACTCCACAAAATGCTTTAAAATATATAACTGCACTGATGAACGGAAAATATATTTTTCTTTTTTCCATTTATACACTCCACAAACGGCAAATATATTTTTATTTTGCCACTAATACATGACAAAAAGGGTTTTAGGACATATAACTACACCGCAGAACGGCAAATAAAAAAAAAAATTGTGCCACTAATACACGCCAAAAAGGGATGTAATTTTCAAAATTCACCACACAACGACTAATAAGCCCTTTTTTCCCCACTAATACAAGCCAAAAAATGCTTTAGAACATATAACTGCACCGCACAAGGGCAAATAAGACATAGAAATATTTCCTTGTACTATACCCTGTTAATGGCTGTATCAAGCAGCACTTGCACCCCAATAACAAGAACAGTTATCTGGAATTACAGAGCTGTTTAATGGCAATTTGGATCCCCTGTCAGTGTAGCAAGGTGTAATAGGATGTTTCCTATTACCTATTCCTATTCCTATTACCCAGGCTGTAACCTCCCCTACTGAACCCTGTTCTACATAAATGCTCTGGAAGTATTCCTCCATATCCTTTCCCTGCACCTTGAATATTCTTTCCCTGAACTTGTAAATCGTTTTTTTTAGCTGTGACATCACAGGGCATGCATGGCATTATGGGTGATTCCACGTTCCCAGAGTTCCTTGCTCCATGTCCTAACATGTGCAGCAGCCATTTTAGGAAAAAATATGATTCGTTACCACAAAGCGTGAGGAAATTCAGAATTGGGGCGAATTGAATTTTTCCTGAAATTCAGATCGACTACCACTTTGTCAACTTCAATTCGCTCTTCTCTAGTCACTGTCACTAGTGGTCAGTATGGGGCCATATTCTCCTCAATATATTGATTAATGATCTTGTAGAAAGCTTGGACAGTAAAATATCATTTTTTGCAGACGACACTAAACTGTGTAAAGTAATTACCACGGAAGAGGACAGTATACTACTACAGATGGATCTGGATAGATTGGAGGCTTGGACAGAGGAGTGCAGATGTAATGTAAATATAAGGTTGTGCACATAGGAAGCAAAAATACATGCAGTGTCGGATTGGGCTGTGTAGGTGTCACTACCAGAGCTTGGAGGAGTTCTCACTGCTCTGTTTCTCCGCCCCTGGGATGAGGTCATTACTTTCTGTTTCCTTTCTTTCAGCTGTTCCTCCTATGTTTGATTTCTCTGCCTTTAAATCACTCCTCCTCCTTTTGTAGAGTGTGGATTATATTTCTCATTTGAGTTGTAGCTCTTGCTTGAGTATCTTCACTTGTATGCTATCATTTCACTGGACCTTTGTTCTGCTGCAGCAAGTACTCCGGATATTGCCACCTGTCTTTGGATCCGTCTTCTCTGCTGCCGCAGCACCTTCAGCTCAGTGTGCAGACATTGTAGTGTATCTGTTTGTTTTCTGACCGGATCCGAGGCGACCACGGTTCCCTCCATATACTGAGCAGGGCACCGGTGGCCGTGCCCCTTCCACTATTGTAGGGGTTACAGTGGCCATCAGTCTAGGTACGCGGGCATGCCTCGTTCCACCATTTGGATCCGGGTATGTGCTTAGCAGCATAGGGAAAGCTTTGAGGGTCTGACAGGGGTCACCCTTTATCCTCCCTAGTTTGGGTCCGGTCAGTGGCTCTATTTTCTGTGTATGCTCTAGTTGCTCACTTACAGCCGTGACAGTAGGGCCCACCAGTAAAATTTATTTTGGGGAACCATATGGATACATCCAAATATTACCTGCTCAGACAGCAGCATGATTAATTATGGAGTCCCTGCAGCAATTTTGAGAAGGCAGGTCTCTGGGAAAGGAGGATGCTGGCTGTCCTGCCTCTGTACATATAAATCATCTCAGCCCCATGAATATGTCTATAATAATAAACGGGGTAGTTTCTTAAATATTCTACCCAGTTTTTTACATGGGCTGGTTGACATGCAGTACATTGCCTATCTATATGTAGTGCAGTCTACTGTGTTATTTGCCACTTGTACAGGGAGTGGAAGACAAGGGGGCTACCTTGCTCAGGGGCCCACCAGGGGGATTCACTTGTACCACTGTAGTCCAGTCCCAGCCTGAATACATGTCACAAGTACATACTAAATGGTAAAAACACTGGGTAATACTGACATGGAAAAGGACAGGAATTTTGGTGGACAGCAAATTAAGCTGCAGAAACCAGTGTCAGGCAGCTGCTGCCAAGGCCAATAAGATAATGGGCTGCATCAAAAAAGGGCATGATGAGAACATAGTCCTGCCACTTTGCAAATCACTAGTCAGACCACACATGGAGTACTGTGTACAGTTCTGGGCTCCTGTGAACAAGGCAGACACAGTAAAGCTGGAGAGGGTGCAGAGGAGGGCAACTTAAGTAATAACTGGAATGGGTGAACTACAGTACCCAGGAAGATGATCAAAATTAGGGTTATTCAGTTTAGAAAAAAGATAACTTAGGGCAGATCTAATAATCATATACCATGGGGCAGGATAGAGATCTCTCCAATGATTTATTTATATCCAGGACTGTGACTGTGACGAGGGAAAAAAAAAAAAGAGGGGATTAGTCACAGACTCCTTTTGGTGAAAAGAGTCTGGGATATCCAGGCAGGGCGCCAAAAAGAAGGACCGTTAGTGTATGGTTTAAAATTCGGGTATAATACGGGTGTGTTTAATTACTGGAGAGGTGGTAGGCAGCCACAGGTCTAGTGTCCAGACAGGGGTAAACCTGAAGTGGATATAATGCAAGGATAGGACAAAAAACGTAAGAAAAATGACCTGTATAGGGCGCCAATTGCCTCAAAAGTAATGGCCTACTTGTGGTAAAAATGGTTAATTAAGTGGTAACTTTGATAAGATTGTTTAAAAACACAACGTTTATAAAAACCGGCAGAATAACCTTTTTAAAACAGTAATAGTAGTTAATTATGCTCCTGATGAAGGGGATCCCAGGATCCCAGTGACCCCGAAACGCGTTGAGCCTACTCCTACCCCTACCCTGTGCTAAACAATAAAAAGAAAATAACCAGATGTTCCAAGTGTGACTGCCGTTATTTCCGGACGATCTTACAGGCGATCCACGCGCAGGAGGAAGCAGAGTGGGTGTTATGTGCTTTATCCCTCCCTGCCCCTCCTGGGTGAAGTGAGTTTTTACTACAAAAAACTTTTTTTTATATTCTCATTGCGATTTTAATTAACTACTATTACTGTAGTAATGCTTTCATAAACGTTGTGTTTTTAAACAATCTTATCAAAGTTACCACTTAACTAACCATTTTTACCACAAGTAGGCCATTACTTTTGAGGCAATTGGCGCCCTATACAGGTCATTTTTCTTACGTTTTTTGTCCTATACTGTGGCGAGGGGACATCCTCTGTGTCTGGAAGAAAGAAGGTTTGTACACAACCATAGAAGAGGATCTTTACGGTAAGAGCAGTGAGACTATGGAACTCTCTGCATGAGGAGGTGGTGATAGCGAATTCACTAAAAGAGTGTAATTCTGGAGTATAATAATCTTACAAGTTATAGTTACTAGAGATGGGTCGTTGATCCAGGGATTGCCTGATTGGAGTTGGGAAGGATTTTTTTTCCCCTAAAGTGACGAAAATTGGCTTCTACCTCAGTTTTTTTTTTGCCTTCCTCTGGATCAACTTGCAGGATAACAGGCTTAACTGGACGGACAGATGTCTTTTTTCAGCCTTATAAACTATGTTGCTATGTTACAATGTAGTGGGAAGTGGGAAAAAAAAATTGGGTGGAATTTTAAAAAAAAAAGGCAATTCTGCCACAGTTTTTCAGGTTTTGTTTACACAGGATTCACTATGCAGTAAAACGGATTTGTGCAAATTCCCGCTTGTTCAAACACTGCATTTTCCATATAGTCACACACTTTTGAGACAGTTTCTCGCCTCGGTGACATATCACCCACCGGCCAAGTGGGTAGCAACTGCCGCTGGCTCAATGTCACTGGGTCTGTTACACACGGGATAATCGGAGAGATCTTACCGATTGTCGTCACGGATTCAGCACTCACGGGAGATGAGGGGAGTCCAGGAATATCTCCAGCACGGTCATCACCCTTCTCCTTAATACAGTAGTTGCCAAGAGAAACGCCTTGGCCTTAACTCCATCCTTTTTCCAGACAGTCACTCCATCCGCACCCTTTAGGACTTTGTGCACACGTGCAGGAAACATAGGATCTCCTGAGAGCCGCACCGCTCTCCACCTCCTTTTCTTACCGACGGTTGCCCTTGGCAACAGCACATATCTTTGTCTCCGGAACTCCAACCACAGAACTTAAAGCATTCTTGCCTTTCCATATCTGCGAGGGTCTCGCATTTCAAGAGCTCCCACTGTAAGGAGCCATAGTCCATCACAAAGGTCAGTGACACCGTAATTTTTGTCTCTGGCCCCCTCGTTACAAAGCCCAGAATTTCAGGCAGGACCCGAGACAATTGCTGGTGAGAGTCTAGAATGACCCCCAGCGGGATTCCCCCGATCACTAACTCGCAGGATTTCTCCCATGGGCTATACCATTTTGCAGCCATTTCCACCAGTCAGTCTCTCGTACTCGGCTTCTGGCCCTTTAAATCCTGCACAGTAACTCCTTTGCAACCCAGCAAAAAGTGTCCAGAACAGCACGAGCAGCACCTGCTCCTTTCAGCGATGCCGTTGCCCCTAGCAACCGTGTTGCTTTTTACTTTTCAGCACGGACATGTGCCCGCATCCCCACCAATTGTGGGGAATTAGCTCTTTTTCGGGGGTTGCAACCACACACTTTTTCACAGACACCAGGATTTAGGGGCCAAACTGTGCTTTATTGTGGCACTTGGCATAAAGAAAAACATACAAAGCCAAAATAAAATACCTTGCCCGTCTGGGCCCTATCTAAACACATAGGTTTCTCTGACTAACCTAAAGCGTACCACAGTTCACACCCGTGATGAGATGCGGCTTTCCCAGCCCAACCTCCAGCAGCCTCCAGGCTGCTTCCACACCAGGGTCTCTTGGGGGATAGTGGTCTCTCAGAGCCACTCCAGCCTTCTGTGTTCCAGTCCCCACCCCCTCTCACTCTGAGGATTCCTTTATCCCCAGGTGATTACTGCACCTGGTCTTTCTTCAGACCTGGTGATTCTGGGGAAGACACAGCAAATCCTACCATATATCTCCCCTAACAACCATGAGGCCTGTCACTGCCGCACAACTACTAGGCTGAACATTTCCAGAGCATATTCAAGCAACAATCTGTAAAAAAACACACATCAAACATGGATGGCATACGTGTTGTGCCCATGGTTTTCACCGTCATATAGTCTTTAATGTATGTGAGGCATTTGTAATCATGGCCAATATTGCACATGCTTCTGTGGTGTCACCACACATTAAAGTCAATGGATATGTGAGCGGGTACATGGAAACCACAGAAAGCACACGTCAATGACATGTAAAAGAGAACTTAGACTTAAAGAGTCACCAAATTTATCAAACATCAGGCAACATTTGATAAATTAGATGTGAATTATAGCAATTCAGAGTCGGGCACTTCAAAATTGACTTTAAAAATTCCCCTTAAAGCGTCCTCAAAATGTAGCAAACATCCTATTATACAGTTGAAACCAGAAGTTTACATACACTATATAAAAATACACATATGCATGTTTTTCTCAATATCTGACATGAAATCAGAATAAACCTTTTCCTGTCTTTGGTCAATTAGGATTACCATAATTATTATTATTTGCTAAATGCCAGAATAATGAGAGAGAACATGATTTAAGGCATTTTTATTACTTTCTGCAAAGTCAAAAGTTTACATACCGTACATTTCATTAATATTTGGTACCATTGCCCTTAAACTGTATGACTTGGGTCAAACGTTTTGGATATCCTTCTACAAGCTTCTCACAATAGTTGGTCAGAATTTGGGCCTATTCCTTCTGACAAAACTGGTATAACTGAGCCATTTTTGTTGGTTGCCTTGCTCGCACCTGCCTTTTCAGCTTTCCCCATACATTTTTAATAGAATTGAGATCAGGACTTTGTGATGGCCACTCCAAAACCCTTGTTATCTTCAAGCCACTTTATAACCAGTTTGGCAGTATGCTTTGGGTCATTGTCCATTTGGAAGACTCATTTTCGCCCAAGCTTTAACTTCCTGGCTGATGTCTTGAGATGTTGCTTCAGTATTTCCACATAATGTTCTTTCCTCATGATGCCATCTATTTTATGAAGTGCACCAGTCCATCCTGCAGCAAAACAACCCCACAACATGATGCTGCCACCCCCGTGTTTCACAGTTGGGATGGTGTTCTTAGGCTTCCAAGTTTCTCCCTTTTTCCTTCAAACGTAACGATGGTCATTATGGTCAAGAAGTTCAATTTTATTTTTGTCAGACCACGGGACATGTCTCCAAAAATGTAGGTATTTGTTCCTATATGCATTTGCAAACATTAATCTGGCTTTTTTATGTTTCTTTTGGAGTAATGGCTACTTCCTGTCAGAGTGGCCTTTCAGCCCATGTTGATACAGTACTCATTTCACTGTGGATATTAACACAATCTTACCAGCTTCCGCCATAATCTTCACAAGGTCTTTTGCTTTTGTTCTTGGGGTGATATGCACATGTCAGACCAAAACATGTTTAGAACCCATCTCTTTTCTGAGCGGTATGATGGCTGCACATTCCCATCTTGTTTGTACTTGCGTATAATTGTTTGTACAGATGAACAAGGCACCTTCAGGTATCTTGAAATTGCACCCAAGGTTGAGCCAGACTTCTGCAAATCCACAATTCTCTTCCTGATATCTTGGCTGATTTCTTTAGACTTTCCCATGATACTACACAACGATGCAGTGTGTTTCAGGTGTGCATTTAAATACATCCACAGGTGTATCTCTAATTAACTCAGATGTTGCCCATAAACCTAACAGAAGCTTCCAAACACATGACGTCATCATATGGGCAATCCAGAATTGTTTAAAGGCATAGTAATCTTAGTGTATGTAAACTTTTGACATTGCAGAAAGTAATAAAAATGCCTTAAAACATTCTCTCTCTCATTATTCTGGCATTTGGCAAATAATAGTAATTATGGTAATCCTGATTGACCAAAAAGAGGAAAGGTTTATTCTAATTTCATGTCAAATATTGAGAAAAACATGCATATGTGTCTTTTTATATAGTGTATGTAAACTTCTGGTTTCAACTGTATGTGCAGCTGCTGAAAAAAAGAAAGTTTTGAACCTCCCCAGAATTGCTATCGTCCTTTTTACTGTTATTATAATATGTACTGCAAAACCAATGTCAAAACGTATTCTCCTATAGTCTCTAATCCAGCCCCCAGTCATGTACACAGTGTGTGCTGGATTGTAGCCTTTAGTGGTGATTTTGGAAGTCCTCTTGACAGCTGCTGGAACATGCTGTGGAGCTCAAAGCCAGCAATAGATGCTCTCCTCAGGCTACCTGTAAATCCTGCAAACTATGAACTTACACACAAGGCATGAAAGTAGAAAAGTGCAAACTACACTGTCAATATAAAAAGTTACACCAAAGAATGTAAGCAAATTAAAGGGAAATAAAAGTGATTTTATACAGTTGTTCCACCAACCCAAGTATGACGTAAATGAAAAAAAAATTGTATCTAGTTTAAATAAACATGTCATGCACCTTACTGAAAATGATCTGGGCCCACTGGGTGGCAATACATTTGACCTTAAACTAAACTAGGCAGCAGATTGTATATTCTTCACTAGAGATGTCCTTGCGCTTCGCCCAGTGGTCGTTTCGCAGTGAATTTTACTCGTTCGCAGTTCGCAGAATAGGCGAACATATGGCGATGTCCGCCGGTGCCATATTCTTTTGCATTTTGCCGAACTTTGACCCATGACACATCCATCAGGTGGGACAGGACAGCCAATTAAGACGTTTCAGCACATGGACACACCCCCACCCTATAAATAAACCCGATTTGGCCGCCATTTTACATTCAGTCTTTTGCCAGTGTAGGGAAAAGTTGCTGTGTGGAGCAGAGACAGACTGTTAGGGACACCAAATGCTAGCTAATAGGGCCACAAAAGTCCTTTTAAGGACTGGTATAGGTGTGCTATCGATAGGTGTGACATACGGAGGTGTGTGATATACTTTCATCTGCCCCAGTGCCTCTCATCAGCCCCCAGCAGCCTCTCCATCAGCCCTCAGTGCCTCTCATCTCCCCCAGCAGCCTTTCATCTGCCCCCAGCAGCCACTCCATCTGCCTCCAGTGCCTCTCATTTGCACCCAGCAGCCTCTCATCTGCCCTCAGTGCCTCTCATCTGCCCCCAGCAGCCTTTCATCTGCCCCCAGTGCCTCTCATCTGTGCCCAGTGCCTCTCATCTGCCCCAATGCCTCTCATCAGCCCCCAGCAGCCTCTTATCTGCCCCCAGTGCCTCTCATCCTCCCCCAGTGCCTCCCATCTGCCCCCAGCAGCCTCTCCATCAGCCCTCAGTGCCTCTCATCTGCCCCCAGCAGCCTATCATCTGCCCCAGTGCCTCTGATCAGCCCCCAGCAGCCTCTCATGATCATCAGCCCCTCATCTGCCCCCTGCAGCCACTCCATCTGCCCCCAGCAGCCTCCATCTGCCCCCAATGCCTCTCATCTCCCCCCAGTGCCTCCATCTGCCCCCAGCAGCCACTCCATCTGCCCCCAGCAGCCACTCCATCTGCCCCCAGCAGCCACTCCATCTGCCCCCCCAGCAGCCACTCCATCTGCCCCCCCAGCAGCCACTCCATCTGCCCCCCCAGCAGCCTCCATCTTCCCCCAATGCCTCTCATCTCCCCCCAGTGCCTCCATCTGCCCCCAGCAGCCACTCCATCTGCCCCCAGCAGCCACTCCATCTGCCCCCAGCAGCCACTCCATCTGCCCCCCCAGCAGCCACTCCATCTGCCCCCCCCAGCAGCCACTCCATCTGCCCCCCCAGCAGCCTCCATCTTCCCCCAATGCCTCTCATCTCCCCCCAGTGCCTCCATCTGCCCCCAGCAGCCACTCCATCTGCCCCCAGCAGCCTCCATCTGCCCCCAATGCCTCTCATCTCCCCCCAGTGCCTCCATCTGCCCCCAGCAGCCACTCCATCTACCCCCAGCAGCCTCAATTTTCCCCAATGCCTCTGATCTCCCACCAGTGCCTCCGTCTGCTCCCAGCAGCCACTCCATCTGCCCCCAGCAGCCTCCATCTGCCCCCAATGCCTCTCATCTCCCCCCAGTACCTCCATCTGCCCCCAGCATCCACTTCATCTGCCCCCCAGTGCCTCTCATGATCTCATCAGCCTCCCAGTGTGGCAGTGCCTCCGTCTCATCAATCACTCCCCCCAGGCCCCCACACCCAAGCAACCTCTCCACATCAGGCATCAATTCCCCATTGAGTGACTGTCCATCAGCCTAAAAAAAAAAACTTTTACTGCTCCTGGAACTGGAATGGACGCTGGCTGGGCTCCGCCCCCTCCCCTCTGCTCCTCTCTCCTCCAGGCTCCAGCGATCTGCTGTCGGCTGTGCAAGGCTGCACACAGCCATGTGTGTGACATCACTCACAAAACGCCTTACGCCTGTGCGCAGCAGCGCAGCCCTGCACAGACACAGCCAAGGACCAGGAAGCGCCGGTGAGTACAAACTTTAAAGTCTTCACCGCGGCTTCCTGGTCCGGACCGGTGCTCTGTGCTCAGAGAGCGCAGCGGCCGTTTTAAGTGCTTTACGGCGGCCGTCCCAGCCCGCCCCTGCCCTGAGGAATAAAAAGAATATATAAAACAAAAATTTTTTTTTTGTTAAAGACGGCCAAGCGGCCGTTTTTTAGGGCGGCATGGGGGACAATTGCCTTCCTGCCCCCAAGCCCAGCCTGCCCCTGCCAGTAGGAGCAAGGCCGTCATAACCCACAAAGCCACACTCCCGTTGCTCCACGTCCTGCCTCTTCTCCTTCTTCTCTCTCCTCCCATTTGTCCTCCACTTCACCTTCCACTGTGCCATCATCGTGTTTATCTGGCAAAAGGCAGGCTTCCGTGGCCCAAATGTTCGAAAGTAAAAAGTTGATGATGCCAGATAACCCTCTTGCCCAACGACTGACCGGCGGCTTGTCGGAACTGCTAGCCCGCCAACTACTGCCATATAAACTGGTGGACTAGGAGTCCTTTAGAAAATTTGTGGTCATTGGCACACCGCAATGGAAGGTCCCTGGAAGGAAATATTTCTCCCAGAAGGGCATCCCAGAGCTATATGGCCATGTTTGTTCTGGTTCTGGCCAAGCTGCCAGTTCGGTTGATGTACTGCTCCAAATTAATTAATGTACGTGCACGGAGAGATCAAACTGAGACAACACACAGCTCAGAGTTAAAACAGTATCTCTGGTTTATTTTCTGAAAACAGTAGACAATACATAGGTTTTACGACAGGAAGAAGTGGGAGGGGGGGTGAAAGATAGAGTATATCTTTTCTATTGGCTACGAACTCTATACTTTTCTGTAACCTTGACGGCCAGAGGAAATTCCTCCCCCCTCCCCCCTTGCTCGTGGGTGAAACCGTTACTTCTTCTTTCTTTGTAACTGCTTGCTTGAGCTGAACGGAAACCACAAAGAAACACATGATAAAACACAAAGTAAGATTCTAGTTTATAGGTGTTGGCTGAATGCCGGGCCGCCATCTTAGCTAAACATAGTCCTCAACAAGCAAGTATCCATTTTGTATCAATAGTCCATAACAGTCCCCCCTTGGAAACTTGATTGTAGACTTTCCCTTCGCCTAGCGAATCCCCTGGGCATACCATTCGTATCCTCTTCACCCGCAGTGGCGACAACCTACCCCTTATAGGTAGGCTCCCGGTTGCTCGGACTTGTGGTAATACCCTGGGATTCATCTCACCCTATCTCAGCCAGGCATCATTGTGAGGAGGGGGAGCTGTGTTGAACGATGTTTCCTTCTGTTCTTCCTCATCGTAGAGAAGCATGATAGGTCGTTCATCAGTTTTCTTCATTCTTTTTGAAAAGCGGGTCACACAAATAAGAACGAGCTTAATCACTACATATATCACCAATATTATTAGGGCTACCTGCAATATTACTTGGACAATTCCCATGAGCCAACCCCCAATACCTTTGAACCAGTTATTGGGGTTAAGGAAAGAGAAGGTATCAGACCACCATGTATCTTTATCAGCTTTATGTGCATCCAGCCATTTATCTCTTAAATCCGCCATCTTCTCTATATCCACCTTAACTTGCAAATTACCCTGCGGGTCTATGTAATGGCAACAAGAGGGTCCCACAATCTGGCACATACCTCCATCTTTAGCTGTAACATAATCTAGAACTAATGTGTGTTGGTTGGTGACGATGATTAACTGGTTTTGCACAATGTTTAAGGTATTCATAAGTTTCATCACCTCCCATATTTGGTCATCCAGGTAGTCTGTTGCTACTACCAGATGATCCCACATCTGCATTATCATGGGATATATGAAGATGGAACTAACAATTTTGTTGGTAATGCTCAGCTCTACTACATGTGGCTTGCCATTTGGTCTGGGTGTGTTATTTCTGGCCCTACGATACAAGGTGTGTTTAGGTACTGCATTTATGTCAATTTCAGAGTGTGGTACTATAAAGGTAGCAGGAGTAAGCCTGGCGATGGTGCACAGTCCTGTGACATTCTCGGATAACCATTTGCTTTGTGTCCACAAACTAAGTATATGTCGTCTGGAACTGCTACTGCTGTGCCATTGAATAATCGGGTAATTAGTTTGGCTAATTGTGTCCCTTTCGCCAACTCATATCCTTTTGACTGACTTTCGGTGTCGTTAGCTAATATACCTGTCCGGAGACTGTTATGGACTATTGATACAAAATGGATACTTGCTTGTTGAGGACTATGTTTAGCTAAGATGGCGGCCAGGCATTCAGCCAACACCTATAAACTAGAATCTTACTTTGTGGTTTATCATGTGTTTCTTTGTGGTTTCCATTCAGCTCAAGCAAGCAGTTACAAAGAAAGAAGAAGTAACGGTTTCACCCACGAGCAAGGGGGGAGGGGGGAGGAATTTCCTCTGGCCGTCAAGGTTACAGAAAAGTATAGAGTTCGTAGCCAATAGAAAAGATATACTCTATCTTTCACCCCCCCCCACTTCTTCCTGTCGTAAAACCTATGTATTGTCTGCTGTTTTCAGAAAATAAACCAGAGATACTGTTTTAACTCCGAGCTGTGTGTTGTCTCAGTTTGATCTCTCCGTGCACGTACATTAATTAATTTGGAGCAGTACATCAACCGAACTGGCAGCTTGGCCAGAACCAGAACAATTTTGGCTAATTGTGTCCCTTTCGCCAACTCATATCCTTTTGACTGACTTTCGGTGTTGTTAGCTAATATACCTGTCCGGAGATCCTATACAGTACGGTTGTTACAGGGCAGATCCTTTCCGTTCTCAGCATCTACACCAATACACTGCACGTGGCTGTCTGTTTTTGAATCATTGCAACCTGAGTGTATGTGTGGACTAAATGTCATACCTTTGGTTTGTACTTGGAGACAATAACAGTGTGTCCAGCTAGGAAAACATGTGACATTAGCCCAGTGTCCCTCTTGCCAAGGAGTGGAGCTATAATCTACCGAGGGTCCTGATCTGTTTATCATGAGCCATGGGGCATCTGCCCACCCTGCAACAGGTAAGGCTACTTCCCTGTCCTTGTTTGTACTGGATTTAACTTGGTGTATACTAGTGAGAAAGATGGTAGAATTAGACAGGTCAATCAGTTCAGAAAGTTCCAGGGGTATTGCAAAATAAGGCATACTGGTTGAACTCACGGGACTGTGGGTACAGATCCAACAATCTCTCAGAGTTTCAGTCTCCTTCAACCCCTGGACTAAAATTTGATGGTGCCGTATCAGTGAATTGTCCCATTCATCACCCAGTGGCGTGAATACTGCAGATATGCCCACTGTCAAAGTCATGATCAGTATGTGAATCCTCATGGCTTATGGTTCCTGGGACGGTGGGACAGCCTTCACTCTTTTACAATGTGAAGCGTGGATCCAGGTGGGTCTCCCTTCGAGTTTCACAGAGGTTGGGGTGGTCAGCAACACCTGGTAAGGTCCCTCGTATCGTGGTTCGAGGGTGCTTCTGACGTGTTTCTTGACCACCACCCACTCTCCAGGTTTGAGAGTGTGGCTTCCCTCCAGGGAGTTAGGATCTGGAATGGAAGAGAAAACTTGTGCATGTATATTAGACAATTGCTTGCTCAAGGCTATCACATATTTTGCAACAGATTCATAATGCATTTGTAACTGTTGTGGGAAATACTGTCCCATTCTTGGCCCTGTTCCAAATAAGATCTCATATGGGGTTAGTTTGTGTGGGGGCCTTGGTGTATGCCTAACTGAAAAGAGGGTTATAGGCAAACACTGAACCCAATTAAGCCCTGTCTCCCTGGTCATCTTCAGCATTTTAGATTTTAACACCCCGTTCAATCTTTCGACTTTGCCGCTGCTTTGGGGCCTGTATGGGGTATGATACGCCAGGTGTGACCCTACCATCTTCCAGACCTCTTGGGTTAGACTAGCAGTGAATGCTGGGCCCTGATCACTCTCAATGACCTCAGGGACTCCGAACCTACAGACAAGCTCCTGCATCAGTTTTTTTGCAGTAGTGGTTGCTGTCTGGTTTCGGACGGGGTAGGCTTCTGGCCACCCAGAGAACAAGTCTATCACTACTAGTACATATTGAAACCCTTGGCACATTGGCATCTGGATATGATCGATTTGTATCCTCTGAAAGGGATATAAGGCTTTCGGGAGACATTTTCTGGGAGTGGGCTCGGTTCTGCCGGGGTTACACTCTGCACAGATGAGACACGCTTGGGTATGTCTCACCAGGACAGGGGTTATCCCTGGGGCCACCCATATTTTGTCAATTAGTTCTTTCATGATGGTTTTGGATTGGTGGGTGGGCCCATGGGCCACTGAGGCTATTAGGGGATAAAGAGCTCTGTGCAGGCAGACTCTCTTTCCTTGTGTCCAGAGTCCAGATTCTTCTTCGAGGGCTGATTCTTTCAGCCAGATTTCCTTTTCCCTGGGAGTGGCCTGTTTCTGCATTTGTTTCAGTAGGTCCCATGTGATATCTTCTTGTTCCAGGTCTTCCTGTGTTATCATAATCTGGTCTGACTGGACTCTTTCCTCTTTCACTGCTGCTTCCTTGACCGCTTGGTCAGCTAGGGCGTTTCCTCTGGCCTCAGGGGTGTCATCTCGAGTATGGGCCTTTACTTTGATCACTGCCACTTGGTTGGGCAGGAGTACTGCTGCCATTAGGGCTGCTACTGCTGCAGCATTCTTAATCGGGGTTCCTGCAGCTGTGATGTAATCCCGGGCCTTCCATATTAGTCCAAAGTCATGAACCACTCCAAAGGCATATCTAGAATCTGTGTAGATATTGGCGATGGAGTCTTTTGCCATGAGGCAGGCTTCAGTGAGGGCAATGAGTTCAGCTTCTTGTGCTGACTGGTCTGGGCGCAATTGTCTTGCACACAGCACTTCATGTTCACTTGTGACTGCCATGCCTGTAAGGAACTTCCCCTTGTCATCGGCGTACCTTGAGCCGTCCACAAAGAGAATCCAATGAGGGTTTGTCAGAGGAGTGTCTTGGACTGATGGTGGTGTCCCTACTTCAGCTTCCATCATTGTGATGCAATCATGTTCTTGTTCCTTGTAAAGAGAGTCGGTTGAGGCCCATAGTTCTTCTTCCTGAAGATCCTCTTCAGCATGTAGATCAATAAAATCTTCAGAATCTCCATTATACTCCCCCCTTGGAAGAGGAAGGAGTGCAGCAGGATTGAGGATGTGGCACCTCTGAATGGTGACATTATCTGGCAGAAGTAAACTACACTGAAGCCGGAGGTGGCGTTGTGCAGTGAGGTGTTTAGGTTGAGTCTGCTGGAGGATGGCAGAAATGTCATGGGGAGCCAGAATAGTGAGGGGATGACCCAGCACAACGTCAGATGTGACGTTTAGAAGAGAGCTGGCAGCATGGATAGCTCTGACACAGGAAGGGGCAGCTCTGGCTACCGGGTCAAGACGCTTAGAATAGTAACCCAAGGGTCGATTGCGGCCACCATGAGTTTGAGTGAGGACTCCAGTGGCGTGACCTTGGCATTCCATGACATACAGCAGGAAAGGAAGGTTGTAGTTGGGGATGCCAAGAGCAGGGGCAGATGCAATGGCGGCCTTCAATGACTGAAAAGCTTCTCCGGCCTCCATTGTCATCTGGAAAGGAGTAGCAGCATTACGAGGTATACAGTCATATAAGGGCTGCATGAGGACAGAAGCATCAGATATCCAAGGCCTGCAGTAGGAGATGAGTCCCAGAAAGGTTTTCAGCTGATGAGGAGTGTCCGGGAGTTGGATGTCAGAGATAGCCTTCTTCCTCGCCTCAGTTAGGTGCTTGTGACCTTGAGAGATGCAATGACCTAGGAAGACAACTTTGGGGAGACACAGTTGTAGTTTGGCTTGTGAGACTCGACATCCAGCAGAGGCTAAAAACTGGAGAAGTGAGACAGATTTTGTCATGCAGATTTGGGGAGAGACCGCACAGAGGAGAAGGTCATCCACATACTGGAGGAGTTCCACATCCGGGTGATCTGCTTGCCAGGGTTGCAGAACAGAGGACATAGCCTTGCTGAAGCAGGAAGGGCTGTTTTGAGCCCCTTGAGGCATAACAGTCCAGGTGTACTGTTTGCCTGCATGTGTAAAAGCAAAAAGAAACTGACATTTCTCATGTAAGGGAACAGAAAATAATGCATTGGCCAGATCAATGACAGTGAAAGTAGTGGCAGTGGGTGGAATGCCAGCAAGGAGTGTGTGCGGATTGGGGACAATAGGTGTCTCAAGAACAGTAGCCTCATTGACAGCTCGGAGGTCCTGCACATGCGGTACGTTGGAGGCTGTCCTTTCTCCCTTTTCTTCCGTACTGGGTAAAGGGGTGAGTTACAGGGAGAAGTAGTGATCTTGATTGCCCCATTCTGCAGGAGGGCCTGCACCTGGAGGGTAATAGCATCCTGTTGTGAGATAGAAAGCGGATATTGCGCTTTGTATGGCAGAACCTTGGGATCCTTCAGGGTCACAGTGACCGGTGGGACATTGAGGCGTCCGATATCATGGGGTCCTTTGGTCCAGAGAGTATCGGGGATGAGGTGCAAAATGGTTTGCAGCGAATCCCCTTGTTCATATGAGTCAGCGTCCTGAAGTGTGGTTAATGCCATAAGGAGGCAAGTATCTTCCGGGTGTAGGGCTGTACCGAGGGTGACTGTTCCATCCTCTTTGAATTGTATGTTAGCCTGGATTTTCTGAAGAAAATCAGAGCCTAACAGATTGAAGGGGCATGTTTGGCTGACAACAAACTGCGACATGACTCCTGCAGGGAGGTGGAGTTGGGGGGTTTTAGTCCGGGAGAATCTAGGGGAAGTGACTGTGAGTGGCTTGGTCACGGAGTTATGTTGCACAACCCCCTCTAGTCCAGAACAAGGTAATTGAATGTCAGTGAGCCAAGAATGAGGTACGGCAGTCTCACATAATACACTGCGGGCTGCACCAGTGTCCACAAGAAATGAAAGTTCCTTCCCTGCAACCTCGAGAGTCACTCGAGGGGTGGGACCGGTAGGAGGGGTAGAGACTGTCATATATGGAATGTCCCCTCCCTGCACTGGTTTGCCAGCATCCTATTGCGATGAAGGGGGCTGAGTGCCCCCCTGTCGCCGTTGATTGGTTGGCCACAGATGTTTGCTACGGCAGTGCCGTTTTATGTGTCCGGGCTTGCCGCACCCATAACAGACATAAGGGGGTGGGTGTTCTCCACCATCTTCTCCTGACATTACGGCTATCACAGCAGCACAGGTTTTCTTTGTGTTACTCTCTAGACCCTTTGCAATCTGCTCCAACATATCTAGTGTCAAGGATTTCCACTCGGGGCGACAGGTCACAAGGGCTTTGTTTATCTCTGGTCGTAGACCATCGACAAACGAGCGGGCCAAGAGTCTGAGATGAACAGGCTCATTCTGACTAAAACCCATGTCTTTGTAATTTTGTTTAATCCTCTGAGCAAATTTCTCGACAGTTTCAACTTTTTCCTGTGTCATATCCTGTAATGTCGTGGATTGGTCTGCTAATCTTGCTTTCGCCCATTTCTGTAGTTGTTCTATAAAGAATTCTACAGACTCATGATCCCGGGGGTCAAAGTTAGCACCTTTAAGTTCAGGGATGTGGATTTGATCCATTATCAGTGTGGAGTATTCACCTGTCTTGTTTTCCACTATACTTTGCAGGTCCGACCATGTGCACCCATAGGTTTGATGCACTTGGGACAGTTTCCTGAAAAAGGGCATGGGATGGGTCTCAGGGTCAGGCAGTAAATTCACTATGGTGAATAACTGTTGTGGGGTGAAAGACACATATTTTGGTGGTCCCTGTGGCCGGTTAAGTGCTAGGGCTTCTTTCAGTGTCTCAAGGTTTCCCTGCTCAATTTTCTGTAAGTTCTTTTGTAACTCTGTAATCTGACCCTGCAGTATTTGATCTTGTGAACGTCGTGATGGGCGCACGACCATGGGCACAGTCCACTGTGGTGCCAGGGATAAAGTTGGCGGATCACCGTAGTCTGTCGGGGTACCCCGCGAAGGAGTCTGCATATTACCCGGTGCATTTTGTATGCCCATTGTGGATTCTGCAGCACCGTCTGCATCCCCCTGTTCTGCTTCATCAGGTTGCCCCCCTACCATTATAGGAGTAAGGGTGGCAGGTGAGTGGGGTAGCATGAATGTACCGTCCGGGTTAACCATGGGGTACAAGGTAGTAGGAAGGGGCAAGGGTGACATAGGAGTGACGGGGGGGTCCGGACTGAATGATATTAAAGGTCCGTTCATGGGCGTTGCCTGGGGACAAGATGGCGCTGTAGCTAACACGGGAAGTGATGGGACGTGCTGGGGAGTAGTTACCAAGGTGTGGTTTTGTGGGTGGGGAACCCCACAGGGAAGGCACGTATCACGGGAGGAGGGATTCTGTTGACCACATGTTTTGCAGGTCCACCCACCTGCTTTCTTCCCGGCGCCATTATAGGGTGGTGGCAAGTCATGTATCAATGCAACACCAGGCTTACAGAAATATCTCTGTCTTTTCTCATCAAAATTTAGTTCCCCCCCGGTCTGTTCAAATTCTTTACTACAGTCCAACCACACACGGACCATGTCTGTCAATTTATCATCTTCTAACTTCCCCCTCTTCTCGTTTAACAACACTTGCCAGGTGGCACTACATAGGATGCCTCCTTTACAGACACTATAACTCTTCTCCAACTTAGTTAATCCTTTTATGAAACGTTTGCCTCTCCTGTCCGCCACGTACTGTTCAGGTGAACAGTAGCCCTTCGGGACACTTTCCTCATTTCCCATTATCTCTCGTACCTACTGAAGCCGCCTAAAGACCTCTGTATAGAGTAATCACTGGACGTGAAGACCTTTGAGTCCCGGTCAGCACACTCTGGGCTACCGCAAACCGCTCTCCCCCCTTCTGTGATTGTCCCCTTTATGGAGATTCGAGTCAGACACTGGGCTGAACTCCGATACAGGCACACAGGAGAACTCCGTGTCTCAGTCAGTGATACTTGTCAACAGGGTCTTCACAACTTATAGGCACAACACAGTACATCAAGACTGCAAAAAAACATATGGGGTTCTTACTTTCATGCCCTCGAGGACGTTCCAGACTGCTTCCGCACCCCTCCCTCAGACGAACACCAAGAGGCTACACCAGGGGACACTTTATGGGCAAGATGACTCAATTTTCTTACCTCATATCACGGGTTGCGATCCCGGTGTCCGTTAGTGCGCCTCTCCTCGTCTGGTCTCTGGGGGTACGGGAAGAGAGGGTCCAATCCTCGAGCCCCACGATTGGGCGCCAAAATTGTTCTGGTTCTGGCCAAGCTGCCAGTTCGGTTGATGTACTGCTCCAAATTAATTAATGTACGTGCACGGAGAGATCAAACTGAGACAACACACAGCTCGGAGTTAAAACAGTATCTCTGGTTTATTTTCTGAAAACAGCAGACAATACATAGGTTTTTACGACAGGAAGAAGTGGGAGGGGGGGGTGAAAGATAGAGTATATCTTTTCTATTGGCTACGAACTCTATACTTTTCTGTAACCTTGACGGCCAGAGGAAATTCCTCCCCCCTCCCCCCTTGCTCGTGGGTGAAACCGTTACTTCTTCTTTCTTTGTAACTGCTTGCTTGAGCTGAATGGAAACCACAAAGAAACACATGATAAACCACAAAGTAAGATTCTAGTTTATAGGTGTTGGCTGAATGCCTGGCCGCCATCTTAGCTAAACATAGTCCTCAACAAGCAAGTATCCATTTTGTATCAATAGTCCATAACATGTTCAGCGGCAAGTGAATGTATCTCTGGCACACCGTGTCGGTGCCAAGACACATCTGACCACAGACACGTGATCTAGCAAACACGGGCAGGGAAGGTACATAACTTTTACTACCTACTGGGTGAACCTTCTGACGGCCGTCAAGCATGAAACCCGTGGCACCCGTGTGGATTTGGTGTTACCGCCACGGATTGCATGCAGGCCTGCCTCTTCTTCTCCTCCTCCTACTCCATCCTCCATCACCTCCTCGGCTGACTCCTCCTTTTCCACTGCTACCGCCTCTTCTGCTGCACCCCCCAAGCTCCCCAGAACCTATTTGACGTGCCACGTGAGACTTTGCCATGCTGTGCTGCGGCTGTTGTGTCTGGAAGCCAAGAGCCACACCGTTCCTGCACTCCTTTCAGCTCTGTGGTCACAGGCCGATCAGTGGCTAACCCAGCTCAATTTGACAGTTGGTAAAGTGGTGTGCGACAACTGTGCCAATCTGTTGAGCGCGCTGAAACAGGGCAAAATGACACACGTGCCGTGCCGTGCATTGCACACGTCCTAAACTTAGTCGTGCAGCGATTCTTTGCCAAATACCCCGGGGTCCAGGACGTCTTGCGGAAGGCGGAAGGCCATGTCCTGGCCATTTTAGAAGATCTTACACGGCCATGGCTCGCCTTGCTGACGTTCAGCGGCGACACCACTTGCCCGTCAGACTTCTGATTTGTGACTGCCCGACCCTCGAACTCCACCTTGTATATGCTTGATAGGCTGCTCCAGCAGAAATGTGCCTTTAATGACCTGTACGAGCTCGGCAGCAGAACCGGTTTCTGGTGAGCTTGTTTTTTTCCCACCGCGCCAGTGGCTGTTTATGAGCGATGCATGCAGACTTCTGCAGCCATTAGATGAGATCACCAAACTGGTCAGTCGCAGCCAGGGCGCCATCAGTGACATCATACCTAACGCCTTCTTTCTGGAGTGTGCATTGCGTCGTGTCATTGATTATGCCGTCGAGGAGCAGGAAGATGAGGAAGTCGCAATGCTGAATGAATTCCCAGGGGGGCTACTCCATCTGAGACAAGTCAGCAGGAGTCTGACGAGGAGTCAGAGGAGGATGGTGTCTGGAGGGAGAAGGAGGAGCAAGAAGAGCAGGCTTTACTGGGATCCCTGGTGTTGTCCGTGGATGGGGGGAGGAGACAGAGGACAACATTCTCCTGGGTGATGAGCAGGAGCCAGGCCAATCAACCGCTTACAATTTAAGGCAAATGGGGGCCTTCATGCTCCAGTGTTTGAAGAAGGACCCCCATATAAAAAGCTTAAAGGGAAAGGACCAGTACTGGATGGCAAAGTACTCCCAGTGCAAACACAAAATGGCGGACGTGTTACCAGCATCACAGAGGGATGTCAGAATGCTGCATTTCCAGGCCTTGGTTTGAGAGATGCTGCATTCTGCTGTTGCGGGCACTGGCAGAGGAATTTCCACCCACAAAGAAATTGTTGCGAGTACCAATCCTACAGCGCATGCAAGAAGAGGGCGGTTTGAAGATGTGTTGGTCACTTTGGATATGAGATCATTCTTGCAGCCAACCCATCGACAGCTGCCCTCCGGTCCAGCCTCAGGGAACGCCTAGACTGACAGGTGTCCGACTACATCTGGTTAATGGCCGATGTGGACGCTCGGAGAAGCGAGGAACCCCTTGACTACTGGGTGTGCAGGCTTGACCTGTGGCGAGAGCTGGCACAATTTTCCATGGAACTCTTGGCTTGTGTCACGAGGGTATCAAGAGCCACGTCTGACTCCGTTATACCCGGGGTCAGGAAGTCGCAGCGGGTGGCTGCGCGCACTATATCTAAAGATCACGGTGTTTCTTAGTTATTGTTTTCTGTGTTTGCCTTGCTATCCTTTTTGTCTCTCTCAGGGATCCGTAGCTTCTCCTCCTCAGCTGTTTATTGTCTGCCACTCCCTACCTCCTTATATTCTCCCCTCACACTTCTCTAGTTGCCAGTTATAGAGCTTCCTGCCTGGACATCTATACTGACCCACTGGAGTGGTTAATCCTGGTTATTGTTCCTGTGTGCTACCCTCCGGATCCCTGTTTGGCTTATTGTTGTCTCTTGTTGTCGCCCACCTAGGAATATATGTTGAGTCTGTGTTGTCTGTCCTCCCCTTGGTGTTTTCCCTTAGAGTTAGTGGTGCGGACTAGTGTTCCCATCGCCCTGCTCACTACCTAGGGCTCAGCTCAGGGAAAGCCAGGGCTTTAGGCACGTGATCGGCGTACGGGTGAGGAACCCGTCTAGGGACGTCAGGGCAGCCAGGTGCCAGCCGCCAGGTGAGTCAGGGGTCACCATCTTCCCTCTCACTTGGGCAGGGCCTTCCTCGTTCCCTCCCTTTGTGTCACGTATGTGATAGCCACGCCGACCGTGATATTATAACTGGCCCTTACTTTTTGAAAAAAAAAATATATATTTTTTTTTTTAATTGTTGTTTTTTTTTCTCTCTCTCTACTTAGAATCCAATATGGATCCTATTGATGCCTTGGCAGAACAGCTTCAAAGCCTGTCTTTGGAGGTGGCAGGATTGAAGGCGTCTGTTCTCCAACAACAGCAGCAAATGCAGCAGACCGCAACCCCAGCGGTTGCTATGGGTAACCAGGTTGTCACTGAACCCAAGGTTGCTCTTCCCGACAGATTTTCTGGGGGAAGGGACAAATTTGCAACGTTCCGTGAGGCCTGCAAATTATATTTTAAGTTGCGCCCTTACTCCTCAGGTCATGAAGAACAGCGGGTAGGGATTGTCATTTCCCTGCTTCAGGGGGATCCGCAATCCTGGGCGTTCTCGTTACCCCCTGGTTCTCAGGCTCTTCGGTCAGTGGAGGGATTTTTTGGGGCTTTGGGTCTCATATATGATGACCCTGACCGAGTCGCCCTGGCTGAGTCGAAGTTACGGAGACTCCTACAGGGAGATCGGTCAGCAGAGGAATATTGCTCAGAGTTCCGTAGGTGGGCTACGGATACTCAGTGGAACGACCCGGCTCTCAGGAGTCAGTTCTGCTCTGGGTTATCTGAAAGGGTTAAGGATGCACTGGCGCTGTATGAGACCCCCCTTTCCCTTGATGCTGTTATGTCCCTCTCTATCAGAATAGATAGACGTCTTAGGGAGAGATCGAAAATTCCGGAGCAATTGGTTACCTCTCCCAAGCAACAGTCAGCCTGTACTGACTTAGATGAGCCTATGCAGCTAGGCGGAACTTCTCGTCAGGTCCGTCCTCCCGAGGTTCGCCGTAGGGGGGGGGCTTGTTTTTTCTGTGGGGGGAGGGGTCATTTCATTAATGTCTGTCCCTCCTTTCTCAAAAACAAAAGACCGTCGGAAAACTACTAACCCCGGGCTGTGCGGAGGATGTCAGCCGGGGGGTATACGTTTCCTCCATACGAACATCTCAATTTGTGTTACCAGTGGTCATTGTTTTTGGTGTTAAGACGGAGTCTATTTCTGTTTTTCTAGACAGTGGAGCAGGGGTAAACTTGATTGATGCCCATTTTGCCCGCACTATGGGTTTGTCTCTCTGTACGCTGCAGAGACCTATTCCCGTATTCGCTATAGATTCTGCTCCTCTGTCTCAGAGAAACCTCACCCACATTGTTCGTAATTTACACCTTCGGGTAGGGGACCACCATAATGAGTGTCTTGCATGTTACGTTCTGGAGGGCCTTCCCTCTCCGGTGGTATTGGGTCTTCCCTGGTTGGTGGCGCACAATCCAGTGGTGGATTGGCAGGCCAGGGAGATATTGGAGTGGAGTGAGCATTGCAGAGGGAATTGCTTAAATAACAATTGCTTAATCGCCTCCATAGCTTCCCTACCTACATTTATTTCGGACTTTGAGGACGTTTTTTCTGAAAAGGGTTGTCAGAAACTACCACCTCATCGTCCTTATGATTGCCCGGTTAACCTGATTCCCGGGGCAAAATTACCCAAATACAGGTTGTGTAATCTTTCGGGTCCCGAGAGACAAGCCATGAAAGATTATATTTCCGAGAGTCTGGCTAAGGGACACATCAGACCCTCTTCTTCACCCGTGGCTGCAGGGTTTTTCTTTGTTAAAAAGAAAGATGGGGGCCTGCGTCCTTGCTTAGATTTCCGTGAGTTAAACCAGATAACCATCCGTGACCCATACCCTCTTCCTCTCATTCCTGACCTTTTTAATCAGATTGCGGGTGCTAAGTGGTTCTCCAAACTTGATCTTAGGGGGGCCTACAATCTGATTCGTATCAGGGAAGGGGATGAGTGGAAGACAGCTTTTAACACCCCTGAGGGGCATTATGAAAATCTAGTTATGCCTTTCGGTCTGACCAATGCCCCTGCTGTCTTCCAACATTTCGTTAATGATATTTTTAGTCATCTCATCGGCAGGTTTGTAGTCATTTACCTAGATGATATCTTAATTTATTCGGCTGATCTGAAAACACATGAGGTGCATGTCAGGCAAGTACTGCAGGTCCTACGGACGAATAAATTATATGCGAAAATTGAAAAATGTGTCTTCGCTATTCAGGAATTACAGTTCCTGGGATATCTATTATCTGCTTCAGGTTTCCGCATGGATCCTGGGAAGGTCCAGGCAATTTTAGATTGGGATCTTCCTGAGAACCTTAAAGCCCTACAACGGTTTTTGGGTTTCGCTAATTTCTATAGAAAGTTCATTAAAAATTATTCAGTGATCGTTAAACCCCTTACCGACATGACTAGGAAGGGGACGGATTTTTCCAAATGGTCTGACGCCGCTAAAGATGCATTTTCCTCTCTAAAGGAGAGGTTTACCTCGGCACCTGTTCTAATTCAACCTGATGTCTCCCAGCCTTTTATTGTTGAGGTAGATACGTCAGAGGTGGGAGTGGGAGCTGTATTGTCTCAGGGTCCGTCTCCTGGCAAATGGCGTCCTTGCGCTTTCTTTTCCAAAAAATTATCTTCTGCGGAGAGGAATTATGATATTGGAAATAGGGAACTGTTGGCGATTAAACTGGCGCTTGAAGAGTGGCGTCACTTCTTAGAGGGAGCAATCCACCCCGTCACGGTGATTACGGATCACAAGAACCTTCTGTACCTAGAATCGGCTAAACGTCTCACCCCTAGACAAGCTAGGTGGTCGCTATTCTTTACCAGATTTAACTTTGTAATCACCTATCGTCCTGGGGCAAAAAATACCAAGGCAGACGCATTATCTCGTAGTTTCCCTGGAGGGGGTAATGTTTGTGATCCGGTACCTATTTTACAAAGAGGAGTGGTTGTCTCTGCTGTACACTCTGTTCTAGAGGGAAAGGTGTTAGAGGCTCAGGGGGACGCCCCGGCCTCTTGTCCCTCAGAGAAATTGTTTGTACCGTTAAACCTGCGTCTTGAATTATTAAAAGAACATCATAATTCGGCACTTGCTGGACACCCGGGTAGTAAAGCAACCTTGGAGCTTTTATCTCGTCGTTTTTGGTGGCCAAGGTTGCGTCAGGATGTAATGGATTTCGTGTCTACTTGTTCTACTTGTGCACGCGCGAAAGTCTCTCATACACGTCCAGCAGGGTCTTTATTGCCACTTTTCATCCCCAATAGGCCATGGACACATCTGTCAATGGATTTCATCACTGACTTACCGTTGTCGGCGGGTAAAACAGTTATCTTGGTAGTAGTAGACAGGTTTAGCAAAATGGTACACTTTATTGCGCTACCCGCACTTCCTAATGCTAAAACTCTCGCTCAGGTGTTTATCAGTGAAATCGTGAAGCTTCACCGGGTCCCTTCCGATGTGGTTTCGGATCGGGGAACCCAGTTTATTTCTAAGTTTTGGAAGGCTTTTTGTTCCCGTTTGGGGGTTCACTTGTCCTTTTCCTCAGCCTTCCATCCTCAGTCGAATGGACAGACTGAGCGTACCAACCAAAACCTAGAAACATATTTAAGGTGTTTTGTGTCTGAAAACAAGAGTTGTGGTCATCATATTTTACCGTTAGCTGAGTTTGCCATAATTAATCATTATCAGGAGTCCACTGGCAAGTCACCATTCCTTGGTGCATACGGTTTCATCCCCAATTTTGTACTTTCAAAGAGGGGGGTCTTCTGGGTTCCGATGAGGAAGGTTTTATTCATCTCTTTCTCGGTATGGCAGAAGGTGCAAGTTAACTTGAAAAGATGAGTGGTAATATAAATGCATGGCCGATAAGAAACGGTCGCAGGTCCGGACCTAGGAGTGAATGACTATGTGTGGTTGTCTACAGGAATATTAAGTTGAAGTTCCTCTTGGAAAACTGGGTCCTAGGTTCATTGGTCCTATAAAATAGTAGCCGTCATTAACCTGTGGCTTTTCGCCTGGAGCTACCTAAGACTTTTAGATCCATAACGTCTTCCATAAATCGTTACTCAAGAAGTATGTTCCCCTCTAGAACCATCGCCGCTGCCACCTCCTCCTGTTATTGTGGATGGTAATCTGGAGTTTCAAATAGCCAGAATTGTTGATTCTCGTCGGGTCGCCGCTCTCTTCAGTTCTGTGCATGGGAGGGTACGGTCTCGAGGAAAGAATGTGGGTTCCAGCGTCAGAGGTAAACGCCAACCGTTAATCAGACTTTCCATGCTCTCATCCGGGAGACCTGGTACTGAGTGTCCGGTGGCCCCTCGTGAAAGGGGGGTACTGTCACGAGGGTATCAAGAGCCACGTCTGACTCCGTTATACCCGGTCAGGAAGTCGCAGCGGGTGGCTGCGCGCTTATATTAATGATCACGGTGTTTCTTAGTTATTGTTTTCTGTGTTTGCCTTGCTATCCTTTTGTCTCTCTCAGGGATCCGTAGCTTCTCCTCCTCAGCTGTTTCTTGTCTGCACTCCTTCCTCCGTATATTCTCCCCTCACACTTCTCTAGTTGCCAGTTATAGGCTTCCTGCCTGGACATCTATACTGACCACTGGAGTGGTTAATCCTGCTTGTTGTTTCCTGTGTGCTACCCTCCGGATCCCTGTTTGGCTTATTGTTGTCTCTTGTTGCGCCCACCTGGGAATATATGTTGAGTCTGTGTTGTCTGTCCCCCTTGGTGTTTTCCCTTAGAGTTAGTGGTGCGGACTAGTGTTCCCATCGCCCTGCTCACTACCTAGGGCTCAGCTCAGGGAAAGCCAGGGCTTTAGGCACGTGATCGGCGTACGGGTGAGGAACCCGTCTAGGGACGTCAGGGCAGCTAGGTGCCAGCCGCCAGGTGAGTCAGGGGTCACCATCTTCCCTCTCACTTGGGCAGGGCCTTCCTCGTTCCCTCCCTTTGTGTCACGTATGTGATAGCCACGCCGACCGTGATAGCTTGTCCCTCGTCGAATGTCCTATCCGAAAGGACGTTTAGCGCAGCAGGGGAGATTGTGACCGATAATCGCACTCGCCTAGCTCACGACAGTGTAAACTACCTCACATTTATAAAAATGAATGAGGCATGGATTTCGGAGTAATTTAACACCTGTGATGACCACGTGTAATTGAATTTCCTCATGCCAGCCAACACATATCCGCCACCACCCAGAACAAATAATGGTCCCTGTCTTATGTAAATACAGCGGCATAAAAGGCCTTTTCTGTCCGGTGAATGCCTAATGTTTGGGACCTCGGAGGAATTCAACACTGTGACGACCAGTGTTATCGAATTTCAACTATTATCATTGGGGTTTTTTCAAGAGGGGGGATTTCGTTAGCCATGTTTTTAATCCAATTTTATATTTTTTGTTCTTTTAAAACATATGTATTTGACATGTATTTGTACTGGCCTGCAGTAAAATTTATATCCAATGACCGTCTTATATACTCTGGCCACATATCACTTGATCTTTATGTACGGTGAATGCATAATTTTTGGGCCTGTATCGAACTGGTCACAGTAGAATCCATCAATACAGATGGGAGCTCTCACTGCTGTCATTTCACATACGCAGTACCCCTCTGGTGGGCCCTCTGAGCTGCAGAGACTCAGGACACGCCCCCTCTACACAGGACACACGCTGCCTGAGGAGACTGGAGAGAGACCGCAGGGCTGGAGCTGGAGCAGAGAAGTGTGAACACAGTCTGTAAGTGAGTCTGCACTGTGACTGTCTCTTCTCTGTGGGACAGAAGGAAAGGGGGGGACACTGCTGCTTCATTCTATTTAGTTGTGTTACTGTTTTATTAAGCTGATTGTCTCCATGACACCTGCCCCCCCCCCCCATATCCTGTCCTATATCACCCTTATGGGGCCCCTGCCGTCTCCTTTCCTCCCTCATGTATCCAGGGCTCCTGTCCCACCCTCCTATCTCCTATTGCTGCCCTGCACAGACTTCCTGCCACTACTTGTATGAATCCCCCTCAGAGCCCCTTCAACCTACTTGCTGTGTCCACCCCTCCTGTCCATCCAGGGCCCCGGGCCCCTGTCTCACTCCTCTGCCTCTCATTATGGTGGCATCTGAACCGCATTCACCATAAGAACCTTCTAACGTCACAGGGTCATGTGACTGTGCCCCCCCACCCCGTACTGTGCCCCTTTATACCCTGCATTGTGCCCTCCTACCACACCCTGTGCAGTGCCCCTAGTCATTCCCTGTACTGTGCCCTCTTATACCCTTTAAGGCTACTTTCACACCTGCGTTAGGTGCGGATCCGTCTGTTATCTGCACAGACGGATCCGCACCTATAATGCAAACGCTTAGATCCGTTCAGAACGGATCCGTTTGCATTACCATGAACATGTTTGTTCATGATAATGCAAACGGATCCGTTTTGACTTTACATTGAAAGTCAATGGGGGACGGATCCGTTTGAAAATTGAGCCATATTGTGTCATCTTCAAACGGATCCGTCCCCATTGACTTGCATTGTAAGTCTGGACGGATCCGTTTGCCTCCGCACGGCCAGGCGGACACCTGAACGCTGCAAGCTGCGTTCAGGGGTCCGCCTGCTGAGCGGAGAGGAGGACAAACGGTGCCAAACTGATGCATTCTGAGCGGATCCGCATCCATTCAGAATGCATTGGGGCTGGACGGATCCGTTCGGGGCCGCTTGTGAGACCCTTCAAACGGAGCTCACAAGCGGAGCCCCGAATGCTAGTGTGAAAGTAGCCTTATCCGGTCACTGTATGGTGGTTTTATCATTGTATGGCGGTGTTATCACTATATGGCGGTGTTATCACTATATGGCGGTGGTATCCAATAACTGGATGGCCATAACTGTATCCTTTCCCTGCCCACACCACTTTTTTTAGACCTGGCATGAGCGGGAAAAGATACAGATTGCGGTGTTAAGGACCTTTGCGCCACATCTGTGTCAGAAATACGCCTAATATAGACGTATTTCTATATAATAAATGACCACCTAATTGTATTATCATTAGGGGGTAAGGCTAATATCTTTATATTATATAGACTCTAGTGTATTATACTGCGCCCTGTATTTCCCAGTAGAAAATGATCCTTGGGAAGCACAGTCCCCATCCCTGACCACAGGACCAGGCAGCGCTCTGTCAGTACATGGCGGCATCCCCTCTCCGCCACGCTGCTTATTCTGACACTAGGGCTGGGTTCACATCAAATTTTTTCCATCCATTTAATGCATACCAAAAATGTATGCGTTAACAGACGCCTCAGACTGATGCCGTACAGTGGCGTCCGTTCACCATACAGTTCCATGGTAAAAAGACATATACGTTAACCTCTGCATTTTTTACTTGACTCTGCAGGATACAAAAACGTGGAGTGCTGCACATGTGTATACATCAAACCGATAGGAAAAACGTAATGTGAACACACATTGGGGGGGAGGGGGGCGTACTAAATTTTGCTGTGGGGCCCAGTCAGTTCTAGCTCCATCACTGCACATCTCCTTCTCTCCTCCAGGCCTGGCTCACTGCTGCAGCGGCCGGAGGAGAGAAGGAGCGCAGGGAGCTGCGGTTAGTGAATGACAGGACCACCAGCTCCCCTGCAATGATAGGTATGTGAGGGGGCCACTGGGGGGTCATTCATCACACTGTGAGGGTCCCTTACACAGTATAATGACTCCCAGTGCCCCCCATTTAGTATAATGATCCCCATTGACCCTCCATTTAGCATAATGACCACCAGAGCCCCCATTAAATATAATAACCCCTCGTGCCCCCTCCATACAGTATAACCCCCAGTGTGGGGGCGACTGGGGGTCATTATTCTGAATGGAGGGTCACTGTGGGGTCATTATACTGTGAGGGCCCTTTACATAGTATAATGACCCCCAGTGTCCCCCATTTAGTATAATGATCACCAATGACCCTCCATTCAGTATAATGACCCCCAGAGCCCCCTCCATACAGTATTCCCCCAGTGTGGGGGCTACTGGGGGTCATTATTCTAAATGGGGGCGACTGGGGGTTATTATTCTGAATGCAGGGCCACAGGTGGTCATTATACAGTGTGTGGGGGGGGAATTGGGGGTTCATTATACTGTGTGAAGGGCCACTAGTAGTCATTATACTGTATGGGGGACAGGGGGACATGTCAATGTAAAAAAATGCCTCATGGGGGCCCACTGGGATTTATCGCCCAAGGGCCCACATGAACCTGGAGCCGGCCCTGTCTGTCCTCATCAGGTAAACCAGAAGACCCCTCTCCCGAGAAAGTCCCAAACTGCGGATGAAACCCATATGCACCAAAAAATGGTGACTTATCAGAGGACTCCTGACGACGGTTATTTAAAGCAAACTCAGCAAGGGACAAAAAAGAACACCAATCCTCCTGATTCTCCGCCACAAAACAGCGCAGATATGTCTCCAGATTCTGATTGACGTGCTCCGTCTGGCCATTCGACTGCGGGTGAAAAGCAGAAGAGAATGACAACCGAACCCCCAAGCGAGAACAGAAAGCCTTCCAGAATCTGGAAACAAACTGCGTGCCCCTATCAGAGACTATGTCTGAAGGAATACCATGCAATTTGACAATGTGGTCAATGAATGCCTGCGCCAGCGTCTTAGCATTGGGCAAACCAGGAAAAGGGATAAAATGCACCATTTTGCTAAAACGGTCCAACACCACCAGAATCACAGTCTTCCCCGAGGAACGAGGCAAGTCCGTTATGAAGTCCATGGACAGATGTGTCCAAGGACGGGAAGGAATGGGCAAAGGGAGGAGAGGACCTGATGGCGGTGAATGAGGGACTTTGGCACGAGCGCAAGTCTCGCAAGCTGCCACAAAACCCTCAACCGACTTACGAAGCGCAGGCCACCAGAATCTCCGAGCGATGACATCCAGTGTGGCTCTTGCCCCCGGGTGCCCAGCAAGGACCGTATCGTGGTGTTCTTTAAAAATCTTGTGTCTCAAAGCGAGAGGCACAAACAACCTCCCAGGAGGACAAAGATCAGGAGCTTCTGACTGGGCTGCCTGCACCTCTGCCTCCAATTCAGGAAAAAGAGCAGAGACCACCACACCTTCAGCCAAAATGGGACCCGGGTCTTCAAAATTCCCACCTCCCGGAAAACAACGTGACAGGGCATCTGCCTTCACATTGTTAACCCCAGGGCGGAACGTGACAACAAAATTAAACCTTGAAAAGAACAAAGACCATCTGGCTTGTCTCGGGTTCAGACGCTTGGCTGACTCCAAGTAGGCCAGATTTTTATGGTCAGTAAACACGGTAATAGGGTGTCTGGCTCCCTCTAGCCAATGGCGCCATTCCTCAAAAGCCAACTTGATGGCCAACAATTCCCTATCTCCCACATCATAATTTCTCTCTGCGGAGGAGAGTTTCTTCGAGAAAAAGGCACACGGTTGCCATTTGGCAGGAGAGGAACCCTGAGACAAGACCGCACCCACCCCTACCTCAGAAGCATCAACCTCAACTATGAAGGGTAACGAAATATCAGGTTGTACCAGGATGGGAGCGGAAGCAAAACTCTCCTTGATATTAGAAAAGGCCTTACGCGCCTCTACCGACACGAAGAAAAATCTACCCCCTTTCTGGTCATATCAGTGAGTGGTTTAACAACAGAGGAATAATTCAAAATAAATTTCCTGTAATAATTGGCAAAGCCCAAAAAACGCATCAGCGCCTTCTGATTCTCAGGAAGCTCCCACTCAAGCACAGCGCGGACCTTCTCGGGGTCCATGCGAAAACCAGAAGCGGAGAGAAGAAACCCCAGAAATTGAATTTCTGGAACTGCAAACACACATTTTTCCAGTTTTGCGTATAATTTATTCTCCCGCAGAATGAGCAAGACCTGACGTAAGTGTTCTGTCACAGCCAGACAGTTGAGAAGCTCTGACAGGAGCCTTTCAGATCCTCCTCCTTGAATTTCTTTGTTTTGGTTGAGTTCCTCATCTCATTAGTCTATCTCAGCTGTCATGCAGTTGGACTGATTGCTGCCCTTTAAGTTTCTCCCCAGAATGCAGTAGTGTGCGGCTTATACAACTTCCTGGAGTGTGTGTGCATGCTGTTCCTAGTTCTCAGTCCACAGTCCCCAGTCGTCTGCAAGATAAGTGCTGTTTATGTATTTATGATTTTCTGTTTTCTGGATCCAGGTGACCCTGACTCCCTCCGTGTCTGTGTAGGGAGCCGGTGGTCGTATCCCCTCACTATTGTAGGGTCTTCAGGTGTAAGATAGTCGAGGTACGTGGATATGCGCCCATCCACCTTTGGGGTGGTCGCATAGGCTGAGCAATAAGGGAGAGCGGCAGGTCTCATGCAGTGGTCTCCCATTTGTTCCTTAGTTGTGGATCCAGTGAGTCATTGTTTATATTGTATTGTCTTGTTTCTTGTACACCATCCGTGACATTATAAGCCGCCAAAACCGTCTCAAGCATGGATCCGGTTTCACTTTTGGCTGAACGCCTCCAGGGTCTTTCATTGGAGGTAGCTGATCTCCGTAGGATTTTTTCTCAGTTTCAAGTGACCGGTTCAGCTTGCGTTCATGGAGTTTGTGCTGAGCCTAAGATCTCGCTCCCGGATACGTTCTCTGGGGGTAGTGAGAATTTTGTGCGTTTTAGAGAGGCTTGCAAACTCCATTTTCGCCTTCTTCCCCATTCCTCTGGTGATGAAGAACGGAGGGTGGGGATCATTGTATCACCACCGGAGGGGGCACGGCCCCTCCGCTCAGTGGATGAATTCTTTTTAGCCCTGGGTCAGATATATGATGATCCGGATCGTATTGCTCTGGCTGAGTCTAAACTACGTCTGTTATGCCAGGGTAAACAATCCGCAGAGATATACTGCTCAGAATTTCGGAGATGGGCAGCGGATACTGGTTGGAATGATGCTGCACTCCGAAGTCAATTTTGCCAGGGTCTTTCAGAGGGATTGAAAGATGCATTTGCCTTTCATGAGAGGCCAATCTCCCTGGACTCTGCTATGTCTCAGGCCGTTCGTATTGACAGGCGTCTTAGTGAGAGAGGAGAGATCTCTCCTTTCTGTCATACTCAGTCCCGGGACAGTGCAGCGGTCTCATTCTGTGCGCAGGGGTCTCAGTCACTGTCAGCCCCTTCTGAGCAGGAACCCATGCAGCTGGGGTTGATTGCCTCAGACAATAGAGGATTCAGCCCGCATGGGAGGGTTTGTTTTTGTTGTGGAGGTATAAATCATTTGGCAAATGTTTGTCCCTCTAGGAGATTCAGGCAGTTTTCTGGGAGTAATAAAGAGACAAAAAGGAAAAAATCTTTTAAAAATGTTCCGTCTGTTACTATTGGCAGGGTTGAGGCGGAAATTGAAGGTTTTCCGTTTGCTTGTAGTTCCCGTTTTGTCCTACCTGCTAGGGTGGCGCTAGAGAGCAAGAGCATTTTTTGTGAGATTTTTGTGGATAGTGGAGCAGCTGTCAATCTCATTGATAATCAATTTGCAATAACTCATGGTTTCCAGGTATGCACTTTGGGAAAGGATATTCCTGTTTTTGCTATTGATTCCGCTCCACTTTCTCAGAAATCATTAAAGGGCATAGTTCACAATATCCGTTTAATTGTGAGTGATGCTCATGTTGAGGATGTGTCATGTTTTGTCCTTAGCGGTTTGCCTACTCCTCTAGTGTTGGTACTACCCTGGCTCACTAAACATAACCCCACCATTGATTGGCAAGCGAGGCAAATAAATGGTTGGAGTGACTTTTGCAGAGAGAATTGCCTCATAATATCTGTTTCTGAGGTTTCTACTAAGACTGTACCACCTTTCCTCTCTGATTTTTCGGATGTCTTCTCTGAGAGTGGAGTTCAGGATTTGCCTCCGCACAGGGAGTATGATTGCCCTATTAATCTCATCCCAGGCGCCAAGCTGCCTAAATCTCGTTTATACAATCTCTCCCAACTTGAGAGGGTCGCTATGCGTGCTTATATCTCTGAGAGTCTGAGAAAAAGACACATACGACCCTCGAAGTCACCTGTTGCCGCTGGCTTTTTCTTTGTTAAGAAAAAAGATGGTTCTTTAAGACCTTGTCTGGATTTCAGGGAGCTGAACAGGATCACTATTCGTGATCCTTATCCGCTTCCTCTGATCCCGGACCTGTTTAACCAGGTTGTTGGGGCTAAAGTCTTTTCCAAATTAGACCTAAGAGGGGCATACAACCTGGTCAGGGTCAGAGAAGGAGACGAATGGAAGACGGCTTTCAATACCCCTGAGGGCCATTTTGAGAATTTGGTTATGCCTTTTGGTTTGATGAATGCCCCAGCCGTTTTTCAACATTTCGTGAACAGCATTTTTTATCATTTAATGGGAAAATTTGTATTAGTGTATTTGGATGACATTTTGATTTTTTTCTCCTGATTTCAAGACTCATAAGGAACACTTACGTCAGGTCTTGCTCATTCTGCGGGAGAATAAATTATACGCAAAACTGGAAAAATGTGTGTTTGCAGTTCCAGAAATTCCATTTCTGGGGTTTCTTCTCTCCGCTTCTGGTTTTCGCATGGACCCCGAGAAGGTCCGCGCTGTGCTTGAGTGGGAGCTTCCTGAGAATCAGAAGGCGCTGATGCGTTTTTTGGGCTTTGCCAATTATTACAGGAAATTTATTTTGAATTATTCCTCTGTTGTTAAACCACTCACTGATATGACCAGAAAGGGGGTAGATTTTTCTTCGTGGTCGGTAGAGGCGCGTAAGGCCTTTTCTAATATCAAGGAGAGTTTTGCTTCCGCTCCCATCCTGGTACAACCTGATATTTCGTTACCCTTCATAGTTGAGGTTGATGCTTCTGAGGTAGGGGTGGGTGCGGTCTTGTCTCAGGGTTCCTCTCCTGCCAAATGGCAACCGTGTGCCTTTTTCTCAAAGAAACTATCCTCCGCAGAGAGAAATTATGATGTGGGAGATAGGGAATTGTTGGCCATCAAGTTGGCTTTTGAGGAATGGCGCCATTGGCTAGAGGGAGCCAGACACCCTATTACCGTGTTTACTGACCATAAAAATCTGGCCTACTTGGAGTCAGCCAAGCGTCTGAACCCGAGACAGGCCAGATGGTCTTTGTTCTTTTCAAGGTTTAATTTTGTTGTCACGTTCCGCCCTGGGGTTAAGAATGTGAAGGCAGATGCCCTGTCACGTTGTTTTCCGGGAGGTGGGAATTTTGAAGACCCGGGTCCCATTTTGGCTGAAGGTGTGGTGGTCTCTGCTCTTTTTCCTGAATTGGAGGCAGAGGTGCAGGCAGCCCAGTCAGAAGCTCCTGATCTTTGTCCTCCTGGGAGGTTGTTTGTGCCTCTCGCTTTGAGACACAAGATTTTTAAAGAACACCACGATACGGTCCTTGCTGGGCACCCGGGGGCAAGAGCCACACTGGATGTCATCGCTCGGAGATTCTGGTGGCCTGCGCTTCGTAAGTCGGTTGAGGGTTTTGTGGCAGCTTGCGAGACTTGCGCTCGTGCCAAAGTCCCTCATTCACCGCCATCAGGTCCTCTCCTCCCTTTGCCCATTCCTTCCCGTCCTTGGACACATCTGTCCATGGACTTCATAACGGACTTGCCTCGTTCCTCGGGGAAGACTGTGATTCTGGTGGTGTTGGACCGTTTTAGCAAAATGGTGCATTTTATCCCTTTTCCTGGTTTGCCCAATGCTAAGACGCTGGCGCAGGCATTTATTGACCACATTGTCAAATTGCATGGTATTCCTTCAGACATAGTCTCTGATAGGGGCACGCAGTTTGTTTCCAGATTCTGGAAGGCTTTCTGTTCTCGCTTGGGGGTTCGGTTGTCATTCTCTTCTGCTTTCCACCCGCAGTCGAATGGCCAGACGGAGCGCGTCAATCAGAATCTGGAGACATATCTGCGCTGTTTTGTGGCGGAGAATCAGGAGGATTGGTGTTCTTTTTTGTCCCTTGCTGAGTTTGCTTTAACCACCTCCGGACCACTGTACGCACAGACGCGTCCTGGAGGTGGTTGATTGATTCCGAGTGGACGCGCCGGCGCGTCCTCTCGTGAGACGCGAGATTTCCTGTGAACAGGCGCGCGCGCTCACAGGAACGGAAGGTAAGAAAGTGGATCTCCAGCCTGCCAGCGGCGATCGTTCGCTGGCAGGCTGGAGATGTGATTTTTTTAACCCCTAACAGGTATATTAGACGCTGTTTTGATAACAGCGTCTAATATACCTGCTACCTGGTCCTCTGGTGGTCCCCTTTGTTTGGATCGACCACCAGAGGACACAGGTAGCTCAGTAATATGTTTCACCAAGCACCACACTACACTACACCCCCCCCCCGGTCACTTATTAACCCCTTATTCACCCTTGATCACCCCTGATCACCCCATATAGACTCCCTGATTACCCCCCTGTCATTGATTACCCCCCTGTCATTGATCAACCCCCTGTAAAGCTCCATTCAGACGTCCGCATGATTTTTACGGATCCACTAATAGATGGATCGGATCCGCAAAACGCATACGGACGTCTGAATGGAGCCTTACAGGGGCATGATCAATGACTGTGGTGATCACCCCATATAGACTCCCTGATCACCCCCCTGTCATTGATTACCCCCCTGTCATTGATCAACCCCCTGTAAAGCTCCATTCAGACGTCCGCATGATTTTTACGGATCCACTGATAGATGGATCGGATCCGCAAAACGCACACGGACGTCTGAATGGAGCCTTACAGGGGCATGATCAATGACTGTGGTGATCACCCCATATAGACTCCCTGATCACCCCCCTGTCATTGATTACCCCCCTGTCATTGATCAACCCCCTGTAAAGCTCCATTCAGACGTCCGCATGATTTTTACGGATCCACTGATAGATGGATCGGATCCGCAAAACGCACACGAACGTCTGAATGGAGCCTTACAGGGGCATGATCAATGACTGTGGTGATCACCCCATATAGACTCCCTGATCACCCCCCTGTCATTGATTACCCCCCTGTCATTGATCACACCCCTGTAAAGCTCCATTCAGACGTCCGCATGATTTTTACGGATCCACTGATAGATGGATCGGATCCGCAAAACGCACACGGACGTCTGAATGGAGCCTTACAGGGGCATGATCAATGACTGTGGTGATCACCCCATATAGACTCCCTGATCACCCCCCTGTCATTGATTACCCCCCTGTCATTGATCACACCCCTGTAAAGCTCCATTCAGACGTCCGCATGATTTTTTTGGATCCACTGATAGATGGATCGGATCCGCAAAACGCATACGGACGTCTGAATGGAGCCTTACAGGGGCGTGATCAATGACTGTGGTGATCACCCCATATAGACTCCCTGATCACCCCCCTGTCATTGATTACCCCCCTGTCATTGATCACACCCCTGAAAAGCTCCATTCAGACGTCCGCATGATTTTTACGGATCCACTGATAGATGGATCAGATCCGCAAAATGCACACGGACGTCTGAATGTAGCCTTACAGGAGCGTGATCAATGACTGTGGTGATCACCCCATATAGACTCCCTGATCACCCCCCTGTCATTGATCACCCCCCTGTCATTGATCACCCCCCTGTCATTGATCACCCCTCTGTAAGGCTCCATTCAGACATTTTTTTGGCCCAAGTTAGCGGAAATTATTTTTTTTTTCTTACAAAGTCTCATATTCCACTAACTTGTGTCAAAAAATTAAATCTCACATGAACTCACCATACCCCTCACGGAATCCAAATGCGTAAAATTTTTTAGACATTTATATTCCAGACTTCTTCTCACGCTTTAGGGCCCCTAGAATGCCAGGGCAGTATAAATACCCCACATGTGACCCCATTTCGGAAAGAAGACACCCCCAGGTATTCCGTGAGGGGCATATTGAGTCCATGAAAGATTAATGTTTTTGTCCCAAGTTAGCGGAAAGGGAGACTTTGTGAGAAAAAAATAAATAAAATCAATTTCCGCTAACTTGTGTAAAAAAAAAAATGTCTATGAACTCGCCATGCCCCTCATTGAATACCTTGGGGTGTCTTCTTTCCAAAATGGGGTCACATGTGGGGTATTTATACTGCCCTGGCATTCTAGGGGCCCTAAAGCGTGAGAAGAAGTCTGGGATCCAAATGTCTAAAAATGCCCTCATAAAAGGAATGTGGGCCCCTTTGCGCATTAAGGCTGCAAAAAAGTGTCACACATGTGGTATCGCCGTACTCAGGAGAAGTTGGGGAATGTGTTTTGGGGTGTCATTTTACATATACCCATGCTGGGTGAGAGAAATATCTTGGCAAAAGACAACTTTTCCCATTTTTTTATACAAGTTGGCATTTGACCAAGATATTTATCTCACCCAGCATGGGTATATGTAAAATGACACCCCAAAACACATTCCCCAACTTCTTCCGAGTACGGCGATACTACATGTGTGGTACTTTTTTGCAGCCTAGGTGGGCAAAGGGGCCCACATTCCAAAGAGCACCTTTCGGATTTCACAGGTCATTTACCTACTTACCACACATTAGGGCCCCTGGAAAATGCCAGGGCAGTATAACTACCCCACAAGTGACCCCATTTTGGAAAGAAGACACCCCAAGGTATTCCGTGAGGGGCATGGCGAGTTCCTAGAATTTTTTATTTTTTGTCACAAGTTAGTGGAAAATGATGATTATTTTTATTTTATTTTTCCTTACAAAGTCTCATATTCCACTAACTTGTGACAAAAAATAAAAACTTCCATGAACTCACTATGCCCATCAGCGAATACCTTGGGGTGTATTCTTTCCAAAATGGGGTCACTTGTGGGGTAGTTATACTGCCCTGGCATTCTAGGGGCCCAAATGTGTGGTAAGGAGTTTGAAATCAAATTCTGTAAAAAATGACCAGTGAAATCCGAAAGGTGCTCTTTGGAATGTGGGCCCCTTTGCCCACCTAGGCTGCAAAAAAGTGTCACACATCTGGTATCTCCGTATTCAGGAGAAGTTGGGGAATGTGTTTTGGGGTGTCATTTTACATATACCCATGCTGGGTGAGAGAAATATCTTGGCAAAAGACAACTTTTCCCATTTTTTTATACAAAGTTGGCATTTGGCCAAGATATTTCTCTCACCCAGCATGGGTATATGTAAAATGACACCCCAAAACACATTCCCCAACTTCTCCTGAATACGGAGATACCAGATGTGTGGCACTTTTTTGCAGCCTAGGTGGGCAAAGGGGCCCATATTCCAAAGAGCACCTTTCGGATTTCACTGGTCATTTTTTACAGAATTTGATTTCAAACTCCTTACCACACATTTGGGCCCCTAGAATGCCAGGGCAGTATAACTACCCCACAAGTGACCCCATTTTGGAAAGAAGACACCCCAAGGTATTCCGTGAGGAGCATGGCGAGTTCCTAGAATTTTTTATTTTTTGTCACAAGTTAGTGGAAAATGATGATTTTTTTTTTTTTTTTCTTACAAAGTCTCATATTCCACTAACTTGTGACAAAAAATAAAAACTTCCATGAACTCACTATGCCCATCAGCGAATACCTTGGGGTGTCTTCTTTCCAAAATGGGGTCACTTGTGGGGTAGTTATACTGCCCTGGCATTCTAGGGGCCCAAATGTGTGGTAAGGAGTTTGAAATCAAATTCTGTAAAAAATGACCAGTGAAATCCGAAAGGTGCTCTTTGGAATATGGGCCCCTTTGCCCACCTAGGCTGCAAAAAAGTGTCACACATCTGGTAATCCGTACTTAGGAGAAGTTGGGGAATGTGTTTTGGGGTGTCATTTTACATATACCCATGCTGGGTGAGAGAAATATCTTGGCAAAAGACAACTTTTCCCATTTTTTTATGCAAAGTTGGCATTTGACCAAGATATTTATCTCACCCAGCATGGGTATATGTAAAAAGACATCCCAAAACACATTCCTCAACTTCTCCTGAATACAGAGATACCACATGTGTGACACTTTTTTGCAGCCTAGGTGGGCAAAGGGGCCCATTTTCCAAAGAGCACCTTTCGGATTTCACTGGTCATTTTTTACAGAATTTGATTTCAAACTCCTTACCACACATTTGGGCCCCTAGAATGCCAGGGCAGTATAACTACCCCACAAGTGACCCCATTTTGGAAAGAAGAGACCCCAAGGTATTTTGTGATGGGCATAGTGAGTTCATAGAACTTTTTATTTTTTGTCACAAGTTAGTGGAATATGAGACTCTGTAAGAAAAAAAAAAAAAAAATCATCATTTTCCGCTAACTTGTGACAAAAAATAAAAAGTTCGATGAACTCACTATGCCCATCAGCGAATACCTTAGGGTGTCTACTTTCCGAAATGGGGTCATTTGTGGGGTGTTTGTACTGGGCATTGTAGAACCTCAGGAAACATGACAGGTGCTCAGAAAGTCAGAGCTGCTTCAAAAAGCGGAAATTCCCATTTTTGTACCATAGTTTGTAAACGCTATAACTTTTACCCAAACCATTTTTTTTTTTACCCAAACATTTTTTTTTTATCAAAGACATGTAGAACAATAAATTTAGAGCAAAATTTATATATGGATCTCGTTTTTTTTGCAAAATTTTACAACTGAAAGTGAAAAATGTCATTTTTTTGCAAAAAAATCGTTAAATTTCGATTAATAACAAAAAAAAGTAAAAATGTCAGCAGCAATGAAATACCACCAAATGAAAGCTCTATTAGTGAGAAGAAAAGGAGGTAAAATTCATTTGGGTGGTAAGTTGCATGACCGAGCAATAAACGGTGAAAGTAGTGTAGGTCAGAAGTGTAAAAAGTGGCCTGGTTTTTCAGGGTGTTTAAGCACTGGGGGCTGAGGTGGTTAAATAACCGTCGTCAGGAGTCCTCTGATAAGTCACCATTTTTTGGTGCATATGGGTTTCATCCGCAGTTTGGGACTTTCTCGGGAGAGGGGTCTTCTGGTTTACCTGATGAGGACAGATTCTCCTCGTCTTTGTCATCTATTTGGCAAAAGATTCAGGATAATCTAAAGAGCATGAGTGAGAGATATAAGCGTGTGGCAGATAAGAGACGTGTGCCTGGTCCGGACCTGAATGTTGGTGATCTGGTGTGGTTGTCTACCAAGAATATCAAATTGAAGGTTCCCTCCTGGAAGTTGGGTCCTAGGTTTATTGGGCCTTACAAGATCCTGTCTGTCATCAATCCTGTTGCCTACCGTCTTGATCTTCCTCAGACTTGGAAGATCCATAATGTTTTTCATAAGTCCTTATTGAAACCTTATGTTCAACCTCGCCTTTGCCTCCTCCTCCGATTATGGTTGATAAAAATCTTGAATTTCAGGTCTCTAGGATTGTGGATTCTCGTCTTGTCCGCGGTTCCCTCCAGTACCTCGTTCATTGGGAGGGTTATGGTCCTGAGGAGAGGATGTGGGTCCCAGTGACGGACATTAAGGCCTCTCGTCTCATCAGGGCTTTCCATAGGTCCCATCCTGAGAAGGTGGGCTCTGAGTGTCCGGAGTCCACTCGTAGAGGGAGGGGTACTGTCACAGCCAGACAGTTGAGAAGCTCTGACAGGAGCCTTTCAGATCCTCCTCCTTGAATTTCTTTGTTTTGGTTGAGTTCCTCATCTTGTTAGTCTATCTCAGCTGTCATGCAGTTGGACTGATTGCTGCCCTTTAAGTTCCTCCCCAGAATGCAGTAGTGTGCGGCTTATACAACTTCCTGGAGTGTGTGTGCATGCTGTTCCTAGTTCTCAGTCCACAGTCCCCAGTCGTCTGCAAGATAAGTGCTGTTTATGTATTTATGATTTTCTGTTTTCTGGATCCAGGTGACCCTGACTCCCTCCGTGTCTGTGTAGCGAGCCGGTGGTCGTATCCCCTCACTATTGTAGGGTCTTCAGGTGTAAGATAGTCGAGGTACGTGGATATGCGCCCATCCACCTTTGGGGTGGTCGCATAGGCTGAGCAATAAGGGAGAGCGGCAGGTCTCATGCAGGGGTCTCCCTTTTGTTCCTTAGTTGTGGATCCAGTGAGTCATTGTTTATATTGTATTGTCTTGTTTCCTGTACACCATCCGTGACACGTTCCTTATGAGTCTTGAAATCAGGATAAAAAAATCAAAATGTCATCCAAATACACTAATACAAATTTTCCCATTAAATGATAAAACATGCTGTTCACGAAATGCTGAAAAACGGCTGGGGCATTCATCAAACCAAAAGGCATAACCAAATTCTCAAAATGGCCCTCAGGGGTATTGAAAGCCGTCTTCCATTCGTCTCCTTCTCTGACCCTGACCATGTTGTATGCCCCTCTTAGGTTTAATTTGGAAAAGACTTTAGCCCCAAAAGCCTGGTTAAACAGGTCCGGGATCAGAGGAAGCGGATAAGGATCACGAATAGTGATACTGTTCAGCTCCCTGAAATCCAGACAAGGTCTTAAAGAACCATCTTTTTTCTTAACAAAGAAAAAGCCAGCGGCAACAGGTGACTTCGAGGGTCGTATGTGTCCTTTTCTCAGACTCTCAGAGATATAAGCACGCATAGCGACCCTCTCAGGTTGGGAGAGATTGTATAAACGAGATTTAGGCAGCTTGGCGCCTGGGATGAGATTAATAGGGCAATCATACTCCCTGTGCGGAGGCAAATCCTGAACTCCACTCTCAGAGAAGACATCCGAAAATTCAGAGAGGAAAGGTGGTACAGTCTTAGTAGAAACCTCAGAAACAGATGTTATGAGGCATTTCTCTCTGCAAAAGTCACTCCAACCATTTATTTGCCTCGCTTGCCAATCAATGGTGGGGTTATGTTTAGTGAGCCAGGGTAGTCCCAACACTAGAGGAGTAGGCAAACCGCTAAGGACGAAACATGACACATCCTCAACATGAGCATCACTCACAATTAAACGGATATTGTGAACTATGCCCTTTAATGATTTCTGAGAAAGTGGAGCGGAATCAATAGCAAAAACAGGAATATCCTTTCCCAAAGTGCATACATGGAAACCATGAGTTATTGCAAATTGATTATCAATGAGATTGACAGCTGCTCCACTATCCACAAAAATCTCACAAAAAATGCTCTTGCTCTCTAGCGCCACCCTAGCAGGTAGGACAAAACGGGAACTACAAGCAAACGGAAAACCTTCAATTTCCGCCTCAACCCTGCCAATAGTAACAGACGGAACATTTTTAAAAGATTTTTTCCTTTTTGTCTCTTTATTACTCCCAGAAAACTGCCTGAATCTCCTAGAGGGACAAACATTTACCAAATGATTTATACCTCCACAACAAAAACAAACCCTCCCATGCGGGCTGAATCTTCTATTGTCTGAGGCAATCAACCCCAGCTGCATGGGTTCCTGCTCAGAAGGGGCTGACAGTGACTGAGACCCCTGCGCACAGAATGAGACCGCTGCACTTTCCCGGGACTGAGTATGACAATGCATCTTTCAATCCCTCTGAAAGACCCTGGCAAAATTGACTTCGGAGTGCAGCATCATTCCAACCAGTATCAGCTGCCCATCTCCGAAATTCTGAGCAGTATATCTCTGCGGATTGTTTACCCTGGCATAACAGACGTAGTTTAGACTCAGCCAGAGCAATACGATCCGGATCATCATATATCTGACCCAGGGCTAAAAAGAATTCATCCACTGAGCGGAGGGGCCGTGCCCCCTCCGGTAGCGAAAAGGCCCAAGACTGAGCGTTACCCCTGAGCAGCGATACAATGATCCCCACCCTCCGTTCTTCATCACCAGAGGAATGGGAAAGAAGGCGAAAATGGAGTTTGCAAGCCTCTTTAAACCGCACAAAATTCTCACTACCCCCAGAGAACGTATCCGGGAGCGAGATCTTAGGCTCAGCACAAACTCCATGAATGCAAGCTGAAACGGTCACTTGAAACTGAGAAAAAATCCTACGGAGATCAGCTATCTCCAATGAAAGACCCTGGAGGCGTTCAGCCAAAAGTGAAACCGGATCCATGCTTGAGACGGTTTTGGCGGCTTATAATGTCACGGATGGTGTACAGGAAACAAGACAATACAATATAAACAATGACTCACTGGATCCACAACTAAGGAACAAAAGGGAGACCCCTGCATGAGACCTGCCGCTCTCCCTTATTGCTCAGCCTATTCGACCACCCCAAAGGTGGATGGGCGCATATCCACGTACCTCGACTATCTTACACCTGAAGACCCTACAATAGTGAGGGGATACGACCACCGGCTCCCTACACAGACATGGAGGGAGTCAGGGTCACCTGGATCCAGAAAACAGAAAATCATAAATACATAAACAGCACTTATCTTGCAGACGACTGGGGACTGTGGACTGAGAACTAGGAACAGCATGCACACACACTCCAGGAAGTTGTATAAGCCGCACACTACTGCATTCTGGGGAGGAACTTAAAGGGCAGCAATCAGTCCAACTGCATGACAGCTGAGATAGACTAACGAGATGAGGAACTCAACCAAAACAAAGAAATTCAAGGAGGAGGATCTGAAAGGCTCCTGTCAGAGCTTCTCAGCTGTCTGGCTGTGACAGTCACTGTCCATTTTGTGGTATGAATTGTGCACTTCTTGTAAGTATTTGGTGGCTGTAAATATGACCTGAAGGTTTTTCAGGTTTGCCTGCCATTAAAGGGAATGGAGCCCGCCACGAACTTGCGGTTCGCGAACATTTGATCGACCGTCCCGGCCGATGTTCGTCCATCACTATTCTTTACCTTCAAATTAGTTGTCCTATTACAAAACTGTATCCTCTAGCCACAGAATAGAGGATAAATATTTTAGCTGTGGGGGTCAAAACAATTTATATCACTAAGACCTCATGCACACAGCCGTGGCCTGTATTGTGGCCCACAAACAGCAGGGCCACAATATGCGGGCACCAGCCGTGTGCTCATGGATGCGAACCCATTTAGCTTGTTCTATTTTTTACTGTGTGGATAGATCACAGACCTATTCAAGTTGAATGGGTCTGGATCCAGTGCGGCTCCTGCACGGATGGGGCCTGTGCATTGGGGACTGCAAATTGCACAATGGCCATGTGCAAGAGGCCTAAAATGAGGGCCCATTTTCCCCTATTTGAATAGAGCGGCACACACACCTGTGTCTGCTGCTCCCTTCAACTCTATTGGACTGTCGGAAATTGTCAATTGCAAGTACTTGGCTATCTCGGGCAATCCCATAGAGTTTAATAGAGTGGAGGACACACATGCTTGGTGGCCCCTCCATTTGAACAGGGGAACAAGGGTTCCCATTCTCGTGAATGGCGGGGGCCACAGCAGTCAGACCCCTACTGATCAGATACTTACGAAGTATGGACTCACAATGAATGCCCAAGTCACAATTTGCAAAGTAGTCTCCATTAGCAAAGGTGATTTCAGGATGAACTGAAAATACTGGTCTGTGGTACCATAGTGGCAGGTGACAAACATGGTCAAGACAGGGAGTTCTATCATGACAGTATACAGGCCGGAGCTCAGGGTAGGCATCAGACAAATAACGATGGTCAAAAACAAGCCATGTTAATTAAGAAGAGAGCAGACTAAGGGTACTTTCACACTTGCGGCACAGGAATCCGGGAGGCATTTCCGTCGCTGGAAGTGCCTGCCGGATCCGTCAAAACGTATGCCAACTGATGGTAATTGTAAGACTGATCAGGATCCTGATCCGTCTTGCAAATGCATTGAAATGCCGGATCCGTCTTTCCGGTGTCATTCAGAAAAACGGATTTGGCATTTATTTTTTTCACATTTTTTCCGGTGTACGTATGCGCAGACCGGAAGGACATATCTGGCATTGCAGTATTTTGAATGCACTAATACATTCCTATGGAAAAAAAAATTATGGATCCGGCATTCCGGCAAGTGTTCCGGATTTTTGTCCGGAGATAAAACCGTAGCATGCTGTGGTATTATCTTAGTCCTGAAAAGTCAATACGACTGAACTGAAGACATCCTGATGCATCCTGAACAGATTGCTCTCCATTCAGAATGCATGGGGATAAAACTGATCAGTTCTTTTCTGGTATAGAGCCCCTAGGACGGAACTCTATGCCGGAAAAGAAAAACGCTAGTGTGAAAGTACCCTAATTAACACCTTAACATAACACAGGAACCTAAAAGACCTTATTGCTCAGGTGCAGAATATAGGGGGAGGGTCTCTTATAAAATCCTCGGTGGCAGGTGATAGGATACTGTTATGAAGTATTGGCTCCACTGGCCCCTTAAGAAGCTGTAAATATTGTGTGGCTATCAAAGAAGAGGGGTAACTGAGTCCTGTGGTCGCTCAAGTCTACCCATAAACAATAAAAAAAACTATAAATTTTTAATAATCAATTCAATTGGCTTTTCCTTGGCCTTGGCAGCTTGCTACACTACACAGGAATGTATCCATAATATGAGTGCTGCTGATAGCCAGGGGAAGTCACCGTCAGCTGATCCTTTCCCATGCAGCAGTCACTACAGGGGAAATGTAATATTACATTCCATCCAATCAATGGCCTCCCAAGTAAAACATTGACAGACCAAGTCCAACAGAGAGAAATGCACTGCCTGTTACCATTTCTCCACTCTGGGTAATAGATAGTTCCCTCTATACTATCTGATTTGTGGCACTAAATGCATTTCTGTATATGTATGCACAAGGTGCTAATCTGTCATTTTCACAGCCACCACTAGATGGACCTGGTGTAACCCTATCTATATAGAGACGAGCATCTTTATGGAGTCAGATCAGAGAGTCTAAAATGAGCCAAAGAAGAGAACAGAAGCAAAGATGTAAGAGCTGACAGAAAAGCCAGCCTTGGAGTAGGTGCTAGCTATAAAGAATGTTATATACTTGGAAAAGCAGGCTAGATGTAAAATGGGAGGTGCAAATTCTGTAGAGATCAGTCATCTAAGGAGGACCTATTGACTCTTCACCATGTTTGTTAAGGAGTTTTCTTGCGGTGCCTGGACATACATTAGAGCAGACTGGCCATCTGCGAAAGAGTACCCACATTCTGCAGAGGACATTTTTAACATCTACATTGTAAGTACGGCAACCTGTTTAAAAAAAAAGGTGCAGAACTTAGTCTGATGTTAGGGTATGCCCTGAGGTTGCATTGCTGTAGAATCGAGGGGGCAGCTGAGCTTCAGTGCAACGTAGTGCAACAATGATGCCCTCATTCGCAATGGGATGCGCAAGATGGGCAAAGTGGATTGTATTCTGCAGGTAAGGGTGTGTCGTAATACTTTTGTATGTATAGTATATGTGACAGCATTGGCTATATGCAAGGGCATTTTTAAAAAATGTGCTATTTAATTGTTGCACCAACCCTTTAAGTTGCTCCTTGTAAAGCCTCTTCAAGCAAGCTTCTACAACTTTCAAAAGTAGAACTTCAGAACTATTACTTTATAGGTTTCCTACGGTACATCAGTTCAGAAACATTCATTTAACACTATAAATGTGAACATATATATATATAATATGTGAATAATATATAAATATAGGGTGACTCTCCAGGGTCCGCCTCGGGGTGAGACAAGTGTGTTTATTTCCCTTTGGACTTTGGAGCAAGGTTGCATTGTCAATTATCAGGAACGTATAACATGTCTGAAATTATATTCATTAAACTTGTTTGTCAAGTTCTCCAGAATTCTAACTGGGTTTGAGAGATTATAGAGTGGAGCTAGGGTCATAGATACATTTAGCCTAAAGCCCTAATTTTTAGAACTCCCTCTTCCCGCAGCACTCATTGAGCTGATGTGGATGATTTATGCTGAGTGCACATTTCAGTCACATACTGCTCATTTTATCTGGGTCTGCTTTTGCTTCTGGTTATACAAATAATCTTATGTAACTTATCTATATAATGAAATTTAGTGAACAGCAAGAACATTATAGGAGAATATTGCAGAGTTGAAATATTGCATTAGTATTTGTATCAGAGGCCTATCCCTGTCGCCTCTCCTGACATGTCTTGCTAGCTTACATTTAGACCATTTTCTATGCCTAAAACAGGCGTAGAAAATGATAAATGAGATGAGCCTGCCGGCCCCTCCCCTTTCCCGTCCACACCACACCCACTTTTTAGACCTGGCGTGAGTGGGGAAAAGTTGCAGATTACGACACAAATAACCTTTGCGCCGCAATTTGTGCCAGAAATACGCATAATATAGGCGTATTTCTTAATAGTAAATGACCCCCTTTTAGCATTTACTAATCAACTCAATTGTGCTGACTCTGACATGTGATATCAATGTCTTCTCCTGACTTATTCCTACAAACAGAAGGCTATACCAACAAAAAGCTACAGTAATAATCCATCTCTCGTCTATCTTTTCCCAGGTTTCTTCCCTTTGACTGTGTACTGTTTTCGCAGATATTTCTACTTTTTCTCAAATGTTTATGTCTTTCCAACATAGAGCTAGCACCGTAAATCTCCTGTTTTGGCACAGCACTAGGTAATAAATGCTTCCTGGACATTTTACACAGATGCCGTTCCATGGTCTTTTCTAGACGCAGGCTTCTTTTCCTTACAAATTCTGCTTCCTTATCAGAACCTTCTTAACATGTAAGATTGTCTCAGTGGTCAAATGAGCTCTGATGTCTACAACCAGCAGACTTTCATTATCCAACAATTCTTGAAGAATGCCTAAAGCCTGTATTACACAGACCGATTGAGCAATCATTCCCTCCCAGCAATCACCTGCTAGCTAGCGGAAGAGACCACTGCTATTACATGCAGCGATCTCCTCCGCAGCATGGGGGAGCAGCAATCGTTGTGCCATCACTCGTCCCTATACCGTCTAGTGGTTTGCTGATTGCAGACCGTAATTAGACAGCACTATCTGCCACCGGCAAACAATGATTTTAAAAATCACAATTGCCTGATGAACGATGCTTATTCATCGAGCAATTGGCATCAGTATTACACTGCAAGATGATCACTAACGAGCGTTCATACGAATGCTCGTTAGCAATTATCTACAGAAAAAGGTGTAATACAGAAGTAGGTGTAAGGCTACCTTTACGAATATCAGTTGAGCCTGGCCAGTTGTTTTATGCTAGAGATAGACTCAACTGATACATATGAACTGCACTTCAGTGCACAGATCCACCATCAATACACTGCTAGTGTAGGACAGAAAAAGTGAGCATTCAGCGTTTTTCTGTCCAGCGCTATTTGGCATGTGGCATTAAAAGTGGTGTGTCAGATGTACGAGAAAACTATGGGATCAGTTCTGGCTCAGTACCACTCAGGCGTTTTGTACTTCACGCCAGAGGTGAACTGAGCCATATAGCCAGACATATGTGTGGCCAGCCTGAATGCTTCAATGATCTCTCACAGATATATTTTCTCCTCCTGTATACAAACCCACTGACAGCTGTAGAAGCTGTAAAGAGCCAATACAACAGCCTTCTAGCAGACTGTCATCCTTTTCATGGATACCCTAGGCCCCATCCTGAGTGGCCAGAATTTACTACCCTCTATCTTGTATCAGGATATAAAAAATATACATATTTACGGCCAGTACCCCTCTTTTGGTACCAAATGTTTTAAGATGGATTCTAAGATACAGGAATAAATAGGCTTAAACAAAAGTTATTTTTCCAGCAGGACTTAGAACCTACTCGCATTGCCAAAAGGACCAATACATGATTGGCCAGCAAACTCCCCTGACCTAAACATCATAGAGAATCTATGGGGTATTGTCAAAAGGAATATGAGAGACACAAAACCCAACAATGCAGACGAGCTGAAGGTAACTATCAAAGTAACCTGGGCTTCTATAACACCTCAATAGCACCTCACCTCAATGGCATGCAACATTCATGCCGTAATTCAAGTAAAAGGAGCCCCGACCAAGTATTTAGTCCATATACTGTGCATACTTAGTAGGCCAACATTTCTGTATTAGAAATAATTTTTTACTGGTCTTATATAATATTCTAAGTTTCTGAGATACTAACTTTTGGGTTTTCATTAGCTGTAAGCCATAATCATCAACAGGAAAATAAATAAACACTTGAAACAGATCACTTTGTGTGTAATGAATCTATATACGTAATAGGAGTTTCACTTTTTGAATTGAATTACTGAAACCAAAGAGTTTTTTAAAGGGAAAGAAGTGGAATGTTATGCAATGGTCAAGTCAATCACCTGACCTGAATCCGATTGAGCATGTATTTCACTTGCTGAAGACAAAACTGAAGGGAAAATGCCCCAAGAACAAGCAGGAACTGAAGACAGTTGCAGTAGAGGCCTGGCAGAGCATCACCAGGGATGAAACCCAGCGTCTGGTGATGTCTATGCGTTCCAGACTTCAGGCTGTAATTGACTGCAAAGGATTTGCAACCAAATATTAAAAAGTGAAGGTTTGATTTATGATTATTATTCTGTCCCATTACTTTTGGTTCCTTAACAAGTGGGAGGCACATATGCAAAATGTTGTAATTCCTACACCGTTCACCTGATTTGGATGTAAATATCCTCAAATTAAAGCTGACAGTCTGCAGTTAAAGCACATCTTGTTCATTTCATTTCAAATCCATTGTGGTGGTGTATAGAGCCAAAAATGTTAGAATTGTGTCTATGTCCCAATATTTATGGACCTGACTGTACAAACTTTTCAATGATATTCTAATTTATTGAGATGCACTAGTATCACAACATAAAATATAATAAAAAAATAAATATAATACATGCAATTAGTGTATATATGTGTTAAACTAATAGTATTTAGCTTTTCTGTGATCTCTTATGAGCATAAAATTGTCTCTCATATCCTGCTACAGGGTCACTACTGAGGACAATGATTGAAGCACCTACTTATGGGTGGGGCTTACATAAACCCTGCTCATTTTTGTCTGGGACAGCCTGAATTTGCTAGGCTTGTCCCTACAAATTCAAAACTGTTGACAGCTATGCATTACCATATTACTCGTGATTTTGTGCAAAACAGCTTAACCCATATATAGATCAATTGCAATTATTTCACATATAGAGACAGTGGTCAGCAGGGATTCAGAAGGTGGATGCCCATTGATCACTTTAATGTGCTACTTACTTATTCATTCTTCTTGTTTACCATACATAGTGCCAGAATACTTATGCAGCACTGTACAAAGTCACAGTTACAGAGTCTAGGGTCAGTTTACAATTAAGCCAATTCAACTCCCAGTATGTTTTTTGGAGTATTGAAAGAAACCCACGCAAACACAGGAAGAACATACAACTCCATGCAAGTACTTGATCAGGTTCAAACTCAAGAGCATAGTAATGCATGGCAACAGTGTTAACCACTGACCACCGCCCATGGATAAGGATAAACTATGAAGTCCAGGAGAACCTTTTCAATTAACAATGATCTTTTAGCTCCTTAGATCACCCTTTCCTTTTAGAGCATGTTCATACATTCTAAGAGGGAGGAAAGGAGCAGTGGGAATTAAAAAAAGGAAAAAGTCATCTTAACCTCTCACTTGCAAGTCCTTGAATCAATATAGCATTATTAATGTCAGTAGCTCGTGCAGGAAAATGTCAAACCCATTGTTAAATCTTTCTGCCGTTTCTGACAACCCTGGCTCAAATGTGACTACAATCCATAGTTTACGTTTCATCTAGAATATCTAAAGTAAATAATATGCGAATTAAACCTATAAGTTGTCCAAAACACAATAGAAGTACAGAGGATTAGTTTTGTTTGCTTTTGGTTCTGAGGCTTCCCCTATGGAATTATGGCAACCATTGCATACATACATTTAATGAATATGGGTGATTGTATATGAGTTTGAGATAGCCATTGCACCATTACAAGAAGCAATGCATCCTTTACAAGTAGTACAGTTGCTATAGGTTACTGTTTAACCCTCTTTAAGGTGGTCACTCCACCAAACTGTTATGTGATATGCTAGTAATGTATATATGTCCTTGCTTTTTGCATGCTAGTATATCTCCCCACATTTAAGTGTGCTATGTACAGTTATAGCAAGTTCCAAATATACTATCACTGTGCTCTATAGACTTACCTTAGCATGTCTAGGCTATTTGCATACCAAGAAACTGTTAAAAACAAATGGCTAAGCAAATGAATGTGTGCTCAAAACTTTCATTTGGCACTTGCAACAACCGTGACTTCATGCATTCATGTTGAAATGTCATGATTGTTGTTTTAATGCAAATTCAAAAGATTTGAGAATTAATAAGCTCACGTGGGCTAAGTGAATAAATATATTTACTATATGTGATTGAATATGAGATAACACAGACAAATCACATGAAGAGGGCATTGGCTATTTGTTAAGTCCCACCAGATTAACCAACACCTTACCCCCAACCCCCCCCCCCCACCTAACCCATAGAAATAAACACACCACACCACTGCTTGGATTTAATCGGCCACAGCAGCCGTTTATTGAATAAATACAAAATATATAACATAAGTTAACCAATGACGAGGGAGGTCCTAGAAGCCCCAATAACTTCATAAACACTGGAACACCTGCGTCTCCATCTTGCCCCCAGCCGTTGAACCCAGTTCGGAGGCAGTAACTGATGGACGCGTAACTAGTTACTACCAGCTCCTCAATGAGAGTCCAGACCCTCCCGCGGGGCCCTCCCATCCTCAGGTACCACCATATTCTTCCACTTCAAGGACCTCCCCCGCCTCCATGACTGCCGCGACACAAACAAAAACAACACTTCCCCCACTACTACTTCCATTAGGGACGGGCGGGTGGGCGTTTCAATCCCCTGGCCGCACTGCTCCTGCTTCCGCCTTCTTCCTCTGTCTCCGCTCTGGCCGCACCCCCCGCTGCCCTAGCAACTCGCGCCTCTTCCCCGATCCCGCCCCCACTCACACTTGACCCTTTCCTCACCTGTTCTTCACCGCCAAGCCCCTTCATGCTCGTCCTCCCCCACCGCTGCGCTCCTGTCCGGCCTGACTTGAAGAGGGCATTGGCTATTTGTTCAGTCCCACCAGATTAACCAACACCTTACCCCCAACCCCCCCCCACCTAACCCATAGAAATAAACACACCACACCACTGCTTGGATTTAATCGGCCACAGCAGCCGTTTATTGAATAAATACAAAATATATAACATAAGTTAACCAATGACGAGGGAGGTCCTAGAAGCCCCAATAACTTCATAAACACTGGAACACCTGCGTCTCCATCTTGCCCCCAGCCGTTGAACCCAGTTCGGAGGCAGCAACTGATGGACGCGTAACTAGTTACTACCAGCTCCTCAATGAAAGTCCAGCCCCTCCCGCGGGGCCCTCCCATCCTCAGGTACCACCATATTCTTCCACTTCAAGGACCTCCCCCGCCTCCAAGAACGCGCAGCTTGACCACCTCAAACCTGCGTGTCCCTCCACATACGTAAGGCTATTTCAACACCACTCTGGAGGCCCAGAGCCCACAAATCTGTCCCCACCGCATTCAGGTGCACTCCATCTGTTCTCCAAAATGCACCCACACCCTTCTCTAATACCTCATGCCGCACCACCACACCGCCATTCCTCGCCATAAACCGGCCCACTGCCCTATTTACCTTGATCCGTGCCTTATTAAGGCTCTCCACTGACCTCGCACCCCTCCAAGCCTTCCGCGGAACAATGTCAGACCAGACTGTGATCACCCCCGGAAACAACGTCCAGATCCTAAGCAGGTCAAACTTAATATCGCGAACCAATTCCCTAAAAGGACGCTTGCCCAAATCGTTACCCCCCACATGAAAAACCAACACATCCGGAGGACGATCCAACCGCACAAAATGATGCACCTACCGCAACACTCCGCCCCACAACATACCTCTCATACCTAACCACCTGACCGTAGCCAACTCCGGACTAATACCCAACTGGCGACTGCTCGGCCTCACGTCCGCCCTGATCACCCCCCAAAACACATAGGAGTGCCCTAAGATCCACACCAAAGCCACCGTCGTCCGACCTGTGAACACAAAAGAACAACATTAACACCAACCTACCACCCACAGTACAACTACAACAATGCAGGCCGCACATACGATTTAAAACGCACCGACTCCCAACGCCCAATCCTCCTAATCACCTCCTCACTGGCTCCTAACCTGGCTGCCTCAGTCGCCGCCCCAATTCTGAACGAATGCCCCGAATAATCCTTGACCGGCACACCCAAAACCGTTAAGCATTTTTTAAAGACTGCCAGAAACTGAAATCTAGACAAAAAGGAACCATCCTCATGCCTAAGAAAAGGAACCTCGTCCCTCTGCAGACCTGAACCATAAGACCCTGCACACCGCACCGGGCACATACTACACCCTGGTACTGAAAACAAAGTAAAATGCTGCCCCCTGCCCTCCTGATCCGTTTTTGACCTGCGAATCCGGACAGACACCCTATCCCCCTCTAACTCGACATCCTCACTCCTAAGCCCCCCCACTCTATGAACACTGTCACACACCAACTCCCCCAAGCGGAATGCCCCGAAAAAAACCAAAGCAAACGCAGCCTTAAACAGCCTCAGCTCCCAATCGGAGCTACAAATACAACTCAACTTATCACCCATTTGCAACAACAACTCAAAAGACACCGGCCTCCGACAATCCAGCACCCTGCCTGCTCCCCTACGCCATCTCTTCAAAACCTGCCGCACCAAAAAACTCTTAGTCAAATCCGGTAGCCCCCGCCACTTAAAACCAAACGCTACCCCTGCAATAAAATGATTCACCTTTGACACCGACCAACCCTCGCTTTTCAACTGCCCCAGCAACATCAACAACCTCACATCACCATCCCCCACACCAGGCCCCCAAGTTCCATTCCAAGTTTCCCAGGTCGTCCACGCCTTACCATACTCCCTCCAAGTACCCGGACTCAACGAATCCCTCAACATCCCCATCACTTCTCCTCCAGGATCCCCCACAGCCACGGCGGACACTCCAGACCCTCCACCTCCGCTTCTGGCGCTAGAAGCCGGAACCGCTCCCACTGTAAACGAGAAAGAGAATCCACCACCGAATTAGACACTCCAGCAACATGTTCTGCCACCAACCACATATTAATCGACAAACATCGCAATACCAGAAACTGTAACAGCCTAACCACAGGCGGAGAAGATGCGGACAAACTGTTGATAGCCTGAACCACCCCCAAATTGTCACAATGAAAACGCACCTTCCTGTTTTCAAATCTCTCACCCCACAACACCACCGCCATCACAATGGGAAAAAGTTCTAACAAAGCCATGTTCCTCACCCACCCACGACTTACCCACGAATCCGGCCACACGCCCGCACACCATTGTCCCTGGCAATAGGCCCCAAAACCCACTCCCCCCGACGCGTCAGTATATAACTCAAACTCCACACTATCACACAACTCCGCCATCACCAAAGACCTGCCACTGTACTGACCCAAAAACTCCGCCCACACCCTCAAATCCCCTTTTAACTCCTTATGTAACCTGATAAAATGATACGGCGCTGACACCCCTGCCGTAGCCGCGGCCAACCTTCTACAAAAAATTCTACCCATTGGCATAATTTGACAAGCAAATTTCAATTTACCTAACAATGACTGCAAATCCCGCAACCTAATCTTCTCCCTCCTTATGGCCCTATCAATCTCCTGACGCAAATCCACCAACTTATCCTGGGGAAGCCTACACTCCATCCGCTCCATATCTATAACAATCCCCAAAAAACACAACTCTGCCACCGGACCCAACGTCTTCTCTAGTGCCAACGGTACCCCAAAATGCGCAAAAACCAACTGCACCGTGTGCAGCAACAAAGAACAAACCCGTGAATTCGCCGGCCCTAAACACAAAAAATTGTCTAAATAATGGATAACGGATGAACAACCTGAAACTTCCACCACTACCCATTCTAGAAACGAGCTAAAGGTCTCAAAATACGCACACGAAAGAGAGCACCCCATCGGCAAGCACCTATCCACAAAATACTCCCCATCCCAAAAACAGCCCAACAAACCCATGCTCTCCACGTGTACCGGAAGCAAACTAAACGCCGCCTCCACATCAACCTTAGCCATCAACGTCCCCTGCCCCAACCGCCTCACCCATTTCACAGCCGCATCAAAGGAAGTATAGACCACCGAACAAAGTTCAGGATCTATACCATCATTGACCGACGCCCCTTTCGGGTAAGACAAGTGATGAATGAGCCGAAACTTGTTCAGCTCTTTCTTCGGCACCACTCCTAGCGGAGACACCCTCAACCCCGGAATCGGCGGTTCCTTGAATGGACCCGCCATCCGCCCCAACTCCACCTCCTTCCTCAACTTTTCCTCCACCACTCCCGCATGAACAAGCGCAGACCTAAGATTCTTAGGAACAATAGGCCCCGCCGTAACAACCGATGGAATACGAAAACCGAACCTAAAACCATCCCCCAACAACCCAGCCGCAACCCGATCCGGATATCTATCTAGAAACCCCTGCATCTCTTCCACCCGCACCGGCGTCCGTCCCTTTTCCAGCACCATCACCCCCTCTATTCCTTCCCCCTTTGAAGCAACGGTTAGCCCCATGGGCTCCCCCACACCCCGTGCTCTCGTGCATAAATTTGCACTTGGCCCCAAATCTGCAATTTCCTTCATTAAAAAGGAAACACAACCCTTTTGCCGATGCCGCTGCCAAAGCACCCGGGGATGACCCCCCGGACTCCCCCCGAAAGGACTGCCCAGCCCTAGGAGGCGCCGTCACCCTTAACCACAACCCAATATCCTTATGATCCCACCAGATATCAGGTCTCACCGCCTTACGCTGCCGAAACTGCTCATCGTAACAGAGCCAACCCAAACCACCATAAACCCTATAAGCTTCCCGAATAGCATCCTGGTAGCAAAACAGCGCCGAACAACAATCCGGAGACCTTTCCCCAATGACACTTGCTAATATGGCAAACGCCTGTAGCCAATTAGCAAACGTACGTGGGATCAATCGATGCCGACGCTTATCCTCATCCTCCTTTTTTCCCTCCTCCTTCTTCCCCCTATCCAGGTTAAACCGTTCCAATGGGAGCAGCGAGAATATCTCCACATACTCTCCCTTCCAGATCTTTTCCCTCACTTCCTGCTTCAAATGAGCCACCAGCCATCAAAGCACACGTACACCTCACCGCGAGCCCTATCATCCAACCTCTGCACCTCCTCATCTCCCCCTGCCTGAGTCTCCACCGACACCGATTCCCCCGTAACCCCTTGCGTCCCTGCCCCGGACACCGGCACCACTCCCCACCCCGGCAACGGAGACCCAACGCCGGACCCCATACCAGACAACCATCCCGCCAATCCCCCCAAAAACTGCCCCAAACCCTTACCAAAGTCACCCATGTTTTCCCCCCACCCACCAGGAAACCCTGCGCTAACATGGAGCCCCAAGCAATCTCACCAGGCACCACGGGCGCTGTGACTCCCGCTGCCGTAGATCCTGACTCCTGCCGCACGGACACTTCACCGTCATAGCTCCTGGACGTCGACGGCTGTTCCTCCTGGACCACCTGCACGACCCTCTGCACCACGCTGGACGGACACCGGGACGAGACCGCGGCACCCACCACGGCAAGGGGACCTTCTTCAACACTGCTTAGATCTTCTCTGGACCTGCGCTGGTAGTCATCTCCACCCAGTGCAGCCCGAGGAACCCGGATGTCATTTAGAAGCCGAGTGGACCGCCCGCTAAAGGAAGGACAGGGCCGGTCCACCGATCCTGGTACGGAATCCGGTTGAACTGCCGCAGGGAGCGGGGGAAGGGGCGTCCCGCTCCTCTCAAGGCCCCGCCGTGTATTGGGATTCCTCCCGCGGCGAGAGCGACTCGCAGAAGGCTGAGCGGATGCTCTCTGCCGCCGAGGGTCCGCAGGGGGGCTCCCTACTCGGCGCCGGGCCCGGGGGGTGTTTTCAGGGCTTAGGCGCGCCGGTGGAATACTCCGCCGTGGCCGGGCAGCCCGAACAATGGGGGTAGCCACAGGAGCAGGTGAAACTATACACGCACCAACCTGCTCCTGCAGCCAGCCAGGCCCCCGCACCTCCGCTTCACGCCGCAGCCTCTCCAGCATCTCCTCCACCGTCATAACAGGCGCCGACATCATACAGTCCGTTTCAATCCCCTGGCCGCACTGCTCCTGCTTCCGCCTTCTTCCTCTGTCTCCGCTCTGGCCGCACCCCCCGCTGCCCTAGCAACTCGCGCCTCTTCCCCGATCCCGCCCCCACTCACACTTGACCCTTTCCTCACCTGTCCTTCACCGCCAAGCCCCTTCATGCTCGTCCTCCCCCACCGCTGCGCTCCTGTCCGGCCTGACTTACAGAATAATAAAAAGTAAATAAACATCACTAGCCTAAATATGCAATATGAGGTAGGGATCTGGCCAGCCATGCTATAACACATGGTTGTCTACCACGTACACATGACCAACCCCCCAGGATGTACAAGAGATAGGGCAAATCAATACTCACATATTATCAAGGATGAAGTTCCACATGGAGTCCCCACTGTCGGTGCAGACCACAGTTATTCCCATCAGTCCTTCCTTCAGTGTGCATCACACATGTCTCTGAGATCACTCAAGTATGTAGCCTTATCAGCACAATGGGGATGGGTACTACATTACAAGAAATATCCTTACACAGAATAATAAAATTAATATAAAAGAGACAAAATTAAAGTGGAAAGAACCAATCAGTACTTAAAAATACCCCTACAATGCAATTGTTATGAAATGTAATGTGTTACATATGTGCTCTGTGGTTTCTAAACTGCAGCTGGGATATTGCCTAAGGGGAGTAAAGTGTACTGTGTCACCACTGTGAGGAAGTCATATTATATTGAGCATGTGATTGTAGGTGAGGGACAGTGAAAGATGCACTGATCATATTGGACTGCACTGTGATGTAAATGTACTGTGGTTATCCTGCCATATTGGGGCCAATTGTTTTATTTCTGTTAGATAATATGCCTTAAGAGGCACAGAACCTTCTTGGTCATGTGATCTATTTACATCTATAGACTTCAGTTGGTTGAAAAATGTTCATGTGATGGACATTACCTAAATAGCTGTCACATGGCTATTTTTCCCATTCGTGTGAATGTAGCCTTTACCATGAATCCACAATATGAACAACTGAAAATGAATCCCCACTGTCTACTGAGGGACATACCAAATAGATCAGAGAGGGCCATGACAAGCGGAGTATATATATATATATATATATATATATATATATATATATACACTCACCTAAAGAATTATTAGGAACACCTGTTCTATTTCTCATTAATGCAATTATCTAGTCAACCAATCACATGGCAGTTGCTTCAATGCATTTAGGGGTGTGGTCCTGGTCAAGACAATCTCCTGAACTCCAAACTGAATGTCAGAATGGGAAAGAAAGGTGATTTAAGCAATTTTGAGCAAGGCATGGTTGTTGGTGCCAGATGGGCCGGTCTGAGTATTTCACAATCTGCTCAGTTACTGGGATTTTCACGCACAATCATTTCTAGGGTTTACAAAGAATGGTGTGAAAAGGGAAAAACATCCAGTATGCGGCAGTCCTGTGGGCAAAAATGCCTTGTGGAGGAGAATGGGCCGACTTATTCAAGCTGATAGAAGAGCAACGTTGACTGAAATAACCACTCGTTACAACCGAGGTATGCAGCAAAGCATTTGTGAAGCCACAACATGCACAACCTTGAGGCGGATGGGCTACAACAGCAGAAGACCCCACCGGGTACCACTCATCTCCACTACAAATAGGAAAAAGAGGCTACAATTTGCACGAGCTCACCAAAATTGGACTGTTGAAGACTGGAAAAATGTTGCCTGGTCTGATGAGTCTCGATTTCTGTTGAGACATTCAAATGGTAGAGTCCGAATTTGGCATAAACAGAATGAGAACATGTATCCATCCTCTGATGGCTACTTCCAGCAGGATAATGCACCATGTCACAAAGCTCGAATCATTTCAAATTGGTTTCTTGAACATGACAATAAGTTCACTGTACTAAAATGGCCCCCACAGTCACCAGATCTCAACCCAATAGAGCATCTTTGGGATGTGGTGGAACGGGAGCTTCGTGCCCTGGATGTGCATCCCTCAAATCTCCATCAACTGCAAGATGCTATCCTATCAAGATGGGCCAACATTTCTAAAGAATGCTATCAGCACCTTGTTGAATCAATGCCACGTAGAATTAAGGCAGTTCTGAAGGCAAAAGGGGGTCCAACACCGTATTAGTATGGTGTTCCTAATAATTCTTTAGGTGAGTGTGTATATATATATATATATATATATATATATACACACACAGTTGCAAGAAAAAGTATGTGAACCCTTTGGAATGATATGGATTTCTGCACAAATTGGTCATAAAATGTGATCAGATCTTCTAAGTCACAACAATAGACAATTACATGATTTTCCTATTTTATGACGTAAAGTCATGATTTTATTAAAGACACGGAGGCGAGTATTGCTTTCTCTTTCTTTACTAAATCTTACAGCAGCAAAGAAAAAAGCATCAATCAAACTGATAACCATGGCAACCAACTCCTCCCCACTGTGCCGGTATAATAGTCTCTGACTCTGTTAACTCCTCCTCTTTCTTTGGTGACGACCGATGTCCAGAACTTGAAGGCTAGAACCAAACTCTCCAACCACAGAAACTGTAATCCAACGGTAAGCAACACGACTCTTCAACGAAAGAATGGAGCTGGAAAATCAAACACCAACCGCACCCAGAAAAACCGAATATTCAACCTATGAAACGAGATAAGACAAAGGTAGAAAAACATCCCAATATTGCACAAAATATCGTCAGCAGTGCACAGTAATGAACATACAGTATAATCAGATGATGAAAATCAATGTACAAAGACAAGTAAACAATGCAAAAACAGAAAACTCCCAGGGAGGGTAAACAAAACGGGAGGGGCAATACTCGCCTCCGTGTCTTTAATAAAATCATGACTTTACGTCATAAAATAGGAAAATCATGTAATTTTATTACACGACACGGAGGCTCCTATTGCGAGTTTAAAGCTGACCTACAACAGAAGAAAAAACATGAACTGTAGGCCTGAAATAAAACTCACGAAACGTAGATACACGAGACCAATCCGCCATCTTCATAATATCCTCCAAACGCGCTCCAGCTACTGCCATAGATGTCGCAGAGGCTCCTCTAGTGGAATGAGCAGTGAAAATTGCAGTATCTACTCCTGCCAAAGCCATAACCCATTTCACCCAACGGGCTAAGGTGATCGTGGAAACCGGATGGAAAGGACGCCGATAGGACAGAAAAAGCTCAGGAGAAGAAATGGAACGATGAGAGGCCATACGAGCCTCAAACTCCCGAAGACATGACACTGGACAAAGAGCAGGAGAATCCGGGAAACTGGGGTACGAGACTGACCGAATACTGGTTTTGGTGCGACGTGTGATGTTGAAAACGACCCCATCAGGAGTAAATGAACGAGCGTCGTGATCCAAAGCGCGAACGTCTGACACTCTCTTGCAAGATATTAAACAGAATAAAGAAACCAGTTTGGCTGCAAGTTGACGGAGAGAAAGGTCTGTATTAGAAGGCCACGAAGAGAACAAGAAAAGTACCAAAGAGACGTCCCAAGTGAAAGAGAAACGAGACCTGGGAGGGCGAGAAAGGCGGGAACCCTTGAGAAGTCTGCAAACAAGAGGGTGTTGACCAGCGGGACACCCGCCAAACCCTTGGTGAAACGCGGAAATGGCAGAACGGTACAAATTGATGGTACGGTAAGCCTTACCTTCTTCAAAAAGTGAAGCAAGAAACTGAAGAACTTCCGTTACAGCACTTGAAAAGGGATCCAGGTGCCTAGCCAGGCACCAATCAGCCCGAGACCTCCAGGCTGATCGATAAGCTCGTCTGGTTCCCGGCGCCCAAGCTTCGTCCAATAGACGTCTAGCTGTTTCCGAAATTCCAGCGATGTCCCAGGGTTCCCTGAAATTCTGCATGCCAGGAGCTGAAGGGAGCCGTTGAGGACGAGAGGGTGTCCTAGACCTGCTGGATCCAACAAAAGGTCCGGAAATACCGGAAGAAGTAGAGGGCATTGGATCAGGCATTCCATAAGTTGAGGGAACCACGATTGTGTGGGCCAAAACGGAACTATGAGTACAAGATCCGTTCCCTGACGGCGGATCTGAGATAATACTCGAGACACCATCGCAAACGGGGGAAAAGCGTACGAGAGGTGGCCGGTCCAATCCTGGAGGAACGCATAGACCGCTTCCACGTCCAGCTGTAAAAGCGTGGAAGTTGGGCGTTCAAACGGGACGCAAAGAGGTCTAAAGAGAATGGACCCCAACGGGAAGATATGGATGAGAACACTGTGCAATCTAACTTCCAATCTCCCGAATCCGACAGGAAACGTGAGCTCCAGTCTGCGTGAGTATTGTGGAGTCCCGGCAAATACTCCGCCGTAACTGTGATTTCTCTGGCCAGGCAGAATGTCCAGAAATCCCGAGCCAGAATCGCAGAATGTGTGCCTCCCATGGCATTGACATACCGAACTGCAGAAATGTTGTCCATCCGCAGTCTGATGCAAATCCTGGACAGGCCGCCTGCAAAACTGCGAACTGCAAAAGAGCCCACCAGAAGCTCCAAGGCATTGATATGGAGCTTGGATTCCTCTGAAGACCAGGGCCCTCCGGTCATCACACCTTCGCAGTAAGCACCCCAGCCGAGAAGGCTGGTATCCGAGTCTATCGTGAAGTCCGGTCGGGGACCACATATCGCCTTCCCGTTCCAGGTTTCCAAGTTGTGGATCCACCACGTCAGTTCTTCTTTGGTGTCCTCGTCCAAGGTGACTAAATCCGCGCAAGATGCTCCCGCATGGAGGTGAGCAATCTTGAGACGCTGCATGCCGCGATAGTGTAAGGGAGCAGGAAATACAGCTTGAATTGACGAGGATAGGAGGCCTATGACTCGGGCAAGATGCCGAAGAGGAACCTGCTGGAGAGACAGAGTATGAAGAAGTTCCTTGCGGATGGCACGAATCTTGGCAGACGGAAGGCTGAGAGACACTGTGGACGAATTGATAGTGAAACCCAAGAATTCTATGGACTGGGCAGGAGTAAGCGACGACTTCTCCAGGTTGAGAAGGAATCCCAACTGAGACAACAGATCCGTGGACCACTGTAGATGCGTAAGAAGGACTGAAGGGTTCTGGGCCATGATGAGGATATCGTCCAGATAAATGATCAGGCGAATCCCCCGAGCTCGGAGACAGGATACAACTGGGCGCATAATCTTGGTGAAGCACCAAGGGGCCGAAGAGAGGCCGAAGGGAAGACATGTGAATCTCCAAACTTCCGCATCCCAAAGGAAACAAAGGAGATTCCTGGACGACTCGGCAACCGGAACTGTCAGGTAGGCATCTTTCAGGTCTAACTTGACCATCCAATCTCCCTGGAGGAGCATATCTCTGAGGAGGTGGATGCCCTCCATCTTGAAGTGCCGGTATCGCACGAAGGCGTTTAGTGCCCGGAGGTTGATCACGGGTCGCACTTGGCCCCCTTTTTTGGCCACAAGGAACATACTGCTTATGATACCCTCGGATGAGGAGGGAGCCCGCTCTATGGCGCCTTTCTGACATAGTGCAGTCAACTCTTGATGCAACAGCAGGCGCATTGAGGACGGGAGAATCACAGGATGTGGGTGAGGGACCTGGATCTGGGAGCAAACCAGCTCTATGTGAAACCCTTGGACGGTAGGGAGAACCCATGGATCGGCCGTGATGGTTGACCAGACATGGGAAAAAAGACAGAGCCTGCCCCCCACCCAAGGAATCAAAGAAGACGTTGGTATACGACTTACTGAAAGGACGTCTAGAAGATGAACCTCTGGCTCCACGTAAACGCCATGAAGATCCACGGGTGGGGAAGAAAGCGGGCGGCTGCCGGAACTCCTGGTTGAAGGGACGATATGAGAAGGAGCCTCGACCCGAACCCCGGGTCTGGTATGATGAGCGGCCGGACAGGCGGCCCCTAGAGCTGCCGGCCCTGTTAGAGACCCATCCCTGGAAGACTCGCTTCATCGATGTCTGGGCCTTATCAAGGGCAGTGAAGGCTCCTACAAACCGGGACAGATCCTTAATAAAGGAATCTCCAAATAGAAATCCTTGAGCCTCTTTACCTGCCTCCGTCAGGGCTAAATTAGAGAGCTTAGGGTCAATTTTGAAGAGGATTGCTTTTCGTCTCTCAATAGAGAGCGAAGTATTTACGTTGCCCGTGATACACACGGCACGTTGTACCCATCCCCGGAGCTCCTCCGGATCCACCAGAGTATTCTGGGTTCTGGCCGACTCCGCCAGTTCAAATATTTTTGTAAGTGGGCCCAAAAGGTCCAATAATTTGTCCTGACAGGACTTCAAGGCCGATTCAAGGCCCTTCCTAGGGTTCCAGCCCGATTTTGATAGGAACTGACACATCTTCGGATCTACTACGGGCGTTTCACAGACCTTGTTGGGGATAATAGGTCTGGGGCACTCAGCCTTAAGCTTATTACGCGCCTCCTTGGAAAGGGGTTGGCGCACACGGGCCTCTAGGTATTTGGCTACATGCGAAGATGGGAGCCACTCCGCCGACCTCGGATGATGAAGTGCAACAGGGTCAAAAAGGGGTTCACCCACAGGATCCAAAATAGCCGAGGATTCCAGAGGAACCTCAATGGATGCGGTAGGTACTGTAGCAGGTACAAAAGATGGACCCGGACAGTCAGCATCCAAAGAATCCTCCTCCTCCATATCTATAAAGTCCGAAGACTGGTACAGAGCCTCCTCATCAGATTCAAGTTCGGAAACCGAACCACTCTCAAGCTGCGCTCTGGCGCATTTCCATTGCCTCGCCTTTTCTGCCTGGCGGGCGTAGGCTCTCTTGCGCGAGCGATGCGCGCCATCTTGGGTGGCTATAGCTCCACCAGTCGTATTGGTTCTGGAGGCTGGTAACCCCTTTTCAGGTTTGGAGGAGGAAGGACAAGCCATAAGGGCCTCAAAAATGGAGCTGGAAATGGCTGAGGACATGGATCCCATAGCGGCCTGAATTGCAGCAGTCACAGAGCGTTGAATCGCTAAGGACTGTGCATCAGAAGACATGGTGCCTGATTCCTGGGCATGGGGGATAACATCCAAACCCTCAGGGACAGGGCTACTTCCATGTATGTTGTCCCTAGACATGATTTTTGTAATGAGTTAGGGATTGAAAAACGTTTTTACTTCCCCTAAATAATTACTTATTAATCACTCCCCTGGTAATATAATGTGTAGGGGAAACAAGGAGCGGCTAACTGGTGAATCTATATAAAATATATTAGTATCGAGGGTCCTGAGAGCAGATAGATATGTGCTGTAGGGACAGAAGAAACTCCGGTGATCTGAGGTAAGAAAACGGCCGAAATCTCACGAAATCTCGCTAAATCCCGCGAGAACACGCTGAATCCTAAGCGCAGAGAGCGCGAAACTACGCCACAGCAGGAAGTAGAGGAAATGGCGGCCGAAATCGCGCGAGATTTCAGCCTCCTGAGACGAACGGAGAGTATCAAGCGGCGCAGACAAGGTAAGCGCCAAGAGACCACACAGGCAGCGAAAAATATGCCAAGAAGGGGAAGAAAAAACGGGGAGACGGAACCCGACCAAAAGGGGGAAAAAAGAGGTTAAACAAAATACCTGTAAAGGAATAAACACTACCTCAAAGCGGAGGGGGAAAACCCCCCAAGCACAATAAGGTTAAGCTAGGACAAAAAACTGATAAAAAGATAAATAAAACAGTAAAATAATCGTAATAGTCAGTATAAATATCCACCCACAGATATAAGGAGAAAACAAGTACTTATCTGTGAGAGGAGCAGCAAAGAAAGAGGAGGAGTTAACAGAGTCAGAGACTATTATACCGGCACAGTGGGGAGGAGTTGGTTGCCATGGTTATCAGTTTGATTGATGCTTTTTTCTTTGCTGCTGTAAGATTTAGTAAAGAAAGAGAAAGCAATAGGAGCCTCCGTGTCGTGTAATAAAATCACAGTCTGCTTAAACTAATAACACACAAAGAATTAAATGTTACCATGTTTTTATTGAACACACCATGCAAACATTCACAGTGCAGGTGGAAAAAGTATGTGAACCCCTAGACTAATGACATCTCCAAGAGCTAATTGGAGTTGAGGTGTCAGCCAACTGGAGTCCAATCAATGAGATGAGATTGGAGGTGTTGGTTACAGCTGCCCTGCCCTATAAAAAACACACACCAGTTCTGGGTTTGCTTTTCACAAGAAGCATTGCCTGATGTGAATGATGCCTCATACAAAAGAGCTCTCAGAAGACCTACAATTAAGAATTGTTGACTTGCATAAAGCTGGAAAGGGTTATAAAAGTATCTCCAAAAGCCTTGCTGTTCATCAGTCCACGGTAAGACAAATTATCTATAAATGGAGAAAGTTCAGCACTGCTGCTACTCTCCCTAGGAGTGGCCATTCTGTAAAGATGACTGCAAGAGTACAGCGCAGACTGCTCAATGAGGTGAAGAAGAATCCTAGAGTGTCAGCTAAAGACTTACAAAAGTCTCTGGCATATGCTAACATCCATGTTAGCGAATCTACGATACGTAAAACACTAAACAAGAATGCATTTCATGGGAGGATACCACAGAGGAAGCCACTGCTGTCCAAAAAAAGCATTGCTGCACGTTTACAGTTTGCACAAGAGCACCTGGATGTTCCACAGCATTACTGGCAAAATATTCTGTGGACAGATGAAACCAAAGTTGAGTTGTTTGGAAGAAACACACAACACTATGTGTGGAGAAAAAGAGGCACACCACACCAACATCAAAACCTCATCCCAACTGTGAAGAATGGTGGTGGGAGCATCATGGTTTGGGGCTGCTTTGCTGCGTCAGGGCCTGAATGGATTGCTATCATCGAAGGAAATTAATTCCCAAGTTTATCAAGACATTTTGCAGGAGAATTTAAGGCCATCTGTCCACCAGCTGAAGCTCAACAAAAAATGGGTGTTGCAACAGGACAACGACCCAAAGCATAGAAGTAAATCAACAACAGAATGGCTTAAACAGAAGAAAATACGCCTTCTGGAGTGGCCCAGTCAGAGTCCTGACCTCAACCCGATTGAGATGCTGTGGCATGACCTCAAGAAAGCGATTCACACCAGACATCCCAAGAATATTGCTGAAAAGAGGAATGGTCAAGAATTACTCCTGACCGTTGTGCACGTCTGATCTGCAACTACAGGAAACGTTTGGTTGAAGTTATTGCTGCCAAAGGAGGTTCAACCAGTTATTAAATCCAAGGGTTCACATACTTTTTCCACCTGCACTGTGAATTTTTACATGGTGTGTTGAATAAAAACATGGTAACATTTAATTCTTTGGGTGTTATTAGTTTAAAGGGGTTGTCCAGGATTGGGGACATTGCTACAAGTGAACACCAAGCACATAAATATTACATACATTCCTGTCCTACCTGTGCCAGACTTTTCTAATGCCCCGTTTTCATGTCATAAATCCTCTGCCAGAAGTGCCGCTTTTCAAAGATTCAGTGATGTACCAGGTCCCTTACTGCAGAGCGAAGCCTCTGCTTCCACTTCGCAGGGAGCCCGGTGACGTCACCGTCAGCCTTAGTGCGCTCAGTGATTATGCAGAGCGCACTGAGGGGCGGAAATTAGGTGGCAACACATGATGCTAAACCCCGCCCCTCTGGTCCTGTGACCGGGCAGTGCGCTTTCTTCTCAATGAAGGAGGCAGAGCACTATGCTACTTAGCATAGTAAACACCTCCTATGTAAAATACATGCAAATTCTGCAGCAGGCTGGAGAAAGAATGATTCAGGGGGGCGGATGCACAGAGGAGGTGACGATGTGCGGCAGGAAGTTAGCGCTAACATAAACATCGATGTCAACAATGAGTGGGGGACTGTGGGAGCCCTGTAGAAGAGGAGAAAATACAAGAAAACATATGTGGGGACCTTGAATCGGCTATTAAGAGTGTGTAAACGTATTAAAAAAAAAAAAATTGATCCCGGACAACCCCTTTAAGCAGACTGTGATTGTCTATTGTTGTGACTTAGATGAAGATCAGATCACATTTTATGACCAATTTGTGCAGAAATCCATATCATTCCAAAGGGTTCACATATTTTTTCTTGCAACTGTATATATATTTATATATATATATATACACACATACCCACAGTATGTATATAGTGCTCATTTACAAAGCTATATTTGCAGTCCATAATTCTGCATATACAGTGCCTTGCAAAAGTATTCACCCACCTTGACTTTTTTTATATTTTGGTGTCTCACAACCTGGAAATAACATGGATTGTTTGAGAATTTGCATCATTTAATTTACAGAACATGCCCAAAACTTTGAAGATTTTCTATTTATTTTTATTGTGAAGCATACAACAAATAAGACAAAATAACAGAAAAAGTCAATGTGCATAACTATTCACCCCTCTAAAGTCACTATGAGCTTGCCACATCTTACCACTGGGATTTTTGCCCATTCCTCCTTGCAAAACTGCTCCAGCTCCTTCAAGTTGGATGGTTTGCGCTTGTGACCAGCAATCTTTAAAGGGTTTCTGTCATCCCATTAAACAGTTTTTTTTTTTTTTCATTAATAATAATCCCTATAGTGCGATCTCTTGATACATAAACGGCGTCTTCTCTTCCGGGTGTATGCGATGACGTCATCGACGCAGGCGCATTGAGGATGGAGCGGTCGAGCGAGCGGCCGCCTCTCAGTGCGCCTGCGCCGATTGAAGCCAGGTACGGCGCAGGCGCGAGATTTCGAATTCGAACAGCGCCAGCAGAGAAGGATTCCCTTCCCTGGCCCTGTCAATCAGCATGCCGAGGGGGCGTTATTACGAACGGAGGATGCGGCAGCTACCAGCAAGTAGCCGCCCTACTTGCTGGTAGCAAGGTAATTAGCATATTTTAAAAATCGTTTTTTAGCTAAATCTACTGAATCAAAATGATTAATTTTATTATGTATCAAGAGATCGCACTATAGGGATTATTATTAATGAAAAAAAAAAAAACTGTTTAATGGGGTGACAGAAACCCTTTAAGTCTGACCACAGATTTTCTATTGGATTGAGATCTGGGCCATTCCAACACATTTATATGTTTCCCCTTAAACCACTCAAGTGTTGCTTTAGCAGTGTGTTTGGGGTCATTGTCCTTCTGGAAGGTGAACCTTCATCCTAGCCTCAAATCACGCACAGAGTGGTACAGGTTTTGCTCAAGAATATCCCTGTATTTAGCACCATCCATCTTTCTCTCAACTCTGACCAGTTTTCCTGTCCCGGCTGCTGAAAAACATCCCCACAGCCTGATGCTGCCACCACCATGTTTCACAGTGGGGATGGTGTTCTTTGGGTCAGGTGATGTGTTGGGTTTGTGCCAGACATAGTTTTTTCTTTGATGGCCGAAAAGTTCAATTTTAGTCTCATCAGACCAGAGCACCTTCCTCCATACATTTTGGGAGTCTCCCACATGCCTTTTCGCAAACTCACAACATGCCTTTTTATTTTTAGCTGAAAGTAATGGCTTTCTTCTGGCCACTCTGCCATAAAGCCCAACTCTATGGAGTGTACGGCTTATTGTCGTCCTATGTACAGATACTCCAGTCTCTGCTGTGCTGTGGAACTCTGCAGCTCCTCCAGAGTTACCTTAGGCCTTTGTGCTGCCTCTCTGATTAATGCCCTTCTTGCCCGGTCCATAAGTTTTGGTGGGCGGCCATCTCTTGGCAGGTTTGCTGTTGTGCCATGTTCTTTCCATTTAGTTATGATATATTTGATGGTGCTCCTGGGGATCATCAAAGATTTGGATATTTTTTTTTAACCTAACCCTGACTTGTACTTCTCAACAACATTATCCCTTACTTGTTTGGTGAGTTCCTTGGTCTTCATGGCAGTGTTTGGTTAGTGATGCCTCTTTCTTAGGTGTTGCAGCCTCTGGGGCCTTTCAAAAAAGGTGTGTATATGTAATGACAGGTCATGTGACACTTAGATTGCACACAGGTGACATCATTTCACTAATTATGTGACTTCTGAAGGTAATTGGTTGCACCAAAGCTTTTTATGGGCTTCCTAACAAAGGGGGTGAATACATACGCACATGCCAATTTTCTGTTTTCTATCTCTAAACAAAAGTTTTATATATTTTTTTTTCTCATTTCACTTCACCAACTTAGACTATTGTGCTCTGATCCATCACATAAAATTCAGATTAACAAAACATTGAACATTTAAGCCAAAGAAACAAAGAATAAACCCAGGGTGTCCCAAGAAAGGGGGAGGGGAAGAGAAGGAACACAATGTTCACCCAATATACCCCCAATGGGGACACACAGAGATGAAACTCGGCAAAAAGCTCCCGAGCTTAATGGCAGAAACAAAAGAAACGGAGCTCATAGTACCAAAATAGTATATAATTTATTGAGACATGAGAAAATGACATAAGTAAAACACATGAATAAATGATGCCATAGACATGGTGAGAAGCGGAGGACAGAAAAAGAGACGCCACCCTGGGGGCAAGAGCACACAGATCTAAAAAACACGGTACAAAAAAGGGTATAGGGCACATGGACATCAATATGGAGTCAATGCTCAAAACCATGTACAAGATACAACTAAAGTGGAGTACCAGGTGAGCCACCTGTCTAACGCATGAACACCTCTGTATATATAATATAATCACTGGTGTGCAGACAGCCTGTGCAATATAAAATTATGCTGCAGACCAATGAGATGTAAAGATAGATAACAATAATAAAAGTAACCAGAGGGAAACAGCAAGAGACAGGAACTCACCAGAGAAAAGAACCGTGTGCCAGAACGACCAGGGTGGCGCTACCCCAACGCGCGTTTCGGCGTACCTTCGTCACCTGGTACTCCACTTTAGTTGTATCTTGTACATGGTTTTGAGCATTGACTCCATATTGATGTCCATGTGCCCTATACCCTTTTTTGTACCGTGTTTTTTAGATCCGTGTGCTCTTGCCCCCAGGGTGGCGTCTCTTTTTCTGTCCTCCGCTTCTCACCATGTCTATGGCATCATTTATTCATGTGTTTTACTTATGTCATTTTATCATGTCTCAATAAATTATATACTATTTTTGTACTATGAGCTCCGTTTCTTTTGTTTCTGTCCTCCGCTTCTCACCATGTCTATGGCATCATTTATTCATGTGTTTTACTTATGTCATTTTATCATGTCTCAATAAATTATATACTATTTTGGTACTATGAGCTCCGTTTCTTTTGTTTCATTGAACATTTAAGGCTGTAATGTAACAAAATACGAAAAAGTCAAGGGGGTGAATACTTTTGCAAGGCACTGTATTTTGTCTGCTGAGGAGAAGTAGAAAACAATTTTCCCTCTGATCCAAACACATCCTTAACTTTAATAATTTGCCATTCATATCAAGTTTATATAGACAGTAGCCTTATGCTTTTCCCCACATGGAAATACAGATAACAGAGAAAATGAGGCCTCGTGAAGGAGCTGCACATAAATTAGTAAAGGTGATGTGTGTGTATAGCCTCAAGCAGTTATACATAAACCCAAGGATACAATATAAAGTCCTACAATACTGTAGCATTATGTTGACTCACTAAATATTTGTTCTAAAATTTCAGGTAAGCCTGTTCATTTACACTGACTTTAGTTATCACTGTGGAGAAAAGACAAGTGTCCCTGTACTTGAAAAAAACAAAAACATTTGGTATGTGCTGATACCCCTGCTGTTCACTAGAATGGAGCACTGTCTCTACTGGCTGCTGAATACAGGCTCAATAAAATGCCTATGAACCTATCTTGAGTCCATGTCCTACAGCGAGGAGAGACAGCACTCTATATCAGCACTTCTTTTTTCTTGCTCTAGCTTTCAAATGTAAATATGACATAGCAAAAGTATTTTAAAGAACAGGTATGCTTCAAATTATCATTTTGGAGTAGATAAATAGTATTTGTAATAAGGTCCTGCTCATACATCTAAAAATAATTGTTAATAAAATTCTATAAATGGCAAAGAAATGATAATAATAATTTATTTGTTGCTAAGGCAATGGAAATTTGTTCTGTTGATCATAATAGATTTCAATTACACATTCAACACCCTGATCTGACCCGTATATGGCCAATGAGTTACATATTTGTTAAATACATGTTCCTAAGTAAGATGTATTGCATTATAGTATAGTATTTTAGGAATAAGGTAACACCGCCCTCTGGTGGAAATTTAGGAGTTTGCACACTAAAACTCATGTTTCTCTGAAATTCCTTTTCAATATCAGTTTCAGAGAGACAAAAGAGTGTGAGAGTACATATTCATGTCAACCTTTGCAAGGTTCAAAACAGAAATAAGTGTGCCACATGGATTTATGTCATTCTATATATGCTTTACAGACAGTGGGTAGTGTTGATCGAGCACCAAAGTGCACCAAAGTGCTCGGGTGTCCGGGTGCTCGGGTCGAGCACCTCGAGATGCTCGGATGCTCTACCAAGCACCCGAGCACAATGGAAGTCAATGGGAGAACTCAAGCATTAAACCAGGCACCCCCTGCTCTGAAGAGAGGAGGGTGTCTGGTGCATAGGAAAAGGTCAGAAATTGATGGAAACAGCACCGAAATGGTTCGGGAACAGCATGGGGAGGATGTCTGGATGCATCTTGGACTCCCATGTCGCTGCTGGGAACGATGTTGTCCGAGTAGTACGCCACTTACAGACTGACAATAATAAGCACCAAACCGAAGATAAAATCGATTTTAGAGGAAAAATTGTTAGGAAACATTCTTTCCTGTATATTTACTTGTATATAAAGTGCAAGTGCTGCCAAAAATTACAAGGAAGAGGGACTTCGATACAACCTGTATATCACATAATGGAGGGCCTCATTCACATTGTGGTACAAATGTTCAGGTAGTGGGACTCCTACACTTATAAAGCCTATGCACTAAGTGAAAGGGCTTCCAAAAATTACAAGGAACCGGCACTCCAATACACCCTTTATTACACATAAAGGAGGGCATCATACACCCTTGAAAAATTATGATTGATGGCCTGCTGGTGACCCTCAAAAACATTAAGAGCAAGCAGCCTGCTGCTGAGCTGACCATGTAAAAAATTAGGGGTGAGGGTCTGCTGCAGAGCTGACTCTCTAAAACATTAGGGATGAGTGCCTGCTGCTGATCTGAGCATCAAAAAAATTATGGGCGAGTGCCTGCTGCTGAGCTGACCATTGAAAAAATTATGGGCGAGTGCCTGCTGCTTAGCTAACCATTGAAAAAATTATGGGCGAGGGCCTGCTGGTGAGTTGACCCTGTAAAATATTATGGTTGAGGGCCTGCTGGTGAGCTGATCCTCAAAAACATTATATGCGAGGGCCTGCAGGTGAGCTGACCCTCTACAATATTGTAGGTGAGGGCATGCTGCTGAGCTGACCCTCAAAAACATTATATGTGAGGGCCTGCTGGTGAGCTGACCCTGTAAAACATTACATGCAAGGGCCTGCTGGTGAGCTGACCCTGTAAAACATTATATGCGAGGGCCTGCAGGTGAGCTGACCCTCTAAAAGATTGTAGGTGAGGGCCTGCTGGTGAGCTGACCCTATAAAACATTATGGTTGAGGGCCTGCTGGTAAGCTGACCCTCAAAAATATTATATGCGAGGGCCTGCTGGTGAGCTGACCCTCTAAAACATTATGGTTGAGGGCCTGCTGGTGAGCTGACTCTCAAAAACATTATATGCGAGGGCCTGCAGGTGAGCTGACCCAATAAAAGATTTTAAGTGAGGGCCTGCTGGTGAGCTGACCCTCTAAAACATTATATGCGAGGGCCTGCAGGTGAGATGACTCTCTAAAAGATTGTACGTGAGGGCCTGCTAGTGAGCTGACCCTGTAAAACATTATGGTTGAGGGCCTGCTGGTGAGCTGACCCTCAAAAACATTATATGTGAGGGCCTGCAGGTGAGCTGACCCTCTAAAAGATTGGAGGTGAGGGCCTACTGGTGAGCTGACCCTCTAAAACATTATATGGGAGGGCCTGCAGGTGAGCTGACCCTCTACAACAATAGGAGCGAGGGCAGACTAATAAGCATGTTGATATGATGGAAGAGGAGAAGGAGGATGAGAAAAGGAAGATTGAACCATATACCCTTTTTTCTGGTGGAAGGGGTGCATGGGAATACAGTGTATTCAGTACATTATAAAAACACGTTTAAAGTGTATTTATGTTCAGCCGCTTTCCTCTGGTGGAGTAGAGAAGTAAGGGGCAATCCAGGCCTTGTTAATTTTTATAAGAGTCAACCTGTTAGCATTTTCAGTTGACAGGCAGATGCGCTTATCAGTTATTATGCCCCCAGCAGCACTAAATACCCTCTCAGACAAAACGCTGGCGGCAGGGCAGGCCAGCACCTCCAAGGCGTAGGGCGCCAGTTCGTGCCACGTGTCCAGCTTGGACACCCAGTAGTTGTAAGGCACAGAGGGATCATTGAAGATGCTGACACGGTCTGCTACGTACTCCTTCACCATCTTCCAAAATGTTTCCCTCCTTGTGACACTAGGCTGCGCATCAGGGTGAGGGTGCTGGTGGGGTGTCATGAAACTATCCCAGGCTTTGGAGAGTGTTGCCCTGCCTCTGTTGGAACTGCTGTGTGTTCCCCTCGTCTCCCCTCCTCGGTTGCCCAAGGAACTACATACTCTGCTGCCAGCGTTGTCAGCTGGAAAGTTTTGGAGCAATTTTCCCACAAGGGCTTTCTGGTATTGCACCATTTTGCCTGTCCTCTCCACCAGAGGAATGAGAGATGAGAAGTTCTCTTTGTAGCGGGGGGTCGAGAAGGGTGAACAACCAGTAATCGGTGTTGTCTAAAATGTGTAAAACGCGCGGGTCACGGGAAAGGCAGCCTAACAAAAAGTCAGCCATGTGTGCGAGAGTCCCAACAGGCATAATTTCGCTGTCGTCATCAGGAAGATGACTCTCAATCTCCTCATCCTCATCCTCCTCTTTTGCCCATCCACGCTGAACAGATGGAATTAAACTTCCATGGGTACTACCCTCTGTAGTGGAGGCAACCGTCTCCTGCTCCTCCTCGCCATCATCCAATTTGCGCTGAGAAGACGAACTGAGGGTGGTCTGGCTATCACCCTGTGTAATGTCTTCCCCCATTTCCACCTCTTCCACATGCAAAGCGTCGGCCTTAATTGTGAGCAGCGAGCGTTTGAGTAGACACAGAAGTGGGATGGTGACGCTGATAATAGCGTTATCGCCGCTCACCATCTGTGTTGATTCCTCAAAGTTGCATAAAACCTCACAGAGGTCAGACATCCATGCCCACTCGTCGCTTGTGAAAAGCAAAAACTGACTGGAAAGGCGAGGACCATGTTGCAGCTGGTATTCCACTACTGCCCTCTGCTGCTCACAAAGGCTGTCCAACATGTGGAACGTCGCGTTCCAGCCCATGCTCATGTCGCACAACAGTCGGTGAGCTGGCAATTGTAAGTGCTGCTGCAGCGTTGAAAGACCAGTGGAAGCTGTCGATGACTTGGGGAAATGGGCACACATGCGGGGCACCTTCACCAGTAGCTCAGGCAAATTGGGGTAGGTTTTGAGAAACCGCTGAACCACTAAGTTGAAGACATGGGCTAGGCATGTGATGTGTGTGAGCTTGCCGAGCTCCAAAGCCGCCACCAAGTTATGGCCAGTATCAGACAACCATGCCTGGTTCTAGGTTGAGTAGCAAGAGCCACAGCTCAGTCTGGTCTCTCATCCCCTGCCACAGCTCTGCGGCGGTGTGCTGTTTGTCACATAAGCAGATAAGCTTAAGCACGGCCTGTTGACGCTTCCTCACTGCAGTGCTACACTGCTTCCAGCTACCGACTGATGCACGCCCCAGCACGCAAGAGGATAATTCTGAGGTAGAAGTGGAGGAGGAGGCGGAGGAGGAGAAGTGGGGGTTGGAGCCACTAGCCTAGGTCACTACCGTCGCAATCCTTGGCGTCAGTAGCACCTGTGCCATCCTAGGGTACAACTCGCTCCCGGCCTCCACGTTCACCCAGTGTTCCGTCAGGCAAATGTAGCGTCCCTGGCCGAAAGCACTTGTCCATGTGTCAGTGGTTAAGTGGACCTTCCCAGTAACTGCGTTGGTCAGGGCATGGGTGATGTTATGGGACACATGTTGGTGTAAGGCGGGTACGGCACACCGTGAAAAATAGTTGCGGCTGGGGACTGCGTAACGAGGGATGGCTGCCGACATCAGGCTGTGGAAGGCCTAAATGGCAACATTTCCAGGGCCAGTAATTTGGAAAGTTGTGCATTTAGTGCTATGGCCTGTGGGTGGGTGGCTGGGTATTTGCGCTTGCGTTCAAATGCCTGGGGTAAGGACATTTGTACGCTGCGCTGGGACACGAAAGTGGATGTGGTCACTGATGGTGCTTGCGAAGTTCCAGGTGCAGGGCGGGAGACATCCGGGCCTGCGCATTCGACAGGCAGTGGTGTGACCCACAGATTGTGGACCCAGGCGTTCGGCCCACCTATCATGCTGACTGATCATGCTGTTAGTGATGAGGTTTCTAGTGTTCACGCCCCTGCTCATTTTTGTATGGCACAGGTTGCAAATTACTATTTTTTTGTCGTCCGCACTTTCCTCAAAAAAGTGCCAGACTGCGGAACACCTACCCCTTGGCAAGGGAGATTTCCACAAGGGTGTGCTCCGGGGAACAGTTGTGGGCCTGTTTGGTGTGGACCCCCTTCTCCCTTTTGCCACCCCACTGCCTCTTCCAGCCTGTTGCAGTGCTTCTTCCCAGGTTGGGTCAGTGACTTAATCGTCCACCACCTCCTCTTACACTTCCTCACTCTGCTCATCCTCCTGACTTGTTGACTTAACAACAACCTCAGTTATTGACAACTGTGTCTCATCCTCATCATCAACCTCTTGAGACACTAATTGCCGTTGACTTATTGGCAACTGTGTCTCATCATCCTCATCCACCTCGTGAAACACTAATTGCCATTCCCCATTGTCATCTTCTTGTGACTGTGGATGCTCAAAAGTTTGGGAATCAGGGCACAAGATCTCATGTCCCTCTTCAAGCGGGCTTGTCGGGAGGCCCAAATGAAGGGATGGCGCTGGAAAGAGCTCCTCGGAATATCTGAGTGTGGGATCAATTGTCTGGCAAGACTTTCCATGGTGGGAGGAAGGAGGATCAGGGTGAGGATTGTGTTGACCAGACTCTTGGCTACTGAGACTAGACTTTGTGGAAGACAGGGTGGTGCTTAACCAACTGGAAGCATTATCTGCTGAAATCCAACCGACCAGGTTGACTTTGAGAGCGTTGTCCTGCGCCATCCTGCAAACTGGGACATGAAGCTAGGTATTGTGGATTATTGTTTTACTTGTGCTCTGGCAGCAGGCACAGTTTCAACGCGCCCAGGGCCACGGCCTCTGCGTGCACCATCAGCATCATGGCCACTTCCCTGTCCCTTACTGCTCACCTTCTTCATATTAAATGTTATATATGCTTGAAAGTATGTCACAAGTACAGTAGCGTAGGATTTTAAGTGTATGTGCAACAAAAATTAAAAAAGGTATTTGTGATGAGGAAACGTCACACAGGAGATACCTCAGATAATGTCATTAATGTCAGCAGCGGCTAATAAAAAATTACATGGAATGTCACAGGTATTTGGCATGTGGAAAGGTTACACAGGAGAAATACCGCAGATAATGTCGCTGATGTCAGCAGCGGCTAATAAAAAATTACAGGGAATGTCACAGGTATTTGGCATGTGGAAAGGGTACACAGGAGAAATACCGCAGATAATTTCGCTGATGTCAGCAGCGGCTAATAAAAAATTACAGGGAATGTCACAGGTATTTGGCATGTGGAAACGTTACACAGGAGAAATCCAGCTGATAATGTCGCTGATTTCGGCAGCGACTAATATAAAATTAAAGGGAATATAACAGGTATTTGGGATGTGGAAACATTACACAGGAGAAATACCGCAGATAATGTCGCTGATGTCACCACCAGCTAATAAAAAATTTACAGGGAATGTCACAGATATTTAGGATGTGGAAACATCACACAGGAGATATACCGCAGATAATGTCGCTGATGTCAGCAATTGCTAATATAAAATTACAGGGAATGTCACAGGTATTTGGGATGTGGAAACGTTACACAGGAGAAATATCGCAGATAATGTCGCTGATGTCACCAGCGGCTAATAAAAAATTACAGGGAATGTCACGGTATTTGGGATGTGGAAATGTTACACAGGAGATGTACCCCAGGTAATGTCAATGTAGCGGACACCGTCTACGGAAAAAGTACACTGGATGTCACTGATATTTTTTGGATGTGCACACGTTACACAGGAGATGTAGCGCAGATAATGTCGCTGTCTGCAGTGGCCTAACTATTGCACGCTATTTATCAAATGATGCGCTAAAGATAGATATTGCTGCCACACACAATAGTCCTTAAAAGGACTTTTGGGTCTGTAAAGCTTTAGCAATATAGCGCAGGTTGCGCTAAAAATATATATTGCTACCACACACAATAGTCCTTAAAAGGACTTTTGGGTCTCTGACAAGTTTTTCTACTTTAAAAAAAATCATTTCACTCCCTACACTATCTTTCCCTTCTTCAGCACAGCTCTCCCTGACTAAGGCTAAGGCTACATGCACACGACCATATGTGATTTGCGGTCCGCAAATTGCAGATCTGCAAAAAAAAGCGGATGACATCCGGATCCATTATAACAATGCCTAAAAAGGACAAGAATAGGACATGTTATATTTTTTTTGCGGAGCTACAGAATGGACATAAGGATGCGGATAGCACACGGCGTGCTGCCCGCGTTTTTTGTGGACCCATTGAAATGAATGTGTCTGCATCCTATCCGCAAAAAAACCCGGAACGGACACGGAAACAAAATACGTTCGTGTGCATGAGGCCTAACGCTGAGCCGAACATGTGTCATCGGGTACTATATAGCATTGCACTCGACCACATGCGGTATTCGGCCGAATACTGCCATGTGCCGAGCATGCTCGATCAACACTACTTGTGGGGGCATCATTCACACTTCTTATCTACTGGCTAGACTGCTTCAGCTCAATTTACTATACAGCCTAGAAGTTCATGCTTCTATAACTACATACAGTACTGTGCAAAAGTTGTAGGCAGATGTTGAAAAATTGCTGCAATTGTGGTGTTAGTTTATTTTTTATCAATTAACAAAATGCTAAGTGAATGAACAAAAGAGAAATCTAAAATTAATATTTGGTGTCACCACCTTTTGCCTTCAAAACAGCATCAGTTTTACTGACGCACAGTTTTTGATGGAACTTGACAGGGAAGTTGTTCAAACATCTTGGAGAATTAACCACAGATCTTCTGTGGACGTAGGCTTGTGCAAATCTCTCTGTCTCTTCATCAAACGCTGGGCAGACTCGATTATGTTTAGATCAGGGCTCTGTGGGGGCCATATCATCACTCCCAGGACTTCTTGTTCTTCTTTACAATGAAGATAGCTCTTAATTACATTGGTAGTATGTTTGGGGTTGCTGTCCTGCTACAAAATAAATATGGAGCCAATCAGATGCTACCCTGATGGTACTGCATGATCATTAAGTATCTGTCTGTATTTCTCAGCATCGAGGACACCATTAGTCCTGTATATTAACATGCAATGGTTAGCGTTTGTAATCCATATTTAATACAATGTGTTTTGTTATTTGAACACATTCCACACAAATCACTTATGGCAGATCAATATTACAACTAAGAATGTGCTACTGAGCACTTCTCACCAACTCCTTGGTGGTAAAGTTTTCGATCAGTCCTGGTTACAGGCCAGCCAGTGTCCGCTGTATATGTCGCTTAGCCTCAGGAACCCGAATGCATATACGCACAAAGGGGGTCATTTATTAAACAGAAATACACCTAAATTAGGCTTATTTCTGGCACCGTTTGTGGCACAAAGGTCGTTTGTACCGGAATCTGCGACTTCTCCCCGATCAAGCCAGGTCTAAAAAAGTGGGCGTGGTGTGGGTGGGGAGGGGCTGGCAAGACCCTCTCATTTACCATTTTCTACGCCTGTTTTAGGAAGCTGTCTTACATTTAGAAGTGGCTGAGGATCTGCCGAAATTATGAAGAGGTATACAGGTTATTAAGACCAGCGTCTAAAAATGTGCCCCAAAGTTCCTGCGGCTAGGCATCATACACAGCAGACACAGGCTGGCCTGTAACCAGGACTGATCAAAAACTTTGCCAACAAGGAGTTGGTGAGAAGCGCTCATTCACCAGAGGGTGCACACTGTATTCAAGACCAGTAGAGGGAGCACACTGTGTTCACCACTATTAGCAGGCGCACACTGTATGTAGATTTCCACAACTCCTATTAAACTCAGTGATGAATCTATACTCAGTGAGCCCAAACTAGTTTTGTCTCCAGGAAGCCAGTATTTTATCATTTTCATGGCACTGTGATAACAGCAGGAGATTTGGAGCCTGTCTCTACAACAGAATGTTATGGACTAAGGATCAGTCTAGTGTAATACATCTGTAACACCCCAGAGTTGTGTTACTACATGCTTTTACCCCGCTACTATCTTCTAAGATCCATTATATTGTCATCTGATATAATTTATATTATATCTTCACAAGTGTGCATACAAAACCATGTTAAACACTATTATTCCTGTAATTTGCCTGGTTACCAGTAGGTGGCAGCAACTCCATTGGCAAGGTACTAGTTACAGTTTAGCAAATCTAGGCTGGAATGGATTATTCCAGCTTTGCTCCCCCTCGGTGAGGGAAGTGGGCTGTTCCCACATCCTGCAGCATGGGTGGAGAAGGAAGTTAGAGTCAGTGTAGCCTCCCCCTGCTTGGGGAAGGCTGTGTGATAGCGTTCAGAGAACCCCTGCATAGGGAAGACAGCAAGGATATTGTCTCGGCTGAGACTTGATCATATTCCCAGTCTGAGCATCTTCAGCCTCAGCTGGATGAAGAAGCAGAAAACTAGCATCCCCTGAGAATCTATTTGTGAGTTAAGTCCAGAGACCTAGGAGAAGCCATTCCTCCTCAGCTAGTCTGTCCCCATACAGCAGAAGTTATAGAAAAGTGCAGAAGATTAATTTCTGTCACAATTACAGAGCTACCAAGCAGACGACCTATCCTGCAAGCTCCAGATTTAAAGCAGAAGCATTCATTTCCTGCCAATCATTGCTAAAACCTGCTGGGACCAGAGACCAAAGCTGTATACTGTTTGGATACAAGTTATCTTTAGTAAAAAAAAATTTGAACTTCATCTAAAGGTCTGGACATCAATTCTTCTGCAAAATTCCTCTATTACTCCTACTATCACTACACTCAAATTTATTGCAAATGGGCCAGGAGCCAGGAGTCCAGTCGTACCCAGGTAGGAGACACTGTTGACACAATTATCATTACCATACAGAGACAATATAGGCCATTATATCACTCTAGCATTCCTAGTCTGGTACGTGCGTTGTAACATCTTGGAAGGGCACTGAGGTAGTACCCTGCGCACGCTGCAATTGGCGTCACAACAAATACAGAACTTTAAATACCCGTATCCTGGCCATTACACACCCCCGGGATAACTAAATAGGACTAAAAATTATGTCACTCATGTGTGCAGTACTCCAGAATAGGGTACTTGCAAAATTGTTTCTTGTTATTTAAATGTTATTTAATGTTCTGATGTGCCGTATTACCCAGTATAGTTTTGCATGGATAAGTCAAGTTTAACAACTCAAACTCTGCCCTTGTAGCAGGCTGGGTGATGGGTTTAGGTACGTTCCTAGTTCATTCTTAGTAGCGTGCAAGCTCAGGAAGTGAAAGGAGCTACATGTGCTCCCTCCTTGGAGCTTTGTACCAAGAAAGCCATCTTCCACTTCCAATATTCTATTGATCAGTAGTAGTGTTGAGCGAACTCGAACTGTCCGTACCGAACTTTACGATTTTTGGTGCCCGAACCCGAACTATTGCCGGAAAAGTTTGGGTTCGAGTTCGGTGTTCGGGCATTTAATAAAGCTTTTAAGCTGTGTGCCCTTAGAAGCCATGACAGCCTTGCCTACTAATGGCATGGCTGTGATTGGCCGGTGCATCATGTGACCCAGCCTCTATATAAGCTGGATCCTGTGTAGCACCGCCCATCAGTGAGGGACAGTGTTAGTGCGGATTTTTTTTGTAGGTGCAATACACCATCTTTGATAAGTACGTAGTGATATTGGAAGGCTCTACCGGATACCACAGTGGTTGAGGTGCAACTGCTGTGACTCACTTAATCAAATGGTAATAATGTGAACGAACTATGGTAGCAGGCACTCTCTAATTTAGAGTCACATATCAATTGTAGCAACAAGAATAGATACAATATGAGTTATCAAAAATTAGATGTATTTCAATAAATCGCGGAGTAATAACATATAATACAAGTCTGAATAGTCTCAAATAATGGTAGATAAATAAATGTAATAAAAAGTAATAAATAGTCATAAGAAGAATAGTAGGCAGGTGTTGAAATTAAAATAAGTCTATAATTCATATATGATCCTTCCAATGGTATAGAGCATATACTTCCAATTTCTATGGTATTTGGTAATAACCTTGTATATTTCCGGTTGTAGCTGATTAGAAATTACACTGCGGGTTCTCAGATAAAAGTCTTATTATACTGCTGGTATCAGGTAAAAATCTTATTCAGTAAAAAACACAGAGAACCCTCCTATTCAATTCATATAATATCAGAGGGAGTCAATACCTACATGCGGGGTAGGTATTCTTGGGTAGCTGTGCCTTAACGCAGCGTCCCGCGTCTTCCTCGGCACTTCGAGACGCTTACCTTTCAGAGTTTTCCCCTACGTAGCTCTTCCGATTCTGTCGATTGCAGCCTTACCAGGACGAGGCATCGGCGTCCCACGTGGAGCCTGGTGGTGCGCTTCGCGTATGTTTAGATGTGCGGTTGTTTGCGCTGTCTCACCACATATCCTTCACACGTGACCGGGATGAGGTTCATCCGGAAAAAAGGCAAATCCAGTAATACGGTAAAGTCTCTGATTATATAAACAGTAGTAATGGAGCCCTCCTATTATTTTTATTCTCTACAATACTGTGTATAGTTCAGAATGATTCCACCATGATATCGCAAGTCCCCAAACGTCCTCAAACGCGTTTAGGGACATTCGATCCCTTCATCAGTGAGTGGGGGATTGTTCATACATGGTTCTTTATATATGGTATCCAATTTAGTGCGTTTCAATTGGATACACTTCACCTGAAGCAATAATTTCCTCCTGGAGCTGCATTGGTTAATAAATTGCCGTTACTCAATATTATGTCTTTCATAGGGTATAGCAAGCAGTATCTCTAATTGGTGATATCAATATTATATCCTACTGATAAAGTAAACGTAGGACATAAAAATAGATAATAAAAGATAATAAAGGAAGTGGAAATACATCTAAATCAATTGATAATACAAAAATCGTACAGAAACATTAAAACATAAAAAAATAATAAAATGCACAAATTTTTATTAAACATTTTATTTAAAAAGTTTTTTTTAATTATTATTATTATTATTATTATTAAGAAATCTTACATAAAATGAAAATATAATGGATAAAATGTATCTTCATTGTAAAGGAATTTTTTATATAAAAGACTTTTTTAAGAAGTCTAGTGTAATGCTGCTGCGGTTTTACTGCGGTGTTTCATCATTGTAGTGTATCTTTAGTATATAATATGTATATTGCTGATGCGGTTTCACTGTGGTTTTTCATTATTGTGGTGTTTCCTAATATAAAATCAGTAATAAATTATGTAGTATGAGCTCCAATAAAAGTAGTAAGTTATATAGTATTTAGCTGTAATATATAGATATAAAAATATAAATCTGATCATTCCTATACTGATCAATTTATCCAGATTTTACACTCTTTCAGATACACCACAAATCAGAAAAGGCCAGGAATTTTGAAATGGTGGCATTCAGGGCCAGGGATCGCGGGTGGCCTTTCTCTCCAGAGTTTGGGAGATGGACAGCTGAACGCTTCCATGGGACACAATGGATTCTTGGTGATGGTGACGGACGTGGTGGTGTTGCTGCCACATCCTCTGTTTGCGGGGTGGCAGGTGCCACTGTCATTCCAGAGGGCGAGGAAGAGGCCAAGATTGCAGCAGAAGAGGGACCAGGAGGAGCCTGAGATCTTTCTTGGTTTTTGAGGTGTTTACTCCACTGCAGCTCGTGCTTTGCATTTAGATGCCTAGTCATGCAGGTTGTGCTCAGGTTTACAACATTTATGCCTTGCTTTAATCTCAGTTTGCACAGCGTGCAAACCATTCGCATTTTGTCATCAGCACATTGTCTGAAGAACTGCCATGCCAGGGAACTCCTTGGAGCTGGCTTTTGTGTGCTCAGTTCCCGGGTGCTGATTTTGCACACTGCTCCCTCTTTTGATGTGCGGCTGTGACCACCACCTCTTCCTCCGAACTGCTCACGTCACTCGTATGACCTTGATTCCATGTGGGGTCTAGGACCTAATCATCCTCCACATCATCTTTTACCCACTCTTCACCCCTGCCCTCCTTGCCGGTCTGAAGACTGCAGAAAGCCGCAACAGTTGGCACCTATGTTTCGTCATCATTAGAGATGTGCTGCGGTGGTCCTCCCATGTCCACATCCTGAAACATAAGTGGTTGGGCATCAGTGCACTCAATCTCTTCCACTTCTGGAGCAGGGCTATGTGGACGGCCCTTGGAAACCCTGCCAGCAGAGTCATCAAAAAGCATAAGAGACTGTTGCATGACTTGGGGCTCAGACTGCTTGGATGATTTGCGAGGGGGTGAGGTAAAAGACAGATGCCCATGGGCTGCATATGCCAATTCTGCACTTTCAGTAGGGGACCGGGTGAAGGAACTGGAGGCACTGTCAGCCACCCAATCTACTACCGCCTCTACAGAACGTTCTGTCGCCTACGTGCACCTAAGGAAGGTGTTTCATATGGGCATGTAGCTGGCACAGATTGACCACGTCCTCTCCCTGCAACAGGAGCTCCACCAACCCCAGCAGCACCACAACCAGGGCCACGTTCCTTATTTGATGCTCTCCTCATTCTTTGAGGTCACCCACTGAACTAACAGACAGATTAACTGTATTATTTTCCCTGTCGCACTTGCAGTGCAGGTGTACCTCATGCAATAAATGGGTACATGACATGCAACTAACAAAGAGACGGATTAACTATATCAATTTCCCTGTCACGTATGCAGTGCATGTGTACTTCACTAGAGATGTCGCGAACATAAAATTTTCCATTCGCGAACGGCGAACGCAGACTTCCACGAATGTTTGCGAACGGGCAAACCGGGCGAACAGCCATAGACTTCAATAGACAGGCGAATTTTAAAACTCACAGGGACTCTTTCTGGCCACAATAGTGATGGAAAAGTTGTTTCAAGGGGACTAACACCTGGACTGTGGCATGCTGGAGGGGGATCCATGGCAAAACTCCCATGGAAAATTATGTAGTTGACGCAGAGTGTGGTAAGTTGAATTCGCAATGCGATTAATATAACCTGTATTAATCGCATTGCGATTACAACTTAGATCTGAGTTCCTAATGGTTGTATTGCCAGAATTGATGAATATATAACGAATTTAGCACTATATTCTCAATCTTCGTTATATTCTAGCAATACAACCATTAGGAACCTAGCTCTAAGTTGAATTCGCAATGCGATTAATATAATCTGTATTAATCGCATTGCGATTACAATTTAGTCAAATTTGTGACACTGCAGCTTCAGAATGAATCTAAGATGGATGCTGTCCTTGCTTTTTGATAGGAGGTGGGAGGGTCTGGGAGGGAGGGTATGCTGATTGGCTGGAATGTGTCTGCTGACTGTGAGGTACAGGGTCAAAGTTTGCTCAATGATGATGTATAGGGGGCGGTCCGAACATCGCATATGTTCGCCCGCCGGGGCGAACGCGAAGAAGCTATGTTCGCCGGCGAATAGTTTGGGACATCTCTATACTTCATGCAATAAATGGGTATTTGACGTGCACCTAACTAACAGACGGATTAACTATATCAATTTCCCTGTTGCGTTTGCAGTGCAGGTGTACTTTATGCGATAAATGGGTATATGACGTGCACCTAACAGACGGATTAACTATTCTATTTGTGTGTCAGGGGTACAAAGTACAGTCGTGGCCAAAAGTTTTGAGAATTACATAAATATTGGAAATTGGAAAAGTTGCTGCTTAAGTTTTTATAATAGCAATTTGCATATACTCCAGAATGTTATGAAGAGTGATCAGATGAATTGCATAGTCCTTCTTTGCCATGGAAATTAACTTAATCCCAAAAAAACCTTTCCACTGCATTTCATTGCTGTCATTAAAGGACCTGCTGAGATCATTTCAGTAATCGTCTTGTTAACTCAGGTGAGAATGTTGACGAGCACAAAGCTGGAGATCATAATGTCAGGCTGATTGGGTTAAAATGGCAGACTTGACATGTTAAAAGGAGGGTGATGCTTGAAATCATTGTTCTTCCATTGTTAACCATTGTGACCTGCAAAGAAACGCGTGCAGCCATCATTGCGTTGCATAAAAATGGCTTCACAGGCAAGGATATTGTGGCTACTAAGATTGCACCTCAATCAACAATTTATAGGATCATCAAGAACTTCAAGGAAAGAGGTTCAATTCTTGTTAAGAAGGCTTCAGGGCGTCCAAGAAAGTCCAGCAAGCGCCAGGATCGTCTCCTAAAGAGGATTCAGCTGCGGGATCGGAGTGCCACCAGTGCAGAGCATGCTCAGGAATGGCAGCAGGCAGGTGTGAGCGCATCTGCACGCACAGTGAGGCAAAGACTTTTGGAAGATGGCCTGTGTCATGCCCGGCTCAGACGGTGTGCGGAGGTCTGTCAGATTGGCAGCACATGTCTAACCTTTTGTTTGTTTTGGAATCATGCTGGATCCGCCTTCCTTCAGGTGCTCTGGGTGGGGTCATTGGCTTAAATTGCCTTCAATCCCAGAGGGCTGTGCGGGTTATAGCTATCAGTGTGGCCTTGGATTCAAGGAAGGAAGGAAGGATTGTCTGTTCCAGCTCAGATAAGTTTGATTTCTGTTTGTGTTGTTTGCGGTCTAGGCTATTTTTGTGTCTTCTGCCCCTTCTCCCCTTTCAGCTTCTCAGGGATTCTAGGGTGTTTGCAGTCCAGGCACGAGGACACTTCATTCCTACCATTAAGGTCTAAATGTGGGCTTAGCAGCATAGGGAGAGAAGTCAGGGATGTGCTAGGAGGTGACTTGTCCCCAGCATCTAGCCTAGACACTTGTGTATTTGGTTGTCTGTGTATCTGAGTTCCTGTCCGCCATGACATTTCCTGGGGGAGGTGATTCAGAGGATCCTGCTCCGATTTTGGCTGATGGGGTGGTGGTCTCCGCTCTGTACCTCGAATTGGAGATGGAGGTGTTGGGAGCCCAGGAGGGGGCTCCTGGTTCTTGTCCCCCAGGGAGGTTGTTTGTTCCTGAGAGCCTGCGATACAAGGTATTTAAGGAACATCACGATACTGTCCTTGCCGGACATCCTGGTGGTAAGTCCACCTGTGACCTTGTGTCCCGGAGGTTCTGGTGGCCCGGGTTACGTAGGAGCATTGAGGATTACGTGGCAGCTTGTGAGACCTGTGCACGATCCAAGGTTGCTCATACTCGACCGGCTGGTTCACTCCTTCCTTTATCTATTAGTGTTGAGCGCGAATATTCGAATTGTGAATTTTTATCGCGAATATCGCAACTTCAAGAATTCGCGAAGAATAAGAATATTTGCCTCTATATTCGTTAAAACGAAATTTCGTTTCCTTTTAAGCTAATAAAATAATAGAAATATAATTATTAGGCTCAATACATTTAGAACAACTCACATATTATAAATCGCACACAAGCTGTAAGCAAAAGCAGCTAACAGTAGTTTGGATGAGCCAGCTAACCATTACACGAACAGAATTTTTTTACGAATTTAATGGTAGCGAATTTTCGCATACAATATAAGAAAGAGTCAAAATTATATGAGTAACTGAACGCTTTTTACATGTCAAGTGAATTCTCGGCACGGTTGCTTGTCATGGAACATAACCTAGCTTTTGCGAAAAAAAAAAACGTCTTTACAACATGCGATCCGCACACAAGCTTTAAGCATTAGCAATAAGCATAGTAATACTTGACTGATGAAATGACTCGAAATCTTTCAAAAATAGTGCTATATACGAAAATCAAGAATATAACACTATATTCGAAAAATACAGAATGCCGTATTTTTCGAATATAGTGCTATATTCTTGATTTTCGTATATAGCACTATTTTCGAAAAATTTCGAGTCATTAAAAAACACATCGGATATAGTGCTTTAGTATTTTCTAAATCTTTAATTTAATTTTTACTAATATTGGCTAGGCTATATTTCAATAACATTGTGTTTTATAATATTAGTCTAATTTTATATTGCAATATAGAGAATATTCGAAACCTTTATTGTATAAATTGAACAGTGAACACTGAACACTAAAGACATTTAGAAATTCGCAAATTCGCGAATAATAAATCGCATATTTTTCACATTATATTGGCAAACTTACGAATATTCGATTTCGGCGAATATAATACGAATATTCTAATGAATATTCGCGAAATATCGCGAAATCGAATATGGCACCTCAAGCTCATCCCTATTATCTATTCCGTCTCGTCCTTGAACGCACTTGTCCATGGACTTTATTACGGATCTGCCGAGTTCCTCGGGGAAAACAGTAATTTTGGTGGTAGTTGATCGTTTTAGCAAGATGACTAATTTTATATCGTTAACTGGTCTGCCTAATGCCAAGACTCTTGCGCAAATTTCTGTTGACAATATCGTGAGATTGCATGGTATTCCTTCGGATGTGGTTTCTGCAGTTTGTCTCCAGGTTCTGGAGGGCGTTCTGCTCTCGGCTTGGCATTCAACTTTCGTTCTCTTCGGCTTTCCATCCACAGTCGAATGGACAGACGGAGCGTACTAATCAGAACCTGGAGACCTACTTGAGGTGCTTTGTGGCGGAAAATCAGGAGGACTGGTCCTCATTCCTGCCCTTAGCAGAGTTTGCTTTGAATAACCGTAGACAGGAATCCATGGGTAAGTCGCCATTTTTTGGCGCATATGGTTTTCATCCTCAGTTTGGTACCTTTTCTGGGACTAGTTCCTCTGGGATGCCAGAGGAGGAAAGGTTTTCTTCTACCTTATCCTCTATCTGGCGGAGGATACAAGTGAATTTGGAGACGATGGGTAAGAGATATAAGCGAATGGCTGACAGGAGACGTGTGACTGGTCCGGACCTGTGTGTGGGTGATCTGGTGTGGTTGTCCACTAAAAACATTAAATTGAGAGTGCCATCTTGGAAACTGGGTCCAAGATTTATCGGCCCGTACAAAATATCTGTGCTGATCAATCCAGTAGCGTTTCGACTGGATCTTCCGCAGACTTGGAAGATCCATGATGTGTTCCATAGATCTTTATTGAAAAAATATGTGAGACCAGTGGAACCATCGCCATTGCCCCCTCCTCCTGTTCTGGTCGATGGGAATTTAGAGTTCGAGATCTCCAGGATTCTTGACTCTAGAGTTCTTCGGGGTTCCCTTCAGTATCTGGTACACTGGAGGGGATACGGCCCCGAGGAGAGGATGTGGGTTCCGGCACTGGAGGTCAACGCCAGCCGACTGGTTAGGGCTTTTCACAGAGCCCACCCGGATAAGGTTGGTCCAGGGTGCCCGGAGGTCACCCGTAGAAGGGGGGGTACTGTCATGCCCGGCTCAGACGGTGTGCAGAGGTCTGTCAGATTGGCAGCACAGGTCTAACCTTTTGTTTGTTTTGGAATCATGCTGGATCCGCCTTCCTTCAGGTGCTCAGGGTGGGGTCATTGGCTTAAATTGCCTTCAATCCCAGAGGGCTGTGCGGGTTATAGCTTTCAGTCTGGCCCTGGATCCAAGGAAGGAAGGATTGTCTGTTCCAGCTCAGATAAGTTTGGTTTCTGTTTTTGTTATTTGCGGTCTAGGCTGTTTGTGTGTCTTCTGCCCCTTCTCCCCTTTCACCTTCTCAGGAATTCTAGGGTGTTTGCAGTCCAGGCACGAGGACACTTCATTCCTACCATCTAGGTCTGAATGTGGGCTTAGCAGCATAGGGAGAGAAGTCAGGGATGTGCTAGGAGGTGACCTGTCCCCAGCATCTAGCCTAGACACTTGTGTATTTGGTTGTCTGTGTATCTGAGTTCCTGTCCGCCATGACAGCCTGGTGTCAAGAAGGCCAGCAAAGAAGCCACTTCTCTCCAAAAAAAAACATCAGGGACAGATTGATCTTCTGCAGAAAGTATGATGAATGGACTGCTGAGGACTGGGGCAAAGTCATATTCTCCGATGAAGCCTCTTTCCGATTGTTTGGGGCATCTGGAAAAAGGCTTGTCCAGAGAAAAAAAGGTGAGCGCTACCATCAGTCCTGTGTCATGCCAACAGTAAAGCATACTGAGACCATTCATGTGTGGGGTTGCTTCTCATCCAAGAGAGTGGGCTCACTCACAATTTTGCCCAAAAACACAGCCATGAATAAAGAATGGTACCAAAACACCCTCCAACAGCAACTTCTTCCAACAATCCAACAACAGTTTGGTGAAGAACAATGCATTTTCCAGCACGATGGAGCACCGTGCCATAAGGCAAAAGTGATAACTAAATGGCTCGGGGACCAAAACATTGACATTTTGGGTCCATGGCCTGGAAACTCCCCAGATCTTAATCCCATTGAGAACTTGTGGTCAATCCTCAAGAGGCGGGTGGACAAACAAAAACCCACTAATTCTGACAAACTCCAAGAAGTGATTATGAAAGGATGGGTTGCTATCAGTCAGGAATTGGCCCAGAAATTGATTGAGAGCATGTCCAGTCGAATTGCAGAGGTCCTGAAAAAGAAGGGCCAACACTGCAAATACTGACTCTTTGCATAAATGTCATGTAATTGTCGATAAAAGCCTTTGAAACGTATGAAGAAGTGCGTGTAATTATATTTCACTACATCACAGAAACAACTGAAACAAAGTTCTAAAAGCAGTTTAGCAGCAAACTTTGTGAAAACTAATATTTTTATCATTCTCAAAACTTTTGGCCACAACTGTACAATGTTGCATTGCACCCACAAAAAAAATCGCTGTAGGTCACCCATATAAAGAAGAAGACCGGCACTCGCTGTCAAAGACTTGATTTGTAGAGTCGAAACACGTCACTTGTTGTCCTCCATGTGGCAATAAAACAGAAGTTTCTTCATCTAACTCAGCGAGTGCCGGTCTTCTTCTTTATGTGATTGTGGGACGCCGACCCTGGATACGTGCACCGCGTATGAATAGAAAGGAGTGCCGGCTGCTTCACTTTGTAGGTCACCCATAATGATTAGCGGCAGGGGCAATATTCGATATATATTCGCGAATTCGAGAATTCGTTATCTCCAGTCATTATTTTCTTGTTTGTGGAAATCGGCAATTGAAAAATTTGCAATAAATATTTGCATTACGATAATTCGAATTACTAAAATTTGCAATCAACACTACTCCTAAAGTCAAAGATATTGCAGCCTTCTCATTGGCCCACAAGCTAGAAGCAGGGAGGGATCATGTGTACTGATTTTAAAAAAAATCTTGAATAGTCGAAATTACGAATATATATCACTATATTCTAAATATTCGCGAATTCTCGAAGTGCCGATATTCGCGATAAAAATGTGCAATTCGAATATTCATGATCAACACTAGTAACCCACAGTATTAACAGCCAGATTTATGATTAGCTTTCTGTGTCAGGGGTGCAAAGATGGTGTATTGCACCCACCAAAAAAATGCTGTAGGTCACCCACAGAATTAACAGCCAGATTTATGATTAGCTTTCTGTGCCAGGGGTGCAAACATGGTGTATTGCACCCACAAAAAAAATCGCACTAACACTGTTCCTCACTTCAGCTGCCTGCTTTCTGTCCCTTCACTACTGAGAGCTGATGGGCGGTGCTACACGTGATCCAGCTTATATAGAGGCTGGGTCACATGATGCACCGGCCAATCACAGCCATGCCATTAGTAGGCATGGCTGTGATGGCTTCTAAGGGTACACCGCTTAAAAGTTTGTTGATTGGCTGCCCTGAAGACTTTCAACAAGCTTTATTAAATACCCGAACACCGAACTCGAAGCCAAACTTTTTCCGTCAAAGTTCAGGTTCGGGTACCAAAAATCGGAAAGTTCGGTACGGATCCAAACTTTACAGTTCGGGTTCGCTCAACACTACTGATGTGTCCGCCCCATTCAACTTCTGGGTCCCTAAATTGGGCACCACATGGCCTGAGCTTGCCCTTTACACCTTGGAGGTGCTGGCCTGCCCTGCGGCCAGTCCAGTGGCGTGCCCGGGGGGGTAGGGGGGTGGTCCGTCCCGGATGCCGGCTCTCAGGAGGTGCCAGAGCCTAGAAGCAATGAGTGCTTCCATTATTGCTGGAGAACAGGGAGCTGTGGTCCTGTCACTCAGCTCCCTGTGCTCTGTCTCTCCCGCACTGAATGGTGAAGCAGGAAGACTTCTCCCCGCTCCACCATTCAGCCTGCAGACACAGATCGTGCTGACGGCCTGTGTGGGCGGAGCCTGCAGCCCAGAAATCTGCATAAGCGATCTGTGTCTGTAGGGGAGAGAGGACTGTGAGCTTCAGGAATGGAACAAGGTGAGTAGGTACTGTGTGTACTGTGTTTTCTTTTATTTAACAGAGGGCATTTTTACCATGGTGGGGGCACAGAAGGTATTTCTACCATGGAGGGGGCACAGAGGGCAAAATTACTACAAAGTGGGCACCTGCTTACCAGGTTTGTGTCACTGTGCAACTTTCTAATGCAAGGTTCTATACTCCCTCCTCAATCACTTGAGGCCTATATCACAATTATTCATAAGGATGGTAAGGACCCCGAGCTCTGCAGTAGCTCCGCCCGATTTCCTTATTAAATACGGATCTAAAATCGTCGTCAAAGATCCTTGCACATAGACTTTCTTCTCTCCTCCCTACGATTATTATTTGATAGGAGCAGATGGGATTTGTACAGGCAAGGGAAACACAATGTATCTAGGGTCTTACATGCTGCTTATTATGCCAAACATAAGAAAATACTGTTGGTTTGCTGGGTACAGATGCAGATAAGGCTTTCGACAGGGTCATCTGGGACTTCATGAGATATTCATTGCAAGTCTTTAATTTTCCTGACCCATTTATCCAAGCCATTTTTTCCTTGTATTCCTCCCCCACAGCTAAAATACAGCTAACATACAGATAAATGGCACACTGTCATTTTCTATACGAAACCGGATGCGCCAGAGCTGTCTCCAATCCTGCTCATTGTTTGTTTTGTGCATGGAGATTCGCTTCTTTTGAAACGACGTCAATCTGACCAGATCAAAGACCTTGAACTGGGCACTTTCACACATAAGACCACTGCCTTTGCGGATGACCTATTACTGCTTATCACAAACCCCTTAAGCCTTCCCCATTATACTACAGATATTTGCTGCCTTAGGCACTGTGTCCAATTTCAAAATTAACTTTTATAAATCTGAGGCTCTGAATGTCTCCCTTTCAAGCTCCCAGCTGGCCCTTGTCAAGGAGATCTCCGTTTCGATGGCCTTCAGGATCTATCAAATATCTAGGTGTCCTCATTCCAGTCAATCTGACCTCCTTATTTCGTCTTAACTACCCTGCCCCCCTCCCCCCCCATTACTCGAGAAAATTAGCAAAACCCTCCAAGACTGTAAAAATCTCATATGTTTCCTGGCTTGGGAGGAAGAACATTCTATCCACATCTGTTCTCCCCCAGCTACTGTATATGATACATGTGTTGCCTATAGATATACCAGCCTCTTTCTTTTCAAGTTCAAATACTATTTAGAAGGTTTTTATGGAATAACACAAGAGCTAGGCTACCCTATCTCCATTTTACTCAAAAAACGTCTACTGGAGGTATCTCCCTGCCTGACTTATCGCTATACTTTCAAGCCACTCAACTGGCACGTTGGACCCTACTGGCAAACCCCCAATTGAAAAACCCATACCCGGAGATTGAGAGAGAGGTTTTGTCGTCCTAATACCAAGTCTGCTGTGGCTTAAAGGGGTATTCCCATCTTAGAGAATGGGGGCATATCGCTAGGATATGCCCCCATTGTCTGATAGGTGCGGGTCCCACCGCTGGGACTCGCACCTATATCGAGAACAGAGCGGGGAGCGCTGTGGCTGGAGGACCCCAGATTTCCTGGGGTCCGTCCACCACCAAGCGCTAATCCCCGCCTCTCCCATAGAAGTAAATGGGAGCTTGACGCGCATGCGCAGACCATGCTCCCATTCATTTCTATGGGGCCGACGGCAATAGCCGAGCCAGCGCTCAGCTATTTTCGGCGGCCCCATAGAAATGAATGGAGGGCGGCTGCGCATGCGCAGTGTGCCCTCCTTCACTTTCAGGGCTTTGTTCTCAATATAGGTGCGGGTCCCAGCTGTGGGACCCGCACCTATAAGACAATGGGGGCATATCCTAGCGATATGCCCCCATTGTCTGAGATGAGAAATCCCCTTTACCGTGCTTACCCTTGAACTCTCTCTTGGTACCCAGTGATATGACTCGAGGTATGTTGAAGGTCTGCAGGTCCCACCCTACCCTATCATTATCTAAGAGTTTGCTCTCTCCCCTAGCGCTCTTGAGCACTATCCCCTCAGCCTTTGCAAATAAAGATATCCCCACATGGTGGGACTCACTATCTGACATACGAGTCTCAGAAGCTATAAGAGCACCTTCAGAGTTGGCTTTGTCATCTATGATTAATCAGCAACCTTTTCCCCCACTCACCAGTTTACAATTCATTGATCTTCCCTCATCTCTTCGCAAAGTGAAGCTTAAAAGTTCTGACCAAAGGCCCGACCCGGCCTGGTTAGAGACCTACTGTACACTCTTTAGACTCCCCGCCCTCTAAGTTAATCTCTAAGATCTATTTAGCCCTACTTATAGATTGTGCTGTAACCAAGCCTGCCTTCATCACACTATGGGAGAAGGAGCTCAATCATACATTTACGCAGAAAGAGACATCCACGATCCTCTCACACTTCCACGGGTTCTCCAGATGTGTGAAAATACAGGAGAAGACATTTAAAACTGTTACTCGTTGGTACAGAACACCAGACTTCCTTTTCAAAATTGGGGATTCCCAACCAGACAATATTTGCTGGAGATGTCAGGAAGAAGTGAGTACCCTTTCACATATATTTTTGGAATGTAAGCTACTCAAACAGTTTTGTGCAGACTTGGGTGGAGCAATACAACAGATATGCACCCAGGTCAGCCTAGACAAGGAATTGGTCCTTCTCTGGCTCACAAAAGGTCCCTTCCAGCCCTCCAAGCACAACCTAATGACTTTCCTTATCACTGCAGCCAAATTACTGATCCCCTACACTGGAGTTCAACCTCATCTCCAACCCTAGATTAATGGATCAATAAAGTGCACCAGATTTGTAGGTTAGAGGAGCTGGTGGGTTGTCAGCCTCATACCAGGACGAAGTTCCTCCAGATGTGGACGCCCTGGCTAGACTTTATGGTTAAGGGATCATAGCCCTTCTCACTCAAATGGACATGGGAGAATAAGTCTATCCCGGAGAGCCCAAGCTATGGTGCAGCCTTAGAGCTCCAAAAACTAGACTTGGTCCCCCCCCCCCCCTTTTTACATCTTCCCCCCTTCTCTCTCCCTCTCTCTCCTTCTGTCTCCCCCCTCCACCTCCCTAGTCCACTGGACCCAATTGATAGATATTTCTGGAGCAAATTGTTTATTGTTATGGTTGTTTTGTCCCGTTTATGTTATGCTCTGCACACATTATTTAATGCAGAACTCAGCCCATGCAGTGTAATAATTCTGTGCAGAAAATCAGAGCCCACTGGATCATGTTGTCCCTACATTATTAAAGAGTTATTGTATTGCTTTTCATAAGAGGCAGTGACCGGAGAGACGTTTCTACTTTGTCTCTTGACCCCCCACAATTTCGCTTATTTCAACTACTTCCTTTTAAGATATTGGGGTCAATAAGCGATGTAAATATCATATTTGTACTTTCTGTTCACTAAGTCCGCTTGGTGTCCTTTTGGAAAAACCTTTTTTATGTGAGCATATCTGTACTCTTCAGTGATGAGGGGCAATCACCCAAAAACAGCTGTCTGCAGATGGGGTGCTGGCTTATTTAATATCCAAGTCATGTCTCAAGGCTTATTTTAAGAGCTGAATATTGACATATAGGATAGCTGCCTTACATCTGGTGGCAAAGCTTGTTAAGAGCTCATTTGCATTTCTTCCCTATCTGTACTCTTGTTTCTTTAATAATAAAAACAGATTTGAAACAAATTTGGCGGATGATTAAAAACGCTGCTCCTTCATGTGATGTTTTATCATCTCTTCTGGATTGTTGTTTGATAAAGTTTTTCTTGATCTTACTGTCTGATGGCTAATTAGGTCTTGTGTGGGATATTGAAGGAATAAGGGCTTCCAAAAATGATTGCCCACACCGGAGTCTGGCTCTGCTGTGGTCTTTTGCTGACCAGTATTGGCCTCTGGGTCGTCTCTCGGGATGATCCAGTAATCTTTGATGTTCCTAGTAAATCTTAAGAGATGGAAATAAAAATGGATACATTTTCTGTACTATCTGCTCATCTCTGATCATTAATGAGCCGGTCCAAGTTCTGAGCTATTTTAAAGCCTCCTTATGTGCCCCCATTAGGAAAAAATGTAACCTCATTACGTCACTCCCTTCACTGTAGTAGTACATAGGAAGGTAACTTATTTATAGCAGAAGTTATTGTTAATCATTATAAACTGATAATACAATCCTACGCCATTCCTACCCCTGGTACCAGTCTTTTCCTATAATTAAGGGGTACATAGGAGCTTTGGAACTTTTGGAATTCAGCTTCTAGTACAACAATGGAGATACACTACTCATAAAAAATTAGGGATATTTAGCTTGTGGGTGAAATTTCAGGATGAACCTAAGATGCATTCTAACCTTTTTAGGTGAACTTAATATGACCTTCTCTAAACTTTCGAATGCTCATGTCAAACTGTTAAATTTTTCAGTACTTTTTCAACAACTTGCTGCTCTCTAACAACAAGCTTAACATCAAAATTTGCAACAGGTGATCCATGAATCGCCCAATAAATTTCCTGGTTCAATTAGAATTGGTATTTAAACAGTCCTCCTCATCATGCGGTTGACATTTTGACTTCATGAGACCAAGACAACACCTTACAATTGATCAACAATACCTCACCATTGCGAGGCCTCAAGCATGATGTTCTCAGACAGAAGTGGTCACAGAGCATCATCAGCAGGTTGTAACAGAGATACAGAGAGACTAGCCACACTGATGACCGCTTCATTGTGAACAAAGACCTGCTGAATCAGATGATGAATACCACAAAACTCCAGGCACATTTAAGGGAGGTGAGAGCCACCCAATGTCACATCATACCATTTGAAACCATTACATCAGCATGGTCTGCATGCTAGACGACCTGCAAAGGTACCTGATCACAGGTGTCATCGTCTTGCATGGACCAGGGAGCATCTACGCTGTACGAGGGACCAGTGGGCCTCAGTGCTGTTCACTGAATAAAAGTCGATTCATGCTGAGCAGAAATGATGGCTGCCAATGAAGTTGGAGACGTCAAGGAAAGCACTATGCATCAGCCACAGTTGTCACCAGACAAGCCTTTGGTGGTGGTGTTACAATGTGGGCAGGTGTGTCTAGTCAATACAGAACTTCCCTACACTTTGTGAATAGTATAGTGACAAGCCCATACTACTTGAATAACATCATTAATCCAGTCATTGTGCCTCTGCATGAAAAATGCAGGCCTAATTTCATCTTCATGGATGACAATTCGCCAGCTCATCCAGGTTGCATCATTAGGGAACGGCTGCTGGAGACTGGGGTACCTCAAATGGAGTGGCCTGCACTTTCTCCAGACCTGAATCCCATTAAAAACCTATGGGATCAGCTGAGTTGCCGTGTCGAGGCTCGTTACTCTGTACCCCAGAACCCCAATGACCTAAGGGCCGCCCTTCAAGAAGAGTTGGATGCCATGCCTCAGCAGACAATAAGTTGACTTAGGAACAGTATGAGACATAGTCGTCAAGCTGTAATTGATGCTCAAGGCCACATGATAGGTTATTGAGACATTGACAATTTCTTTGTGGCGGTATAACCACCACTGTTGTTGGGTTTTGTTTCAATAAATTGTTTGAGATGAGGAAATCACCATTGCATGTGTAACAGCGGCTGCTGTATGCTGCTGTTCCACCGCTTACCGACGTGGTCCTGGGCACCGTGCTTAGCGGTGATCCTTCCGTCCACCGCTGCAGTCTTTTCCCTATCTCCTCCTCTCCTTGGGTTGGAGCCATTTGTCGGCTGTAGATCCCTCAGGTACGAAGGTGATAGTAAGATTGGATGACTCCAGGATCTGGGGAGTGATCCACCAGCGCATGGGGTCTATTCACCAATCTAGCAGTGGATGGTGGACTACCTGATGTACAGCCAAATATACGCCCTGGATGACCCGTTTAGGGAAAAGGACTGTAAAAAGTTCCTGGAGGTGTCCCCAATGAAATCCTACTATAAGTGGATGTAATCATAAATGGAATGTCAAATTGGTGAACTGAACCTTGGCTGCAAGGGCTACCTAGTGTCCGCATTGTTTTTCCTACTTAGAATATATTCTCAGGCCGTGGATTTTTAGAAATCTGTTGCTAATATGACTTAGCGTCTAGTATCCGAGCAACCAGGAGTCAGGTGATCGACGGAGCACACATAAGACGCAGCTTCATAATGACGCAGGGTCAGGTGATTGGGTCAGGTGACCGGAAGTTTGCCTGTACGATCGAGAGATGACGGAACCCGGGGGATGAGAACTATGAAGTGTCCGCTCTAGGGCGGAAGTGCGGGATGACGTCAGGATGCATGCGCAGTGGGAATTGAAGGACGCCAGTCATCTAATACCTGTCGGTGGGAAATTTGAAAATGAGGATCCTGGGAGATGTTCCCGCAGCATGTGGCATGGTATGTGAATGTGATAAATAATTGTATAAAGGTGTAAACTGTCGATTGAGAAGTAGGAGGGGTTAATGTAGATGGGGAAATGTGTTACCAATGAGAGACATTGTGGAAGTATTTAAATGTTCACTGTGGTGTTATTGTATTGTGAGCTTGATAAAGACCGGACAGGTCGAAACATTGCTGTTTTTGGTGCAATAAATTAGAGAAGATAAAGAAATATTGGAGTGCCGTGGCTTTATACTATCACTTGATGTTTGTGGGGACCAAGAGGCCAGGACCCAACGCTACAGGCACCGCCACAGATTGAATCAGCTGGAAGCCCAGTGAGTAGTGCTGTCTTATTGTTATATTGTACAGTGGGTTCACACCCGCTGGTTCGTGACAGCATGTTTCCACTTAAATGCCCTACATTCATGATATATTATCACTGCAGTGTGAACTTTTTACGTTTTCCATAAATTTCACCCGAAAGCCAAGTATCCTAACTTCTTGTGAGTAGTGTATGTGCAAACAGTGCAGGACCGCAGCGCTACGCCCGTTGGTGATCAGAAGGAGCATATGGAGTGAGACTACCATTGCAAGATTGGTGCTCAAATAGTTTTTTTATATTTAAAAAAAAAAACTGTTCCCCACCACCACCAAGCTGAAATAAGGTGGCGCCCTAGGCAGTTGCCTACCTCTCATCCCAGCCCTGGTACTGTTAGGGCTGTTTCACACGAGCGGATGCCGTGCGTGGCATCCGCTCCGTGAAAGAGTGCCAAGACCCGATGCAGACTGCAGAGGCACGGAGCATTAACATGACTGATAATGCTCCGTGCCTCTCTGTGATCTCTTTACTACGAAATCACAGTTGTCACTGTGATTTCGCAGTAAAGAGATCACAGAGATGGATGAAGGTAGAGATGAGCAAACTTCTTGAAATTAGTTTTGTGTCTGATTCCTCGAATTCGAAAGTGCTCAAACTGGTCTGAAAGTTGGTCTATGAGATTTACTAGGACTCATATTTGAATATCTTATCGTTCGCTCTCTTTTAAAGTTGTTTATGAATTTTTGCTCTTTCTCCCCTCACTTTTAAGCTCTTAAACGCAATGACAGCAAGAGTGACACTGACATTTTATAGCTATGGCTAAACACATGGTTGACGTGAGTTAACAAACAGCATGTTTAAAAACACACTGTGCCGTTGCATTTGTTATACATTTTAATATTAAAATATTGCAAAAATGATCCCTTACTGGGAGCAGATGGTGTTTAAACACTCTCGGTGTCGTTGGGACCAAGTATCCAAAAATTATGCCTTAACGGAAGCAGATCCCTGCCCTTCTTCATCCACACACATGTTAAAGGGATTCTGTCACCAGGATTAACAATATGTAGATATTTATATGTGCCCATTAGTCTTCATGCAGTGTTTACAATGATCCCTCTGTTTTTGCTCTGTGTGCCTTATATTCTTATAAAAAGCGATCTTATTCATATGTAAATCACCTTTGTCAGGAGCCCAAGGGGTTGTCCCACGATCTCCTGGAGCCCAGCCACGCCCATCGATCCGCAGCCCAGCACAGTTCTTCTCAGTGCTGTAATCTCTCGCAGAGGGAGCCGGCGCATGCGCAGTTGACTCGTCGAATCCGCTGCCAGTAGTCCTCACGGGCGCAGACTACAGTGTCCACTGCGCCTGCATGAGACTATGGAGCAGAGATTACATTACGTCAGGATAGTGCAGTGAATAAATTAAGTAGTAGGCGGTGCTGGGCTCCAGATCGATGGGCGCGGCTGGGCTCCAGGAGATCGTGGGACAACCCCTTGGGCTCCTGACAGAGGTGATTTACATATGAATAAGATTGCTTTTTATAAGAATATAAGGCACACAGAGCATAAACAGGGATCATTGTGAACACTGTATGAAGACTAATGGGCACATATAAATATCTATATATCGTTAATCCTGGTGACAGAATCCCTTTAATGTCACGAGAAATAGTGATTCCCTTTCATTTGGAAGCAGTAGCATTACAGTGTGTATATGGAGCGGGTAAGGTGTGTAGCGGTAATACTGGCAGCAGTAATAGTGCCAGCAGTAGCAGCATAGCATGGATCAGATAAGGCAGCAAGTACATGTGTGCGATCCTGTGTTGGGATAGTAGTTGCAGTAGTGGCAGCTGTGTGGGGATAATGGTATTGGCATTAGGGAGATTAGCAGTGGAAGGTAGTAGCTACAGAGGTTTTCTAAGCATGCTCTGTGACCTGTGCAGAGGTTATTGTACAAGGAAAGAATAGATAACTAGAGAAGGCCTTATGGTTCGCCCGGCGGTCGTTTTGCGGCGAATAGAGTTGAGTGAACCCGAACTGTAAAGTTCGGGTTCGTACCGAACTTCAGGTTTTTCGCCACCCGGACCCGAACATTTACGTAAAAGTTCGGGTTCGGTGTTCGGCGATTTTTATGGCGCTTTTTGAAAGGCTGCAAAGCAGCCAATCAACAAGCGTCATACTACTTGCCCCAAAAGGCCATCACAGCCATGCCTACTATTGGCATGGCTGTGATTGGCCAACTGCAGCATGTGACCCAGCCTCTATTTAAGCTGGAGTCACCTAGTGCCGCCCGTCACTCTGCTCGGATTAGTGTAGGGAGAGGCTGCAGCTGCTGTGAGGGAGAGATCAGGGAGCGATCTTATCAAGAAATGGTTTATGTACTCAGCGATCTACAGAAAAAGTGTTTTGTGGGTGCAGTGCACAATTTTTTTAAGCCTGCTCTGAGCCAACTACTGCTGAAAACAAACTTTTTTTTCCTAATTTCATCAATATCAATACCTGATCGGCAGCCATTTTATGCAACGATAGTGCACCAGCATAGGCTATCTGCAAGTCCAGAAATACAGCTTTGGCATACTGGGGTGAAAAAACCCTCTAATATATTGCACATCTGGGATTAGACAAGCATAAGTGACTGTCACATTTAGGACAGAAATACAGCTTTTTGGTTAGGGTGAAAAAAGCCTCTAATATACTGCACATCTGTGATTACACGTGCATACCAATTATTTACAATAGGTCACTAGGACCATAGATTGTCCCTGGGTTTACATATGTTACTAATATATCTATATAAAATGTAACGTTTATACTTGTCTCTAAAATTTACTACCTACAGTACAGACCAAAAGTTTGGACACACCTTCTCATTCAAAGAGTTTTCTTTATTTTCATGACTATGAAAATTGTAGATTCACACTGAAGGCATCAAAACTATGAATTAACACATGTGGAATTATATACATAACAAACAAGTGTGAAACAACTGAAAATATGTCATATTCTAGGTTCTTCAAAGTAGCCACCTTTTGCTTTGATTACTGCTTTGCACACTCTTGGCATTCTCTTGATGAGCTTCAAGAGGTAGTCCCCTGAAATGGTTTTCACTTCACAGGTGTGCCCTGTCAGGTTTAATAAGTGGGATTTCTTGCCTTATAAATGGGGTTGGGACCATCAGTGGCGTTGAGGAGAAGTCAGGTGGATACACAGCTGATAGTCCTACTGAATAGACTGTTAGAATTTGTATTATGGCAAGAAAAAAGCAACTAAGTAAAGAAAAACGAGTGGCTATCATTACTTTAAGAAATGAAGGTCAGTCAGTCAGCCGAAAAATTGGGAAAACTTTGAAAGTAAGGGCTATTTGACCATGAAGGAGAGTGATGGGGTGCTGCGCCAGATGACCTGGCCTCCACAGTCACCGGACCTGAACCCAATCGAGATGGTTTGGGGTGAGCTGGACCGCAGAGTGAAGGCAAAAGGGCCAACAAATGCTAAGCATCTCTGGGAACTCCTTCAAGACTGTTGGAAGACCATTTCAGGGGACTACCTCTTGAAGCTCATCAAGAGAATGCCAAGAGTGTGCAAAGCAGTAATCAAAGCAAAAGGTGGCTACTTTGAAGAACCTGGAATATGACATATTTTCAGTTGTTTCACACTTGTTTGTTATGTATATAATTCCACATGTGTTAATTCATAGTTTTGATGCCTTCATAGTCATGAAAATAAAGAAAACTCTTTGAACGAGAAGGTGTGTCCAAACTTTTGGTCTGTACTGTATAACTGACACTTTAAAATTATCAGCTCTGTCTGCAATGCTGTTTGTACCTAACTATATTCAGCTGTGGTGCTAGTTGCGGGGCACCCGCTTGTTCCTGCCTAGTATGCTCTTCATTAGTCACGCACTCCGCTCGTGCTGTGATGTATCCGCACTGTTAGTCTCACAGTACGCTACTACTTGAGTGAGTTAGTGAGTCCCCTGCTAGCACCTATTCGCTCAGTGCTGTTCTATGATCATTGCCCATGCCGACAGAAGCTGGTTAAAAAACATCTAGTTTCACACTCTGCCCCCCGACATGTTTCGCCAAGCTCTTGGCGTCTTCAGGGGTTTGGGCAGTTTGCCACGTACACGTGCATAAGTCAATTTCACATTTAGGACAGAAATACAGCTTTTTGGTTAGGGTGAAAAACCCTCCAATATACTGCACATCTGGGATTAGACAAGCATAAGTGACTGTCACATTTAGGACAGAAATACAGCTTTTTGGTTACTGGGGTGAAAAAAGCCTGTAATATACTCCACATCTGTGATTACACGTGCATAAGTCACTGTCACATTTAGGACAGAAATACAGCTTTTTGGTTAGGGTGAAAAAACCCTCTGATATACTTCAGATCTGGGATAAGACGTGCATAAGTGAGTGTTACGCTTAGGCCACAAATACCGCTGTCATATAGAGTAAAAAAAAAAATAGAATGCAATACCCTACATCAGGGTTTATATTGGCAGTTAATTATTTTTAACATACTTAACCACTTTTTACTTTGCTTTGTGAACGCTAACTATGAGGCAAACATCTAATAAGGGACGCGGTCATGGTCGTGGTGGTGGTGTTGGTGTAGCCTCTGGTGCAGGCAGAGGACGTGGCCGTTCTGCCACAGTTACGCGTCCTACTGAACCTACTACCTCAGATCCCAGTAGCCGCCAGAATCTACAGCGATATTTGGTCGGGCCTAATGCCGTTCTAAGGATGGTAAGGCCTGAGCAAGTACAGGCGCTAGTCAATTGGGTGGCTAACAGTGGATCCAGCACGTTCACATTATCTCCCACCCAGTCTTCTGCAGAAAGCGCACAGGTGGCACCTGAAACCCATGCCCATCAGTCTGTCACATCACCCCCGTGCATATCGGGGAACCTGTCTGAGCCTCAAGTCATGAATCAGTCTCTCATGCTGTTTGAAGACTCTGCTGGCAGGGTTTCCCAAGGGCAATGTCACAGCGGACAGGGTCTCAGATATACAAACAACTAAATAAACAAGTGTCTAGGCGAGATGCTGGGGAATGGTCACCTCCTAGCATATCCCTGACTTCTGTCCCTATGCTGCTAAGCCCACATTCAGACTTAGATGGTAGGAATAATGTGTCCTCGTGCCTGGACTGCAAACACCCTAGAATCTCTGAGATGGTGAAAGGGGAGAAGGGGCAGAAGACATACAAACAGCCTAGACCGCAAATAACAAAAACAGAAACCAAACTTATCTGAGCTGGAACAGACAATCCTTCCTTCCTTGGATCCAAGGCCAGACTGAATTCTATAACCCGCACGGCCCTCTGGCAGTGAAGGCAATTTAGGCCAATGACCCCACCCAGAGCACCTGAAGGAAGGCGGATCCAGCATGATTCAGAAACAAAACAATACAAATGGTTAGACACGTGCTGCCAATCTGACAGACCTCCGCACACCGTCCGAACAGGGCATGACAGGCATCCACCTAGCCCTTCCCCAGGGGTGGAAGAAATAGAATGCACTGATGCACAACCACTTATGTTTCCTGATGAGGAGCCCCTCCTGCTCCCTCTTCTGCTGCTGCCTCGGCCTCTTCCTCCTCCTCTGGAGGAACGTTGGCACCTGCCGCCCAGCAAACAGAGGATGTGCCACCAACAACACCACCTCCGTCACCAAGCATCTACACCATGTCACATGGAAGCGTTCAGCTCTCCATCTCACAAACCTTTGAGAGAAAGCGTAAATTCCCACCTAGCCACCCTCGATCCCTGGCCCTGAATGCCAGCATTTCTAAACTGCTGTCATTCAGGCTGGTGGAGACGAACAGCTTCAAACAGCACATGTCGCTTGCTGTCCCACAGTACGTCTTTCCCAGACGCCACTTCTTCTCCAGGAGAGCCGTGCCCTCCCTGCACAACCAAGTATCGGATAAAATCAAGTGTGCACTGTGCAACGCCATCTATGGAAAGGTCCACCTAACCACAGATACGTGGACCAGTAAGCATGGCCAGGGACGCTATATCTCCCTAACTGCACACTGGGTAAATGTAGTGGCGGCTGGGCCCCAGGCGGAGAGCTGTTTGGCGCACCTCCTTCCGCCGCCAAGGATCACGGGGCATCATTCTTTGCCTCCTGTTGCCTCCTCTTCCTACTCGGGTTCCTCCTCCTCTTCTTCCACCTCCTCAACCGGTCAGCAACAGACCTTCACCACCAATTTCAGCACAGCCAGGGGTAAACGTCAGCAGGCCGTTCTGAAACTGATGTGTTTGGGGGACAGGCCCCACACTGCGCAGGAGTTGTGGCGGGGTATATAACAACAGACCGACGAGTGGTTGCTGCCAGTGGGCCTCAAGCCTGGCCTGGTGGTGTGCGATAATGGGCGAAATCTTGTTGCAGCTCCGAGACTAGCCGGTTTGACGCACATCCCTTGCCTGGCGCATGTGCTGAATTTGGTGGTGCAGAAATTCATTCACAACTACCCCATGTCTGAGCTGCTGCATAAAGTGCGGGCCGTCTGTGCGCGCTTTCGGCGTTCTCACCGTGCTGCGGCTCGCCTGTCAGCGCTGCAGCGTAACTTCGGCCTTCCCGCCCACCGCCTTATATGCGACGTGCCCACCAGGTGGAACTCCACCTTGCACATGCTGGAGAGACTGTGCGAGCAGCAGCAGGCCATAGTGGAGTTTCAGCTGCAGCACGCACGGGTGAGTCGCACTGCGAGACCTGTGTGAACTGTTGCGCTGTTTCGAGTACTCCACCAACATGGCCAGTGGCGATGACGCCGTTATCAGCATTACAATACCACTTCTATGTCTCCTTGAAAAAACACTTAGGGCGATGATGGAAGAGGATGTGGCCCAGGACGAGGAGGAGGAAGAGGGGTCATCTCTAACACTTTCAGGCCAGTTTTTTAGAAGTGGCTCAGAAAGAGGATTTTTGCAACAGCAGAGGCCAGGTACAAATTTGGCCAGCCAGGGCCCACTACTGGAGGAAGAGGAGGGGGATGAAGCATGTTCACAGCGGGGTGGCATCCAACGCAGCTCGGGCCCATCACTGGTGCGTGGCTGGGGGGATACGGAGGACGCAGACGATACAGCTTGTCCTTACCTCTGGGCAGCATGGCACACATGAGCGACTACATGCTGCAGTGCCTGCGCAACGACTGCAGAGTTGCCCACATTTTAACGTGTGCTGACTACTGGGTGGCCAGCCTGCTGGATCCCCGTTACAAAGACAATGTTCCGTCCTTAATTCCCTAACTGGAGCGTTATCGGAAGATGCGCGACTACAGGCGCACGCTGGTAGATGTGCTCCTGAGAGCATTCCCGACTGACGCCGGGGGACAAGTGGAAGCACAAGGAGAAGGCAGGGGAGGAGGAAGAGGTCGCCAACGCAACTGTGTCAGCGCCAGCACCTCAGAAGGCAGGGTTAGCATGGCCGACATGTGGAAAAGCTTTGTCACCTCGCCGCAACAACCGTCCCAACTGCTTATATGGAGCGTGTTAGCAGGAGGCAGCATTTGAACAACATGGTGGAACAGTACCTGTGCACACGACTACACATACTGACTGATGGTTCTGCCCCATTCAACTTATGGGTCTCCAAATTGTCCACATGGCCAGAGCTTGCCCTGTATGCCTTGGAGGTGCTGGCCTGCCCTGCAGCCAGTGTACTCTCTGAACGTGTATTTAGCACGGCAGGAGGAGTCATTACAGACAGACGCAGCAGCCTGTCCACAGCCAATGTGGACAAGCTTATGTTCATTAAAATTAACCAGGCTTGGATCCCACAAGACTTGTCTGTACCTTGTGCAGAATAGACATTTATACCATATCAAACATACATTCTTGTACTCAAGTCAAGTGCAATGATTCTTTGTTTTATTTTTTTTTATTTGGCCCAATATTTTGGGGGCTACCTACCCAATAAAAAATAAAAAAAAACATTGTTGGCTACCTATTCCTCCTCCTTTGCTGCCTCCACCTACAACACCACATTCACCGCCTCCTCCACCTCCTTCTCTGAGTTGCAGGTTAATAATTTGTAATTTTTTGTTATTTTATTTCATTTTAAGTTATTTCCCTATCCACATTTGTTTGCAGAGCAGTTGCCATGCTCTTAAGCACATTTTACTGCCTTTTACATCCCTCTAGCCTTTTCAAGGACTATTTTAGAGCCATTTTAATTTAAAAAAGTGGCAATTTTAGTGCCCTAAATTGAAAAAATTCATATTTTCAATTGTCTGGTGACATTTTACCATTTTTGGCGTATACAAACCCCTGCTGTGCCTGGGTGACAGGGGCCTAAATCTCTCAAAATCCTCTGTTATATTGCTGGGTGACATGAACCCCATTTTGTCGTGAATGAACCCCTGCTCTGCATTGCTGACAGGGGCCTAAATCTCTCCAAATCCTCTGTTGTATTGCTGGGTGACATGTACCCCCTTTTGCCGTGAATGAACCCCTGCTCTGCATTGCTGACAGGGGCCTAAATCTCTCCAAATCCTCTGTTGTATTGCTGGGTGACATGTACCCCCTTTTGCCGTGAATGAACCCCTGCTCTGCATTGCTGACAGGGGCCTAAATCCCTCAAAATCCTCTGTTGTATTACTGGGTGACATAAACCCCCTTTTGCCGTGAATGAACCCCTGCTCTGCATTGATGACAGGGGCCTAAATCTCTCAAAATCCTCTGTTCTATTGCTGGGTGACATGTACCCCATTTTGCCGTGACTGAACCCCTGCTCTGCATTGCTGACAGGGAACTAAATTTAGTGAAAACATCTGTTACTGATCGGAAGATGCGCGACTACAAGCGCACGCTGATGATAGCATTCCCACCTGACAGCGGGGGCACAGTGGAAGCACAAGGCGAAGGCACAGGAGGAGGAAGAGGTTGCCAACGCAGCTGGGGCACCACCAGCACCTGAGAAGGCAGGGTTAGCATGGCCAAAATGTGGAAAAGCTTTGTCAGCTTTGGAGGTGCTGACCTGCCCTGCAGCTAGTGTATAGTGTGAACGTGTGTTTAGAACAGCAGAGAGCATTATCACAGGCCACAGCCAATGTGGACAAGCTTACATTTATTAAAATTAACCAGGCATGGATCCCACAGAACTTGTCCGTACCTTGTGCAGAATAGACATTTATACCAGCCTCAACCATCCATTCTTGTACTCAAGTGCACTTATTCTTAGTTTTATTTTGTTATATGTCCCAATATTTTGGGGGATACCCCAATTTAAAAATAAAAAAATAACACAAATCAGTGTTGGCTACCTATTCCTCTTTCACCGCCGCTTCCACCTACACCGCCACGTCAACCTACACCGCCACATACACCCATCCACTGCCTCCTCAACATCCTACTCCTAGATCCATATTGTTATTTTAAATTTTTCTGTATTTTATGTTATTTTAAGTCATTTCCCTATCCACATTTGTTTGTAGAACAGTTGCCATGCTCTTAAGCACATTTTGATGCCTTTTGCAGCCCTCTAGCCGTTTCCAGGACTATTTTAGAGCCATTTTAGTGCCCAAAAGTTCGGGTCCCCATTGACTTCAATGGGGTTCGGGGTCAAGTTCGGGTCCTGAAACCGAACTTTTTTTTCAAGTTCGGCCGAACCTGCCAAACCCGAACATCCAGGTGTCCGCTCAACTCTAGCGGCGAACTTTGCGCGTTCGCGAATTGCCAAACATGCGAACATATGACGATGTCCGCCGGTGCCATATTCTTTTGCATTGCGCCGAACTTTGACCCATGACACACACACATCAGGTGGGACAGGACAGCCAATTGAGATGTTTCAGCACATGGACACACCCCCACCCTATAACAGAACCCGATCTGGCAGCCATTTTACATTCTGTGTTTTGCCAGTGTAGGGAGAGGTTGCTTTGTGAAGCAGGGACAGACTGTTAGGGACACCAAATGCTAGCTAATAGGGCCACAAAAGTCCTTTTAAGGACTAGTATAGGTGTGCTATCGATAGGTGTAATATACTTAGGGGTGTGATATACAACATAACATAGAAAGTATTATTATAGTGCATTTGTATTCTGCAGCAGTTGTGTGCGGTTCTGCTGCGATACCGCAGGTATATAGATGGACAAGCGATATTGGAACAACTATTTGCAACGGGTGTGATATACCTGTTGCCCCCAAAAAAAACTAATTGAGGGGTGCAATATACCTGCTTCCACAAAATACTGATTAAGGGTTTTGATATACCTGCTTCCACAAAATACTGATTAAGGGGTTTGATATACTTGATTCCACAAAATAATGATTGAGGGTGTGATATACCTGCTTCCACCAAATACTGATTGAGGGGTCCGATATACCTGCTTCCACAAAATATTGATTGAGGGGTGCGATATACCTGCTTTCACCAAATATTGATTAAGGGGCTCTATATACCTGCTTCTACAAAATACTGATTGAGCGGTTTGATATAACAGCTTATACCAAATATTGATTGAGGCCTGTGATACACCTGCTTCCACAAAATACTGATTGAGGGGTACAATATACCTGCTTCCACAAAATACTGATTAAGGCGTTTGATATAACTGCTTCCACAAAATACTGATTGAGGGGTGCGATATACCTGCTTCCACAAAATAATGATTAAGGGGATTGATATTTCTGCTTCCACCAAATATTTATTGTGGCCTGCGATACACCTTTTTCCACAAAATACTGATTGAGGGGTGTGATATACCTGCTTCCGCAAAATACTGATTAAGGGGTTTGATATAACTGCTTCCACAAAACACTGATTGAGGGGCTCTATATAGCTGCTTTCACAAAATACTGATTGAGGGGTGCGATAGACCTGCTTTCACAAAATACTGATTGAGGGGTGCGATATACCTGCTTCAACCAAATATTGATTAATGGGTTCTATATGACTGCTTCCACAAAATAATAATTGAGGGGTTTGATATACCGGCTTCCACCAAATACTGATTGAGGCCTGCGATACACCTCTTTCCACCAAATATTGATTAAGGGGTTCTATATACCTGTTTCCACAAAATACTGATTGAGGGGTTGTATATACCTGCTTCTGCAAAATACTGATTAAGGGGTTTTATATAACTGCTTCCACCAAATATTGATTGAGGCATGCGATACATCTGCTTCCACAAAATATTGATTAAAGGGTTTGATATACCTGCTTCTACAAAATACTGATTGAGGGGTGCGTTATACCTGCTTCCACAAAATACTGATTAAGGGGTTTGATATACCTGCTTCCACAAAAAAAAGATTGAAGAGTGTGATATACCTGCTTCCACCAAATATTGATTAAGGGGTTCTATATACCGGCTTCCACAAAATACTGATTAAGGGGATTGATATACCTGCTTCCACCAAATATTAATTGAGGCATACGATACACCTGCTTCCACAAAATTCTTATTAAGGGGATTAATATACCGGCTTCCACCAAATATTGATTGTGGCTTGTGATACACCCGCTTCCACAAAATACTTATTAAGGGGTTTGATATACCTGCTTCCACAAAACACTAATTGAGGGGTGCGATATACCTGCTTCCACAAAATACTGATTGAGGGGTGCAATGTACCTGCTTCCACCATATATTGATTAAGGAGTTATATTAATATATATTCCACCAAATACTGATTGAGGCCTGCAATATACCTGCTTCCACAAATACTGCTCTTCTCTAGGGACTTTGGCACAGGGTCATTTTGAAAATGACAGGCAGAGGAAGAGGAAGGCCTTTCCGCAGGGGTGGTAGGGATCAGGCAGGTGCACCAGGCCGGAGCCTAAGTGTGAAGTTGGAGAAGGTGCATGCGATTACATCAAAGGACGCACCAGAGTTGGTTGAGTGGCTCACCCATCCGCTTCTGCGCCCTCCTTATCCTCTGTATCTGCACCCTCCTCACTCTCTGCTGTGTGCACCCCCAAAGACACCACCACCATTATAGCCCCTCTACTCGGGTCAGAAATTATTTTCCCATCCATTCCCAGACCTTACCGATGCGCAGCTATTCTTAGCATCGGATAAGGAAGAGGAGGTAGCAATGGCCGCCACCCAGCGGTCTGACGACAGTAGTGAGATTAGCCCAAGAAGGGTGGTCCCCGCTGTTGCTGCCTACTCTGAGATCTCTAATGTCAGTGGTAGTGAAGGTTACGATAACAGAGTGTCGATGGACGTCACGTGGGTGCCCACAAGAGAGGAAGAGTAGAGGAGTTTAGAGTGAGAGACGGAGCAGCAGATAGGGAGGAGAAAGAGGAGAAGCGGGCAGAACTCAGTGCACAGGAGGCAAAAAGCAGACTGCAAATGTATCTGGAGCGAGCCATCCACCATGCACGGTCACATCTTGCGCTCCCAGGACGCCGGCACATAGCTCCGCAGTGTGTTTTTTTTTTTTAACGTGTCAGCTGCTGACAATAGTGTTACCATCTGCAGCCTGTGCTGTCAAAGCATAAGTCGCGGTAAGCCCAACACTCACCTAAGGAGGACTGCCTTAAGAAGGCACCTGGCCTCCCATCACTGAGCCCAGTGGGAGCAACGCCGTCAGAACTCACAAAGCCACACTCCCGGCGCGCCACGTCCTGCCTCTTCTCCTTCTCCTCTCTCCTCCCATTTGTCCTCCACTCCACCTTCCACCATGCCGTTGTCGCGTTCATCTGGCAGAAGGCAGTCTTCCGTGGCCCAAATGTTCGAACGTAAAAAGTTGATGACGCCGGATAACCCTCTTGCCCAACGGCTGACCACTGGCTTGTCAAAACTGCGAGCCCGCCAACTACTGCCATATAAACTGGTAGACTCGGAGGCCTTTAGAAAATTTGTGGTCAATGGAAGGAAATATTTTTCCCAAAAGAGCATCCCAGAGCTATATGGCCACGTTCAGCGGCAAGTAAATATATCTCTTCACAGATAAATATATCTCTACACAGTGTCAGTGCCAAGATACATCTAACCACAGACACGTGGTATAGCAAACACGGGCAGGGAAGGTACATAACTTTTACTGCCCACTGGGTGAACTTTCTGATGGCCGTCAAGCATGTAACCAGTGACACCCATGTAGATTTGGTGTTACCGCCACGGATTGCATGCAGACCTGCCTCTTCTTCTCCTCCTCCTACTCTATCCTCCGTCTCCTCCTCGGCTGACTTCTTCTTTTCCACTGCTACTGCCTCTTCCGCTGCACCCCCCAAGCTCCCTAGAACCTATTCGACGTGCCAGGTGAGACGTTGCCATGCTGTGCTACGGCTGTTGCACCTGAAAGCCAGGGGCCACACCGGTCTTGCACAACCTTTCAGCTCTGCGGTCACAGGCCGATCAGTGGCTAACCCCACTCAATTTGACAGTTGGTAAAGTGGTGTGCGACAACGGTGCCAATCTGCTGAGCGTGCTGATACAAAACAAAATGAAACATGTGCCGTGCATGGCACACATCCTTAACTTAGTCGTGCAGCGATTCATTGCCAAATACCTCGGGTCCAGGATGTCTTGCGGCAGGCCAGGAAAATCTCTGGCCATTTTAGAAGATCTTACACGGTCATGGCTCGCCTTGCTAACGTTCAGCAGCGACACCACCTGCCTGTCAGACATCTGATTGTGATAGCCAGACGTGCTAGAACTCCACCTTGTATATGCTTGATAGGCTGCTCCAGCAGCAACGTGCCATTAACGACTACCTGTATGAACTCTGCAGCAGGACAGGTTCTGGGGAGCTTGGTTTCTTTTCTCCGCGCCAGTGGCTGCTCATGCACGACGCATGCAGACTTCTGCGGCCATTTGATGAGCTCACTAAACTGGTCAGTCGCAGCCAGGGCACCATCAGTGACATCGTACCTTACGCCTTCTTTCTGGAGCATGCTTTGCATTGTGTCATTGATCAAGCCGTCGAGGAGCAGGAGCTGGAAGATGAGGAAGTCGCAAAGCTGAATGAATTCCCAGGGGGACTACTCCATCTGAGACAAGTCAGCAGGAGTCTGAAGAGGAGTCAGAGGAGGATGGTGGCTGGGGGGAGGAGGAGGAGCAAGAAGAGCAGGATTTGAAGGTGACTTTAAACTTTTCGGGGATCCTTGGTGTTGTCCGTGGCTGGGGGGAGGAGACCGAGGACGACATTCTCCTGGGCGATGAGCAGGAGCCAGATACTCCACCACTTCCAATTTAGTGAAAATGGGGGCCTTCATGCTCCAGTGTTTGAAGAGGGACCCCTGTGTAAAAAGGATAAAGGGCAACGACCAGTACTGGGTGGCAATGTACTTAGACCCCCGGTACAAACACAAAATGCCGGACATGTTACCAGCATCGCAGGGCTGGCAGAATGAAGCATTTCCAGGCCTTGCTGCGAGAGATGCTGCATTCTGCTTTTGCTGGCGCTGGCAGACGAATTTCCACCCACAGCTAAACAGGTGCGGGTACCAATACTACCATGCCTGCAAGAAGAGGGCGGTTTGAAGATGTGTTGGTCACTTCAGATATGAGATCATTCTTGCAGCCAACCCATCAACAGACGCTCTCCGGATTCAGCCTTAGGGAACGCCTAGACCGACAGGTGTACGACTACATCAGGTTAACGACCGATGTGGACGCTTGGAGAAGCGAGGAACCCCTGGACTACTGGGTGTGCAGGCTTGACCTGCTGCCAGAGCTGGCACAATTTGCCATGGAACTCTTGGCTTGCCTCTCGTCAAGTGTCCTGTCCGAAAGGACGTTCAGTGCAGCAGGGGGGATCGTGACCGATAAGCGCACTCGCCTAGCTCACGACAGTGTGGACTACCTCACATTTCTAAAAATGAATGAGGCATGGATCTCGGAGGAATTCAACACCTGTGACGACCACATATAATTGAATTTCCTCATGCAGCCCACACATATCCGCCACCTCCCAGAACAAAGAATAGTACTTGTCTTATGTATATACAGCGGCATAAAAGGCCTTTTCTGTCAGGTGAATTCCTAATTTTTGAGGCATGTACTGGCCTACAGTAAAAATTTTATCCAGTCACTGCCTAATGTACCTCCAACCACATAATCAATTCACAAATTGTTTTCTGTCAGGTTAATGTCTAATTTTTGGGGCCTGTACTGGCCTCCAGCCACATAATCACAAGTTCTTTTTTGTCAGGTGAATGCCTAATGTTTGGGGCCTATACTCCAGTGGTCTACAGTAAAATTGTTATCCAGTAACTGCCTAATGTACCTCCAGCCACATAATCACAAGTTATTTTCTGTTAGTTGAATGCCTAATGTTTGGGGCCTGTACTGGCCTACAGTAAAAATTTTATCCAGTGACCGCCTAATGTAATAATCACAAGTTATTTTCTGTCAGGTGAATGCCTAATGTTTGGGGCCTGTACTCCAGTGGCCTACAGTAACATTTGTATCCAGTGACCACCTAATGTACTTCCAGCCACATAATTACAAGTTCTTTTCTGTCAGGTGAATGCCTAATGTTTTGGGCCTGTACTCAAGTGGCCTACTGTAAAATTTTTATCCAGTGATTGTCTAATATACCTCGAGCCAGATAATCACAAGTTCTTTTCTGTCAGGTGAATGCCTAATTAGTGGGGCCCGTACTCCCTTGGCCTAAAATAAAAATTTTCTAGGTTCCAGCAGGGCACATTTTTGAGAGTTTCCCTTTAAGACGCATAAAAATGGCCCCTGATTAAAATACATATTTTTTGTGGGAATATTTGCCATTGATCCCCCTCTGGTATGTTACTGTCCATGTTGTGGGACTATTGGTGCACTTCTAGTAAGTATTTGGTGGCTGCAAATATGACCTGAAGGTTTTTCAAGTTCGCTTGCCCGTAAAGTAAATGGGGCCCGCCGCAAACGTGCGGTTCGTGAACATTTGATCGCGAACGCGGTTTCGCATTCGTGAAACGTCCCGGCTGATGTTCGTCCATCACTATAGATAAGCTCTGACAAACATCTATTGTGAATGGTGGATCCTGTCTTATCTGTCATTCTAATCCTGGCTGTGATTATATCATCTATGTATATAGATAAGCAGGAAACTGCAGTAAAGTAATCTGTACAGACGGAGAAGTGGCGCCTATTATTAGGCTTAGTGGCCAGTACAAAAACTGCAGACAGGGTTTAATTGTTTTTGTTTAATATAGACATTGACATGGAAAATTTAAAACATCAAAAATTATTTATAAATATGTTAAACATAAAAATGTGATTTAACCCCTTAAGGACACATGACGTACCGGTACGGCATGTTTCCCGAGTCCTTAAGGACACATGACGTACCGGTACGTCATGGCTTTAAATAGCGATGCCGGCGCCGCGGGGGTTAATCGGAACGGGATGCCGGCTGAAATCATTCAGCCGGCATCCTGTAACAATGCAGGGGGGGGTCATTTGACCCCCCCGCATCGACGATCGCAGAAAACCGCAGGTCAATTCAGACCTGCGGTTTTCTGCGTTTCCGGTCCATTCGGGTGTCCTGTGACCCGATGAACCGGAAAAAGACTGCGATCGGTGGCGTAATTATACACCACCTATCACAGTCCGAGGATTTGGAGAGGCGGTGCTGGCCCTGGTGCTGAATGCCGCTGTCCAGGGTGCTGATTGGTGCAGGGGAGAGAGGCGCGAGATTCAAACTTCCTGCACTCCTCTCTCCCCTCCTCTTCCTGTCCAGCACCCTGACCGTGCAGCATCGTCCAGCACCAGCTCCTGTGTCCCCCTAATCGCCATCCATCACCCTCCTGCACCCATCGCCACCCAGGTAGGTTAGGGTCAGTGAGGGAGAGGCACCGTTAGGCAGGGAAAGAAGGGAAAAGTTAGAAAAAAAAAAAAAAAAAAAAAAAGCACATTTATTCTAAACTTTTTTGTTTCAGCTTTCAGACCCCAGACCCCCCCTGCCACTTGCCCCCCCGCATCCCCCCCACCACCAGCCCCCCCCCCCACCACCAGCCCCCCCAATCCACCCACCAACCCCCCCCCCCACCAGACCCTTCCCCCACCACCACTTTTTTTTTTTTCTGCGTGCGCTGACTGTCCGGCACTCTTAGCGTCCGGCCACTGTTAGCGCATCGCCCGCCCCACCACCCCACCGACCGCTGATCAGCGTTGAACCGCTGATCAGCAAGTTTGAACTTTTTTTTTTTCCTAACATTTGCCCATTTTTTTTGCCTGGACTTTTTAGTACGTGAACACCCGTGCCCCCACACACACGCACATAGAATAAAGGTTTACACGCACGCACATACACACGCACACACACACACCCATGGCCCGCCGGATGTTCTCGGTGGAGGAGGCATACGCCCAGATTGCCTCCGACTCCGAGAGCCCCAGTGAGGATGAGGATGACCCCACGTTCCTTTTGTCATCCGCATCCTCCTCATCATCATCGGATGACGATGAGCCACCAAGGCAGCGGAGACGCCGCCAGGCGGAGCCAGGGGCCCCACATGCTAGGGATCCTGTGGCCCACCCTAGTACGAGCCGCCCTGGGGTTCGTACTGGTTTCCCGGCCCACCAAATAAGCCCACCGGAGCCCCCTGCCGATGAACTTAGCTGGTGTCCCCCAGTGGACTTTGAGCCCGAGATTCCGGATTTTGCTGGCAATCCAGGAATCCAGATTCCCACAGTGGGGTTTACTGAAATGGACTTTTTTAGTTTTTTTTTCAGTAACCCACTGGTGAATCTGATGGTGGAGCAGACGAATCTGTACGCCCAACAGTTCGTCGCTCAAAATCCGGGCTCATTTTTGGCTAGACCCGGTGGCTGGACGCCGGTCAGTGCAGCCGAGATGAGGACATTTTGGGGCCTCGTGCTGCATATGGGTCTAGTGCAAAAACCCAGTGTCAGGCAATACTGGAGTGGGGACATACTCTACCAGACCCCACTGTACAGTACGGCCATGACACGCTCCCGGTTTGAGGCCATCCGGAAATGTCTGCATTATTCCGATAATGCAGCATGTCCCCCCCGAAGTGATCCTGCCTATGACCGGCTGTACAAGATACGGCCGGTCATCAATCACTTTGGGGCCAAATTCATGGAGGCCTACGTACCTGGAAGGGAGGTTGCGGTTGATGAGTCTCTCGTTGCGTTCAAGGGGAGACTCAGTTTCCGCCAATACATTCCCACAAAGCGGGCGAGGTATGGCGTGAAGCTATACAAAATTTGTGAGAGTACCTCAGGGTACACTTACAAATTTCGTGTGTACGAGGGGCGAGATTCCCGGATTCAACCACCAGAATGTCCCCCCACTCTGGGTGTTACCGGGAAACTCGTGTGGGACCTTATGTACCCACTGCTGGATAAGGGTTACCACTTGTACGTGGACAACTTTTATACCAGCATTCCCTTGTTCAGGTCCCTTGCCGCCAGATCCACGTTCGCTTGTGGGACCGTGCGGAAAAATCAACGCGGCCTCCCTGCCCACCCCCTCCAGGTACCTATCCCCAGGGGTGAGACCCGTGCCCTTACCAGTGGAAGCCTGTTGCTGGTCAGGTATAAGGACAAGAGGGATGTCCTTATGCTGTCCACAATCCACGGTAACAGCACCACCCCCGTCTTTGTGCGAGGTACCGCGGCAACGGTCCTCAAGCCCGATTGTATCGTCGCCTACAATCGGTATATGGGAGGAGTTGATCTCTCTGATCAAGTCCTCAAGCCATATAATGCCATGCGCAAAACCCGGGCATGGTACAAAAAAGTTGCGGTCTACTTGGTACAGGTTGCCATGTACAACTCTTTTGTACTATCCCGAAGCGCTGGCAGCACAGGGACATTCCTCCAGTTCTATGAGGCAGTCCTCAAAGACCTGATCTTTTCGGACCGGGAAAGAGCAGGCCGGAGTACCTCGGGAACTGGAGGCGCCCGGATCGTCCCTGGCCAACACTTTCCAGGTGTGGTCCCCCATACTGGAAAGAAGGGACGAACCCAAAAAAGATGCAGAGTGTGTCACAAGAGGGGGATACGGAAGGACACCACCACTCAGTGTGACACGTGCCCCGATCATCCGGGCCTCTGCATTATCGATTGCTTCAGGGAGTATCACACTTCCATGGAGTACTAAATTTTTATAATCCCCAACAGTCCACTAGAGAACATAAAAAACTATGTCTCTCAGACTTTGGAGACACAGAAACAATTTTTCTTTCCCCAAAAAATATTAGTTTTAGTGCAGGCATCCTCAAACTGCGGCCCTCCAGATGTTGTAAAACTATAACTCCCAGCATGCCCAGACAACCTACAGCCATCAGCAGGGCATGGTGGGAATTGTAGTTTTACAACATCTGGAGGGCCGCAGTTTTAGAATGCCTGCTTAGTGTCTCCAAAGTCTGAGAGCCATACATATTGGGCATCGTCGCGTGCGTAAAAGTCGTCGCTATAAAAATTACTTTTGACCAAACGCCTCGGATGAACGGTGTTAAAAATATAAAATAAAAACGGTGCCAAAACACCTATTTTTGGGCAAAATTTCAATTTGAATCCATTTTGCCGGTAATAAAGCAAGGGTTAACAGCCAAACAAAACTAAATATTTATTGCCCCGATTCTGTAGTTTGCAGAAACACCCCATATGTGGTCGTAAATGGCTATATAGCCGCACGGCAGGGCATAGAACGAAGGGAACTCCATATGGTTTCTGGAAGGCAGATTTTGATGGACAGTTTTTTTTTTGACACCATGTCCCATTAGAAGCCCCCCCTGATGTAGCCTAGACTAGAAACTCCAAAAAAGTGACCCCATCTAAGAAACTACACCCCTCAAGGTATTCAAAAGTTACTTTACAAACTATGTTAACCCTTTAGGTGTTCCACAAAACTAAATAGCGAATGTAGAAACAATTTTAGAATTTAATTTTTTTGTTACATTGCCTCAAAAAGAGTAATATAGAGCAATCAAAAATCAAATTTACCCCTAAAATAGTCCCAAAACAACAACCACCTTATCCCGTAGTTTCCTAGATGGGGTCACTTTTATGGAGTTTCTACTCTAGGGGTGCATCAGGGGGCTTGAAAGGGTACATGGTGTAAATAAACCAGTCCAGCAAAATCTGCCTTCCAAAAACCATATGGCGTTCCCCTTCTTCTATGTCCTGCCGTTTAGCCAAATAGTAGTTTACGACCACATATGGGGTGTTTCTGCAAACTACAGAATCAGGGCAACCCATTTTGAGTGTTGTTTGGCAGTTAACCCTTGTTTTACTCCTGGAAAAAATTGATTATATTGGAAAATTTTCCAAAAAATAGAAATTTCTAAATTGTTTCTCCATCTGCCATTAACTCTTGTGGAACACCTAAAGGGTTAACAAAGTTTGTAAACCCAGTTTTGAATACCTTGAGGGGTGTACTTTCTTAGATGGAGTCACTTTTTTGAAATTTCTATTCTAGGGGTGCAACAGGGGGCTTCAAATGGGACATGGTATAAACAAAACCAGTCCTGCCAAATCTGCCTTCCAAAACCCATATGGTGTTCCCCTCCTTCTATGTGCTACCGTTCGGCCAAACAGTAGTTTACGACCACATATGGGGTGTTTTTGCAAACTACAGAATCAGGGCAACCCATTTTGAGTGTTGTTTGGCAGTTAACCCTTGTTTTACTCCTGGAAAAAATTGATTATATTGGAAAATTTTCCAAAAAATAGAAATTTCAAAATAGTTTCTCCATCTGCCATTAACTCTTGTGGAACACCTAAAGGGTTAACAAAGTTTGTAAACCCAGTTTTGAATACCTTGAGGGGTGTACTTTCTTAGATGGAGTCACTTTTTTGAAATTTCTATTCTAGGGGTGCAACAGGGGGCTTCAAATGGGACATGGTATAAACAAAACCAGTCCTGCCAAATCTGCCTTCCAAAACCCATATGGTGTTCCCCTCCTTCTATGTGCTACCGTTCGGCCAAACAGTAGTTTACGACCACATATGGGGTGTTTTTGCAAACTACAGAATCAGGGCAACCCATTTTGAGTGTTGTTTGGCAGTTAACCCTTGTTTTACTCCTGGAAAAAATTGATTATATTGGAAAATTTTCCAAAAAATAGAAATTTCAAAATTGTTTCTCCATCTGCCATTAACTCTTGTGGAACACCTAAAGGGTTAACAAAGTTTGTAAACCCAGTTTTGAATACCTTGAGGGGTGTACTTTCTTAGATGGAGTCACTTTTTTGAAATTTCTATTCTAGGGGTGCAACAGGGGGCTTCAAATGGGACATGGTATAAACAAAACCAGTCCTGCCAAATCTGCCTTCCAAAACCCATATGGTGTTCCCCTCCTTCTATGTGCTACCGTTCGGCCAAACAGTAGTTTACGACCACATATGGGGTGTTTTTGCAAACTACAGAATCAGGGCAACCCATTTTGAGTGTTGTTTGGCAGTTAACCCTTGTTTTACTCCTGGAAAAAATTGATTATATTGGAAAATTTTCCAAAAAAAAGAAATTTCAAAATTGTTTCTCCATCTGCCATTAACTCTTGTGGAAGACCTAAAGGGTTAATAAAGTTTGAAAAAACAGTTTTGAATACCTTGAGGGGTGTAGTTTCTAGAATGGGGTCATTTTTGGGAGGTTTCTATTATCTAAGCCTCACAAAGTGACTTCAAACCTGAACTGGTCCATATAAAGTGGGATTTTGAAGATTTCTGAAAATTTCAAAATTTGCTTCTAAACTTCTAAGCCTTGTAACATCCCCAAAAAATAAAATATCATTCCCAAAATGCTACAAACATGAAGTAGACATATGGGGAATGTAAAGTCATCACAATTTTTGGGGGTATTACTATGTATTACAGAAGTAGAGAAACTGAAAGTTTGAAATTTGCTAATTTTTCAAAATTTTTGGTAAAAATTGTATTTTTTTATGCAAAAAAATTAACTTTTTTGACCCAATTTTAGCAGTGACATGAAGTACAATATGTGACGAAAAAACAATCTCAGAACGGCCTGGGTAAGTCAAAGCGTTTAAAAGTTATGAGCACTTAAAGTGACACTGGTCAGATTTGCAAAAAATGGCCTGGTCCTTAAGGTGAAATAGGGCTGTGTCCTTAAGGGGTTAAACAATATGTCAAAACACCTGAACAAGGTTATATGTAACACCATCCCAGGCAAGCCAAAACTAGGAGTGAAATATAAACATAGAAAAACTATGACGATTTGCACCTCTTCTGTTTTCTGAGCATGCTATTTTGCCTTCAAGTGGATAAAAGAAAAGTAAAGCTTGTTGGACATATGTCTTTTTTAAACATAAATGGCTATGTTCACACTAAATGAATATCATCATATATGCTGGGAAATGCTCCAAATGTAAATGTTGAAGGTATCTATAGATTTTCTATGGACCCGATGTATGCAATTAGAGCCCCTTATGCATAGGTCCAGGCCGTATGCATCAGTATATCCTTTATAACTGTATTGAAAAGCGTATTTGACAACAAAGGGATCATACAAACAAATGTATACAATATGGTATACTTTTTATTTTACAATGGAATACTTCTATGCCATACTTTGTACTGCATCGGTCTCTTTTCTCTTTCTACTTGCTCTAGTGAAATGCCTGCAATATGCAGATAGATGGCAATATTACACAATTGTTACTGCGATCACTGTAGACCTGAAATGTCCATAGAACATGAATGTAGTGTACCTATCCAATGTATTAACAGAATACTGTACATAGAATTTTCAATAAATGAAATTGGTGTAAAATGTATTAACCAAAATAAAGTGACCATTAGGGTCTCATGCATATGATCATACTGTATAACAGCTCTTTTCAAGCAGGGAGTTGACTTCTGTGTCGACCTGCTGTAGATTTTATATTTTTTTCTGATTTAAATGACGAAAAAACAAACAAACGGTGCCACATGCTTCCAATGTCACATTACAGATACAGAGGTAAAGCAATGCTTCTAGGGGAGGATATCCCGGTAATATTGTGCCATACGGAGGTGTTCGGTCCCTTTCACACAACTGAGTTTTCCACCCGGGTGCTATGCGTGACGTCAACGCAGAGCACCCACACTGAATCCTGACCCATTCATTTCACTGCGTCTGTGTACATGAGCATTGTTTTTTCACACATCAGTTCTGCGTTGCGTGAAAATCGCAGCATGTTCTATATTCTGCGTTTTTCACGCAGCCCTGGCCCCATAGAGATGAATGGGGTGGCGTGAAAAACGCATTGCATCCGCAAGCAAGTGCAGATGCAATGCATTTTTCACTTATGGTTGCTAAGAGATGTTTGTAAACCTTCAGTTTTTTATCACGCGCATGAAAAACGCATCAAAACGCATTGCGCCCCGGCGGAAAAAAATGAACAACTGAACGCAATCGCAGACAAAACTGACTGAACTTGCTTGCAAAATGGTGTGAGTTTCACTGAACGCACTCTGAACGCATCCGGACCTAATCCGTATCGTTCTTGTGAAAGAGGCCTTATATGACAGCACACCGATCCACAGGAGCTATGAGCACACTGTATTGGCTCTTGGCATACGGCAAGGTGCTTCAGGCCTACAAGTCATGTTGTAACCTCAATTACTGTACACAGTAAACTCTACACAACCATCAGATAAACCCCATGTAAGTGTAATTGAGTAAAATATCATGTATTTGAGACTGCAAATAAAGATTTATGGATCCTGAGACCTCCAAATTTTTCTTTCAAGTATACCTGTTTCTTATTATATCAACATGGACAATATGACCAAGCAGGTTCATGCACTACTGTAAGCCAAGACAATAGATATGAGATATATGAATGTAATATTTATATGCCCTCACTACTGAGACTAGTGTTGAGTGAAGCAAGCTTCCGATGCTTCATCCGAAGTCGGTTCGTTCAAAACTTCAGAATAAAACTGTACGGAGATCTGTTTCAATACAGTATTAGAATTAGAGATGAGCGAATTTTTAAAAAATTAGATTCACCAGATTTTTCGGAAAAAATTTGGTTTGATCCGAATATATTAGCGATGACATACGTTAATAAACGGCTATTTCCTGGCTGCTGAGAGCATTTATAGTGGTCTAGAAAACTGTGCCTTGTAGTAACACGCATAGGGAGTCTGCTTTGGTAGTGAAATAATACTGTGAGTCCGTACGACATGACTTCACCCATCACCACTACTCCTCGGTTTTAGGACGGAGGAGTGGTGGGGAAGGAAGACGCATCGCAGGGGGGGGGGGGGGGGAGTGTTTTGCGGGGTTAAAGGAAAATATGTTGATATATGTTAATAATGACATGTTTTATGTAATGGTTATTGTTCGACAATTAATAAAGTGTTTATAAAAAAATAAAAATAAACATGCATAGGGAGTCTGCTTTGGTAGTGAAATAATACTGTGAGTCCGTATGACATGCAGATGACAGGTGTCGCTCTTAGAATCACTGCACACTTCACTTTTTAGGGCAATCACGGGGCCAAAACTGACCTTACAGGATGATGCTAGTGCCAGCTGATTCCACATAGATGTTATCAGAACCTGTTCTATTAAACGCTTATACAAGTAGAGCCCCCCCAACAGAGTGGAGGGGGTGTCAGCAGTAAGTTTGTGTTGACATCACTGATTAATTTGCCCTTCCTCTGATCCATCAGAACAATAACCCACAAAAAACTTATCCTGTCTGTGGAGCATCCTCCTTCACTCGGTCAGCATTTGCTCAATAATCCATCAGTATTGCTAATGCAAAAAAAACAGGAGTGGATCCAAAACAGAGATGACACATGAATGGAATACTTGCAAGTCTTCTGTGTTTTGTACCCACTCCTGCTTTTGGCTACCAAATCATAAGCCAATTCTGATGGGACCATACAGGCCTTACAGCTGCTACACAGAAAGGATCCGTTGTGCGTCTCATTTTTCCTTCCTAATGACAGATCAGAGATATGCAAAATAACCGTGGAGCCCCAGTTATGGGTCTTCAATAGGGATGAGCGAACCCGAACTGTATAGTTCGGGTTCGTACCGAATTTTGGGGTGTCCGTGACACGGACCCGAACATTTTCGTAAAAGTCCGGGTTCGGTGTTCGGCGCTTTCTTGGCGCTTTTTGAAAGGCTGCAAAGCAGCCAATCAACAAGCGTCATACTACTTGCCCCAAGAGGCCATCACAGCCTTGCCTACTATTGGCATGGCTGTGATTGGCCAGTGCAGCATGTGACCCAGCCTCTATATAAGCTTGGGTCACATTGCGCTGCACGTCACTCTGCTGATTCAAGCATAGGGAGAGGTTGCAGCTGCGACGTTAGGGCGAGATTAGGCAGATTAACTCCTCCAAAAGACTTCATTCTGTGATCGATCTGCAGCTGTGGATCATTGAAGTGCTAATATCGACTTGCTCACTTTTTTGAGGCTGCCCAGAGCGTTTTTAGATCACTTTTTTCTGGGGTGATCGGCGGCCATTTTGTGACTTGTGGTGCGCCAGCACAAGCTATCACCAAGTGTATTTAACCATCAATAGTGTGGTTATTTTGTGCTATATCCTACATCAGCTGCAGGCTGAGCCTGTGTCACCGAAGTGCATTTAACCATCAACAGTCTGGTTATTTTTTGGCCATATACTACATCAGCTGCAGGCTGAGCCTGTGTCACCGAAGTGCATTTAACCATCAACAGTCTGGTTATTTTTTGGCCATATACTACATCTGGTGCAGGCTGAGCCTGTGTCACCCAAGTGCATTTAACCATCAATAGTGTGGTTATTTTTTGGCCATATACTACATCAGGGGCAAGTTGAGCCTGTCACCCAGCGCCTAAAAAATAGACCTGACATTTCTATTCAACCAAATCTGTACTGTTTTAGCTGGTCAAGTTATTTGTAGTAACCGTAAAAGCACACTTTTTGTTCTGGGTTGAAAAACTATTCCCAAATTTGCCATTCTCAAAATAACTAGTTTCTGGTATATGAGGCCTACTTGAAATCTATCCCAAAAAGGATATCTTACATTGAAGGTGCTGATAGTGTCATTCAGAAAAACTTAAGACACACGCTACCGTGCAGATAGAAGTCTGATTCTGTGATTAAACCTATACCTGTCACACAGCGCAAAAAAAAAAACAGGCCTGACATTTCTTTTCAACCAAATCTGTACTGTTTTAGCTGGTCAAGTTATTTGTAGTGACCGTAAAAGCACACTTTTTGTTCTGGGTTGAAAAACTATTCCCAAATTTGCCATTCTCAAAATAACTAGTTTCTGGTATATGAGGCCTACTTGAAATCTATCCCAAAAAGGATATCTTACATTGAAGGTGCTGATAGTGTCATTCAGAAAAACCTAACACATTTTTTGTTCTGGGTTGAAAAACTATTCCCAAATTTGCCATTCTCAAAATTGTGGTGAACGGGAACAATGAGGAAAACATCTAATAAGGGACGCGGACGTGGACATGGTCGTGGTGGTGTTAGTGGACCCTCTAATGCTGGGAGAGGACGTGGCCGTTCTGCCACAGCCACACGTCCTAGTGAACCAACTACCTCAGGTCCCAGTAGCCAGCAGAATTTACAGCGATATTTGGTGGGGCCCAATGCCGTTCTAAGGATGGTAAGGCCTGAGCAGGTACAGGCATTAGTCAATTGGGTGGCCGACAGTGGATTCAGCACGTTCACATTATCTCCCACCCAGTCTTCTGCAGAAAGCGCACAGATGGCGCATGAAAACCAAGCCCATCGGTCTGTCACATCACCCCCATGCATATCAGGGAAACTGTCTGAGCCTCAAGTTATGCAGCAGTCTCTTATGCTGTTTGAACACTCTGCTGCCAGGGTTTCCCAAGGGCATCCACCTAGCCCTTCCCCAGGGGTGGAAGAGATAGAATGCACTAACGCACAACCACTTATTTTTCCTGATGATGAGGACATGGGAATACCACCTCAGCACGTCTCTGATGATGACGAAACACAGGTGCCAACTGCTGCGTCTTTCTGCAGTGTGCAGACTGAACAGGAGGTCAGGGATCAAGACTGGGTGGAAGACGATGCAGGGGACGATGAGGTCCTAGACCCCACATGGAATGAAGGTCGTGCCACTGACTTTCACAGTTCGGAGGAAGAGGCAGTGGTGAGACCGAGCCAACAGCGTAGCAAAAGAGGGAGCAGTGGGCAAAATCAGAACACCCGCCGCCAAGAGACTCCGCCTGCTACTGACCGCCGCCATCTGGGACCGAGCACCCCAAAGGCAGCTTCAAGGAGTTCCCTGGCATGGCACTTCTTCAAACAATGTGTTGACGACAAGACCGGAGTGGTTTGCACGCTGTGCCATCAGAGCCTGAAGCGAGGCATTAACGTTCTGAACCTTAGCACAACCTGCATGACCAGGCACCTGCATGCAAAGCATGAACTGCAGTGGAGTAAACACCTTAAAAACAAGGAAGTCACTCAGGCTCCCCCTGCTACCTCTTCTGCTGCTGCCGCCTCGGCCTCTTCTGCTGCTGCCGCCGCCTCGGCCTCTTCTGCTGCTGCCGCCGCCTCGGCCTCTTCTGCTGCTGCCGCCGCCTCGGCCTCTTCTGCTGCTGCCGCCGCCTCGGCCTCTTCTGCTGCTGCTGCCGCCGCCTCGGCCTCTTCCTCTGCCTCTGGAGGAACGTTGGCACCTGCCGCCCAGCAAACATGGGATGTACCACCAACACCACCACCTGCGTCACCAAGCATCTCAACCATGTCACACGGCAGCGTTCAGCTCTCCATCTCACAAACATTTGAGAGAAAGCGTAAATTCACACCTAGCCACCCTCGATCCCTGGCCCTGAATGCCAGCATTTCTAAACTACTGGCCTATGAAATGCTGTCATTTAGGCTGGTGGACACACACAGCTTCAAACAGCTCATGTCACTTGCTGTCCCACAGTATGTTGTTCCCAGCCGCCACTACTTCTCCAAGAGAGCCGTGCCTTCCCTGCACAAACAAGTGTCCGATAAAATCAAGTGTGCACTGCGCAACGCCATCTGTGGCAAGGTCCACCTAACCACAGATACGTGGACCAGTAAGCACGGCCAGGGACGCTATATCTCCCTAACTGCACACTGGGTAAATGTAGTGGCGGCTGGGCCCCAGGCGGAGAGCTGTTTGGCGCACGTCCTTCCGCTGCCAAGGATCGCAGGGCAACATTCTTTGCCTCCTGTCTCCTCCTCCTCCTACTCAGCTTCCTCCTCCTCTTCTTCCACCTGCTCATCCAGTCAGCCACACACCTTCACCACCAACTTCAGCACAGCCCGGGGTAAACGTCAGCAGGCCATTCTGAAACTCATATGTTTGGGGGACAGGCCCCACACCGCACAGGAGTTGTGGCGGGGTATAGAACAACAGACCGACGAGTGGTTGCTGCCGGTGAGCCTCAAGCCCGGCCTGGTGGTGTGCGATAATGGGCGAAATCTCGTTGCAGCTCTGGGACTAGCCGGTTTGACGCACATCCCTTGCCTGGCGCATGTGCTGAATTTGGTGGTGCAGAAGTTCATTCGCAACTACCCCGACATGTCAGAGCTGCTGCATAAAGTGCGGGCCGTCTGTTCGCGCTTCCGGCGTTCACACCCTGCCGCTGCTCGCCTGTCTGCGCTACAGCGTAACTTCGGCCTTCCCGCTCACCGCCTCATATGCGACGTACCCACAAGGTGGAACTCCACCTTGCATATGCTGGACAGACTGTGCGAGCAGCAGCAGGCCATAGTGGATTTTCAGCTGCAGCACGCACGGGTCAGTCGCACTGCGGATCAGACACACTTCACCACCAATGACTGGGCCTCCATGCGAGACCTGTGTGCCCTGTTGCGTTGTTTCGAGTACTCCACCAACATGGCCAGTGGCGATGACGCCGTTATCAGCGTTACAATACCACTTCTATGTCTCCTTGAGAAAACACTTAGGGCGATGATGGAAGAGGAGGTGGCCCAGGAGGAAGAGGGGTAATTTTTAGCACTTTCAGGCCAGTCTCTTCGAAGTGACTCAGAGGGAGGTTTTTTGCAACAGCAGAGGCCAGGTACAAATGTGGCCAGACAGGGCCCACTACTGGAGGACGAGGAGGACGAGGATGAGGAGGAGGTGGAGGAGGATGAGGATGAAGCATGTTCACAGCGGGGTGGCACCCAAAGCAGCTCGGGCCCATCACTGGTGCGTGGCTGGGGGGAAACTCAGGACGATGACGATACGCCTCCCACAGAGGACAGCTTGTCCTTACCGCTGGGCAGCCTGGCACAAATGAGCGACTACATGCTGCAGTGCCTGCGCAACGACAGCAGAGTTGCCCACATTTTAACGTGTGCGGACTACTGGGTTGCCACCCTGCTAGATCCCCGGTACAAAGACAATGTGCCCACCTTACTTCCTACACTGGAGCGTGATAGGAAGATGCGCGAGTACAAGCGCACGTTGGTAGACGCGCTACTGAGAGCATTCCCAAATGTCACAGGGGAACCGGTGGAAGCCCAAGGCAAAAGCAGAGGAGGAGCAAGAGGTCGCCAACGCAGCTGTGTCACGGCCAGCTCCTCTGAGGGCAGGGTTAGCATGGCAGAGATGTGGAAAAGTTTTGTCAACACGCCACAGCTAACTGCACCACCACCTGATACGGAACGTGTTAGCAGGAGGCAACATTTCACTAACATGATGGAACAGTACCTGTGCACACCCCTCCACGTACTGACTGATGGTTCGGCCCCATTCAACTTCTGGGTCTCCAAATTGTCCACGTGGCCAGAGCTAGCCTTTTATGCCTTGGAGGTGCTGGCCTGCCCGGCGGCCAGCGTTTTGTCTGAACGTGTATTCAGCACGGCAGGGGGCGTCATTACAGACAAACGCAGCCGCCTGTCTACAGCCAATGTGGACAAGCTGACGTTCATAAAAATGAACCAGGCATGGATCCCACAGGACCTGTCCATCCCTTGTGCAGATTAGATATTAACTACCTCCCCTTAACAATATATTATTCTACTCCAGGGCACTTCCTCATTCAATACTATTTTTAATTTCATTTTACCATTATATTGCGGGGCAACCCAAAGTTGAATGAACCTCTCCTCTGTCTGGGTGCCGGGGCCTAAATGTGTGACAGTGGCCTGTTCCAGTGGTGGGTGACGTGAAGCCTGATTCTCTGCTATGACATGAAGACTTATTCTGTGCTGACATGAAGCCAGATTCTCTGTTACGCGACCTCTCTCTTCTGCCTGGGCCTAAATATGTGACAGTGGCCTGTTCCAGTGGTGGGTGACGTGAAGCCTGATTCTCTGCTATGACATGAAGACAGATTCTGCGCTGACATAAGGCCAGATTCTCTGTTACGGGACCTCTCTCCTCTGCCTGGGTACCTGGGCCTAAATGTGTGACAGTGGCCTGTTCCAGTGGTGGGTGACATGAAGCCAGATTCTCTGCTATGGCATTAAGAGACTGATTCTCTGCTGACATGAAGCCAGATTCTTTGCTATGGCATGAAGAGACTGATTCTCTGCTGACGTGAAGCCAGATTCTCTGCTATGGGACCTCTGTCCAATTGATATTGGGTCATTTTTATTTTTTTAATTTTTATTTTAATTCATTTCCCTATCCACATTTGTTTGCAGGGGATTTACCTACATGTTGCTGCCTTTTGCAGCCCTCTAGCTCTTTCCTGGGCTGTTTTACAGCCTTTTTAGCGCCCAAAAGTTCGGGTCCCCATTGACTTCAATGGGGTTCGGGACGAAGTTCGGTTCGGGTTCGGATCCCGAACCCGAACATTTCCGGGAAGTTCGGCCGAACTTCTCGAACCCGAACATCCAGGTGTTTGCTCAACACAGTGAAAGCCAGAAATCCCTCAAAGGAAGGAAAACCGAGCAAAGGGGTGTCCCCATTACAGAGATCACCAAATCCACCATATTAAGTGGCCCCTATGTCAAGATCCCGCTCTTTTACAAGCTTTAAGGATGTGACGGGGAAAACCTAAGCCAGTTATCCATCCACAGACAGCTGTTTCGGGGTGTTGCCCCTCATCAGTGTGGAGTAGGATTCTGGCTAACTGGGAGCAATGCCTTGGAGACTACTCAAACAAAACAATAGCTGATCTTAGGGAGACCAGCTACAGAAAACACTGTGGAGCCTCATTTAAGATTCTCGACACAGCAATCCAAAGTGCAAAGCTCCCTGGGAAACAGTGATATGCAAAATAACCGTGGAGCCCCAGTTATGGGTCTTCAACACAGTGAAAGCCAGATATCCCTCAAAGGAAGGAAAACCGAGCAAAGGGGTGTCCCCATTACAGAGATCACCAAATTCACCATATTAAGTAGCCCCTATGTCAAGATCCCGCTCTTTTACAAGCTTTAAGGATGTGACGGGGAAAACCTAAGCCAGTTATCCATCCACAGACAGCTGTAGCTGGTCTCCTTAAGATCAGCTATTGTTTTGTTTGAGTAGTCTCCAAGGCATTGCTCCCGATTAGCCAGAATCCTACTCCACACTGATGAGGGGCAACACCCCGAAACAGCTGTCTGTGGATGGATAACTGGCTTAGGTTTTCCCTGTCACATCCTTAAAGCTTGTAAAAGAGTGGGATCTTGACATAGGGGCCACTTAATATGGTGGATTTGGTGATCTCTGTAATGGGGACACCCCTTTGCTCGGTTTTCCTTCCTTTGAGGGATATCTGGCTTTCACTGTGTTGAAGACCCATAACTGGGGCTCCACGGTTATTTTGCATATCACTGTTTCCCAGGGAGCTTTGCACTTTGGATTGCTGTGTCAAGACTCTTAAATGAGGCTCCACAGTGTTTTCTGTAGCTGGTCTCCCTAAGATCAGCTATTGTTTTGTTTGAGTAGTCTCCAAGGCATTGCTCCCAGTTAGCCAGAATCCTATTCCACACTGATGAGGGGCAACACCCCGAAACAGCTGTCTGTGGATGGATAATTGGCTTAGGTTTTCCCCGTCACATCCTTAAAGCTTGTAAAAGAGCGGGATCTTGACATAGGGGCCACTTAATATGGTGGATTTGGTGATCTCTGTAATGGGGACACCCCTTTGCTCGGTTTTCCTTCCTTTTAGGGATATCTGGCTTTCACTGTGTTGAAGACCCATAACTGGGGCTCCACGGTTATTTTGCATATCACTGTTTCCCAGGGAGCTTTGCACTTTGGATTGCTGTGTCGAGACTCTTAAATGAGGCTCCACAGTGTTTTCTGTAGCTGGTCTCCCTAAGATCAGCTATTGTTTTGTTTGAATGACAGATCAGAAGAAGGGTCAAACAAATTATTATGTCAGCCAAGCCAAAAGGCAAAATAGTGGCCCAGCCATGAAGTGGGAAGGGTGGGAACAGCATGAGGAGACCACAGAGTGGCCCAATGACAGGGTCTGGAGGTTGCAGCAGCAGCATCAGGAGGCCACATAGTGACACAATGACAGAGTCTGGAGGTGGTGGCAGCATGAGGAGATCACAGAGTGGCACAATGACAGTGTGGAGGTGGCAGCAGCATCAGGAGGCCACAGAGTGGCACAATGACAGTCTAGAGGTGGCGGCAGCAGCAGTAGCAGCATTAGGAGAAGACCACTAACTGGCACAATGACAGAGTGTGGAGGTGGCAGCAATATGAGTAAGCCACCAAGTGGCACAATAACAGAGTCTGAAGGTGGCGGCAGCAGCAGTAGCAGCATCAGGAGAAGGCCACGAGTGGCACAATGACAGAGTCTGGAGGTGGCTGCAGCAGCAGATGCAGCATTAGGAGAAGGCCACCGAGTGGCACAATGACAGAGTGTGAAGGTGGCGGCAGTATGAGGAAGCCACCAAGTAGCACAATGACAGTCTGGAGGCGGCAGCAGCAGCAGTATCAGGAGAAGGCCACCGAGTGGCACAATGACAGAGTCTGGTGGTGTTGGCGGCAGCATTAGGAGGCCACATAGTGGCACAATAACATAGTGTGGAGGTGGCAGCAGTATGAGGAGGTCACCAAGTGGCACAATAACATAGTCTGGAGGTGGCAGCAGTATGAGGAGGCCACCGAGTGGCACAATGACAGAGTCTGGAGGTGGCGGCAGCAGCAGTAGCAGCATCAGGAGAAGATCAATTATAGTAGAACTTTGTGGCACTCTGCCAATATACGCTTGGAGTCGGGTTCCCACCCCTTGTATAATAATGAAGAAAACTCCAGCAGTTATGTTGCAAACAGGTGAATAGTTTATTTGAATTGCAGCGTTAACATACAGTAACGTTTTGGCCGGATATGGCCTTTATCAAACTGTGACAAGGGAGTGAGAAAACAGTGTGTCAATATATAAGCAACTCATGGTGCAAGTCAGCTATTAGAAAGTATAATATAGGCAAATACAGTACACTGCGGTCCCGTGTGGTTACAAGGAACAACAAGATAGGGTATCTAGAGCGGTCATATAAGGAAAACGGTTTAAAAAAAACACTAATCATTGAGGCTGTGTATAATATGCCAAATATATACAATATATACATTCCGGTATTTATGCTGCAAGATATTGTGTTAACATTGAAAGACAGGTACTGTGCATCAGAAGTTATACCATGGGGTAGCCATATCTGAGAGGGGGAGGCAGAATTGTGAAAATTGTAGTCAAAATAGTCAAAATTGTGCCAGAGAGACTGATAATTCATCTGGTAATGTTAAGAAAAGAGAAAGCCAGAAAGATGATGAGATACTGTCAAGAAAATCAACATGGTGGAAGTGCTAGTAGTTACCTGTTGCCGCTTTAAGGAAGATGGAGATGTGTGGTAGGAAGGCTGCGCTCAATAGGTGATGATGGCGTGCAATTGCATGGATAGGTGAAGGCGCCACGTGTAGTGAGGGAGGCGCCTATTTGAATCCGTCGGGCGCGTTTAGTTCGGGCGGGTGCGCATGCGCTTTGTGATCTGAAGTATGGTGTGCCGGCTATGACGCGTGCGATCCAACCCCCTCCACACACATTTTTTGGGGCGCAAGCACTTTTTTTTGTACTGTGGCCGGCACTCTTAGCGTCCGGCCACTGTTAGCGCATCGCCCACCCCACCACTGATCAGCTTCGGACCGCTGATCAGCGAGTTTGATCTTTTTTTTTTCTTCACATTTTTGGAGGCTTTTTTCTTTAGGTTTTGGGTAAGTACGTGAACACCCGTGCCCCCCCACACACGCACACTAAATAAAGTTTTCCACACACACACACACTCCCCTATGACCCGCCAGATGTTCTCGGCTGAGGAGGCATACGCCCTGCTTGCCTCTGACTCAGAGAGCCCCAGTGAGGACGAGGATGACCCCACTTTCCTCTTGTCATCCGCGTCCTCCTCATCATCTAGTGATGATGATGAGCCCCCAAGGCGGTGGAGACGCCGCCTGGCGGTGCAAGGGGGCCCCCATGCTAGGGACCCTGTGGCCCACACTAGTACAAGCAGCTCTGGGGCTCGTACTAGCTTTCTGGCCCACCAGATAAGTCCACCTGAGCCCCCTACTGGTGAACTTGCATGGTGTACCCCAGTGGATTTTGAGCCCGTGATTTCTGATTTTGTTGGCCAATTAGGAATCCAGATTCCCACAGTGGGCTTCACTGAATAGGACTATGGCTACTTTCACACTGGCGTTTCTGGGATCCATTTTGACTTAGACTTTTTTTTGAAAGAATAATGCAAAAGGATCCGTTCTGAAAGGATACAAGCGTTTGCATTATTGGTGCGGATCCGTCTGTGCAGATACAAGACTGATCCGCACCAAACGCAGGTGTGAAAGTAGCCTATTTTAGTTTTTTTTTCAGTGACCACTTTGTGAATCTGATGGTGGAGCAAACGAACTTGTTCGCCCAACAGTTCATTGCTCAACACCCGGACTCCTTTTTGGCTAGGTCCGGTGGCTGGAGTTTGGTCAGTGCATTCGAGATGAGGACGTTTTGGGGCCTCGTGCTGCACATGGGCCTATTCAAAAAACGTAGTTTCAGGCAGTACTGGAGTGGGGACGTCCTCTACCAGACCCCACTCTACATGACACATTCCTGTTTTGAGGCCATCCGGAAATGCCTTCATTATGCAGATAATGCAGCATGTCCCCCCCGAGGTGATCCGGCCTATGACCGCCTGTACAAAATCAGACCGGTCATCGATCACTTTGGGGCCAAATTTTTGGAGGCCTATGTACCTGGAAGGGAGGCCGCTGTTGACGAGTCTCTCATTGCTTTCAAGGGGAGACTCATTTTCCACCAGTATGTTCCCTCTAAGCGGGCGAGGTATGACGTCAAGCTGTACAAAATTTGTGAGAGTACCTCAGGGTACACTTACAAGCTTCGTGTGTACGAGGGGCGAGATTCCCGTATTGAACCCCCAGAATGTCCCCCACTCTGGGTGTTAGCGGGAAACTTGTGTGGGACCTTATGCACCCACTGCTAGATAAGGGTTACCACCTGTACGTGGATAACTTTTATACTAGTATCCCCTTGTTACAGTCCCTCGCTGCCAGATCCACGTCCGCTTGTGGGACCGTGCAGAAAAATCTACGTGGCCTCCCTGCCCACCCCCTCTAGGTACCTATCCCCAGGGGTGAGACCCGTGCCCTTACCAGTGGAAACCTGTTGCTGGTCAGATATAAGGACAAGAGGTATGTCCTTGTACTGTCCACAATTCACGGTAACGGCATCACCCCTGTCCCTGTGCGAGGTACCGTGGCAACGGTCCTCAAGCCCGATTGTATCGTTGACTACAATCGGTATATGGGAGGAGTTGATCTCTCTGATCAAGTCCTCAAGCCATATAATGCCATGCGCAGAACCCGGGCATGGTACAAAAAAGTTGCGGTCTACTTGGTACAGGTTGCCTTGTACAACTCTTTTCTGCTGTCCTGGGGCGCTGGCAACACAGGGAAATTCCTGCAGTTCTTTGAGGCAGTCCTCAAGACCCTGCCTTTTTTTGTCACCTTACATCACAAAAAGTGTAATAGCAAGCAATCAAAAAGTTATATGCACCCCAAAATAGTGCCAATAAAACCGTCCTCTCATCCCGCAAAAAATGAGCCCCTACTTAAGACAATAGGCTAAAAATAAAATAATAAACTGACTCTCAGACTATGGACAAAGTAAAATGTTTTTGTTTTTTTGTTTAAAAAAAAGGATATTATAGTGTAAAACCTAAATAAATTTTAAAAAGTAGACATATTAGGTATTTATTTCCACTTGGGGACTGAGTATATAAAATGTAACTTTTACTAATAAATCGCTAAAAGCATAGGTGGTTGCAGTGGGACGAAACAAAAACATACATACATATATACACATATATTGCCACCATCTGGGGCCGCGGTAGGATAGTTATGGGTAGATCTTACCCCGTCCTGTAGACACACGACCAGCAGACAGTGGGTGACGTCAGTGCCCTGGTATAATAAACGGACACTGGTGACCAGTGCTTCTGTGGGTATGGCAGTCTGGACACTCCTATAGTGCCCCAGTCTAGAGCCCTCCCTGTATGGATGGTTAGGGGCTATCCTCATTGACCTGCCTCAACGACACAGAGCACCCGCCCCGACAGGGGCGACCCCATACGGAACCTGTCCCTATAATGGGGCCTAGTCCCTGTAAAGCCCTTACTGTATAGCCCTACATGCCATGTTTCATTCCATAGAGTTGGAACTCATCAGGGGCTTATTGAAGTCAAAGGGTTTCTACAAAAAAACACAGAAAAAGACACGCAAAAAGACCGCAGTCACTAAGTGTACTTAGTCATATAGACATTCAAAAGAAGTTATTGAGTATGTATCCTCTACTTACTACTTAAGGATAAGTATTCCTTCCTTGTAGTTTGGAGGGTGTACGGACGGTCAATGGTACTTGTCCCTACAGGGTATGGGAAAGTGTCGCCCAAAAATACCCTCGCCTCACCGCAAGATGCCAGGAGTGCGGAGATACAGCATGATGCGCCATATCGGCTTTTAAATCCGGCGCCTCAGGCAGTTACCACCCCCTTTTTTCCGCCTACTCACCACGGTGGAATGCATGTGGAACGCACGCTGTTACTGTGCGCTCCATTTCCACCGGAAGCTGGCGTCACGTGTTCATTGGGGCTACCGGAAGCTCCGTGCGTCTGTGTCTGTGCGTCCCACCGGATGACGTCCAGACACTGCATGCTCGTATACCATCTCAAATGCCGGACGGCAGATTTATTCAATACGATCATTTAATATGAATTTGTTTGGCAGGTTTCTCATCAGTACATATATCCTTACAAGGTTAGTTGTGGGATGCAGATGGAAGGGATATGAAAAACAGATAGTTATAGTCCTATATCCATTAGACCATACAAGATTACGTCATCATCAGTGGCTACTCAAATAAAGCAGGTAAAACTCTGTTGCTCATTGAGGCCATTGGGGTATACAGTTTTCAAATAGAAAATCCATCTTGCCTCGCACTGGAGGATTCTCTTATCCCAATCGCCACATCTTAGTGGTGGTTTCACTTTTTCAATGCCCATAAAGGAGAGGCACCTCGAGTCCCCACCATGTTCAGTCCTTACATGGCGCGAGACAGAGGTATCCCTACAATTATTGATGTCGCCTATATGTTCCCCGATCCTCCTTCTTAGTTCCCTCTTTGTTTTGCCAACATATTCCTTGTTACAGGAGCATGTGATTTTATAGACAACTCCTGTAGTCTTGCAGTTAATCAGATCTCTAATAACATACATTTTACCCGTATTACTGCTCCTAGATGATTTTCCACATTACATGTACTTGCAGGCTACGCATCCACTGCATCTGTAGTTACCATGGATTCCTCTTTCCAGCCAAGTTTTAGGTGCTGGTATTGGGGAAAAATGACTATTCACCGTCCAATCACGTACACTTTTTCCCCTCCTGTATGTTATGCTTGGACGTTCTTTTATGGTAGCACAGAGGTCAGGATCCATTCTAAATACATGCCAGTGTTTCGCAATTATTTCTCTTATGCCAGTAGAGGCCTCATTAAATGTACTAATCAGGCGTATCTCTTGCGCCTTTGTTAGAGAAACATTGTCACTGCTTGTTATCTTTTTGGGGGTAAGAAGAGAGCTACGGTCACGGGCCTTTGCAGCCTGATAAGCTGGTGTTAACGTGCCAATAGGGTAACCCCGATCCATGAATCGTTTTTTCAGGGTGGCTGCTTGTTTCGGAAATTCTGCGTCTTTGGAGCAATTCCTCCTTATCCTTAAATACTGACCTCGAGGAATCCCCCTCCTGAGGGGGAAAGGGTGACAACTGTCCCACCTCAGGAGGGAATTCGTCGAGGTCGGCTTGCGGAATATTAGGTATTGCCACGTCCATACGAATCTGCTCTATAAAAATAACACATGACCTAACCCCTCAAATGAACACCATGAAAAAATTTAAAAAAGTGCCAAAACAGCTATTTTTTTAAAACTTTTCAATTTTAATCAATTTTTTCCGTTAACAAAGCAAGGGTTAACAGTCTAAAATACTCTATATTTATTGCCATGATTCTGTAGTTTTCATAAACACCCCATATGTGGTCGTAAAATGCTGTATGGCCAAACGGCAGGGCACAAGGTATAGAGCGCAATATGGTTTTTGGAACGCAGATTTTGATGGAATGTTTTTTTCGACACAGTGTCCCATTTGAAGCCCCCCTGATGCACCCCTAGAGTAGAAACTCCATACAAGTGACCCCATCTACGAAACTACACCCCTCAAGGTATTCAAAACTGATTTTACAAACTTTTTTAACCCTTTAGGTGCTCCACAAGAGTTATTGGCAAATGGAGAGGACATTTCAGTATTAAAAATTTTTGTAACCTTGCCTCACAAAAATGTAATATAGAGCAACCAAAAATCATATGTACCCTAAAAATAGTCCCAACTAAACTGCCACCTTATCCCGTAGTTTCCAAAATGGGGTCACTTAAAATGGGAAATTTGCCCAAAAAAATTGAAATTCTGAAATGTCATTAACATTTTCCAATAACTCTTGTGGAACACCTAAAGGGTTAACAACGTTTGTCAAATCAGTTTTGAATACCTTGATGGGTGTAGTTTCCAAAATGGGGTCACATTTGTGGAGTTTCTATTCTAGGGGTGCATCAGGGGGGCTTCAAATGGGACATGGTGTAAATAAACCAGTCCAGCAAAATCTGCCTTCCAGAAACCATATGGTGTTCCTTTCCTTCTGCGCCCTGCCATGTGCCCGTACAGCAGTTTAAGACCACATATGGGGTGTTTCTATAAATTACAGAATCAGGGCAATAAATATTGAGTTTTGTTTGACTGTTAACCCTTGCTTTGTTACTAGAAAAAATGGATTAAAATGAAAAATTTGCCAAAAAATTGAAATTCTGAAATTTCCTCTCCATTTGCCAATAACTCTTGTGGAACACCTAAACGGTTAACAAAGTTTGTAAAATCAGTTTTGAATACCTTGAGGGGTGTAGTTTCCAAAATGTGGTCATTTTTCAGTGGTTTCTATTATGTAAGCCTCACAAAGTGACTTCAGACCTGAACTGGTCCTTAAAAAGTGGGTTTTGGAAAGTTTCTGAAAAATTTCAAGATTTGCTTCTAAACTTGTAAGCCTTGTAACGTCCCCAAAAAATAAAATGGCATTCCCAAAATTATCCAAACATGAAGTAGACATATGGGGAATGTAAATTAATAACTATTTGGAGGTATTCCTATGTATTATAGATGTAGAGAAATTGAAACTTGGAAATTTTGCAGTTATTCACACATAAAGTGACACTGGTCAGATTTGCAAAAAATGGCCTGGTCCTTAAGGTGAAAATGAGCCCGGTCCTTAAGGGGTTAATATTCAATAAATGTAATAAAGAAAATTAAGTGTTGCCTAAGACAGGAGAGAATCCGCCAGTCTTCTGTTTATTCAACGATGTGGTTAAGATGGAGAAAGCATTCCAAAAAACAATTTCTCTCCACCTGGAGCTGAATCCTGTCAAGATTGATGCAAGTGCGGTATCGGCTACTCATCGACCCAGATACTTCTAGGGGAACCTGCCTGGCATGAACAGGCCATTAATAGCTACAGACAATGAGAAGACAAAGCGTCAAGATAGCTTTGAGCCCGGAAGAGTCGCAAAGTTCATCCAGATACTTCAATAAGGATTTTACCACATATAACCGCAGTGCTGAACGCTGAATAAAATTAGCTTTTCGACCGAAATACGTCAATAAAGATTTTACCACATAAAAATGCAGCGCTGAACGCTGAATAAAATTTGTTTTTCAACCGAAATACCTCAATAAGATTTCACCACATATAACTGCAGCGCTGAAGGCTGAACATTTGTTTTTCGACCGAAATACGTCAATAAAGATTTTACCACAAATATTACTGCAGCGCTGAACGCTGAATATATTTAGTTTTTTTATTGAAATACGTCACTAAAGGTTTTGCCACATATAACTGCAACAGTGAACGCTGAATATATTTTGTTTTTGTACTGAAATAATAACTGCAGTTAAGTGAAATAAGTACAGTACAGACCAAAAGTTTGGACACACCTTCTCATTCAAAGAGTTTTCTTTATTTTCATGACTATGAAAATTGTAGATTCACACTGAAGGCATCAAAACTATGAATTAACACATGTGGAATTATATACATAACAAACAAGTGTGAAACAACAGAAAATATTTCATATTCTAGGTTCTTCAAAGTAGCCACCTTTTGCTTTGATTACTGCTTTGCACACTCTTGGCATTCTCTTGATGAGCTTCAAGAGGTAGTCCCCTGAAATGGTTTTCACTTCACAGGTGTGCCCTGTCAGGTTTAATAAGTGGGATTTCTTGCCTTATAAATGGGGTTGGGACCATCAGTTGCGTTGAGGAGAAGTCAGGTGGATACACAGCTGATAGTCCTACTGAATAGACTGTTAGAATTTGTATTATGGCAAGAAAAAAGCAGCTAAGTAAAGAAAAACAAGTGGCCATCATTACTTTAAGAAATGAAGGTCAGTCAGTCAGCTGAAAAATTTGGAAAACTTTGAAAGTAAGGGCTATTTGACCATGAAGGTGAGTAATGGGGTGCTGCGCCAGATGACCTGGCCTCCACAGTCACCGGACCTGAACCCAATCGAGATGGTTTGGGGTGAGCTGGACCGCAGAGTGAAGGCAAAAGGGCCAACAAGTGCTAAGCATCTCTGGGAACTCCTTCAAGACTGTTGGAAGACCATTTCAGGTGACTACCTCTTGAAGCTCATCAAGAGAATGCCAAGAGTGTGCAAAGCAGTAATCAAAGCAAAAGGTGGCTACTTTGAAGAACCTAGAATATGACATATTTTCAGTTGTTTCACACTTGTTTGTTATGTATATAATTCCACATGTGTTAATTCATAGTTTTGATGCCTTCATAGTCATGAAAATAAAGAAAACTCTTTGAATGAGAAGGTGTGTCCAAACTTTTGGTCTGTACTGTATATATTTTTCTTTTTGTACTGAAATAGGCCAGTAAACGCTTTTAGCAGAAATAAATGCACCAGTTTTTGTACTGAAATATGACACTGAACACTATCACCACATATAACTGCAGAAGTGAATTGCGTATATATTTTTCCTTTCTGTACTAAAATAGGCCACTAAATGTTTTCAGGACATATAACCACCGCCGACGTGAACTGAGAATATATTTTTCTTTTTGTACTGAAATAGGCCACTAAACGCTTTTAAGACATATAACCGCCTCTGACGTGAACTGAGAATGTAATTTTTTTTGTACTGAAATACAAAATAACACATATAACTGCCACACTGATTGACTGCTAACTCCGCTACTTCCGTGAACCCCTGCACCACTACTTCCCGGGTAGGTAGGCTGCTGCGAAGCAGGTGGTCTACCCCGGGAATGTTTGGCTCTCGACCTCCCACTGCTGTCACCCTGCTGACTCCCAGCCATGCTTTCAACACATGCAACTGCCGACGTGAACTAAGAATATATTTTTCTTTTTGTACTGAAATAGGCCACTAAACGCTTTTGCCACAAATAAGTGCACCAGTGAAGTGCGTATATATTTTTTTCTTTCTATAATGAAATAGGCCACTAAACGCTTTTGCCACAAATAAGTGCACCAGTGAAATGCGTATATATTTTTTTCTTTCTGTACGCTTTCAACTCATATAACCGCCAATGTAAACTGAGAATATATTTTTCTTTCTGTACTGAAATAGGCCAGTAAACGCTTTTAGTAGAAATACCGTATTTTTCAACCTATAAGACGCACCGGCCCATAAGATGCACCTAGATTTTACAGGAGTACAATAAGAAAAAAATATTTTTCATTACACCTCAGGTCAGACCACCAATCAGACCCCCAATGTTAATCAGACCTCAGCTGACAGCCCCAATCAGACGCCCAATGTTAATAAGACCTCAATAAGACCTCAGATCAGACCCCCAATCAGACCTCAGCTCACACCCAAAAGTGAATGACCCCTAATCAGACCTCAGATATAAGCCTCAATATAAATAAGACACCATTCAGACCTCAGATCAGACCCCCAGTCTCAAATGAGCCCCCCATGGCTCTTTTGATCAGCCCCCAGTCTCATACTAGCCCCCAAGCCTGTTTTCATCAGCCCCTTGTGTCTATTCATCAGCCCTCATTGCCTCAGATGTGTCCCATGCCTCAGATGACAAAATAAAAAAAAAAATCACTTACCTCCCTTGCTCCGGGCGCCGCTGCTCCACACCACCAGCTCTCTTCTTCCTTCTCCTCGGTCGGCTGTGCTGTGAACTGGCACGCAAAGTGTGAGGTCACAGTGCGCCCTCACGCTATGCGCAGCCTTCACAGCCGACAGCCGAGGACCAGAAAGCGGTGTAGTACAGAGCCTTCCATCATGGAAGCGCTTCATTAGTATTTGCCCCATAAGACGCAGGGGAAAAAATGCGTCTTTGGGGTGAAAATACGGTAAATGCACCAGTGAAGTGCATATATATTTTTCTTTCTGTACTGAAATGGGACTCTAAACGCTTTTGCCACAAATAAGTGCACCAGTAAAGTGCATATATATTTTTCTTTCTTTAATGAAATAGGCCACTAAATGCTTTTGCCACAAAAAAAGTGCACCAGTGAAGTGCGAATATATATTTTTTTCTGTACGCTTTCAACACTTAACTGCAGAAGTGAACTGCATATATATTTTTGATAAAAAGAAAAAGAAAACAAAACGAGCGGCACTCACCGTTGATAGGCAGGTAACTTTATTCCATGGCAGGAGGGGGGTGCAAGGGTTGCAGATACAGCAGCAAATAAGCAACAGCCGTTTCACGCGTGTATGCGCTTCTTCTGGCTTTCCAACACTGAAGAGGTCACGGCACCTTCTTATAGTGCACAGGAAGCCGCATCATCGCAGTAATTTGCTTAATTACTAAGTAATCAACACCTGGCCTCTCAAGAGGGGGGGCAGGGATTACAGTCAGGCGGGACCTCTTCAATGATGTAAGGTGCATATGTGAACATACATAAACCAATAAGAACAAATCAAATTACGAAAATACAATAAGCAAGAGTGGTTCATTACAAAAATACGCTCATGTCTATTTTTTCATTTAGTCCCAGCGGACCCAATGCATCCGTGCGTAGGATCCATATAGTTTCTCTTCTCAGAAGCTCCCTTTCTCTGTCACCACCTCTTTCAGTGCGGTTAACTACTTCAAGGCCAGCAAAAGTCAGCACATTGGGATTTCCACTATGTGCCTTATTCACATGATCTATTAACCGCGGAACACCCTTTCCTGTTTTTAAGGAGTTTAGGTGTTCGCGGAATCTTTCAAATAAGCAGCGGATAGTTTTTCCGATGTAGAAGCGTCCGCATCTACATAAAATTATATAAACCACAAATTTGCTGCGGCAGGTAATAAGTGGAAAAACCCTATGTTCTATCCCTGCAAAAGAGATCACTTGTAGTTGGGAATTGAAGCTGCAGAAGGAACAGTTTCTGCAACTCCTATTCCCTTTTGGTCTCTGTTCAGACAGCCATGTGAGACGTTTTTTCCTGAAATGGCTAGTTACCACTTGATCGCGTATAGTATGGCATCTTCTAAACGCTATCACTGGTTTCATATCTTTCAATTGTTTTAGGGAATCGTCCCTCACTAGGATACTCCAATTTTTCTTTATGACCTGTTTTATCTTATCGGCCATAGGACTGAATTTAAAGGAAAAGGCGAAGGGTGGGGGCCCTTTTATTGAGGGTTTACCCTCCCTTACTTCTGTCTGATGTACTTGTGACGCTTTTGTCATAGCTTGATTCAACAAGTCTGGGGGATACCCTCTACGTCTCAGCCTAGCGCGCAGATCCTGCGCCTGTTTATCATAACTCATTGAGGTGGTATTTATACGCGCAAGTCTTCTGAATTGGCCATATGGCACTGATTGTTTTACTGTGCTTGGGTGATAGCTGGAGAAATGGAGGAGGGAGTTGGCGGCGGTCGGCTTGCGAAAACCTTCCGTCACCAACTCCCCCTCCACCACTGATACCACTACATCCAGAAACTCGATTTTATTGCCCCCAAACTGGTAAGTAAATCGCATGTTCATGTCATTCTGTGTATTCAAGTAATCCACGAAAGCCCGGAAATGTGCCTCGTCGCTGGACCATATGATGAAAACATCATCCACGAATCTATAATAGGCATGCATATATTTCAGAAATGGATTAAAACTCGAGTACACAAAACGGTCTTCGAACCGGGCCAGGTACAGATTGGCAAAAGTACACACCACTGGGGTCCCCATCGCGGTACCGACCCTTTGTTTATACCAGGAATCTCCGAACATAAAGGCATTGTTAGTGAGAATTAGTTTCAGGCCTTCCGTGATGAACATCTTGAAGTCCTCACTTCTATCTGTGTTCTGTAGGACTTCCATCACTGCCTCAATGCCCTTATCCTGAGGGATCCGGGTATAGAGACTCTCCACATCGAGGGACACGAGTCGGAACTCCTCCTGCCACTGAATATCGGTCAGTGACCGGAGGAGGTCCGACGTGTCCCTCAAATGTGAGGGTATCATCTTAACGATAGGTCTCAACAGCCAGTCTATGTACCTAGACACCGGTTCGGTCACTGACCCAGTCCCGGAGACAATAGGTCGCCCAGGGGGCTGGGTCAGTGACTTGTGTATTTTAGGCAAAAAATACCAGGTGGGGCGTCTCGGAAAAATCGGAAGCAGTTTTTCTGCCTGCTGGCGTGGTACTACATTTTTCTCTACGTATGTATGTAAAAAACTGCACAGAATATTTTGGATTTTCCAAGTGGGATCAGTACACAATTTCTCATACACCTGTCTGTCATCCAATTGTCTAAGTGCTTCGGAAACATAGTAAGACTTGCTCAGTATCACTATATTACCCCCCTTGTCCGCCGGCTTCACCACTAGATCCTCTCTATTTTTCAGCCACTTTAAGGCTTTTTTCTCTGCATCTGTGAGATTATTTTCAGCACGGGGATATACCAAAGCCTTAACCTCTTCCAACACTCTTTGCTGGAAGAGGTCAATGCTAGAGCCGGCGGGCAAGGGGGGACAATAGGTGGAGCGAATGCCCCCTGTAAACGCAGGGCATTCAATATCCTGTGCCTGATCCCTCAACACGGAATCTGTCAAGGCCTCAAGGCAAGAGATTTCTTCATCGCTAAAGTTAGCATTGATGCTGAAACCTAGAGGGCCGATACTCATAGGTCGTTCCCCTTCAAGGTGGATAGGAGGTATTTTGGGAGCTATAGGGTTCTCATATATTCTTTTAAGGTTAAGTTTTCTGGTGGCTTTAAATAGGTCTATCTCGAATTGTACTGGATCGAACTGTTCCGTGAGACTGTAATTGAGGCCCTTATTGAGCACGCGTTCACAGTCCCGGGGCAATTCGATCCCGGACAGATTAACCACCAGGGTCTCCTCACTGCCAGGTTCCTCCTCTAACGTTTCCAGGATACCTGTTTGCGTTTGTAACCTTGCTTCCCTATATTTTTGTTTTTGTTTCTTACTATTCCCTCTTCCCCTTCTAGTGCCCTGTCTAAAGGGCTCATGTCCATATGTGCATATATATTTTTCTTGTTTGAAAAGATATAAGCCACTTAAAGCTTTTCAACATAGCACTTGCACCCCAAGAACAAATTGCTGGAATGACAGAGCTGTATAATGGCTATTGGATTCCCAAATAATCTTTCCCTGCACTTGTAAATCGCTTTTCTAGCACTGTCCCTAGTGCCTTCTGACGTCTCTCCCTGCACTAAGATGCTGTGAAATGATTCCTTCCTATCCTTTCCCTGGACTTGTAAATCGCTTTTATGGCACTGTTCCTAGCGCTTTCTGACATCTCTCCCTGCTAGTGTTCATCGAGCACCAAAGTGCTCCGGTGTTCTGGCCGAACACATAGGTATGCTAATGTGTTCTACCGAGCACAATGGGAGAACCCCAGTCACCCCCCGCTCGGAAGAGAAGAGGGTGTCTGGTTCACACAAAAAAAAGGTTAGAAATTGATAGAAACCTGTCATGGTCTTACCTTCTTGCTGTTCTCCTTCGTTTGACATGTGCTGGCGGCCATCTTGGTTTCTGGGTTTCTTGTAGCCTCCCACCCTGCGGCTCCTCCTTCCCACTGGGAGGAGCTGGATGCCCAGCTCATATATATAGGAGGTCTGTGGCTTCAGTTCCTTGCTTGGTCCTCCTGTTTTCACATGCTTCTAGACTGCTGCTGCTTCTGGTTCCTGATCCTGGTTTCGTCCGACTACCCTGCTGGTTCCTGATCCTGGTTTCGTCCGACTACCCTGCTGGTTCCTGATCCTGGCTTCGTCTGACTACCCTGCTGGTTCCTGATCCTGGCTTCGTCTGACTACCCTTCTGGTTCCTGACCTCTGGCTTCGCAAAGACTCTGCTTCGGTTTCGCCATCCGTTTGGACTTTTGCTTTACAGCTTTATCTTCAATAAAGCCTTCTTATTTTCACTTATCCCTTGTTGTACGTCTGGTTCATGGTTCCGTGACATTAGGACCAAGCCATGAATTCTGACGGTACAGGGCCATCCTCGCTACCCACGCTGGTTGCCAGACTTGATCAGCAGGATCACCTGTTGGGTCGGTTCGCTGTGGCGTTGCAAACCCTGCTTGAACGCACGGCTCATTTCGCTCCCGTTGCCGATGGGTCGGTTGTCGCTCCTGGGCCCGTTCCTACTGCCGCTCCGGTTGTTGCGCCAGAGTCTACCCCGACACCTGTTGTTGCACCTGCGGTGTTTCGGGGTATGACCGGTTCTGCCCCTCTTCCACAGCGCTTTGGGGGAGAGCCAACTCAGTGCCGAGGTTTCCTTAACCAGGTGGGCATTTATTTCGAGTTGCTGCCACATGCCTTTCCCACTGAGAGATCAAAGGTGGGCTTCTTGATCTCGCTGCTCTCGGACAAGGCCTTGGCCTGGGCCAGCCCTTTATGGGAGAACAACAATCCGGTGGTTGCCGAGTTTTCCGGTTTTGTTGCTTCTCTTCGGAAGGTATTCGATGTGCCGGCTCGTGCTGCCTCTGCTGCGAAGCTCCTTATGTCCATCAGACAGGGTTCACGATCCGTAGCTGAATACGCCATTGAGTTTCGTACCCTGGCAGCAGAGGTGGGCTGGAATAATGAGGCTCTGGTCGCTGTTTCTCTCATGGTCTCTCGGATGCCTTGAAGGATAAGGTTGCAGCTAAGGACCTACCAGTGGAGCTCGAGTCTCTTATTTCTTTCCTGATTTTGATTGACACCAGACTCAGGGAGAGACCTTCCTTTAAGGAGAGCCTGCGGAGGTTTTCTAACAGATTGGCGCCTACGTTTGCTGTCCCACCCGTGCCTCCCTCTCCTCCCACGCCTCCTGGGGATGACTTGTCTGGGGGTGAACCCATGCAGCTGGGGTTTGCTCGCCTGTCCGAGGGGGAGAGGGTACTCCGGAGACGCGAGGGCCGATGCATGTACTGTGGTCTCGGTGGGCATTTTCGGTTGGCATGTCCGAACCGTCCGGGAAACGCTCGCACCTGAGATCCTGTCGGGGGCAGATCTTGGGTGGAGTCTCCTCGTCCCGTGTTGACAAACCACTGATCACTGTTGTCCTCTCCTGGGTCGGGGGCTCGGTGACGACCCAGGCGTTGGTGGACTCTGGTGCTGGTGGTTTGTTCATTGATAATGTGTTCGCTGCCGCCAATTCCATTCCTCTGCAGGCTCGAGGTTCCCCACTGGCTCTTGAGGCGATAGACGGCAGACCCCTTCTGCCGCCACACGTGACTCATGAGACCCTTCCAGTGGGGATAGCCATTGGTGCCGTTCACAGAGAGTCGGTCTGCCTCCAGGTTATTTCGTCTCCACACTACTCGGTGGTCTTGGGGTACCCCTGGCTCCGGAAGCATAATCCGACTTTCGATTGGAGATCGGCCGAGATCCTCTCGTGGTCACCGCAGTGTGGGGCTAGTTGCATCCATGGGTCTGTCAAGTTGCTGTGTACTTCCTCGGACTCTCTGTTGCCTCCTGAATACGAGGAGTACCGGGATGTATTCGATAAGGTGCGCGCGGTTGCCCTACCTCCGCACCGCCCATACGATTGTGCCATAGAGTTACAATCTGGTGCCGTTCCTCCTCGTGGCAAAGTCTATCCACTGTCGGTAGCAGAGAATGAGGCCATGGAGGAGTACGTGAGGGAGGCGCTTTCACGTGGACACATTCGCAAATACTCATCCCCGGCAGGGGCTGGATTTTTCTTTGTGAAAAAGAAGGGCGGTGAGTTGAGGCCTTGCATCGATTACAGGGGTCTCAATCGCATCACGATCAAGAACGCTTACCCGATACCCTTGATTTCCGAGCTGTTCGATCGCCTTAAAGGGGCCACGGTCTTTACCAAACTCGACCTGAGGGCGGCATATAACCTGGTAAGGATCAAGGCAGGCGATGAGTGGAAGACCGCGTTTAACACCAGGACCGGTCATTATGAATCCTTGGTTATGCCCTTTGGGTTGTGCAATGCGCCCGCAGTCTTTCAGGAATTCATCAACGATGTTTTCCGTGACCTGTTGCAGCAGTGTGTGGTGGTCTATTTGGATGACATCTTGGTATATTCTGAATCCATGGAGGCCCACATTCTGGATGTCAGACGAGTGTTGCAACGGTTACGAGAGAACAAGCTGTTCGGTAAGCTTGAGAAATGCGAATTTCACCGATCCCAGGTAACCTTCTTAGGTTACATCATTTCCGCTGAGGGGTTCTCCATGGATCCTGAGAAGGTTTCGGCTGTCTTACAGTGGCCCCAGCCCAGTGGTCTTCGTTCCCTGCAGCGCTTTTTGGGCTTCGCCAATTATTATCGGAAGTTCATCAGGGACTTTTCCATGCTAGCCAAGCCTCTCACGGATCTGACCAGGAAGGGCAGTAATTCCCAGGTCTGGCCGCTCGAGGCCATCCGAGCTTTTGAGGCTCTAAAGTCCGCCTTTGTGTCGGCTCCGATTCTGTTGCATCCCAACCCTGGGTTGCCCTTTGTCCTCGAGGTGGACGCGTCTGAGACGGGAGTAGGCGCCCTTCTGTCTCAGCGTAGAACACCAGAGGGTCCTCTGCTTCCTTGTGGGTTTTACTCCCGGAAACTGTCTTCCGCGGAGTGCAACAATCAGATTGGTGACAGGGAGTTATTGGCCATCGTGCAGGCCCTTAAAGAATGGAGGCACTTGCTCGAGGGTTCGGTGGTTCCGGTCCTCATCCTGACGGACCACAAGAATCTGACCTACCTTTCTGAGGCCAAGAGATTGACACCACGTCAGGCCAGATGGGCTCTGTTCTTGTCACGTTTTAATTACGTGGTCTCCTACCTACCCGGTTCCAAGAACATCAGGGCGGATGCCTTATCACGGCAGTACTCCGAGCTGTCCAGGGAGGAGTCGATTCCGACTTCGGTCATACCTCCGAATCAGATCTTGGCCGCCATTCGCACCAGCCTGACCTCTCCCCTGGGTGAGCAGATTTTGGCGGCTCAATCTGGTGCTCCCTCTGGGAGACCCAACGGCAGATGTTTTGTGCCTGAGGAGTTGCGCACTCGGTTGTTGCGAACCTACCATAACTCCAAGACCGCGGGGCATCCTGGAAAGAATCAGCTGTCCTGGGCTGTTTCACGTCTGTTCTGGTGGCCTTCCCTACTTTCCGACATCGCCGCATATGTAGCGGCATGCTCCGTTTGTGCCCAGAGTAAGTCCCCTCGGCACCTTCCGTTGGGCCTTCTGCAACCCATAGCCACCGGGGAGCGCCCATGGTCACACCTGGGGATGGATTTCATTGTGGACCTCCCTGCATCCCGAGGCCATACGGTCATTCTCATGATTGTGGATCGGTTTTCCAAAATGTGCCACTGTGTTCCTCTCAAGAAGTTACCCTCTGCACAAGAGTTGGCCACGATTTTTGCCAGGGAGGTCTTCCGGTTGCACGGTTTGCCCAAGGAGATTGTGTCGGATCGGGGGAGTCAGTTTGTGTCCAGGTTCTGGCGCGCCTTTTGCTCCCAGTTGGGGATTCATCTCTCCTTCTCCTCGGCCTACCACCCTCAGTCCAATGGGGCCGCAGAACGATCCAATCAGGCCTTGGAGCAATTCCTTCGTTGCTATGTCTCCGATCACCAAGACAATTGGGTTGACCTCCTGCCTTGGGCTGAGTTTGCCAGGAACACGGCGGTGAACTCTTCCTCTGGGACGTCTCCCTTCATGGCCAATTATGGGTTCCAACCTGCCGTGTTACCGGAGGTATTCTCTCCCCAGGATATTCCGGCTGTGGAGGATCACCTTTCCGTCCTACGTGCTTCTTGGGTACTGATCCAGAAGTCCCTTGAGGTCTCTGCGCAGCGCCAGAGACTCCAGGCTGATCGCAGACGAGCGCCTGCTCCTTCCTACCAGGTCGGAGACCGTGTATGGTTGTCCACCCGCAACCTCAACCTTCGAGTGCCCACTCCCAAGCTGGCGCCTCACTTTGTTGGTCCCTTCCGAGTGCTTCGCTGGGTAAACCCGGTAGCCTATGCCCTTGCGCTTCCTCCTGGCATGCGGATCTCCAACGTGTTTCATGTCTCCCTGTTGAAGCCACTGGTGTGTAATCGTTTCACTTCCTCGGTTCCTCGGCCTCGTCCGGTCCAAGTGGGTAATCGTGAGGAGTATGAGGTGAGCAATATCCTGGACTCACGCCTGGTCCGCGGTCGGGTGCAGTTTTTGGTCCATTGGCGTGGTTATGGTCCAGAGGAGCGTTCCTGGGTTCCCTCCGCAGATGTCCATGCTCCTGCCTTGCTCCGAGCCTTCCACGCACGCTTCCCTCAGAAACCGTTCTTTACTCCGCGGAGGAGGGGCCCTTGAGGGGGAGGTACTGTCATGGTCTTACCTTCTTGCTGTTCTCCTTCGTTTGACATGTGCTGGCGGCCATCTTGGTTTCTGGGTTTCTTGTAGACTCCCACCCTGCGGCTCCTCCTTCCCACTGGGAGGAGCTGGATGCCCAGCTCATATATATAGGAGGTCTGTGGCTTCAGTTCCTTGCTTGGTCCTCCTGTGTTCACATGCTTCTAGACTGCTGCTGCTTCTGGTTCCTGATCCTGGTTTCGTCCGACTACCCTGCTGGTTCCTGATCCTGGTTTCGTCCGACTACCCTGCTGGTTCCTGATCCTGGCTTCGTCTGACTACCCTGCTGGTTCCTGATCCTGGCTTCGTCTGACTACCCTTCTGGTTCCTGACCTCTGGCTTCGCAAAGACTCTGCTTCGGTCTCGCCATCCGTTTGGACTTTTGCTTTACAGCTTTATTTTCAATAAAGCCTTCTTATTTTCACTTATCCCTTGTTGTACGTCTGGTTCATGGTTCCGTGACAAAACCCCATCAAAATGGTTTGGAAACAGCATTAGGAGGATAGATGGATGCGTCTTGGACTCCTATTATCTATGACATACAATAAACAACCACAGAAAGGCTATATGCCAAAAGCCAGGTATATGCAAGCCATCAATCTATCCATGAGACAAATGACAGGCTTAGTCAGCATACCTTACAATGGCAGCCTTGTGCACTATGAGACATTCCATACCAGCTCTCATCTGAATGAGAGCCAGTAAGCCTCAAAGTTACTTCAGATCTGTTGGATGGCTTGGGTGGACCTGCGCACCTAGATCAATATCAGGGAGATGTTTTCTGATTGTCCTAACATAATATTCAATAACCTTTCTGTACAGTTTTGTCATGTAAAAATAATTTGCATAAACATGGGCATATGGGAAAGACATTTGCATGGAAAATTCGAAATCTACACTACTCTACACTACTACACTACAGCGCCATCTATTGGTTTCATAGTCTTATGACAATACTATTACTCGTCATAAGACTATGAAACCAATAGATGGCGCTGTTCATGACTCATGAGCAGCGCCATCTATTGGTTTCATAGTCTTATGACAAGATTATTAGTGAAGCCTTTTGCATGGAAAATCTATTGGTTTCATAGTCTTATGACAAGAGTAATAGTATTGTCATAAGACTATGAAACCAATAGATGGCGCTGTTCATGAGTCATGAACAGCGCCATCTATTGGTTTCATAGTCTTATGACAAGATTATTAGTGTAGCCTTTTGCATGGAAAATTCTCGATTAGAATATTCGCGATCTACACTACTCATGAACAGCGCCATCTATTGGTTTCATAGTGAGAGAGAGGGTGGAGGTGGCGGCAGTTGCATCAGGAGGAGGCCACAGGGTGGCACAATGACAGTGTGGAGGTGGCAGCAGCATCAGGAGACCATAGAGTGGCAAGGTGACAAAGTGTAGAGGTGAAAGCAGCTTCAAGAGACCACAGAGTGGCAAGGTGACATAGTGTGGAGGTGGTAGCAGCATCAGGAGACCACAGAGTGGTAACGTGACATAGTGTGGAGGTGGCAGCAGCATCAGGAGACCACAGAGTGACCCGGTGACAGAATGGGGAGGTGGGTGGCAATACAAGTACAAGCTGAAGATGCTGAGTAGTTTCTTCACTAGGCTGGTGAAGAAAGCTGCTCATCAGTGACTCTAGATTCAAGTTGCTGCTGATGGAGCTGGAACTGCTCCTACCTCCCCCCCCCCACCCACACACCCTGCCACAGCAGCCATGGCAGAGGAACGTGAGCACAGAGGGCCCTCCCGGTCAGACCTGCGAGAGGATGGACGATGGCGCAGATTGGCAGCGGCCAACTGACTACTGACATAGAATGTCTCTATAGTAGTTCAGTTTGTCCTCCCTCTCAGGGGGTGTAAAAAAGGCCCCCATTTTGGACCAGTAGCGAGGATCCTCAAGGTGGAGAGGCAGAAGTCATCTCTCTGCCGAATGGTGACAATTCGGCTGTCACTACGCAAGCAAGTTACTTTGCATCAGGCCATTTGTGCAAGTGACTCGGAGGGACTCCCTGCCTCAATCTCCACTGCATACTGCCATTGTGTGCCTGTATCCTCTGCCTCGTCTTTCTCATTGCCAGTAGCTCCTCTGGCTGCTCCTGCTCCACCTATCCTGTCACCTGTGTAGAAAAACCACCCATTTAGCTACACATTGATTGCGCTCCAAAGTCCTCCTCCTCTTCCAGTTCAGTCCCCACAGGGCTCATGTGGCCATGAGATCTAGGCACCACGTCTCCAGTCCCCTGACCAGCCAGATTTACCAGCATCTGTTCCAGGACATGAAGCAGTGGAATGACGTTGTTCATCCCGTAGTCCTGGCGACTGACAAATAACGTGGCCTCCTCAAAGGGCCTTAGCAAAGGTGTCACGCATGAGCTGCCACTGGCTGACATCGAAGTTACACAGGGGAGTATTCCTGTCTGCTTGGATCATAAAGAAATCGTTTATGGCCTTTCTCTGTTCATATAGTCGGTCCAACATATGAAGGGTGGAAACGTTGCATATCAGCCTATGTTGGGGGATGACATTCTGCCGTTGCAGCTCAAAGAGGGTGTGTTTTGCGGTGTACAAGTGGCTGAAGTGTATGCAAAGTTTACTGGCCATTATTAGGATGCTTTGCAGATGGGTGGAAGACTTCAGGAACTGCTTGACAACCAGAATGAACACGTGTGCCATTCATGAGCCTAACATGCAAACATATGGCAATATTCGCATGGGGCATATTATTTTGCACTGCGCTGAACTTTGACCCATGACACATCCATCAGGTGGGACAGGACAGCCAATTGAGACGTTTCAACACATGGACACACCCCCATCCTATAAAAGAACCCAATCTGGCAGCCATTTTACATTCTGTGTTTTGCCAGTGTAGGGAGAGGTTGCTTTGTGGAGCAGGGAAAGACTGTTAGGGATACCAAATACTAGCTAATATGGCCACAAAAGTTCTTTTAAGGACCTGTTATAGGTGTGCTATCGATAGGTGTGATATACTTATAATATACTTTCTAACATAGAAAGTATATTATAGTGCATTTGTATTGTGCAGCAGTTGTGGGCGGTTCTTCTGTGATACCGCAGCTATATAGAGGGACAAAAGCTATTGGAATAACTAATTGCAACTGTTGTGATATACATGTTGCCCCAAAAAAACGGATTGAGGGGTGTAATATACCTATAATTTACTTTCTAACATAGAAAGTATATTATAGATTAAAATGAATTTCTATTGTGCAGCAATTGTGTACGGTAAAATACTGATTAAGGGTTTGATATATCTACTTCCACATAATACAGATTGAGGGGTGCGATATACCATCTTCCAAAAAAAAATGATAAAGGGAATTGATATACTTTCTTTCACAAAATACTGATAAAGGGGTTGGATATACCAATACTGATTAAAAGGTTTGATATACCTGCTTTCACAAAATACTGATTAAGAGGTGCAATATACCTGCTTCCACCAAATATTGATTCAGGTGTTCTATATACCTGTTTCCACAAAATACTGATTGAGGGGTGCGATATATCAGCTTCCACGAATTATTGATTCATAGGTTCTATATACCTGTTTCCACAAAATATTGATTGAGGGGTGCAATATGCTTGCTTCTACAAAATACTGATTAAGGGGTACTATATACCTGCTTTCACAAAATACTGATAGAGGGGTGCGAGATACCCGATTCCACGAAATATTGATTGAGGCCTGCGATACACCGACTTCCACAAATTACTGATTCAGGGGTGCGATATACCTGATTCCACCAAATATTAATTCAGGAGTTCTATATACCCGTTTCCATAAATTACTGATTCAAGTGTGCGATATACCTGCTTCCACCAAATATTGATTTAGGGGTTCTATATACCTGTTTCCACAAAATACTGATTGAGGGGTGCGATATACCTGCTTTTACAAAAAACTAATTAAGGGATTCTATATATCTGCTTCCACAAAATACTGATTGAGGGGTGAGATATACCTGTTTTTACCAAATATTGATTGAGGCCTGCGATACATCGGCTTCCACAAAATACGGATTGAGAGGTGCGATATACCTGCTTCCACCAAATATTGATTCAGGGGTTCTATATACCCGTTTACATAATATACAGATTGAGGAATGCGATATACCTGCTTCCACAAAATACTGTTTAAGGGCTTTGATATACTTGCTTTCTCAAAATACTGATTGAGGGGTGGAATATAATTGCTTCCACCAAATATTGATTCAGGGGTTCTAAATACCTGTTTCCACAAAATACTGATTAAGGGGTGGGATATACCTGCTTCCACCAAATATTGATTCTGGGGTTCTAAATACCTGTTTCCACAAAATACTTATTAAAGGGTACTATATACCTGCTTCCACAAAATACTGATTGAGGGGTGCGATATACCTGCTTCCACCAAATATTGAATCAGGAATTCTATATACCTGTTTCCACAAAATACTGATTGAGGGGTGCGATATACCTGCTTCTACAAAATACTGATTAAGGGGTTCTATATACCTGCTTCCACAAAATACTGATTGAGGGGTGCGATATACCTGCTTCCACCAAATATTGACTCAGGGGTTCTATATACCCGTTTCCACAAAATGCTGATGGAGGGGTGGGATATCCCTGCTTCTACAAAATATTGATTGAGGGGTGGGATACCCCTGCTTCTACAAAATACTGATTAAAGGGTTCTATATACCTGCTTCCACAAAATACTGATTGAGGGGAGTGAAATACCTGCTTCCACCAAATAATGATGCAGAGGTTCTACAAACCGGATTCCAAAAAAGTTGGGACACTATACAAATCGTGAATAAAAACTGAATGCAATGATGTGGAGGTGCCAACTTCTAATATTTTATTCAGAATAGAACATAAATAACGGAACAAAAGTTTAAACTGAGAAAATGTACCATTTTAAGGGAAAAATATGTTGAATCAGAATTTCATGGTGTCAACAAATCCCCAAAAAGTTGGGACAAGCCCATTTTCACCACTGTGTGGCATCTCCCCTTCTTCTTACAGCACTCAACAGACGTCTAGGGACCGAGGAGACCCGTTTCTCAAGTTTAGAAATAGGAATGCTCTCCCATTCTTGTCTAATACAGGCCTCTAACTGTTCAATCGTCTTGGGCCTTCTTTGTTGCACCTTCCTCTTTATGATGCGCCAAATGTTCTCTATAGGTGAAAGATCTGGACTGCAGACTGGCCATTTCAGTACCCGGATCCTTCTCCTACGTAGCCATGATGTTGTGATTGATGCAGAATGTGGTCTGGCATTATCTTGTTGAAAAATGCAGGGTCTTCCCTGAAAGAGATGATGTCTGGATGGGAGCATATGTTGTTCTAGAACCTGAATATATTTTTCTGCATTGATGGTGCCTTTCCAGACATGCAAGCTGCCCATGCCACACGCACTCATGCAACCCTATACCATCAGAGATGCAGGCTTATGAACTGAGCGTTGATAACAACTTGGGTTGTCCTTGTCCTCTTTGGTCCGGATGACATGGCGTCCCAGATTTCCAAAAAGAACTTCGAATCGTGACTCGTCTGACCACAGAACAGTCTTCCATTTTGCCACACTCCATTTTAAATGATCCCTGGCCCAGTGAAAACGCCTGAGCTTGTGGATCTTGCTTAGAAATGGCTTCTTCTTTGCACTGTAGAGTTTCAGCTGGCAATGGCGGATGGCACGGTGGATTGTGTTCACTGACAATGGTTTCTGGAAGTATTCCTGAGCCCATTCTGTGATTTCCTTTACAGTAGCATTCCTGTTTGTGGTGCAGTGTCGTTTAAGGGCCCGGAGATCACGGGCATCCAGTATGGTTTTACGGCCTTGACCCTTACGCACAGAGATTGTTCCAGATTCTCTGAATCTTCGGATGATGTTATGCACAGTTGATGATGATAGATGCAAAGTCTTTGCAATTTTTCGCTGGGTAACACCTTTCTGATATTGCTCCACTGTCTTTCTGCGCAACATTGTGGGAATTGGTGATCCTCTACCGATCTTGGCTTCTGAGAGACACTGCCACTCTGAGAAGCTCTTTTTATACCCAATCATGTTGCCAATTGACCTAATTAGTGTTAATTGGTCTTCCAGCTCTTCGTTATGCTCAAATTTACTTTTTCCAGCCTCTTATTGCTACTTGTCCCAACTTTTTTGGGGTTTGTTGACACCGTGAAAATTGGAATCAACGTATTTTTCCTTTAAAATTATACATTTACTCGGATTAAATGTTTGATCTGTCATCTACGTTCTATTACAAATAAAATATTGACATTTGCCATCTCCACATCATTGCATTCAGTTTCCCAACTTTTCCCAAAAAAGTGTCCCAACTTTTTTGGAATCCGGTTTGTATTTTTTTTTATAGAATATTTGTATAAATTTATATATATACAGTACAGACCAAAAGTTTGGACACACCTTCTCATTCAAAGAGTTTTCTTTATTTTCATGACTATGAAGGCATCAAAACTATGAATTAACACATGTGGAATTATATACATAACAAACAAGTGTGAAACAACTGAAAATATGTCATATTCTAGGTTCTTTAAAGTAGCCACCTTTTGCTTTGATTACTGCTTTGCACACTCTTGGCATTCTCTTGATGAGCTTCAAGAGGTAGTCCCCTGAAATGGTTTTCACTTCACAGGTGTGCCCTGTCAGGTTTAATAAGTGGGATTTCTTGCCTTATAAATGGGGTTGGGACCATCAGTTGCGTTGAGGAGAAGTCAGGTGGATACACAGCTGATAGTCCTACTGAATAGACTGTTAGAATTTGTATTATGGCAAGAAAAAAGCAGCTAACAGTCTATTCAGTAGGACTATCAGCTGTGTATCCACCTGACTTCTCCTCAACGCAACTGATGGTCCCAACCCCATTTATAAGGCAAGAAATCCCACTTATTAAACCTGACAGGGCACACCTGTGAAGTGAAAACCATTTCAGGGGACTACCTCTTGAAGCTCATCAAGAGAATGGCAAGAGTGTGCAAAGCAGTAATCAAAGCAAAAGGTGGCTACTTTGAAGAACCTAGAATATGACATATTTTCAGTTGTTTCACACTTGTTTGTTATGTATATAATTCCACATGTGTTCATTCATAGTTTTGATGCCTTCAGTGTGAATCTACAATTTTCATAGTCATGAAAATAAAGAAAACTCATTGAATGAGAAGGTGTGTCCAAACTTTTGGTCTGTACTGATATATATATGTCTAGGACTATCTGGATTATATTCAGTGGATATAAAAAGTCTACACACCCCTGTTAAAATGTCAGGTTACTGTGCTGTAAAAAAATGAGACAAAGATAAATCATTTCAGAACTTTTTCCACCTTTAATGTGACCTATAACCTGTACCACTCAATTGAAAAACAAACTGAAATATTTTAGGTGGAGGGAAGAAAAGACGAAAATAATGTGGTTGCATAAGTGTGCACACCCTCTTATAACTGGGGATGTAGCTGTGTTCAGAATTAAGCAATCACATTCAATATCATGTTAAATAGGAGTTAGCATACACCTGCCATCACTTAAAGTGTCTCTGATTAACCCCAAATAAAGCCATGGTCCACAGAGAGCTTCCAAAGCATCAGAGGGATTTCATTGTTAAAAGGTATCATTTAGGAGAAGGGTACAAAAGAATTTCCAAGGCATTAGATATACCATGGAACACAGTGAAGACAGTCATTATCAAGTGGAGAAAATATGGCACAACAGTGACATTACCAAGAACTGGACGTCCCTTCAAAATTAATGAAAAGACGAGAAGAAAACTGGTCTGGGAGGCTACCAAGAGGCCTACAGCAACTTTAAAGGACCTGCAGGAATATCTGGCAAGTACTGGCTGTGTGGTACATGTGACAACAATCTCCCGTATTCTTCATATGTCTGGGCTATGGGGTAGAGGGGCAAGATGAAAGCCTTTTCTTACGAAGCCAGGCTACATTTTGCAAAAACACATCTGAAGTCTTCCAAAAGCATGTGGGAAAAGGTGTTCTGGTCTGATGAAACAAAGGTTGAACTTTTTGGTCATAATTCCAAAAGATATGTTTGGAGCAAAAACAACACTGCACATCACCAAAAGAACACCATACCGACAGTGAAGCATGGTGGTGGTAGCATCATGCTTTGGGGCTGTTTTTATTCAGCTGGAACTGGGGCCTTAGTTAAGTTAGAGGGAATTATGAAGAGTTCCAAATATCAGTCAATATTGGCACAAAATCTTCAGGCTTCTGCTAGAAAGCTGAACATGAAGAGGAACTTCATCTTTCAGCATGACAACGACCCAAATCATACATCCAAATCAACAAAGGAATGGCTTCACCAGAAGAAGTTTAAAGTTTTGGAATGTCCCAGCCAGAGCCCAGACCTGAATCTGATTGAAAATCTGTGGGGTAATCTGAAGAGGGCTGTGCACAGGAGATGCCCTCGCAATCTGACAGATTTGGAGTGTTTTTGCAAAGAAGAGTGGGCAAATCTTGGCAAGTCAAAATGTGCCATGCTGATAGACTCATACCCAAAAAGACTGAGTGCTGTAATAAAATCAAAAGGTGCTTCAACAAAGTATTAGTTTAAGGGTGTGCACACTTATGCAACCATTTTATTTTTATATTTTTTCTTCCTTCTACCTAAAAGATTTCAGTTTCTTTTTCAATTGAGTTGTACAGTTTATAGGTCACATTAAATGTTGAAAAAGTTCTGAAATGATTTATCTTTGTCTCATTTTTTTACATCACAGAAACCTGACATTTTAACAGGGGTGTGTAGACTTTTTATATCCACTGTATATGAGGTATCAGAAGTCACAGGAATTCAGCACAGCACAAAGATCACACTCCTCTCTCTCTCACAACTGCATAAAACAGCACAAAATGGCTGTGGGGAGGTTCTCTTATAGTAAGGGGTAGGCAACTTTCCTATTGGTTGCTAGGGAAGTTGCCAAGCTCTTGCAGCCTTCTCATTGGACCACAAGCTAGAAGCAGGGAGGGATCATGTGTACTGTGGGATTTTTTTTCTTCGAATTTACGAATATATAGCGCTATATTCTAAATATTCGCAAATTCTCAAAGTGCCGATATTCGCGATTAATATTCGATATTCAAATATTCGAGCCCAACACTATTGCAAAATCCATTCCATGGTAGACAATTTTTAAAATATTTCTAATTCGGTTGTTTTGGACGAGTCTTTTAAAATCCACTAACTGCTAATTCACAAGGACAGAAAGTTGCTAGATTTGCAGACAAGAGTAAGTGGGGAGGTGAAAGAGAGGAAAGCTGGCCATACACCTAAAGATTATCTGCAGACTTTCTATGGTCAGATGGACAAAGTGCAACAGGTTCCTCCATCTACGCTAAACTGTGTGGATGGAGGAGTCTCCCACTGGGCCAAGCTTCAGTATCTTGCTAGATGGCCCCGCTGTCTCTCAAAATAACTGACCAATCTAATTGGATGCAGGCATTGCTCAGGTATTTTGACAGCCAGCGGGGCTGAGTTTAGTGTAGATAGAGGAATCTGTTGCACTTTTTCCATCTGACCATAGAAAATCTGCAGATAATCTATAGGTGTATGGCCAGCTTATGTAACCTGTGAGTGAATGTGCCTGTCTTTGCAACGCACTCGATGCAGGAGTCTGTAACGCACTGGATGCAGGAGTATATAATGCACTATACGCAGGACTTTGTAACGCACTGGACGCAGGATTTAAAGGGTTTCTGTCATGGGAAAAATCGTTATGTACAGTCGTGGCCAAAAGTTTTGAGAATTACATAAATATTGGAAATTGGAAAAGTTGCTGCTTAAGTTTTTATAATAGCAATTTGCATACAGTCATGTGAAAAAATTAGGACACCCTTTGAAAGCATGTGGTTTTTTGTAACATTTTTAATAAATGGTTATTTCATCTCCGTTTCAACAATACAGAGAGATTAAAGTAATCCAACTAAACAAAGAAAACTGAAGAAAAGTCTTTTCAAGATCTTCTGTAAATGTCATTCTACAAAAATGCCTATTCTAACTGAGGAAAAAGATAGGACACCCTCACATGTATTCCCTCTTAAATTGGCTCAGATCTCACACAGGTATATCACACCAGGTGCACATAATTAGTAGATCGTTACTTTGCATGTTGAATGAGGCTTGCCCTATTTAAACCTCAGACATTTAGTTTGGTGTGCTCCTGACTGTTGAAGTGAGAGTGAGCACCATGGTGAGAGCAAAAGAGCTGTCAGAGGACTTCAGAAAAAAGATTGTAGCAGCCTATGAGTCTGGGAAGGGATTTAAAAAGATCTCAAAAGATTTTGAAATCAGCCATTCCACTGTCCGGAAGATAGTCTACAAGTGGAGGGCTTTCAAAACAACTGCCAACATGCCCAGGACTGGTCGCCCCAGCAAGTTCACCCCAAGAGCAGACCGCAAGATGCTAAAAGAGGTATCCAAAAACCCTAAAGTGTCATCTCGAGAACTACAGCAGGCTCTGGCTACTGTTGATGTAGAAGTACATGCCTCTACAATCAGAAAGAGACTGTACAAGTTTAACTTGCATGGGAGGTGTGCAAGGAGGAAACCTTTGCTTTCCAAGAGAAACATCGAGGCCAGACTGACATTTGCCAGCGATAAAGTTGACAAAGACCAGGACTTCTGGAATAATGTTCTTTGGACAGATGAGTCCAAAATTGAATTATTTGGACACAACAGCAGAGGACATGTTTGGCGTAAACCAAACACAGCATTCCAAGAAAAGAACCTCATACCAACTGTGAAGCATGGAGGTGGAAGTGTCATGGTTTGGGGCTGCTTTGCTGCAGCAGGACCTGGTCAGCTCACCATCATAGAATCCACGATGAATTCTACTGTGTATCAGAAGGTGCTTGAAGAACATGTGAGACCATCAGTTAGAAAATTAAAGCTGAAGCGGAACTGGACCATGCAACATGACAATGACCCAAAACATACTAGTAAATCAACCAAAGATTGGCTGAAAAAGAAGAAATGGAGAGTCCTGGAATGGCCAAGTCAAAGTCCAGATTTGAATCCCATTGAGATGCTGTGGGGTGACTTGAAAAGGGCTGTACGTGCAAGAAACCCCTCAAACATCTCACAGCTGAAAAAGTTCTGCATTGAGGAGTGGGGTAAAATTTCCTCAGACCGATGTCGAAGACTGGTAGATGGCTACAAGAACCGTCTCACTGCAGTTATTTCAGCCAAAGGAGGTAACACTCGCTATTAGGGGCAAGGGTGTCCTATCTTTTTCCTCAGTTAGAATAGGCATTTTTGTAGAATGACATTTACAGAAGATCTTGAAAAGACTTTTCTTCAGTTTTCTTTGTTTAGTCGGATTACTTTAATCTCTCTGTATTGTTGAAACGGAGATGAAATAACCATTTATTAAAAATGTTACAAAAAACCACATGCTTTCAAAGGGTGTCCTAATTTTTTCACAAGACTGTATACTCCAGAATGTTATGAAGAGTGATCAGATGAATTACATAGTCCTTCTTTGCCATGAAAATTAACTTAATCCCAAAAAAAACTTTCCACTGCATTTCATTGTTGTCATTAAAGGACCTGCTGAGATCATTTCAGTAATCGTCTTGTTAACTCAGGTGAGAATGTTGATGAGCACAAGGCTGGAGATCATTATGTCAGGCTGATTGGGTTAAAATGGCAGACTTGACATGTTAAAAGGAGGGTGATGCTTGAAATCATTGTTCTTCCATTGTTAACCATGGTGACCTGCAAAGAAACGCGTGCAGCCATCATTGCATTGCATAAAAATGGCTTCACAGGCAAGGATATTGTGGCTACTAAGATTGCACCTCAATCAACAATTTATAGGATCATCAAGAACTTCAAGGAAAGAGGTTCAATTCTTGTTAAGAAGGCTTCAGGGCGTCCAAGAAAGTCCAGCAAGCGCCAGGATCGTCTCCTAAAGAGGTTTCAGCTGCAGGATCGGAGTGCCACCAGTGCAGAGCTTGCTCAGGAATGGCAGCAGGCAGGTGTGAGCGCATCTGCACGCACAGTGAGGCGAAGACTTTTGGAAGATGGCCTGGTGTCAAGAAGGGCAGCAAAGAAGCCACTTCTCTCCAAAAAAAACATCAGGGACAGATTGATCTTCTGCAGAAAGTATGGTGAATGGACTGCTGAGGACTGGGGCAAAGTCATATTCTCCGATGAAGCCTCTTTCCGATTGTTTGGGGCATCTGGAAAAAGGCTTGTCTGGAGAAGAAAAGGTGAGCGCTACCATCAGTCCTGTGTCATGACAACAGTAAAGCATCCTGAGACCATTCATGTGTGGGGTTGCTTCTCATCCAAGGGAGTGGGCTCACTCACAATTTTGCCCAAAAACACAGCCATGAATAAAGAATGGTACCAAAACACCCTCCAACAGCAACTTCTTTCAACAATCCAACAACAGTTTGTTGAAGAACAATGCATTTTTCAGCACGATGAAGCACCATGCCATAAGGCAAAAGTGATAACTAAGTGGCTCGAGGACCAAAACGTCGACATTTTAGGTCCATGGCCTGGAAACTCCCCAGATCTTAATCCCATTGAGAACTTGTGGTCAATCCTCAAGAGGCGGGTGGACAAACAAAAACCCACTAATTCTGACAAACTCCAAGAAGTGATTATGAAAGAATAGGTTGCTATCAGTCAGGAATTGGCCCAGAAGTTGATTGAGAGCATGCCCAGTCAAATTGCAGAGGTCCTGAAAAAGAAGGGCCAATACTGCAAATACTGACTCATTGCATAAATGTCATGTAATTGTCGATAAAAGCCTTTGAAACGTATGAAGTGCGTGTAATTATATTTCTCTACATCACAGAAACAACTGAAACAAAGATCTAAAAGCAGTTTAGCAGCAAACTTTGTGAAAACTAATATTTTTGTCATTCTCAAAACTTTTGGCCACGACTGTAGCTGACTTAGCAATGTGCTTTTGTCAGCAGTACATAACAGTATGTTTGTTAACTCCCTGCCTGCCGCCGTTCTCTTGAAAAACAGACTTTTATAATATGCTAATGAAGCCTCTAGGTGCTAAGAGGGCGTTGCTGCAGCACCTAGAGGCTCGGTCCACTCGCCTTTTGGCACGCCCACGTCCACTTGATTGACGTCCTTCTCCGCATCGTCCTCATAATCCCGCGCCTCTGCCGTCACGTTTAGTATTCGCTGCAGGCGCAGTGAGTGAAGGACGCTCGGCTGCTGCCAGGCAGGCCTGCCGGGGAGGCCTGTGACGTAATCGGCGCAGGCGCAGTGAGGAAGCTGGCAGCAGCCGAGCGTCCATGTAAACAGAAAGGAAGGATCCAGCACCAACTGGGAAAATTTTCAGTCCGGTCTTTATTTCACCAAAAAGACATATACAAATCCAGTGACACCTTCTCCCACTCACATCCGATTTACGTGTTTCGAACACTTCTGTTCTTAATCATAATCAAATGTGTTTGTTCCACCATGGACTTAAACAGGCTCAACCCACATCCAACCCGGAGGGGGGAGGGGGCCGAACCCAATCATTGGCGCATCAAACACCTGTTCAGACATATACACCCGTGATATATAAAATTCAACAACATATAAAACCATACGTAGATGGGTATCAGCGCTGATGAACATTGAATACATGTCGTATACTGTATGTAATATATATAATATGTATCTCCACATGGGCTCCTTTGCATACAAAATCGAATCCCGATGTATCATCTGTGCAGGCCATCCACATGTAATTCACAAGAAACGCACTGTACGAACATGGTCCGAGAATAAAACTCAATTCACAGGCCAGGTTCCCCTCCGCGCATATTTCAGTGCATAACAAACCCGAATACGTTGAGTAATGGAAATATAATAAAAACAAATATAAAAACAAGTATAAAAACAAGGCAAAAGGCTTCGCTATTATCCATATGTAAACTCAATATAGATACATCAATTCCTTTTTCATATTTAGACCACGTGGATATCTAGTGTTAAGTCTCAAAACCCAGAAGACTTCTTGCAAAAGGATCTTTTGTTTAATGTCGCCTCCTCTGACCGGGACTGTAACTCTTTCAATTGCGAAAGTGCTAAATCCGTTGAGACTGCCATTATGAACAGTATATTGATGATATGGTTTGCTGCATTAGATACTCCAGTGATTGTGGGGTTAGAGATGTAATTTAAATGTTCCCGTAATCTCTCCTTGTATTTTCTACTAGTACTGCCCACGTACATAAGATCGCACAATGTGCATGAGATGATATAAATCACCCCTGAAGTATTGCAGTTAATATAACTTTTGATAGGGAAAATTTCAGTGTGTGTTGAGTTATGAAATTCTTTTGTTATGCATGCTACTTTACACGTTTTACAAGGATGGCTCCCGCATTTTGAAAATCCTGTATATTTTAGCCAAGTTACTGGGGGGTTTTTTTTTGTCGATATATACATGGATGGTGATAATGTCGTGCCCAGAGTATTAGGTCTTCTGGACACGATCCGACATCCATCCTTCAATACTTCATGGAGTATGCCATCTTCATATAAAATGGGGAGACACTTCTCAATGACTTTTTTAATTACATGAAATTGGCGGCTATATGTCAGCACGAGGGTGGGTTTAAAATCCCTATCTTGTTTGATGGGAAGTATATCGCATTTTTTGTTTGCATTTATTTTTTCTTTTGTATATTTGTTTTTAATTTTATTTTCACTATTATTTTTGTTTGTGTTTCTATAATTGTTGCTATTTGTGTTGCAGTTTAATGTTTTGTTCAGGAGATCTGATCTTAATTTATTTCTAGCAATATTAAGGCCTCTGGAAAGCATCCAATAGGGATATCCCCTCATTTCCAGACGTTTCCAAATTATTTCCGATTCTCTGCCAAATGCCGAATCTGTGCTGCAATTTCTGCGAGCACGTATGAATTCTCCCACGGGTATTCCTATAATTGTATGGGTGGGATGATGACTATTCGCTTTTAGAATCGTATTCCCTGATATTTCTTTGCGGTATGTTTCTGTATTTATTATTTGGTCTGGAATCCCTATCAATTTTAGATCCCAAAAGTTGACAGTCCTGGTGTCATATATATGGACAAATTTCAGGTTGTATGTATTATCATTAACATATGTTATAAAGCGTCCTTCACTCACTGCGCCTGCGCCGAATACTAAACGGGACGGGATTATGAAAACGATGTGGAGAAAGATGTCAGTCAGCTACATAACGATTTTTCCAACAACAGAAACCCTTTAATTTAAAAAAGAACACTCACAAGAAAGAATGCAAGAGATTTCCTGGCCCTGCTACATGCTTGCCCATTCTGTCTCCTCAGTAGGTGCTGCCTGCTCATTCCGCGCACTTATGAAACAATCTGCCTCCTGCAGAGTCTGCACTGTACAAGAGGCAGGGACAGGGAGAGAGCTGTGGCTGTGAAGGGAAAAGTTCCAGAGAACACAATGACAGCCCCAGAGCCTTTCTGCTGCCTGGCCTACCATATGCTGCCGCAGCGCCGGCCCAGCCTGCAGGACATCAGAGAGTCCTGGGGTCCACATTAATGCACCACTACATTTACATTTATTTATTATCAAAAAGCATCATACATAACAAAAAAAAATAAAACATTTTACTGTCCCTTTAAGAAAAAGCCATAAAAGACAAAAACAGAAATTAAACTTAACTACATTTATAATAAAACAATTTACTTACAAAATAAGCTATTCAGTCGTCTGTTGTTCTGTCCTCTGCTTGCTTGCGCAGATTCTTTCCCCTCCTTTCTGTCTCTCCTCAGTGCGCAGAAGCACTGTTATGGGGGATCTGTGGATGACACACTGTTATGGGGGATCTGGGGATGACACACTGTTATGGGGGATCTGTGGATGACACACTGTTATGGGGGCATCTGTGGATGACACTGTTAGGGGCATCTGTGGATGACACTGTTAGGGGCATCCGTGGATGACACTGTTATGGGCATCCGTGGATGACACTGTTATGGGCATCCGTGGATGACACTGTTATGGGCATCCGTGGATGACACTGTTATGGGCATCCGTGGATGACACTGTTATGGGCATCCGTGGATGACACTGTTATGGGCATCCGTGGATGACACTGTTATGGGCATCCGTGGATGACACTGTTATGGAGGACCTGTGGATGACACTGTTATGGAGGACCTGTGGATGACACTGTTATGGAGGACCTGTGGATGACACTGTTATGGAGGACCTGTGGATGACACACTATTATGGAGGGGAATTGTGTATGATGCACTGTTATGGGGGCATCTCTGGGTGACACTGTTATGGGGGACCTGTGGATGACACTGTTATGGAGGACCTGTGGATGACACTGTTATGGAGGACCTGTGGATGACACTGTTATGGAGGACCTGTGGATGACACACTATTATGGAGGGGAATTGTGTATGATGCACTATTATGGGGGCATCTCTGGGTGACACTGTTATGGGGGATCTGTGGATGACAGTTATGGGGGGATCTGTAGATGACAGTGTTATGGAGGGGATCTGTGGATAAGTATTGTTTGGAATGGCATATAAACTCCATTAACTTGAATGAGGCATGACTGCATTACTAGACACTGCCTGTGGATTAGTCATACAGTATATAGCATAACATGCTATGTGTCATGATGACACATAGCATCTTATGCTATATATGTGACGTCATCCACAGGCAGTGTCTAGTAATGCAGCCATGCCTCATTCAAGTTAATGGAGTTTATATGCCATTCCAAACAATACCTATGGACTGGCACAGTTTTTAATTTTTTTTGTAAAAAGCAGGCTTATTTGCTAGAAGAGCTGACAGGTTCTCTTTAATGGAAAAAAGAAACTGGCCATGGGTTCTCATTCTCAGACACTTCCCCAGTGTCCGCCCCTGAGTATAACTGTTCGAAAAGGGATTTTTATTTATTCCTTTGCTGCAAATGTTATCTCAGCCTCCAATAAATCGCCTGTAAGATGTTTGTTTATGGCTTAATGACATACTTACTCTTAGTCCTCATGCACACGATCGTTGTTTGGGTCCGCATCCGAGCCCCCATTTTGGATGCGGACCCATTCACTTGTGCTGTCCGCATCCGTGACTCCATTCCGTGGCCCCGCTAAAAAAATATAACATGTCCTATTCTTGTCCGCGCTTTGCGGACAAGAATAGGCATTTATATTGCCGGCGCCCATTCCGTTCCGCAAATTGCGGAGGGCAACACGGACGGCTTCCGTTTTTTGCGTATCCGCGGTTTGCGGACCGCAAACAACGGCACGGCCGTGTGCATGAGGCCTAACAGTAGCATGGTACTTGCGTAGCAGGCAGGTCGGCCGGACGGCAGCGTAATGTTACGTCACTCACTGCGTCACACGCCTGCTCCTCCCACTTTATTAATGAAGCAGGCACGTGACAAAGTGAGTGACGTTACGCTTACGCTGCCGTCCGGCCAGGCCTGCCTGCCGCATTAAAGAGTCACGGCCCTGTAGGAGGAGCCTCTCACGGGGCCCCCTAGTGGCCGCGGGCCCCTCGGTCCATGCCCGAGGCCCGAATGGTCAGTCTGCCCCTGCTTGCACCCCAATAACAAGAACGGTTTGCTGGAATTACAGAGCTATATAATGGCAATTTGGATCCGTAGTCAGTGCAGCAAGGTGTAATAGGATTGTTCCTATTACCCAGACTGTAAACTTCCCTACTGAACCCTGTTCTGCTTCAATACTGTGGAATGATTCTTCCCTATCCTTTCCCTAAACTTCTATGCAGCAAAATAAAAGTTTTAAAGTCTTTTCTACCACTGTCCCTAGCGCCTGCTGACGTCTCTCCCTGCACTAAGTACACTGGAAAATGTCTGAATCCAAGATGGCCGAGGCTATTTATAGGGCTGTGACATCACAGGGCTGGCTGGCTGCTGATTGGCTGCATTCATGGCATTATTGGTGATTCCGCGTTCCGAGAGTTCTTTGCTCCATGTACTAACACGTGCAGCAGCCATTTTAGGAAAAAAAAGCGTGAGGAAATTCGGATTTGGTGCGAATCAAATTTTTCCTGAAATTCGTATCGAATTCCACTTTATCAACTTCGATTCACTCATCTCTATTAACTATCCACTAAATTTCATAAAGGTTATCTGGGCACTGTAAAATTGAAAAAAATAAAAATAAAATCACCTTTAAAATATCCTACTGCTCCCATGCCACAGCTCTGGTCCCCGCTGGGCCTGTAGTGACAACATCACTTTCATAGTGCATGAGACCACTGCAACCAATCACTAGCCTCAGGGGGGAACTGAAGCAGGGGGAAGCTGAATAGCAGTGCTGAAGCAGCAGGGACAGTTTAAAGGTGATAAAAAAAATAAAAAATCTTTTTTACAATGCTCCCTGCCTAATTTAAAAAATATATCAAAGAACCCCCTTAAATATTTTAAGAGAACTGAGTAATTATTAAACATGAGTGGGACTATAAAGTTGGGTAATTAGATTTTTCTATGCAGAGATTAGATTGTTTTCTGGAGATTGTTACATTTTTCTCTTAGTTATTATTCCTTACAACATAACAGTACTTTGAGAATAGATGCAAATTGCGTATGCTCTGTCCTTTTATATTGCAGATATTTATTAAAAATTGGCAATTAGCATTTCCATAATGTACATCTATAGCTCATGTTGTACCAGCTCTTCGGTGCTATTAATGTGGCATATTTATTAGATTAAGTAAATACAGTGTGGCATTTGTGTGCAGTGCATGTTTCAAAACACCCACCTTGTTAATAATTCAGTTCACGTTATGTCACGTTTCACAGAAATCAATGGAGGAACAGACAGATATATTGCACAACAAGTTTACAACGCGTTTCTTAGCACTTTAGAACTGTAGGAAAATCAATGTTGTCAGAGACAAATATGCCACAACCTATTTGACAATGATGCATCTTATTTTAAAACAATAGAGAACAATGAAAGGTAATCAATGCCTTTTTTAGATCATTATGAGGGGAAAATATTTCCATCAATTAAATCACTGCATTATTTTTTACAAAATGTTAGAGCATTAGAGATTAGAATAATTGTATCTTGAAGGCAACTTCTGTCTACACACTCCATTAAGACATACAGTATTGATGTCTTAGAGGAGTCCTCAACTTAGGACCTACCTCTATAAACCAGACTGCCAAGTGCAGAGGCGTATCTAGTGAAAATGGCGCCTATGGCAAGCACTGAAACTGCGCCCCTGTCAAAATATTTTAAACCCATCTTTCAGATAACCTTAACAAAAAAAAAAACACGATAGCTCTTTTGTAGAACCCCCATAAAAACTTACAGTTACTTGACTTGGCCCTTGGGGATCTCGGACGCCACTTCAACACTATGGCCGGGGGCTCGGCGGAGCTGATGTTGTGCTTTAACCTAATGAGAAAGATTTCATAATAAGGATTTGGAGAAAGGGCAGAGGGATAGCAGAGCAGGGAGAGGCTGGTGCTGCTACTAGGGGGTCATACCATGGGGGAGTAATAAAGCCCACCATAATGCCCCCCCAGTAGTAATAATTCTCCTTATAATATGCAAAACATTTGTAATGCCCCCAGTTGAGCTAATGTTCCCATAATGTGCCAATATAAAATACCCCTTCTCAGTGCCCCCGTAGATGACCCCCATAGTGCCCCCCCTTCCCCATAGTACCCACCATAATGTGTCCCAGTATAAAATGCCCCTATACAGAGCCCCCATATAAAATATCTTCTTTTTTAGCCTCAGTAGATGCCCCTATAGTGCCCCCCAATAATCTGCAGTAAGATGTGCCCCCATAGATGCCCCCAATCATGTGCCAGTAATAAGAGCCCCCCCACCATCATGTGCCAGTAGCCAGAGCCCCCCCATATCATGTCAGTAGCCAGAGCCCCCCCATATCATGTGTCAGTAGCCAGAGCCCCCCATATCATGTGCCAGTAGCCAGAGTGCCCCCAATCATGTGCCAGAAATAAGAGCCCCCCCACCATCATGTGCCAGTAGCCAGAGCCCCCCATATCATATGCCAGTAGCCAGAGCCCCCCCATATCATGTGCCAGTAGCCCCCCATATCATGTGCCAGTAGCCCCCCTTATCATGTGCCAGCCCAGTAGTCCCCCCTTATCATGTGCCAGCCCAGTAGTCCCCCCTTATCATGTGCCAGCCCAGTAGCCCCCCTTATCATGTGCCAGTAGCCCCCCATATCATGTGCCAGTAGCCCCCCATATCATGTGCCAGTAGCCCCCCTTATCATGTGCCAGCCCAGTAGTCCCCCCTTATCATGTGCCAGCCCAGTAGTCCCCCCTTATCATGTGCCAGCCCAGTAGTCCCCCCTTATCATGTGCCAGCCCAGTAGCCCCCCTTATCATGTGCCAGCCCAGCCCAGTAGTCCCCCCTTATGTGCCAGCCCAGTAGCCCCCCTTATGTGCCAGCCCAGTAGCCCCCCTTATCATGTGCCAGCCCAGTATTGTACCTATATAAAAAAATAAAAAAAAATAATACACTTATACTTACCTCCAGCAATGCGATGCGATGCAGGCCACCTCTTCCGTCTGTGTGTCCCTCGCTATACGGCTCAGGCGACGACGCGATGACGTCATCGCGCCATCACCGGCCTCTGATAGGCTGCCAGCACTAAGCCGGCAGCCTATCAGAGGAACAGGAGGGGACACACCTCTCCCTCCTCTGCCGCAGCACAGACAGGCATCTGTATTGCCGTCCTGAGGACGGCAATACAGATGACTATGGAGATGAGCGCTTCCGCAATGGAGGCGCTCATCTCCTGCTCTGCCCTGCCGCCGGCCGCGGCCGCCCCCACTTGTCACCAGGGCCGCAGCGCTGGGGTGCGGGGCCCGGGCACCCACTGCACCCCGTGTAGGATCGGCCCTGGTCGCCCCCCCCCGCTTGGCGCCTATGGCACTAGCCATGGCTGCCATAGCTTGGATACGCCACTGGCCAAGTGGCCTTCATGTAATGTTACAATTCATTCCAAATTGACCATGGCTTTCTTAGCAGGATCAGCCCTGAGCTGACCCCTTTAAAGGGGTTCTCCAGCCTTATCAGCTTTTTTAACTAGTCTCAGTACTTATGTGAAAAAACATGCACACCTGCTCCCCAACACTTCATTCCAGTCCCCTGGCTCTATTCAATGATATTCCATTACCTGGCTTTGTAAACTTTCGGACAGGGTCATGTGCACTAATGTAGCCAATGACTGTCCTCAGTGGTGACATGTCCCCAAGTGGCACATGACCTGTCAGTGACCTATTGCTTGGAGACACATCACTACTGAAGTCATCCATTGGCTGCAGCAGTGTACATGAGGCCAATCAGAGGTTTATAGACCAGGAACAGAATCACCGAATGCAGTCAGGGCAGAAGAATATAGTGGCGGGGAGCAGATGGGCATGTTTTTTTGTTAGGTACAACACGTACCTGGGGCTTGTTAGATATACACATAAGGCTGGAAACCCCTTTTAAGAATATAGGAAACATCTTGACATGGCCTTGAAGAGTACCTGATACATAAATTACATTGTGAAGATGTGCCTTATTTTGGTCACCTATACCATCAAAATCAATATGCACCAATGGTGCTCATGCTGACTGATAAGTGACTTCACTGGTCACCACTTAAAGGGCCAAACTATACTGTTTTGTCATGTTAACCCATTTGCATAAATGTGATTAAGGGAAAGACATGCAAATTAGCAGAATCTGCCTTGTTATTCAGCTGAAACACTATTTGCATGTCTTTCCCATATTCAAGTTTATGCAAATGAGTTTACATGACAAAACATTATAGAAAGGTTATTGAATATAATATTAGGACAATTAGAAAACTTAACATTTTTATGCAGCCCTCCGTGAGAGAAGAGTTAGCTGGCATCCAAACAAAATTTGTTACTATTTTTGTCACCCTAATGATAATGATCTAGGTGCGCAGGTCCCCCAAGCCATCCAACACAAATCAAGCAACTTTGAGGCTTACTGGCTCTTAGTCAGATGAGAGCTGGTCCTGGCTATAGATGGCCTTGCGGTTTGCCCATCGGTAGTTTTGCAGCGAACTTTGCTCGTTCGAGATTCGCTGAACATGCGAACATATGGTGATGTTTTCTTTGCATAGCGCCAAACTTTTACTCATGACACATCCATCAGGTGGGACAGGACAGCCAATTGAAATGTTTCAGCACATGAACACACCCCCCAACCCTATAACAGAACCCGATCTGGCAGCCATTTTACATTGCCAGTGTAGGGGGAGGTTGCATTTTGGAGCAGGGAAAATTAGGTACACCAAACGCTAGCTAATAGGGCCACAAAAGTCATTTTAAGCCCTCCCTCTGTTACCCATTAGATGCTGCTGACCACGGCATCTGTGCAGACTAACCAATCTGTAACGGGGTTCCGAAGGTGCACTCGGTCTCCCATTAGCTGCAGACCTGCTGCTTAGCTTCAGGAGCGAGGATCTGTGTTTGACCTCGTTCCCAGGGCAGCTTTGCTAGCTGGGAGGCCCCCTGCTCCTAAGTCTGCCTTGAGCGCCGAGCTGATCACTCGGTGCTAGACTGGTTGGTCTGTCGGTCATGTGACGCTGGCCACGTCACATGACCCTCACTCCCCACTATAACTACAGGCAGCCTGCTGGCCACAAGTTGCCTGTTAATTTAGGTTCCTGGCAGTTGTTGGATACCTGTGTACTTACCTGATCCTGTTCCCTGACGATCCTTTGCCTGCTCCTCTTGTACTGCGCATCCTTCCTGGTATATTGACCTCGGCTTCCACCTGACTATTCTTTGCGGACCCCTTTGGTACTTCTCGACTCTCCTGGTATTTATGACCCCAGCTTGTCCTGACCTTTCTTTGCTTATCCCTCTGTACTGCGTTGTCCTCTTGGTTTTGACCCGGTCCGTTCACTATCCGTTATTTGTCTTGTCTGTCCTTCCCGCACGTATACTAAGTTAGGGACTGCCATCCAGTTGTCCCTTGTCATCAGGACTCGTGAGGCAAGTAGGCAGGGCCAGGGGTGAGGGTGGAGCGCAGTGGTCACTATCCTTCCCCCTGTGTGTGTGTGTGTGTACGTGACTGTTACTGTCACGGATGGTGTACAGGAAACAAGACAATACCATTTAAACAATGTCTCTCTGGATCCACAACTAAGGAACAAAGGGAGACCCCTGCAATAGAGCTGCCGCTCTCCCTCACTGCTCAGCCTATGCGAACACCCCAAAGGTGGATGGCCGCATATCCACGTTCCTCGGCTATCTATTACCTGAAGACCCTACAATAGTGAAGGGACACGACCACCGGCTCCCTACACTGACACGGAGGGAGTCAGGGTCACCTGCATCCAGAAAAGACAAAAACATAAATACATAAACAGCACTTATCTGCAGACGACTGACGACTGAGGACTGGGAACTGGGAACAGCATGCACACACACTCCAGGAAGTTGTATCAGCCGCACACTACTGCATTATGGGGAGGAACTTAAAGGGTAGCGATCAGTCTGACTGCATGACAGCTGAGATAGACTAACGAGATGAGAAACTAAACCAAAACAAAGAAATTCAAGGAGGAGGATCTGAGAAGCTCCTGTGAGCGCTTCTCAGCTGTCTGGCTGTGACAGTACCCCTCCCTCTAGGAGTGGACTCCGGACACTCAGGGCCCACCTTCTCAGGATGGGACCTATGGAAAGCCCTGATGAGACGAGAGGCCTTAATGTCCGTCACTGGGACCCACATCCTCTCCTCAGGACCATAACCCTCCCAATGAACGAGGTACTGGAGGGAACCGCGGACAAGACGAGAATCCACAATCCTAGAGACCTGAAATTCAAGATTTCCATCAACCATAATCGGAGGAGGAGGCAAAGGCGAGGGTACAATAGGTTGAACATAAGGTTTCAATAAGGACTTATGAAAAACATTATGGATCTTCCAAGTCTGAGGAAGATCAAGACGGTAGGCAACAGGATTGATGACAGACAGGATCTTGTAAGGCCCAATAAACCTAGGACCCAACTTCCAGGAGGGAACCTTCAATTTGATATTCTTGGTAGACAACCACACCAGATCACCAACATTCAGGTCCGGACCAGGCACACGTCTCTTATCCGCCACACGCTTGTATCTCTCACTCATGCTCTTTAGATTATCCTGAATCTTTTGCCAAATAGATGACAAAGACGAGGAGAATCTGTCCTCATCAGGCAAACCAGAAGAGCCCTCTCCCGAGAAAGTCCCAAACTGCGGATGGAACCCATATGCACCAAAACATGGTGACTTATCAGAGGACTCCTGACGACGGTTATTTAAAGCAAACTCAGCAAGGGACAAAAAAGAACACCAATCCTTCTGATTCTCCGCCACAAAACAGCGCAGATATGTCTCCAGATTCTGATTGACGCGCTCTGTCTGGCCATTCGACTGCGGATGGAAAGCAGAAGAGAATGACAACCGAACCCCCAAGCGAGAACAGAAAGCCTTCCAGAATCTGGAAACAAACTGCGTGCCCCTATCAGAGACTATGTCTGAAGGAATCCCCTGCAATTTGACAATGTGGTCAATAAATGCCTGCGCCAGCGTCTTAGCATTGGGCAAACCAGGGAAAGGGATAAAATGCACCATTTTGCTAAAACGGTCCACCACCACCAGAATCACAGATTTCCCCGAGGAACGAGGCAAGTCCGTTATGAAGTCCATGGACAGATGTGTCCAAGGACGGGAAGGAATGGGCAAAGGAAGGAGAGGACCTGATGGCCGTGAATGAGGGACCTTGGCACGAGCGCAAGTCTCGCAAGCTGCCACAAAACCCTCAACCGACTTACGAAGCGCAGGCCACCAGAATCTCCGAGCGATGAGATCCAGTGTGGCTCTTGCCCCCGGGTGCCCAGCAAGGACCGTGTCGTGGTGTTCTTTAAAAATCTTGTGTCTCAAAGCGAGAGGCACAAACAACCTCCCAGGAGGACAAAGATCAGGAGCTTCTGACTGGGCTGCCTGCACCTCTGCCTCCAATTCAGGAAAAAGAGCAGAGACCACCACACCTTCAGCCAAAATGGGACCCGGGTCTTCAAAATTTCCACCTCCCGGAAAACAACGTGACAGGGCATCTGCCTTCACATTCTTAACCCCAGGGCAAACAAACAACAAAATTAAACCTTGAAAAGAACAAAGACCATCTGGCTTGTCTCGGGTTCAGACGCTTGGCTGACTCCAAGTAGGCCAGATTTTTATGGTCAGTAAACACTGTAATAGGGTGTCTGGCTCCCTCTAGCCAATGGCGCCATTCCTCAAAAGCCAACTTGATGGCCAACAATTCCCTATCTCCCACATCATAATTTCTCTCTGCGGAGGAGAGTTTCTTTGAGAAAAAGGCACACGGTTGCCATTTGGCAGGAGAGGAACCCTGAGACAAGACCGCACCCACCCCTACCTCAGAAGCATCAACCTCAACTATGAAGGGTAACGAAATATCAGGTTGTACTAGGATGGGAGCGGAAGCAAAACTCTCCTTGATATTAGAAAAGGCCTTACGCGCCTCTACCGACCAGGAAGAAAAATCTACCCCCTTTCTGGTCATATCAGTGAGTGGTTTAACAACAGAGGAATAATTCAAAATAAATTTCCTGTAATAATTGGCAAAGCCCAAAAAACGCATCAGCGCCTTCTGGTACTCAGGAAGCTCCCACTCAAGCACAGCGCGGACCTTCTCGGGGTCCATGCGAAAACCAGAAGCGGAGACAAGAAACCCCAGAAATTGGATTTCTGGAACCGCAAACACACATTTTTCCAGTTTCGCATATAATTTATTCTCCCGCAGAATGAGCAAGACCTGACGTAAGTGTTCCTTATGAGTCTTGAAATCAGGAGAAAAAATCAAAATGTCATCCAAATACACTAATACAAATTTTCCCATTAAATGATAAAAAATGCTGTTGACGAAATGCTGAAAAACGGCTGGGGCATTCATCAAACCAAAAGGCATAACCAAATTCTCAAAATGGCCCTCAGGGGTATTGAAAGCCGTCTTCCATTCGTCTCCTTCTCTGACCCTAACCAGGTTGTATGCCCCTCTTAGGTCTAATTTGGAAAAGACTTTAGCCCCAACAACCTGGTTAAACAGGTCCGGGATCAGAGGAAGCGGATAAGGATCACGAATAGTGATACTGTTCAGCTCCCTGAAATCCAGACAAGGTCTTAAAGAACCATCTTTTTTCTTAATAAAGAAAAAAACAGCGGCAACAGGTGACTTCGAGGGTCGTATGTAGGGATGTCCCGATACCGATACCAGTATCGGTATCGGGACCGATACCGGGCATTTGCACGAGTACATGTACTCGTGCAAATGTCCCCGATACCACTGCCGATACCTGTGCGCCGCTTCTATGTGTCTGTGTCAGTACGCAGCCTGCCCCTGCACCTCGCACAGCTAACAGCTTCAGAGGCAGCAGCAGGCACTGTGTAATAGGAGCCGACAGTGGAAGCTAGCTCCGCCCCGCCCCTCCCCGCCCTCCAACCAATCAGAGACTCACAGCACAGGGAGCGTAGTGCAGGGACTCAGAGAATCGTCTGACAGTTTATTAGTTAAAAGAATCTAATGAGTCACAGACTGTGTCACCGGGTCCCTGCCAGGCTTCCTGCTCTGCGGCTCCCTGTAAGTCCGTCCTGGGGGAAGGGGGGCATTATTAGCATAGCATGTAGTGGAGCTGTGTGTGTACAGGGTGCATGTAGCAGAGCAGGAAGTCTGGCAGGGACTCGGTGACCGTCTCTGACTCATTCGATTCTTTTAACTAATAAACTCTCAGACGATTCTCTGAGTCCCTGCAATAACTATACATTGTAATTACATCACCGACTGCTCCACTGCATTCACTGCAGCAGAGCTGTGTTTGCCAGGAGTGAGTCCCTCTAAAGGTGATAGCATACGCGTGCGCAGCCTATTGCATTAGGGTGTGCACCCTAAAGCACAAACACACACGCCCCACACACGTGTGTATGTATGTGTATATACAGTATATATATATATATTATATACATACACACAGGCCGGGCCTCACCCTAGCGTTGGCATGACTCCGCCCCTGCACCTAGGAACAATATATAGGGGGGGGCACATAAGATACCACAGTCAAAAAAGGGGGCACTAATAATTTTCACCACTTAATCATACTACTGAAAAAAACAAAATAAGTATATATAAATAAGATTACAAAATACGAGAGTATTGCGGTATGCGGGGATACCTTTTTATTGTACTATCCTAATACTTAAAAGACAAGCTTTCAAGAGTTTTCCTTTCTTCCTCGGTATTGCTTCAGACCTGAGAAAGAGAGAAACACTCTCCAAAACTTTTCTTTAGAGTTTAGCAGTTTCAGCACTATAATAAAATAATTTACTTACAAAAGAAGCTATTCAGTCGCCTGCTGTGCCGTCCTCTGCTTGCTTCCGCGGATCTTCTCCTGCTTTCAGTCTCTCCTCAGTGCGCAGGTGCACTGTTATGGGGATCTGTGGATGACACACTGTTATGGGGGATCTGTGGATGACACACTGTTATGGGGGCATCTGTGGATGACACCCTGTTATGGGGGCATCTGTGCATGACACAGTGTTATGGGGGCATCTGTGGATGACACACTGTTATGGGGGCATTTGTGGATGACACACTGTTATGGGGGCATCTGTGGATGACACACTGTTATGGGGGCATCTGTGGATGACACACTGTTATGGGGGCATCTGTGGATGACACACTGATATGGGGGCATCTGTGGATGACACACTGTTATGGGGGACCTGTGGATTACATATGAGGAGGGCTATCAGGGTAAATTATACAGGGGGTAATATAACCAAGGAGTATCAGGGTACATTATACAGGGGTAATATAACTGAGGAGGGCTATCAAGGACATTATACAGGGGTGATATAAGTTATATTACCCCTGTATAATGTCCCCTGATAGCCCTCCTCAGTTATGTCACCCCTGTATAATAATGTCCCCTGATACCCCTTAGTTATATTACCCTGTATAATAATATACACTGATACCCCTTAGTCATATTTCCCCGCCCTGTATAATTTAACCTGATACCCCTCAGTTATATTATATAACTGAGGAGTATCAGGGTACATTATACAGGGGTAATATAACTGAGGAGGGCTATCAGGGTACATTATACAGGGGTGAGGGGTAAGATAAGTTATATTACCCCTGTATAATGTCTGATAGTAGCCTAGCCCTCCTCAGTTATATTACCCCTCATGTACCCTGATACCCCTAGTTATATTACCCCCTGTATAATATACCCTGATACCCCTCAGATATCTTATATAATTGAGGGGTATCAGGGTAATACAGGGGACAACAGAGGAAGCGTAGCACTGTGGGACAGGGGGTTACAAAGGTACATACTTCTTTTTTTATATGCCCTCAGCCCTCACCCCCACCTCACCTCACCAACTTGCAGGCGCGCTAGGTACACACAGATGCAGTGTGACATGACGTTACGTCACGTTACGTCAACTCAGCCTGCGCCGCACAGAACGCACCGTAATGCCTCCGCTGGGTCCAGGACTCCACCCCCTATGTGAATACTAGCCGCCGCCCGCCCACAGCCAGGTATTGTAAATTAAATTACAGTGTGGCAGGCGGCGGCAGCCAGCATAACAGACAGGGGTATCAGCGGGGGGCAGTGAGCACGGAGGTGACTATTAGAGTGTGCCCAGGCACACCCGGCACACCCCGTGCGCACGCCTATGGGTGATAGTGTCTGTCTTCTATGGCCCTGGTCCCTCCCTTCCTGCCTGCAAGCTGCACATTGATCTCTAAAAGCAGGCATTAGGGCAAGAAGAAATATACATTACTGTATGATGGCCACAAGACTATTATACTGAGGAGGGGGGCTTCAAAAATTGTTTTCCTGACTCCTTACAGTAGCGTCTCCTTGTGGCCGTCCCATACAGTGTAATGTCTCCTTGTGGCTGCCCCCATACAGTATAATGTCTCCTTGTGGCCGCCCCATACAGTATAACGTCTCCTTGTGGCCGCCCCATGCAGTATAACGTCTCCTTGTGGCCGCCCCCATACAGTATAACATCTCCTTGTGGCTGCCCCATACAGTATAACATCTCCTTGTGGCTGCCCCATACAGTATAACGTCTCCTTGTGGCTGCCCCATACAGTATAACGTCTCCTTGTGGCTGCCCCATACAGTATAACGTCTCCTTGTGGCTGCCCCATACAGTATAATGTCTCCTTGTGGCTGCCCCCATACAGTATAACGTCTCCTTGTGGCTGCCCCCATACAGTATAACATCTCCTTGTGGCTGCCACCATACAGTATAACATCTCCTTGTGGCTGCCACCATACAGTATAACATCTCCTTGTGGCTGCCACCATACAGTATAACGTCTCTTTGTGGCCCCCATACAGTATAATGTCTCCTTGGAATGTTATAGTCCTGTTTTTGGGCCTTTTGGTTGGTCAGTGGTCAGAAAATACATGTGTGTGTATTTTATTGTTAAAATTAGTATCGGTAATTGGTATCGGTGAGTACTTAAATAAAAGTATCGGTACTCGTACTCAGTCTTAAAAAAATGGTATCGGGACATCCCTAGTCGTATGTGTCCTTTTCTCAAACTCTCAGAGATATAAGCCCGCATAGCAACCCTCTCAGGTTGGGAGAGATTGTATAAACGAGATTTAGGCAGCTTGGCGCCTGGGATGAGATTAATAGGGCAATCATACTCCCTGTGCGGAGGCAAATCCTGAACTCCACTCTCAGAGAAGACATCCAAAAATTCAGAGAGGAAAGGTGGTACAGTCTTAGTAGAAACCTCAGAAACAGATGTTATGAGGCAATTCTCTCTGCAAAAGTCACTCCAACCATTTATTTGCCTCGCTTGCCAATCAATGGTGGGGTTATGTTTAGTGAGCCAGGGTAGCCCCAACACTAGAGGAGTAGGCAAACCGCTAAGGACGAAACATGACACATCCTCAACATGAGCATCACTCACAATTAAACGGATATTGTGAACTATGCCCTTTAATGATTTCTGAGAAAGTGGAGCTGAATCAATAGCAAAAACAGGAATATCCCTTCCCAAAGTGCATACCTGGAAACCATGAGTTATTGCAAATTGATTATCAATGAGGTTGACAGCTGCTCCACTATCCACAAAAATCTCACAAAAAATGCTCTTGCTCTCTAGCGCCACCCTAGCAGGCAGGACAAAACGGGAACTACAAGCAAACGGAAAACCTTCAATTTCCGCCTCAACCCTGCCAATAGTAACAGACGGAACATTTTTAAAAGATTTTTTCCTTTTTGTCTCTTTATTACTCCCAGAAAACTGCCTGAATCTCCTTGAGGGACAAACATTTGCCAAATGATTTATACCTCCACAACAAAAACAAACCCTCCCATGCGGGCTGAATCTTCTATTGTCAGAGGCAATCAACCCCAGCTGCATGGGCTCCTGCTCAGAAGGGGCTGACAGCGACTGAGACTCCTGCGCACAGAATGAGACCTCTGCACTGTTCCGAGACTGAGTAGGACAGGAAGGAGAGATCTCTCGTCTCTCTCTAAGACGCCTGTCAATACGAACGGCCTGATACATAGCAGAGTCCAAGGAGATAGGCCTCTCATGAAAGGAAAATGCATCTTTCAATCCCTCTGAAAGACCATGGCAAAATTGACTTCGGAGTGCAGCATCATTCCAACCAGTATCAGCTGCCCATCTCCGAAATTCGGAGCAGTATATCTCTGCGGATTGTTTACCCTGGCATAACAGACGTAGTTTAGACTCAGCCAGAGCAATACGATCCGGATCATCATATATCTGACCCAGGGCTAAAAAGAATTCATCCACTGAACGGAGGGGCCGTGCCCCCTCCGGCAGCGAAAAGGCCCAGGACTGAGCGTTACCCCTGAGCAGCGATACAATGATCCCCACCCTCCGTTCTTCATCACCAGAAGAATGGGGAAGAAGGCGAAAATGGAGTTTGCAAGCCTCTTTAAAACGCACAAAATTCTCACTACCCCTAGAGAACGTATCCGGGAGCGAGACCTTGGGCTCAGCACAAACTCCATGAACGCAAGCTGAACCGGTCACTTGAAACTCAGAAAAAATCCTACGGAGATCAGCTACCTCCAATGAAAGACCCTGGAGGTGTTCAGCCAAAAGTGAAACCGGATCCATGCTTGAGACGGTTTTGGCGGCTGATAATGTCACGGATGGTGTACAGGAAACAAGACAATACCATATAAACAATGTCTCTCTGGATCCACAACTAAGGAACAAAGGGAGACCCCTGCAATAGAGCTGCCGCTCTCCCTCACTGCTCAGCCTATGCGAACACCCCAAAGGTGGATGGCCGCATATCCACGTTCCTCGGCTATCTATTACCTGAAGACCCTACAATAGTGAAGGGACACGACCACCGGCTCCCTACACTGACACGGAGGGAGTCAGGGTCACCTGGATCCAGAAAAGACAAAAACATAAATACATAAACAGCACTTATCTGCAGACGACTGAGGACTGGGAACTGGGAACAGCATGCACACACACACTCCAGGAAGTTGTATCAGCCGCACACTACTGCATTATGGGGAGGAACTTAAAGGGTAGCGATCAGTCTGACTGCATGACAGCTGAGATAGACTAACGAGATGAGAAACTAAACCAAAACAAAGAAATTCAAGGAGGAGGATCTGAGAAGCTCCTGTGAGCGCTTCTCAGCTGTCTGGCTGTGACAGTTACACAATCGGATCGCGGCAGTGTAAAAATGCCGGTTTCAGGCTCTGATCTGCACTTTGTAGATCGCAGCCTGAAATCAGGCACTTGCTGCACCATGCCCCGCTTTGTTCCCCCGATTTCTGCCCCCTGATGTGGCCTGGCTGCCCCTTGATGTCTTGCCTGCTGCTCCCTGGTGTTTGGGTGCCCAATCTGTGTCGGCCATGCTCCGTACGTTGTGGCTGTGGGCTGTGTTTCCTCCATGCCGGCCCTGCCCCCATCTGTGTCGGCCCTGTCCCCATATTGATCCCCCCCCCCCGCCCCTGGTGGGTCTCTCTGTTCCATCCCCTGCTATTTGTGATGGCGGCGGCTCCATTTCTGAGCCGCTGCCATCAGCAGCAAGTGTCAGCTGTATGCTGACACAGCTGTAACCCTTTAGATGCCGTGGTCAGCATCATCCAATGGGTAACAGAGGGAGGGGGCTCCCTCTCTCAACCATCCGGTGTTGCCATCTTTCAGGAAACCTGATCGTCCTATACTTTGCAATGCAAGAGCATTGCAAAGTATAGTACAGCCATCAGCCCCACTGGATGATCAAAGTAGGACTTGATAAAAAAAAGTGTGAAAAAAAAAAGTAAATTAAAAATAAAATTGCCATTCCTATATCCGCTCATTTATAAGAGATAAAAAACAAAAAAAAAACGACACATATTAGGTATCACCGCATCCATAACGACCGGCTCTATAAATATTTAACATCACCCACCCGGTTCGATAAACACAATAAAAATTTAAAAAAAACAATCAAAAAAGCCATTTTTGTCACCTTATATCACAAAAAGTGCAACACGACGCGATCAAAAACGCTTATGTCCTACAAAAGGGTACCAATAAAACCATCACCTCATCCCGCAAAAAATGAGCTCCTACATAAGAAAATCGCTTAAAAAATATAAAAAATATATAGCTCTTAGTACATGGAGACACTAAAAATCATTTTTTTGTTTCAAATATGCTATTATTGTGTTAAAGTGAAATAAATTTTAAAAAGTATATATATTTGGTATCGCCGCGTCCATACCAGCTCTATAAAAATATCACATGAACCAACCCCTTAGCTAAACACCATAAAAAAAAAAAAATGACCGGCTATATGAATATTTCACATGATCCACCCCGTTCGATAAACACAATAAAATAAATAAAACTGTATTAAAAAAAAAATCATTTTTTGCCACCTTACATCACAAAAAGTGGAACACCAAGCAATCAAAAAGGCGTATGCCACCAAGAAAAGTACCAATCAAACCATCACCTCATCCTGCAAAAAATTAGACCCTACCTAAGACAATCAGTCAAAAAATAAAAAAGCTATGGCTCTCAGACTATGGAGACACTAAAACATAATTTTTTTGGTTTCAAAACTGCTATTATTGTGTAAAACTTAAATAAGTAAGAAAAAGTATACATATTAGGTATTGCCACGTCCGGAAAGATCTGCTCTATAAAATTGTCAAATGAACTAACCCCTCAGGTGAACGCTGTACATTTAAATAAAAACTGTTTAAAAAAAAACAATTTTTTGGTCACCTTGCCCCATAAAGTGTAATAATGAATGATCAAAAAATCATATGTACCCAAAAATGGTACCAATAAAAACATCAATATTTTATGAGGCATCACTTTCTGTTTTAAAAGCAGAGAAATAGAAATGTTGAAAATTGCAAATTTTTCAAAATTTTAGGTAAATTTGGGATTTTTTTTATAAATAAAGGTGAAATATATTGACTCAAATTTATGACTATCATGAAGTATACAATGTGTCACGAAAAAACAATCTCAGAATGGTTTGGATAAGTAAAAGCATTCCAAAGTTAATAGCACATAAAGTGACACATCAGATTTGCAAAATTAGACGTGGTCACGAAGCTGAAAATTGGCTTGGTCTTGAAAGGGTTAAGTTCAGAGATGAGCGAATTTCTAAAAAAAATTATTTGGTCGGTTCGACGAATGTTCTGAAAAGATTTGATTCGATCCGAATGTATTCGTGGCGAATCACATAAAAAAAAAACAGCTATTTCCTGGCTGCAGAGAGCCTGTATAGTGGTGTAGAACACTGTGCCTTGCAGTAACACACATAGGAAGTCTGCTGTGGTAGAGAAACAATACTGTGAGTCAGTATAACACGCACATGACAGAAGTCTCTCTTAGAATCACTGCACACTTCACTTATTTGGGCAGTTACAGGGCCAAAACTGACCAAATAACTCAAGTGCAAACTCAGCCTTACAGGTCGATGTTAGCGTCAAGAAGAAGCGCACTCCTTTTACACCGTCGTCAGCTGATTCTACATAGATGTCTACAGAACTTGTTATATTAAAAGCTTATACAAGTAGAGCCCCTCGACAGAGTGAGGAGGGTGTCAACAGTAAGTTTGTGTTGACGTCACTAATTATTTTGCCCATCCTCTGATCCGTTATAACAATAAGCCCCAAAAAACGAATCCTGTCTGTTCAGCATCTGCCTTCACTCCGTTAGCATTTTGTCAGTAATCCATCAGTATTGCTAAAGCCCAAAAAAACAGGAGTGGATCCAAAACAGATATGACACGTGAATAGAATATTTGCATGTCTTCTGTGTTTTGTACCAACTCCTGCTTTTGGCTACCAAATCATAACCCAATTCTGATGAGACCATACAGCTGCTACACAGACAGGATCCACTGTGTGTCTCATTTTTCCTTCCTTCTGACAGATCAGAAAAAGGGTCAAATAAATGATGATGTCAAACAGACCAAAAAGGCAAAATAGTGGCCCAGTCATGAAGTGGGGAGGGTGGGAACAGCATGAGAAGCCCACAGAGTGACCCAATGACATAGTGGTGATGTGGCAGCAGCATGAGGAGACCACAGAGTGGTGATGTGGCAGCAGCATGAGGAGACCACAGATTGCTGAAGTTGCAGCAGCATAGGAAGACCACAGAGTGGATCAGAGACATAGTGTTGAGGTGGCGGCAGCATGAGGAAACCATAGAGTGGTGATGTGGCAGAAGCATGAGGAGACTACAGAGTGGCCAAGAGACATTGTGTTGAGGTGGCCTGGGCATAAGGAGACCAAAGAGTAGTGAAGTGGCAGCAGCATGAGGAGACCACAGAGTGGTGAAGTGGCAGCAGCATGAGGAGACCACAGAGTGGTGAAGTGGCAGCAGCATGAGGAGACCACAGAGTGGTGAAGTGGCAGCAGCATGAGGAGACCACAGAGTGGCCCAGTGACATAGTCTTGAGGTGGCAGCAGCATGAGGAGACCACAAAGTGGTGAAGTGGCAGCATGAGGAGACCACAGAGTGGTGATGTGGTCGCAACATGAGGAGACCACAGAGTGGCCCACAGATATCGTGTTTAGGTGGCAGAAGCATGAAAAGACCAGAGAGTGGTGAATTGGCAGCAGCATCAGGAGACAATAGAGTGGCTCAGAGACATAGTGTTGAGGTGGCAGCAGCATGAGAAGACCAAGAGTGGTGAAGTGGCAGCAGCATGAGGAGACCACAGAGTGGTGATGTGGAAGCAGCATGAGGATACCACAGAGTGTCTCAGAGACAGAGTTGAGGTGGCAGTAGCATGAGGAGACCACAGAGTGGTGAAGTGGCAGCTGCATGAGTAGACCACAGAGTGGTGAAGTGTAGTGATGGACGAACATCGGCCAGGGGGGTCCGCGAACGTGCATTCGCAATCAAATGTTAGCGAATGGCGCATTCGCGGCCGGTCCCATTGACTTTAATGGCAGGCGAACCCGAAAAACCTGAAGTGCACAAATAGTCCCACAACACGAACAGTGACATACCAGAGGGGGGTCATTGGCAAAAATTCACACAAAAAAATATGTATTTTAATCAGGGGCCATTTTTATGCTTCTTAAAAGGGGAAACTCTCAAAAATGTGCTAAGCTGGAGCCTAGACAAATTTTATTTTAGGTCACAGGAGTAGAGGCCCCAAAAATTAGGCATTTACCAGACAGAAAAGAACTTGTGATTATGTGGCTGCAGGTACATTAGGCGGTCACTGGATAAAAATTTTACTGTAGGCCAGTACATTCCCCAAAAATTAGGTATTCACCTGACAGAAAAGAACTTGTGATGATGTGGCTGGAGGTACATTAGGCAATCACTGGATAAAAATGTTACTATAGGCCACTGGCCAATTCTTTGAAATGAGCCCTGTTGGAGACCAGAATTTTTTTATTTTAGGCCACAGGAGTACGGGCCTTAAAAATTAGGCATTCACCTGACATAAAATAAATTGTGATTATGTGTCTCGAAGTACATTATGCGGTAACTTAATAACAATTTTACTGTAGCCTCACTTTTTTGGGGGCAACTGGTATATCACACCAATAGAAATTATTTGTTCCAATAGCATTTGTCACTCTGTGAGCTGAGGTAACACAGCTAAACCGCAAACAAATGCTGCACTAACCAACTGCACTAAATAGAAAGTATATTATTGGTATATCACACCCCTGCTTCAATCAGATTTTGTGGGGGGAAACTGGTATTTCACACCAGTAGAAATTATTTGTTCCAATAGCGTTTGTCCCTCTATGTAGCTGAAGTATCGCAGCAGAACCGCACACAACTGCTGCACAATACAAATGCACTGTAATATACTTTCTATGTTAGAAATTATATTATAAGTATATTACACCCCTCAGTAAGTCACATTTATCTATAGCACACTTATACCAATCCTAAAAGGACTTTTGTGGCCCTATTAGTTAGCGTTTGGTGTCCCTAAAAGTCTGTCCCTGCTCCACACAGCAAACTCTTCCTACACTGGCAAAAGACTGAATGTAAAATGGAGACCAGATCAGGTTTATTTATAAGGTAGGGGGTATGTCCATGTGCTGAAACGTCTCAATTAGCTGTCCTGTACCACCTGATGGATGTGTCATGGGTAATGGTTCTTCACAATGTGCCGGGGGACATCGCCATATGTTCGCTCGTTCAGCCAACCGAAACTAACGCCGGGCGAACCGCAAGGCCATCTCTACTTGTGATTATGTGACTGGAGGTAAATTAGGCGGTCACTGGATAAAATTTTTACTGTAGGCCAGTACAAGCCCCAAAAATTAGGCATTCACCTGACAGAAAAGAACTTGTGATGATGTGACTGGAGATACATTAGGCTGTCATTGGATAAAAATTTTACTGTAGGCCACTGGAGTAGAGGCCCCAAAAATTAGGCATTCACCTAATAAAAGAATGCTAAAATTTATTTGACAGAAAAGGCCTTTTATGCCGCTGTAAATACATAAGACAAGGACCATTCTTTGTTCTGGGTGGTGGCGGATATGTGTGGGCTGGCATGGGGAAATTCAATTACACGTGGTCATCATAGGTGTTGAATTACTCTGAGATCCATGCCTCATTCATTTTTAGAAATGTGAGGTAGTCCACACTCTCGTGAGCTAGGCTAGTGCGCTTATCAGTCACAATCCCCCCTGTTGCGCTGAACGTCCTTTCGGACAGGACACTTGACGAGGGGCAAGCCAAGAGTTCTATAGCAAATTGTGCCAGCTCTGGCCACAGGTCAAGACTTCACACCCAGTAGTCCAGGGGTTCCTCGCTTCTCAGAGCGTCCACATCGGCCGTTAACCAGATGTAGTCGGACAACTGTCGGTGTAGGCATTCCCTGAGGCTGGATCCAGAGGGCGGCTGTCGATGGGTTGGCTGCAAGAATGATCTCATATCTTAAGTGACCAACACATCTTCAAACTGCCCTCTACTTGCAGGCGTGGAAGGATTAGAACCCGCACCTGTTTCGCTGTGGGTGGAACGCAGCATCTCTCGCAGCAAGGCCTGGAAATGCTGCATTGTGACAGCACTCTGTGAAGCTGGTAACATGTCCACCATTTTGTGTTTGTACCGGGGGTCTAAGTACGTTGCCACCCAGTACTGGTCCTTGCCCTTTATGCATTTTATACGGGGGTCCCTCCTTAAACACTGGAGCATGAAGGCCCCCCATTTGCACTAAATTAGAAGCGGTGAAGCGCCCTGGCTCCTGCTCATCGCCCCGGAGAATGTCCTTTGCGGTCTCCCCACCCCCCACCACAGACTACACCAGGGATCCCCGAAAAGTTTAAAGTACCCCTCAAAGCCTGCTCTTCTTGCTCCTCCTCCTCCCCCCAGCCACCATCCTCCTCCGACTCCTCTTCTGACTCCTGCTGGCTTGTCTCAGATGGAGTAGTCCCCCTGGGAATTCATTCAGCATTGCGACCTCCTCATCTTCCAGCTCCTCGACGGCTTGATCAATGACACGACGCAATACATGCTCCAGAAAGAATGCGTAAGGTACGATGTCACTGATGGTGCCCTGGCTGCGACTGACCAGTTTGGTGATCTCATCAAATGGCTGCAGAAGTCTGCATTTGTGGCACATGAGCAGCCACTGGCTCGGTGAAAAGAAACCAAGCTCCCCAGAACCTGTCCTGATGCAGAGTTCGTACAGGTAGTCGTTAACAGCATGTTAAGGTGGAGTTCCAGCGTGTCGACAGTCACAAATCAGACGTCTGACGGGCAAGTGGTGTCGCCTCTGAAGGTCAGCAAGGCGAGCCATGGCCGTGTAAGATCTAAAATGGCCAGAGATTTTCCTGGCCTGCCGCAAGACGTCCTGGACCCCGGGGTATTTGGCAATGAATCGCTGCACGACTAAGTTCAGGACGTGTGCCATGCTCCAATAAACCAGGTGCATGAGCCAGCCCAGGGTTAAAGAAAACAGATGCTTATTTTCCAAAACGAAAATAGGTACAGCTTCCAGCAGTCAAGGTCCAAACAAACCCAACTTAAAGTCCGCTTAGTTCAGCACAACATAATCAATAGAACAGTCCGTTCAAAAATAAAGGTATTTTTACCCTGGGTTCTTTTCAGTCCGTGGTAGATTCCAGTCAGCTTTCCTGCCAAACTTTCCACATGTCCTCAGTTTCCAGCTCTGTTCACAGCCAGCCACAGCAGTGTGTCCACCACACCACACACTCCACACCACCCCCTCACTCACTTCCTTTTCCTCTTATCAGGAGAGTGAGTTAACCCTGTGGGTACCGGATCCCAGGTAGTGCTTTCTTAAAAGGCACCACAACCCAAATAATGGTAATACATATCTGTCACTTAGGACCCAACCTTGGCGTCCTCTACATATCCCCCCCCCCTCTGCCCCGATGCTGGGGCGGCGGAGGCACTTGTGGATAACATGCAATGCACTCGGGGGAGAGCATCAGCATTCTGATGTTGACTCCCTGACCTATGTTCGACCACAAAGTTGAAATCCTGGAGAGAGAGGAACCATCTCGTGATTGGTTTGTTTGTGCTGTCTCATCCAGGTCAATGGGGCATGGTCGGACACCAGGCGGAATTTCCTAACCCAGCAGGAAATATCGCAGAGAGTCTAGAGCCCACTTGATGGCCAGACACTCTTGCTCTACCGCAGCATAGTTCCTCTCTGCCGCTGTCAGCTTCCTGCTGAGAAAGACCATAGGGTGTTCCTCCCCATTGACCACCTGAGACAGGACGGCACCTAGACCTGCACTTGAAGCGTCCGTCTGGACCACAAATTCTTTCGAGAAGTCCGGTGCGACAAGCACCGGAGACTCACATAAGGCCCTTTTAAGTTTCTGAAAAGCCTCCTCAGCCTCCCTACTCCATTTAATCATGACGGATTTCTTTCCTTTTGTTAAGTCCGTCAAAGGGGCCACAATAGTGGCAAAGTTAGGGACAAATCTCCTGTAGTAGCCCACTATCCCGAAGAACGCCCGAACCTGCTTCTTGGTAAGAGGGCGAGGCCAGTTCTGTATGGCTTCTACCTGGCTCATCTGTGGCTTTACTAGCCCTCTGCCTACGGTGTATCCCAGGTACTTTGCTTCCTCCATCCCAATGGCTGACTTTTCCGGGTTCAATGTTAAGCCTGCCCCTTTCAAAGAGTCTAGGACTGCCTGGACCCAAGGGAGATGGGACTCCCAATCGGTACTCAAAATGACAATGTCATCCAGGTATACTGATGCGTACCGTCCATGGGGACGCAATATCTTGTTCATAGCTCTTTGAAACGTGGCAGGGGCAGAGTGTAAGCCGAAGGGCATCCTTTTGTATTGCCAGTGGCCCTCCAGAGTGGAGAATGCCGTCTTTACTCTGGCTTCCCGGGTAAGAGGAATTTGCCAGTACCCTTTCTTGAGATCCAGCGTAGTGATATATATCGGGCAGGCCATAATTAATTAATTTGTCTACCCGGGGCATCGGGTAGGCATCAAACTTTGAAACCTCATTTAGTTTTCTGAAGTCATTGCAGAATCGCAGTGTGCCATTGGGCTTCGGTACCAACACAATCGGACTTGACCATTCACTCAGCTATTCTTCAATGACATCCAGCTCAAGCATTCTTTTTACTTCTTCAGATACCGCTTTCCTCTGGGCCTCTGGAACTCGGTATGGCTTCAGCCGGATTATCACATTGGGCTCTGTGACAATGTCATGTTTAACGACATTAGTGAGCCCTGGCAAACCTGAGAATTTATCTCTGTTTCTCTGAAGAAACTCCAATGTTTTTTGCCTTTGGGGCTTGGACAGCGTGTCAGCCACAAATACCTGGTCGGCTCCGACAGGGTCCTCTACCATGACCCTTGCCATAGCTGTCACTTGATCCCGATCTTTCCAGGATTTCAACAGGTTTACGTGGTATATCTGGTAGGGTTTCCTCTTCCCAGGCTGGTGTACCTTATAATTCACCTCACCTACCCTTTCTACCACCTCAAATGGACCCTGCCACCTGGATAAGAACTTGCTTTCCACAGTGGGAATCATAACCGCTACTCAGTCTCCTATTGAAAACTGCCTTAATTTAGCTGACCGGTTATATACCCGCCTCTGGGCATCCTGGGCCTTCAGGAGATGTTCCTTAACCAGCGGCATCACTTTAGCCACTCTCTCATTTGGGAGATGTGTTCTACCAGGGTCTGGTGCGGTGAGGACTCACCTTCCCAGGTTTCCTTCACCAAATCCAGAAGTCCATGGGGTCTCTGCCCATACAGGAGTTCAAATTGCGAGAATCCCGTGGAGGTCTGCGGAACCTTCCATATGGCGAACAACAAGGCTGGTAGCAACATGTCCCAATCTTTTCCGTCCTTCTGGACTACTCTTTTTAACATGAGCTTTAATGTTTTGTTGAATCGCTCTACAAGGCCACCCGTCTGTGGGTGATAGACGGACGTCCGCAACTGTCGGATCTGAAACAGCTTGCAGAGGTCCGCCATGACCTTCGACATAAACAGGGTGCCCTGATCCGTCAAGATCTCCATGGGCAGCCCCGTGTGGGAGAACATCTGAAACAATTTCCGAGCTATGGCCTTAGAGGAGGTGTTCCTTAATGGGACCGCCTCTGGGTACCTAGTTGCATAATCTACCACAACTAGTATGTGCTGATGTCCCCGTGCTGATTTTACCAACGGCCCCACCAGGTCCATGGCAATCCGCTCAAACGGTACCTCATTTATGGGCAAAGAGCCCAGGGGGTTCCGATAGTGTGACACTGGGGCTGTTAGCTGGCACGTGGGGCAGGATGCACAATACCTCTTCACCTTTACCCAGGCCAGTAGAACCTGTCTGTTATCCTGGCCTCTGTCTTCTCTGCTCCCAGGTGTCCGCCTAATGCATCATTATGCGCCAAATCGAGGAGCTGTCTCCGAAACGAGTGGGGCACCAGTAGCTGTTCAATAATTTCCCCTCAGATTTCTGCCACTCGGTACAGCAAGTCCCTGTTTAGCGCAAAATGAGGGAACCTGAGTTCTGCCTCGGGAACCTGTGAGACTCCACCTGCTCTCTAGCATGTGTTAAGGAGGGATCCTTTAACTGGGCGGAGCCAAACACACCCTTGGGTACATTCAGGTCTGGGTACGTTGGTTCGGGTAAGGTCTCCCCCTAGTCTTCCTCAACTGGGGTCTGTGGTGGGGAGAGTTCCTCCTCATCCTCCCCCAACATCACTTGCAACAGGGAGCCTTCCCCCCCTCGGTGTTCAGCTCAGCTCTCGATGCTAATTCATGCACATCCTGAACATTACCCCCATCATACATGTTACCATTACCATTCTTACTGCCACTAGGCATGTCCATATTGGGGAGAAGGGTCCTGGGCAGTTCGGGACCACTACTCTCCTGATTTGACCCATCAGAGGTCAAAGTCTCTAGTCTTTTTGACTGTTCAGGGAACCCACTTTGCGCCTGTTTCCACAGGTCTAGAAATATCAGACAGTCTCGCCCCACAATAACATCATGGATCAGGCTGTTCACTATCCCAACTTCCTGGGTCACGGAAGTACAGCCATGGGCAATAGTCACTGGTATTAAGGGGTATTCCTTAGTGCCCCGATGAATACAAACAACACGAAGAGTCTTACTTACGGGGCCGAGTCTCTGGCGTGGACTAGCGTCACCATGCTGCCGGAGTCCAAGAGAGCTTTGGCCGGGAGATGTTTCACCCAAATTTCACACTCAAACTGATCGGCAGTTACATCAAGATGTGTGACGCATGCTCGCTGTGCGTACAGGGAGAATCTCCATCCTGTCCCGCATTCCCTGTGCTCGTCCTGAAGAGGGCATTGGGTTCGGGTATGGCCATAGGCTCGACAACGCCAACACTGTATGTCCCCCATCTTTCTTACAGTAGTTAGCCTCCACGGTTCTGAGGGCACTGTTGTAGGGACCTCTGGTCCAGAATCCGGGATGGCTCCCCTCCTGGGTGCGGTAACTGGTCGTACTGCTCTCGATGTGGGTTCCCGGTGCTTGGCGTGTCCGAGCAAGTCCTCCACTATTGTGTACTGCTCTACTAGTTCCACCAACTGATTCGCCATCGCAGGGTCCCCATGGCTTACCCAGCGCTGCAGGTCATGCGGCAGCGATCGCAGGTACCGGTCCATGGCCACCCGTTCTACAATTTGCGGGCCCATCAATTTCTCAGGCTGCAGCCACTTTTTTACTAGTTGCACTAGGTCATGCATTTGGGCTCTTGGTGAACGTCCAGCCTGGTAACCCCAGCGGTACACTCTTTGGGCCCGAACAGCCGTAGTTACCCCCAGTCGAGCCAGGATCTCCGCCTTTAGCTGCTCATAGTTTTTAACGAGTTCAACTGGCAGGTCGAAATAGGCCTGTTGAGGGTCACCCGTAAGAAAGGGCGCAATGATGCTGGTCCATTGGTCACCCTTCTCTCTCTGCTACTCTCTCAAAAGTCAACAGGAAGGCCTGAACATCATCACCAGATGTCGGTTTTTGTAATAGGTGGCTAGCTCTCACAGCAACTTGGGGCCCAGGGGCATTGTTCGCTTGCACTTGTCCTTGAGCCAACTGTTGTACAGCCTCCTTTAACGCAGCTACCTGAGCTTGTGTAGCTTCCTGATGTGCCATAAGCTGAGCAATCAGCACACGGTTTGTCTCTTGCTACGCTGCCATTGCTTCCTCATGGCGGCGGGTTGCCTCTACTGTGGCATGCTGCTGAGCCACCGAAGCTTTCTGCTGAGTTGCAGTGGCTTGCAGCAAGGCTTTCATAACCTCCTCCATGTCTTTTCCTGCAACTTGCAGAGATTTCACCCAAGACATGCAAAACAGGGTACTGTCTCTTTAAATGTCACTTTTTATGATTTAAACGGCTTTTGTGGCTTTCTTGCCCTGCCCGCATCCGACACCAATTGTAATATGGGGGAAGATCGCTCCAATAAACCAGGTGCATGAGCCAACCCAGGGTTAAAGAAAACAGATGTTTATTTTCCAAAACGAAAATAGGTACAGCTTCCAGCAGCGAAGGTCCAAACAAACCCAACTTAAAGTCCGCTTAGTTCAGCACAACATAATCAATAGAACAGTCCGTTCAAAAATAAAGCTATTTTTACCCTGGGTTCTTTTTAGTCCGTGGTAGATTCCAGTCAGCTTTCCTGCCAAACTTTCCACATGTCCTCAGTTCAGGGGCTGACTGGCAACTTTTGGCCCAGGGGGCAAGTAACACCCAGAGGCCCACTGAGCCCCCTCCTGCTTTCCCATTTCCCCTGCCTCCTCCTGACCCCCTTCCCCCCCCCCCTTGCCACTTTCATCAGCCATGTAAATTACAACACAGGAAAACAAAATAAACTAGGGATGCTCCGATATATCGGCCGCCGAAACATATCAGCCGAAAATGGCATTTTTGGTATAATGCCGAAAGTGTCATTTTCTGGCTGATACAGTGTTGCATCCGTGTATTCTCTCCTACCCGCTGGGCACTGCTCTGTGTCCCAGCAGGGAGGAGAAAAACTGTGTCAGCCATCCGAGCACTGCGGGAGGAGAGCGCAGTGAGTGGCCGACGTCTCTCCTCTCCACAATGCTCAGCCTCCTGTCACAGATTGGCAGAGCGGTGTGTGGGCAGAGACAGCTTGCAGTGCTGTCCCAGGAGGTTGAGCTCTCCTCTCCGCACCGCCTGCTCAGCCTCCTGTGACAGCGTGTCAGGAAGCATAGTGAGGCACAAACACGCAGTGATCAGTGATCACTGAGTGTTTGTAAATAATTGAGGACCTAGCATGTTTACGGTGTCCCCAATTATGAATAAAAAGAAAGTGATCTACAGGTGTGTTCATTCATAGTTGTAATTATAGTAAACACACTCTGTCCTTATGTTATGAATGAACAGAAACTCTCAGTATAGAGGATTCCTGTTCATTTGTAACAGGGGATACAGAAATAGAGATTGAGGACTTGATTGACATTTTTTTTTGTTTCGTTTAGAAATTTGCATTTTGGTGCACTTCTAAAACAAGTCACACTGTAAGACTTTAAAATAAATAGAGAACTTTAATCCGATATACAGAAGCAAACATAAATTAAAAGGACATGCATTTCTTGAATTGTTTTTTTTCACACTAGCAAACAAACATGAGAACACAGTTTTTTTTCAAATAGTTAAGTGCATATTGCAACTGCTTAGTGCAGAACATATTATGATGTATTGCATACACCATACTAACATTTGGAGAGGTATGTTTTTCTCTAAAATTTCAAACCGTTAGCAAAGACCTCATCAAAGGAGAGGTCGTCCGAATTTTTTCAAGAACATCTGGAAATTGAACAAGTTCCAAAAGATCTCTTTCAACTGACATTATCATAAGTGCATCAAGAAGTTCTTGCCCCATGGTGGCTCTTAGGCGAGTCTTTATAAGTTTTAACTTACTAAATGCTCTTTCACATGCCACTTGAGTATATGATAGTGTTAGCAGGTATTCATAAACAACAGAGAGATTTTCATAAGCAGATGAAAAAAGATTATATTTTACAAGAAATCGGTGACAGCAAAGAAAACATTTGTTACAGGACTTGCATTTTGTTTCTTGTTCCATGGTATCAACTTTACAGGAGCCCCAGTCATCATCATCAGCATCAGTATTAACAGGATTATTATCCAGATAATCATCATCATCTTCTTCTTGCTGACAGCTACTGGGAACTAGGTCTACCTTCCCGCTCTCATGTTCTCTAAGATGTGGGAACAAGTTGGCAAAACTCTGTAGCTCAGTTTTCAGACCTGATTCATCCACGTTTGCCAATTGAGAAATTCTTTGTAGTGCTCCTGCCTCTAACACATTTGGATCTTTTCTGATTTTGTCAAAGAAACGAGGATCCAAGTATTGGGAGTCCTGAACTAGTTGTTTGTTTTCAGAAAATCGCTCATCCAGGCTTCCAATGATCTGATCCAGAATTGGTCTAAAAACTTCAACTCGAAAACGTTGGGTTTCACTAATAGGACGTTCATCAATTGAGGATTCGCCAGGCATACGCTTTTTTCGCCCAATTCTTCTCTCTTGTAGCTCTGACTCAACTTCCAGGGAATCAAGGCCCTCTCTTTCTATGATTAGGTCATTTATTTTTTTTGAAAACTGCTTTGCTTTCTCTTTTATATAAGAAAACTCAATTTTTTTTAGTTGGTCAACTGTACTTTCCACCATTCTCCATGCAACCATATAGTCAAGACCACTTGTTTGAAGATATCTTGAAACAGGGCCAATAACATCAAAAATAGACAAAAATAGATGTGCAGTTAAAATGGTCTTAAACAAACATAGGTTTTCTGACAGAGAAGAAGCCTCTGAAGTAGTCTTTGAATCAGACTGTTTGAACTGTGAAATCAACAATAAAACTTCTAAAGTGTCCAAAAATAGTGAGTGTTTTTCTCCAAATAGCCAGTGGAGGGCTTTATCTTTGGCCCACCATCTTGTCTCTCCAATTTTTTGCAACCTGAGCAGTTTCTCATGCCCACATCTCTTATCAAGCTGATCCCTCCAGACATTCATTCTCTTGTGAGAGTCCCCAATAAATGTTGCTAGGCGATGTAGGAGACCAAAAAAAGTTTTTGCCTCTAAAACATCACAGCAATCAGATATGCACAGGTTTAAAATGTGACTATAGCACCAAATGTAGACAGCATTAGGCACTTCCTTTGCAATCTGAGCACGCAACCCCACATAAGCACTTTTCATGTTTGCTGCTCCATCAAAAGACTCTCCTGCTATTTTTTTGTAATCCAGTCCAAGAATTTGAAAACTTGACATTAAAAGTTCATTGAGTCCTCTTCCAGATGAATCTTTTACCGGTAAAACAGAGATGAGACGTTCCTTAACAGATTCCTCTTTTACATATCTAACAACCACAGTAGCTTGGTCAACTACTCCAACATCTTGTGTAGAATCTACTTGGATGCTAAATCTCTTTTCACCAATTTCAGACACTATTGATGACTTCATGGTCTGAACGATTGCCATAATAACTTTTTTTACTGTGTTATATGACAAAAATGTCACAAGTGATCCACGACCAGCTGTCTGTTTTCCCAGGAGTCTTCTCTGTTTTTTACTCTTTTCACTTTCAGAAATGCATTTCCGAATGTGATTTTTAAGCGGAACGTCATAATTCGAGAGAAATAAAACCATTTCTAGAAAGTTTCCATGGTTAATTTCAGCATTGTTCAAATTATATAATGATTCATTAGTTCCATGGGCACGAAAAGGTAATCCTTGTTTTGCTAGCAGTTTAACAATATCAAAGATTCGTTTCATTACTTCTATGTTTTGAAGTATCTCCTTCTTTCTTTTTGAAGCATGTGCCTGGTTTATCAATGTATCAATGCCTCTGCTCTTTGTTATAGTAAAATATGTGTTCACAGCTTCACGGTGAGTTTTTGATATCTCATGTTTGTTAGCAACCTGATAACAATGCCTAAAATTTGTACACCCACTAGTGAACGATGAAGTGGAATTTGAAAATGCTATGCAGATACTGCAAAAAAAAGCTTCAAGCTTTCTATTGTTTACTCTGCAAGTAAGCCACGAACGCCTAATAAGTTCTCCATTTGGATTTCTACGGAAATAAAAATCGATTTCTTTAAAGGGAAGGCCTTCACAATCGGTAGTGCTTGGTTGCACTGGATGCATTTGCACAAATGCAATTTTTTCTGCCATGGAACATGTAGAAGGAAGACTAAAGAGAGTTTTGGTGGTGTCAAACTGAACATCAGAAGATGCAGACTCTTCTTCTGTTCTACCGCTTTCTAAATCATGAAAGCTTGTAGCTTCAGAGCAAGGAATGGGTGATTGTTCTATAATAGTCATTTCAGAACTGCTTTCAAAGTCCAACTCCTTCTCTACTAAGCTACTTGGACTTTGTGTTCTCAACTCCTCTTGAACTAGCACATCTTGCCTCACTGGAAGCCTATCCTGGTCTGTGCAAACCTCTGTTGGTCTTTCTTTGGGTACTGTTGCACCATGACCCTACAAAAAGTCATATCAAAATTATGAGCATTATGAGCAGTGCAGAAGGCTGCCTACCCCTGCTTTACAACTTCTAAACTTTCAACTCACCACTGCAAATGATAATTTCATTTGCTTAGGATCCTTTCCTGCTATGTCAAGCTCTTTAGCCCTTTTCTCACGTATTTTTTGAGCTCCACTTTTTTCCTTGCTTTTTGATGGTATGCTCTCCATATTTATCAAAAAGGAATGGACTAAACGGTTTGCTGGACATCAAACAAATAAAAGGGAGTAACAATTAGGACAGGAATAAGGGCTTTATAGTACATATCCAGAATACAAATTAAAGCTTTATATATAGTACAGACCAAAAGTTTAAACACACCTTCTCATTCAAAGAGTTTTCTTTATTTTCATGACTATGAAAATGGTAGATTCACACTGAAGGCATCAAAACTATGAATTAACATATGTGGAATTATATACATAACAAACAAGTGTGAAACAACTGAAAATATGTCATATTCTAGGTTCTTCAAAGTAGCCACCTTTTGCTTTGATTACTGCTTTGCACACTCTTGGCATTCTCTTGATGAGCTTCAAGAGGTAGTCCCCTGAAATGGTTTTCACTTCACAGGTGTGCCCTGTCAGGTTTAATAAGTGGGATTTCTTGCCTTATAAATGGGGTTGGGACCATCAGTTGCATTGAGGAGAAGTCAGGTGGATACACAGCTGATAGTCCTACTGAATAGACTGTTAGAATTTGTATTATGGCAAGAAAAAAGCAGCTAAGTAAAGAAAAATGAGTGGCCATCATTACTTTAAGAAATGAAAGTCAGTCAGCCGAAAAATTGGGAAAACGTTGAAAGTAAGGGCTATTTGACCATGAAGGAGAGTGATGGGGTGCTGCGCCAGATGACCTGGCCTCCACAGTCACCGGGCCTGAACCCAATCGAGATGGTTTGGGGTAAGCTGGACCGCAGAGTGAAGGCAAAAGGGCCAACAAGTGCTAAGCATCTCTGGGAACTCCTTCAAGACTGTTGGAAGACCATTTCAGGGGACTACCTCTAGAAGCTCATCAAGAGAAAGCCAAGAGTGTGCAAAGCAGTAATCAAAGCAAAAGGTGGCTACTTTGAAGAACCTAGAATATTACATATTTTCAGTTGTTTCACACTTGTTTGTTATGTATATAATTCCACATGTGTTAATTCATAGTTTTGATGCCTTCATAGTCATGAAAATAAAGAAAACTCTTTGAATGAGAAGGTGTGTCCAAACTTTTGGTCTGTACTGTATGCCAATCATCTAAGGTGACCCGAAGGTGAGGGCATGCCATGCCAGTGTGCTCCCACAGGTGTAAGGGCACCACCGCACAAGCATTACTTACTGGAGCGTTTGGCATCCAGAGCAGGCCTTTGCAATGGAACCCTAAAGCTCAACACACACCTTAAAATTTGATTGTACAATTTCCTTTAGATCTACTAACAACAAAGTTTGCAAACTAATGTGGCATACAATGTGCGGTGTCACTGAAAAACGTAGGGGGTTCACTAAGGAGCCAAAGGATTAGGCTGAACATTCGGCTGTTCACATTCTGCTGTTTGGCCCCTGAGAGAATAGCCCGTACAAAAGTGAATAAACTGACGAATGTTTGCCTCAGCAGACCCAGATGTTGGATCGGCTGAGCTAACCAGAATACTCCCTTTGGTTCAGCCAAAAGTCCTGAGGCTGTTCAGCTTAACTGAAGGGGAAGTGAAGGGAGACGAAGCGATAAAATTAGCCGTACAGGACTGAAGTGAATAGTCGAAGAAGCTTCAGCTTCCTTCATTTCAGGACAGGTATTTATTTGGCAGCTTATTAAATAACACCCTCAGTGATAAAGGAGTATGATGTAAGTCATGTGGGGATAAAACAAAAAATTAACTCCTTAGGGTGCAAAACAAATCTGCACCTTAGTTGCAGATAATCACCATAAAGGGTTAATTTTTATAGTAATCTACTTTATTTGATTTGGTTTTTCTACATTTTAACATACCTCTCTGTCAGTGTTGACCGGAAGAAGGGGTAATGGCATGTCAAAGAGTTTTAACTAGATGTGCACCGAAATAAAAATTTCAAAACCGAACAGAGGTGTGACGTAGAGGTCAGTAAGGAAGTGCAAAGGTCATACAAAAAGAACATGGAGTTACTGTTACTCCTTTTCTTTCTTTATTCAGGTGTTGTTCCCTCTTGTCTTTCTCTCCTGGTAGTTGGGGCCTGGGGGTCAGATGAATGCTTAAGCAGCCTCTAGCCACCGAGATAAATGCTCCTGCAGCTTCCTGTGGTGTCACTGTCTCCTCCCTTCAGGTCCCCGGATCACTTCACAGCCTGCCAATGGCTACTAGGTGGGCAGTCTCCCTCCCAGCCAATAGTAGCAGAAGTGGGCGGAGGGAGCTGCCGTGGCCGCAGAGGAGCCCGATCAGTGACACGCGTATTTGGGAAGGCAGCATGTTCTCTTCTGAAGTAGCAGAGCGGCCGAGAGGAGCTGGGTGACACTAGTGTTTGCGCCGACGGGGGCCATTTATAGAGGCAACAGTAGGGTGACCACATTTCCTAACTGCCATTCAGGGACACTTACTTTCACAAGTGCACGGTCACGCTACTTGGCCGCGCAGCAGGGCAGGGGAGGAGCCACACACACGACAGTACTATGCGATGCCGATCTGATTCGGAGATCGCATAGTATAAAGAAGTGACTGTCACCAGGGCCGGTTCTAGGTGAAATGGGGTCCTGGGGTGAAAAAGAATAAGGGGGCCCCCACATGACACTTGATGACTTTTGCAGAAGAAACTGTATATTGTGGGGCACGGTATATGCTATATGTGTATAACAAACATATTTCATATGAAAACTTACAATTACTTGGCTTGACCCTTGGGGATCTCGGACGCCTCCACACTTTGGTCGGGGCTCGGCGGAGCTGATGTGTTTTATCCTAATGAGAAAAATTTCATAATAAGGATTTGGAGAAGAGGCAGAGGGATAGCAGAGCAGGGAGAGGCTGGTGCTGCTACTAGGGGGTCATACCATGGGGGAGTAATAAAGCCCACCATAATGCCCCCACCATAATTCTCCTTATAATAGACAGTGCAAAAAATACCCCCTTGTAATGTCCCCAGTTGAGCTAATGTCCCCATAGTGCCCCCTATAAAGTGCCAGTAGCCAATAGGCCCCCCTATAATCTGCCAGTAGCCAATAGGCCCCCCTATAATCTGCCAGTAGCGATAGGCCCCCCTATAATGTGCCAGTAGCCAATAGGCCCCCCTATAATGTGCCAGTAGCTATAGTCCCCCCCTATAATCCGCCTGTAGCCATAGGCCCCCCTATAATCTTCAGGTAGCCAATAGACCCCCCTATAATGTGCCAGTAGCCATAGGCCCCCCTATAATGTGCCAGTAGCCAAAAAGGCCCCCCTATAATGTGCCAGTAGCCAATAGGCCCCCCTATAATGTGCCAGTAGCCAATAGGCCCCCTATAATTTGCCAGTAGCCCATAGACCCCCCTATAATGTGCCAGTAGCCAGAGAGGGCCCCCCCACTATAATGCGCCAGTAGTCAGATAGGGCCCCCCTATAATGTGCCAGTAGCCCATAGGCCCCCCTATAATGTGCCAATAGGCCCCCCTATAATGTGCCAGTAGCTATAGGCCCCCCTATAATCCGCCTGTAGCCATAGGCCCCCTTATAATCTTCAGGTAGCCAATAGACCCCCCTATAATCTGCCAGTAGCCATAGGCCCCCCTTTAATGTGCCAGTAGCCAAAAAGGCCCCCCTATAATGTGCCAGTAGCCAATAGGCCCCCCTATAATGTGCCAGTAGCCAATAGGCCCCCTATAATTTGCCAGTAGCCCATAGATCCCCCTATAATCTGCCAGTAGTCAGAGAGGGCCACCCTATAATGTGCCAGTAGCCAAAAAGACCCCCCTATAATGTGCCAGTAGCCAATAGGCCCCCCTATAATGTGCCAGTCGCCTTTAGGCCCCCTATAATTTGCCAGTAGCCCATAGACCCCCCTATAATCTGCCAGTAGCCAGAGAGGGCCCCCCTATAATGTGCCAGTAGCCCATAGGCCCCCCTATAATGTGCCAGTAGCCAATAGGCCCCCTATAATTTGCCAGTAGCCCATAGACCCCCCTATAATCTGCCAGTAGCCAGAGAGGGCCCCCCTATAATGTGCCAGTAGCCAGATAGGGCCCCCTTATAATGTGCCAGTAGCCCATAGGCCCCCCTATAATGTGCCAGTAGCCAATAGGCCCCCTATAATTTGCCAGTAGCCCATAGACCCCCCTATAATCTGCCAGTAGCCAGAGAGGGCCCCCCTATAATGTGCCAGTAGCCAGATAGGGCCCCCTTATAATGTGCCAGTAGCCCATAGTCCCCCCTATAATGTGCCAGTAGCCAATAGGCCCCCATAATTTGCCAGTAGCCCATAGACCCCCCTATAATCTGCCAGTAGCCAGAGAGGCCCCCCCTATAATGTGCCAGTAGCCCATAGGCCCCCCTATAATGTGCCAGTAGCCAGATAGGGGCCCCCTATCAGTGACAGAAATGAGAAAAAAAAAATTGTCAGTCAGACTTTTACTTACGAGCGACCTCCAGCACCAGCACCTGCTTCACTGAAATACTCACGTCCCGCCTCCAGCCAGCGCTGCTGCCGAGGTCCTTACTTTACGGCACGCGCCGCCTGCGCCGGTCCGGCGGCCTCTCTGATAGGCTGCAGGCAGCACGCCTCCCCCGCTCCCCGTCTCCCTCTGCAGGCCGCAGTGCTGAGCCTGACAGACTCAGTCACAGATCATTCCGGCCCGGCCGGCCAGGACAGTAAGTCAACAGAGAGGCCCGGGGGGCAATTGCCCCCCTGCCCCCCGGCCCAGTCCGCCCCTGCCTCAGTTTCCAGCTCTGTTCACAGCCAACCACAGCAGTGTGTCCACCACACCACACACTCCACACCACCCCCTCACTCACTTCCTTTTCCTCTTATCAGGAGAGTGAGTTAACCCTGTGGGTACCGGATCCCAGGTAGTGCTTTCTTAAAGGCACCACAACACAAATAATGGTAATACATATCTGTCACTGAGGACCCAACCTTGGCGTCCTCTACACCACATACAGACATTTTCTCCCAGTCCGAGCATTCTCATTTTATATACTAACCTTTTATGTGGTACAGTGTCAAATGCTTTGGAGAAGTCCAGATATACGACATCCATTGATTCACCAGTCTAGAACTTAACTCCTCATAGAAACTGATGAAATTAGTTTGATATGACCGATCCCTCATGAAGCCATGCTGATATGTTGTTATTTGCTCGTTTTCATTGAGATCCTCCAAGATAGCATCTCTTAGAAAACCTTCAAACAGTTTACCCACAACAGATGCTAAACTTACCAGCCTATAGTTTTGGGGGTCTGTTTTTGCACCCTTTTGAATATTGGTACCACACTTGCTATGCGCCAATCCTGTGGAACACACTCTGTCAGTATAGTCTTTAAATATCAGAAATAAGAGTCTGGCTATGACATTACTTAATTCTCTTAGGCTACGGGGTTGTATGCCATCTGGTCCTGGCAATTTGTCAATCCTTTTAAGTCGCTGTTGTACTTCTTCCTGGGTCAGACAGGGCACTTTTACATTCTACATTTCATCTGACAGTTTATTTTCCTCAGTGAATACAGTGGAGAATTTTTTTTTTAATAGCTTTGCTTTCTCCTTGTAGCCCTCTGCAACTTCTTCCTCATTGCTCTGTAGAGGGCCGACACCTTCAGATTTATACTTTTTACCATTTATATAATTGAAGAACATTTTAGTGTTAGTTTTGCTCTCTTTGACAATTAATCTCTCGGTCTCTAGTTTGGCGTCTTTTATTTGTTTTTTACATATTCTATTTTTTTCCTTATAGTTTTTCAGTGCTTCCTCACTACCCTCCTGTTTTAGTGATTTAAATGATTTATTTTTGTCATGTATTGCTTTCTTTACAGTTCTATCTATCCACATTGGTTTCTTCGTGTTCCTTAACCCTTTATTCCTATAAAAGGTATGTACCTCTCACAATTAGATTTTAAAAATATCCCATTTTGTGGCTGTATTTTTATTTTTGAAGACTTTGTCCCAGTTAGTTACGCCTATGGCCTCTCTTAGTTGGCTAAATTTTGCTTTTTTGAAGTATGGTATTTTTGTTCCTCCCTGTGGAAACGCTCGTTTAAAGGATAATTGGAAGGTTATTACTTTATGGTCACTATTTCCCAGGTGTCCCCCAACCTGCACATCTATTGTTCTGTCAGGTCTATTGGTTAATATTAAGTCCAGTATGGCCGTCCCTCTAGTCAGGTTCTGAACCAGTTGGGAAATGTAATTGTCTTTGGTTATTGCCAATAACCTGTTTCCTTTAAGAGATGTACAGCTTTCAGTTTCCCAGTCTATATCTGGGTAGTTGAAGTCCCCCATAATAACCACCTCATTATGATTTGCCGCCTCGACTATCTTGTTTAGTAGTAGATTTTCTGTGGACTCTGGTATATTAGGTGGTTTATAATAAACTCTGATTAGTAATTTATTATTATTTTTGCCTCCATGTATTTCTACCCACAGTGACTCCACATGTTCATGTCCCTCACTTACAGTATATCTTCTCGGACTGTGGGCTTTAGACAGGACTTTACATGAAGGCAGACCCCTCCCCCTCTCCGGTTTTGACAATCCTTTCTAAACAGACTGTAACCTTGTACATTACCTGCCCAGTCATAGTTATCATCCAGCCATGTCTCAGTTATTCCCACTATGTCATAGTCCTCCTCACACATCACTAATTCCAGTTCCCCAGTTTTATTAGTCAGGCTGCTGGCATTAGTATACATACAATTAAGAGGTTTATGTATGTTTTTTACCCTACACTAGTGATGAGCGAGCATGCTAGGCTGAATACTTGTTCGGCTTCAGCATCGATATGCTCAGCACATGGCGGCACTCGGTCGAGTACCACATGTGCTCGAGCGGCATGCTCGAGTCTACTCCCCGCACGTTTCGCGGCTGCTAAGCAGCCAATAAACGTGCAGGTAAGTACTGCCATCACTGTAATGCCAGTAGCCATGTTGGCTGCTGGCATTACAGTGATTGGCTGGCCGAAACGCGTCATTGGGTGCTATATAGCACTCGATGACGTAGGTTCGGCTCATTGCAAGTCAGGGAGAGCTGCACTCAGGAAGGGACAGATAGTGTATGTAGTTTGTGATCGTATTTTATTCAAGTGAATAACGTTTCAAAGACCCAAAAGTCCTTTTAAGGACTATTGTGTGTTGTTGGCAGCAATGTATTTTGGCAAAGTAGTACTTCAATTTTTTTTTACATACTTTGCAAAATAGCGATTCTTTTTCTATATAGAGGTTGTCTGCAGTGACTTGTGACATCTGTGCAATACCTTCTGTGTGTCAGGAGCAGAGATGGGAAGAATAATAGTGAAAACAATAATTTTTTTCCCCCTAATCTATCCATATTTTTGCTGTAAACGGTGTCATCTGTGAGTTGTCAGATCTGCGCTGCAATACCTTGTGTGGTTGTCAGGGCCACATATAAGGAAAAAATTTGAATACAGAAAATACAATTTTTCCCCCTAATCTATCCACATTTTTACTGTCAACTGTGCAATCAGTGATCTGCGCTTCAATACAATTTTGTGGTTGTCAGGGCCAGATATAGTGAAAAATATAAATATAAACTACATCAGAAAACAGTGTCTGTACCGCAGATTCCAATAATATGGGCCTAAAATAGTGTTCATATTCTGTGTGTTTCTGTGACATATACTTAGTGATGGACGAACATCTGCCGGGACGGTTCGCGAACGCGATCAAATGTTCGCAAACCGCAAGTTTGCGGTGGGTCCCATTCGTTTTAATGGCAGGCGAACCTGAAAAACCTTCAGCTCATATTTGCAGCCAAGAAATAATTACTAGAAGTGCACAAATAGTCCCACAACATGAACAGTGACATACCAGATTTATTATTCGATTTAGCGACCTCCATAAAAAAAAAATCAATGCAAAATATCGGCAATATAATTTTTGCGTAAGCGCATGCGCAAATGCACTTTACAGTGCCCAAAAGCACTATAAAGAAAGTACAGGGTGGGCCATTTATATGGATACACCTTAATAAAATGGGAATGATTGGTGATATTAACTTCCTGTTTGTGGCACATTAGTATATGTGAGGGGGGAAACTTTTCAAGATGGGTGGTGACCATGGCGGCCATTTTGAAGTCGGTCATTTTGAATCCAACTTTTGTTTTTTCAATAGGAAAAGGGTCATGTGACACATCAAACTTATTGGGAATTTCACACGAAAAACAATGGTGTGCTTGGTTTTAATGTAACTTTATTCTTTCATGAGTTATTTACAAGTTTCTCTTTGTTTACAGCCATTGACATGTCGCCGAGGTTAACACGTGAGGAGCGGATAGAAATTGTGTTGATGTCTGGTGAATGCAGTAACCGGGTCATTGTAGCAGATTTCAATGCAAGACACCCTACGAGACCACCCATCTCCCATGCTACAGTTAGCAAACTGCTTACTAAGTTTCATGAAACTGGTTCAGTGTTGGATTTGCCAAAATGTGGACGCATGATATCTGTCTCTAATGAAGAAACATCAGTGGCTGTCCTAGCTTCATTCAGCAAGAGCCCACAGCGTAGCACTCACCGCATGTCACTGGAGAGTGGCATTAGTCGAACATCCCTTCGGCGGATATTAGCTACTCACAAATGGCACCCTTACAAACTCCAGCTACTGCAGCATCTCAACGAGGATGACCCAGATCGGCGCACTGAATTTACAGAATGGGCAAAACAAAAATTGGAACAGGACCCTCAGTTTACGCAGAAGATTTTGTTCAGTGATGAGGCAAACTTTTATGTGAATGGTGAAGTTAACAAACAAAACCACCGATATTGGTCTGACACTAACCCACATTGGATAGATCCCTCCTAGACTGTTGGAACAAAAAAATTGATGGTATGGTGTGGTATATAGGGTACAAAGATAGTGGGGCTATTCTTCATCAATGGAAACCTCAAGGCTACTGGATATGCGAAATTGCTACATGATGATGTGTTTCCCTCTTTATGCACTGAAGCTGGCACGTTCCCTGAGTTTTTCCAGCAAGATGGTGCACCACCACATTATGGGTGTCAGGTCCGAGCATTCCTGGATGAACAGTTTCCTGGAAAGTGGATTGGTCGTCGTGGGCCAGTTGAATGGCCCCCAAGGTCTCCCGATCTGACCCCTTAGACTTTTATCTTTGTGGTCATCTGAAGGCAATTGTCTATGCTGTGAAGATACGAGATGTGCAGCACCTGAAACTACGGATACTGGAAGCCTGTGCTAGCATTTCTCCTGCGGTGTTGCTATCAGTGTGTGAAGAGTGGGAGAAGAGGGTTGCATTGACAATCCAACACAATGGGCAGCACATTGAACACATTTTATAAGTGGTCAGAAAGTTGTAAATAACTCATGAAAGAATAAAGTTACGTTAAAACCAAGCACACCATTGTTTTTCTTGTGAAATTCCCAATAAGTTTGATGTGTCACATGACCCTCTTCCTATTGAAAAAACAAAAGTTGGATTCAAAATGGCCGACTTCAAAATGGCCGCCATGGTCATCCCCCATCTTGAAAAGTTTCCCCCCTCACATATACTAATGTGCCACAAACAGGAAGTTAATATCACCAACCATTCCCATTTTATTAAGGTGTATCCATATAAATGGCCCACCCTGTATATATATATATATATATATATATATATATTGATTCCAGCTTCAGCATATAAAAAGTTTTCTTTATTCGGCTTGTAATAAAATCCAACAAAGATGTCCCCCATGAATCCCCCATGAATCCGCTATTGTTGCTCTGAAATGGTTTCTGGAATGTTATAGCAATTATACTTTAGAACTGCAGGAATTTTTATGTTTGGTTCTGGATTTTTTGATGAGACATAATTATTTTATGTTCAACAGAAAATACTATCTACAGCAATCAGGAATCCCTATGGGAGCTAAATACTCACCGTCAATAGCAAATATATATATGGCGTGGTGGGAAAATAACTTCCTCTTTTCTGACAACAATCCCTATAGAGAAGATTTCAAATGGTTTGGTCGTTATATCGACGATATGCTGTGGGTGTGGCAGGGGGACGCAGAGAGGATAGCTGACTGTATAGAATATCTCAACAATTGCACTGCATCAATAAAATTCACTTTTTCCAGCGATCCAGAGAGAATTGTTTTTCTGGATTTATGCCTGGAAGGTGTCAAAGATACCAGCAGGGTGGTCACATACACCCATAGAAAATCTACAGCTGGTAATACCATTCTCTCTGCCTCCTCCTGCCATCCACCACACGTCATAAAAAACATCCCTAAGGGAGAAATGATTAGGGCAAAGAGAAATTGCTCCACCCCAGAGCTCTTTGAAAAAGAAGCAAAAAACATTGCAGCCAGACTTAAAGTGAGGGGCTACACCCAAACTAATATTGAGAGAGGAATTAATTTTGCCAGATCTAAAGATAGAGAAACCCTTATTTTTCCAAAAAATCATAAAAATAAGAACATAGATAATGAGAATAAAAATTCTGAGCGGGACATTAATGATAAGGGACATGAAAATAAAAATAAAAATAAAAACAAGAATAGTAATAAAAATATCATGACTAAGGACACCACTATTAAAAAAGAAGAACCCATCACCTTTATCACTAACTATAGTAGAGACTATTTTAAGGTTTGCAAAATTATACGTAAACATCTCCATATTTTGAACTATAATGAAGAATGGAAAAATGTAGTTTCAACAGGGATTAGATGTGTAGCAAAAAAAGCCCCCACAGTAGGGCAAAAAATCAGCCCCAGTCTATATAGGGAAAATTTCCCCAAAACGACTAGCTGGCCCAAAACAAACGGTAATTACAAATGCGGCAGCAATAAATGTATATGCTGTCGACATATGCTTATTTCAAAAGAGGTCACATCTGTGGCCAATAATAAACAACACGTGCTTAAGCAATATATAAATTGTAAAACAGATCATGTAGTTTATGTTATAACATGCAAAATATGTAACCTTCAATACGTGGGCTGCACCACTAATGAACTTAAGGTGCGTATAAGAAAACACCTGAGTGATGTCCCCCATTTTATGTCCCGTAATGTCTCAGCGGCTACCAGACATTTTGCCACTGTTCACAAAGGTGATGTTTCTGCGTTTTCTGTACAGGGAGTGGAAGTGGTTTCCACACCTATCAGGGGGGGCGATCGCAAACAGAAGCTTCTAAGTAGGGAAACATATTGGATGTTCATTCTAGATACTTGCATACCAAAAGGTCTGAACAAGAAACATGATTTAACTCTGCAATATATGTAGTGCATCAATATGTTTATATGTTTATATGTGGTCTCTGAGCGGTTAATACTGTGAAGCACTGCGTCCCCACCCACATGCTCCAGGGAGGATCCACTAATCCAGGAGCACCTGGGTCTGGGACACAGTCTCCAATTAACTAAGAAGGAGGAGTTACCCATTTGTGTGGTATATAAAGTTTGTGTTTCTAGTACACCTTTGTATTGTCTTGAAGAAGGGCTCAATACCACAGCCCGAAACGCGTCACAATCTTGTGTCTCTCCATGTGACATCTTTGTTGGATTTTATTACAAGCCGAATAAAGAAAACTTTTTATATGCTGAAGCTGGAATCAACCTTTCTCTTTGTTCTTGGACTTATCAAGTGTGGCTAGGTTCAAGCCACTTTCCTTTTCCGTGCTTCAGGCAGGTGACCAGAGGTGAGAGCTGCTAAAATCCTTTCCTTTATCATATATGCTATGCGAACCAGCGTGCACTCCCCCTCACCTGAATACGCAAAATAAGTTTTTTATTTTTGCTTGGGATCCACAAAACCTGCTATACATTGCTTTGGATTATGTCTGCGGCATTACGCTCAATGGAGCAATGTGAAGACCGCATGAAAAAGATGGACAATATTTTCAATATAGCAGTCACATCCAAACAGGGTGAAATTGATTTAAAAATAAAAATGACGTCACTGGAGAAACTTTTGGCAAAGGAGTTGAAGACGTGGTGGGACTGCACATCCCTAAAGAAATACCTAGATAAGAATATGGTGCCTAGGGGATTGCGGCTAAGAAAGCAACCAACCACGACTTACTCTGATTCTTTTACCACACAATGGTATAACACTCTATCAGAATGTTCCATCAAATTAATGGAGTTAATTATTTCACATGAAGAAACTGCTCTAAAAGAAACCCATGATGAGATCAAAATATTACAAGAGGAATTAAAACACCATGAATTGGATGAGAGCTTCCAGGATTTGGATGCCAAACTAAATGAAAGCCTTAATAAACTGGAGGACATGCTTATTGAGTTCAAGCAGAACAAATTTAATCGAGATCTCCTGGATTACAGTACTAATTCAGTATATACATGGTCTAATACCAAATCAGGAACTCCTCGATCCATTCTCAAGAAAATGAATCGATTTAAATCCAGAGCAAAACGCAATACAGGTGTGTCATTCAGTTCCACGGACATGGACTCTTTGGATTCTAATTCAGATAATGCGGAAAGTTCCAGTACCCATGTGGAGGGATCTGCAACAGGAGGTTCCAGTCACCGTAATCAAGCAAAAAACGCAGGGCGGGGAGAAAACACCGAAAAAGGCAGGCGATATCCGAGCCGCAAGAAACAGCCAATGACATACAGGTGATTAACCTTTCCTCAAAGCCCGTCTCCCCTTTCCAGGAGAGGGTTCTGAGAAAGGGTTTCTCTTTCTCCCCATCCCGCAGTTTTGATCTATATCACACAATAATAGATGTCAACAAACTTGCTAGAAAAATGACACTAAAGAAACATTTCTCAGTTATTAATGATGACATTAATGTTACAACAGAAGATGCATCTAATGTTAATGATACACCATGTGATGTCACAATTGAGAATATGTGTCCATGTTTTACCTTTGCAGATCTGGTGCAGATTGCCTCGCTCCAGGAAATGTGTGTGGGTCCGGAGGGGGACTGTATGTGTAATAGATCCACCACATATAAAATCTCTAATAAGAGTTTTTACCCCATACAGTCCCGATCCGAGGTCCTTGACAGATTTCAGGATTTGATCCAGAGGGATTTATGTGCTTTAAAAGTCATCTCAGATGACAAAGCAATGAAAAATAATCTGACAAAAAATGAACATAGAGCCTTTCTGGAATTGCAAAATATGCATGATGTTGTGATACGGAAAGCTGACAAGGGAGGAGCGGTTGTGATCCTTGATAGTGAGCTTTATAAGAATCAGATACTGGATATGCTGAAAGACTCCAATACCTATCTCTCATTGGATTATAATCCTCTCCTCCCTTGTCAGAAAACCCTGAAAACTATTTTGGATAAGGGTCATTCCTTGGGCATTCTGTCCAAGAGAGAAGTTGAGTTTATGTATGTAGAACATGCTATTACACCTATATTTCATGCGCTCCCCAAAATCCATAAACCAGGTTTTCCTCCCCCACTACGTCCAATTGTGGCAGGCATAGGCTCATACTCCGAAAATTTATCGGAGTGGGCCGACTCCCTGCTACAATCTCTTGTGCCATTAATACCAGGATATTTGAGAGATACCAGCACTGTTTTGGTTAATTTTCTCTCTTTTGAATGGCATGAAAACTATACATGGGTGACAGCAGACATCTCCTCATTATATACTAACATCCCCCATGAATCCGCTATTGTTGCTCTGAAATGGTTTCTGGAATGTTATAGCAATTATACTTTAGAACTGCAGGAATTTTTATGTTTGGTTCTGGATTTTTTGATGAGACATAATTATTTTATGTTCAACAGAAAATACTATCTACAGCAATCAGGAATCCCTATGGGAGCTAAATACTCACCGTCAATAGCAAATATATATATGGCGTGGTGGGAAAATAACTTCCTCTTTTCTGACAACAATCCCTATAGAGAAGATTTCAAATGGTTTGGTCGTTATATCGACGATATGCTGTGGGTGTGGCAGGGGGACGCAGAGAGGATAGCTGACTGTATAGAATATCTCAACAATTGCACTGCATCAATAAAATTCACTTTTTCCAGCGATCCAGAGAGAATTGTTTTTCTGGATTTATGCCTGGAAGGTGTCAAAGATACCAGCAGGGTGGTCACATACACCCATAGAAAATCTACAGCTGGTAATACCATTCTCTCTGCCTCCTCCTGCCATCCACCACACGTCATAAAAAACATCCCTAAGGGAGAAATGATTAGGGCAAAGAGAAATTGCTCCACCCCAGAGCTCTTTGAAAAAGAAGCAAAAAACATTGCAGCCAGACTTAAAGTGAGGGGCTACACCCAAACTAATATTGAGAGAGGAATTAATTTTGCCAGATCTAAAGATAGAGAAACCCTTATTTTTCCAAAAAATCATAAAAATAAGAACATAGATAATGAGAATAAAAATTCTGAGCGGGACATTAATGATAAGGGACATGAAAATAAAAATAAAAATAAAAACAAGAATAGTAATAAAAATATCATGACTAAGGACACCACTATTAAAAAAGAAGAACCCATCACCTTTATCACTAACTATAGTAGAGACTATTTTAAGGTTTGCAAAATTATACGTAAACATCTCCATATTTTGAACTATAATGAAGAATGGAAAAATGTAGTTTCAACAGGGATTAGATGTGTAGCAAAAAAAGCCCCCACAGTAGGGCAAAAAATCAGCCCCAGTCTATATAGGGAAAATTTCCCCAAAACGACTAGCTGGCCCAAAACAAACGGTAATTACAAATGCGGCAGCAATAAATGTATATGCTGTCGACATATGCTTATTTCAAAAGAGGTCACATCTGTGGCCAATAATAAACAACACGTGCTTAAGCAATATATAAATTGTAAAACAGATCATGTAGTTTATGTTATAACATGCAAAATATGTAACCTTCAATACGTGGGCTGCACCACTAATGAACTTAAGGTGCGTATAAGAAAACACCTGAGTGATGTCCCCCATTTTATGTCCCGTAATGTCTCAGCGGCTACCAGACATTTTGCCACTGTTCACAAAGGTGATGTTTCTGCGTTTTCTGTACAGGGAGTGGAAGTGGTTTCCACACCTATCAGGGGGGGCGATCGCAAACAGAAGCTTCTAAGTAGGGAAACATATTGGATGTTCATTCTAGATACTTGCATACCAAAAGGTCTGAACAAGAAACATGATTTAACTCTGCAATATATGTAGTGCATCAATATGTTTATATGTTTATATGTGGTCTCTGAGCGGTTAATACTGTGAAGCACTGCGTCCCCACCCACATGCTCCAGGGAGGATCCACTAATCCAGGAGCACCTGGGTCTGGGACACAGTCTCCAATTAACTAAGAAGGAGGAGTTACCCATTTGTGTGGTATATAAAGTTTGTGTTTCTAGTACACCTTTGTATTGTCTTGAAGAAGGGCTCAATACCACAGCCCGAAACGCGTCACAATCTTGTGTCTCTCCATGTGACATCTTTGTTGGATTTTATTACAAGCCGAATAAAGAAAACTTTTTATATGCTGAAGCTGGAATCAACCTTTCTCTTTGTTCTTGGACTTATCAAGTGTGGCTAGGTTCAAGCCACTTTCCTTTTCCGTGCTTCAGGCAGGTGACCAGAGGTGAGAGCTGCTAAAATCCTTTCCTTTATCATATATATATATATACACACACACATATATATAAATAGATATACATGTAAAACTGGGGGACCATATATACATATATATTCATAGATGCTTGGGGCACATCCATAAATAAATATATATATATATATATATATATAATTTCAGAAAAATGAGCGGCACTCCAAAGGATAAAAGCAGTGAACCCTTTATTCACCCCAGTGGTGCAACGTTTCGGCTCTGGTCACGAGCCTTCCTCAAGCTTGAGGAAGGCTCGTGACCAGAGCCGAAACGTTGCACCACTAGGGTGAATAAAGGGTTCACTGCTTTTATCCTTTGGAGTGACGCTCATTTTTCTGAAATTATTTATCAGGGAAACCAGTTCATTCCCTTTGGGACGTGCACCCGCATTTTCCTTCTGGAGCCAGTGCCGCCATTTTTCTTTCTATATATATATATATATATATATATATATATATACACAGTTACAAGAAAAAGTATGTGAACCCTTTGAAATGATATGGATTTCTGCACAAATTGGTCATAAAATGTGATCTGATCTTCATCTAAGTCACAACAATAGACAATCACAGTCTGCTTAATCTAATAACACACAAATAATTAAATGTTACCATGTTTTTTATTGAACACACCATGTAAACATTCACAGTGCAGGTGGAAAATGTATGTGAACCCTTGGATTTAATAATTGGTTGAACCTCCTTTGGCAGCAATAACCTGTAGTTGCAGATCAGACGTGCACAATGTTCAGGAGTAATTCTTGACCATTCCTCTTTACAAAACTGTTTCAGTTCAGCAATATTCTTGGGATGTCTGGTGTGAATCGCTTTCTTGAGGTCATGCCACAGCATCTCAATTGGGTTGAGGTCAGGACTTTGACTGGGACACTCCAGAAGGCGTATTTTCTTCTGTTTAAGCCATTCTGGTGTTGTTTTACTTCTATGCTTTGGGTCATTGTCCTGTTGCAACACCCATCTTCTGTTGAGCTTCAGCTGATGGACAGATGGCCTTAAGTTCTCCTGCAAAATGTCTTGATAAACTTGGTAATTAATTTTTCCTTCGATTATAGCAATCCGTCCAGGCCCTGACGTAGCAAAGCAGCCCCAAACCATGATGCCCCCACCACCATACTTCACAGTTGGGATAAGGTTTTGATCTTGGTGTGCTGTGCCTCTTTTTCTCCACACAGTGTTGTGTGTTTCTTCCAAACAACTCAACTTTGGTTTCATCTGTCCACAGAATATTTTGCCAATACTGCTGTGGAACATCCAGGTGCTCTTGTGCAAACTGTAAACGTGCAGCAATATTTTTTTTGGACAGCAGTGGCTTCCTCTGTGGTATCCTCCCATTAAATCCATTCTTGTTTAGTGTTTTACGTGTCGTAGATTCGCTAGCAGGGATGTTAGCATATGTCAGAGACCTTTGTAAGTCTTTAGCTGACACTCTAAGATTCTTCTTTACCTCATTGAGCAGTCTGTGCTGTGCTCTTGCAGTCATCTTTACAGGACGGCCACTCCTAGGGAGAGTAGCAGCAGTGCTGAACTTTCTCTATTTATAGACAATTTGTCTCACCGTGGACTGATGAACAGCAAGGCTTTTGGAGATACTTTTATAACCCTTACCAGCTTTATGAAAGTCAACAATTCTTAATCGTAGGTCTTCTGAGAGCTCTTTTGTGCGAGGCATCATTCACATCAGGCAATGCTTCTTGTGAAAAGCAAACCCAGTACTGGTGTGTGTTTTTTATAGGGCAGGGCAGCTGTAACCAACACCTCCAATCTCATCTCATTGATTGGACTCCAGTTGGCTGACACCTCACTCCAATTACCTCTTGAAGATGTCATTAGTCTAGGGGTTCACATACTTTTTCCACCTGCACTGTGAATGTTTACATGGTGTGTTCAATAAAAACATGGTAACATTTAATTATTTGTGTGTTATTAGTTTAAGCAGACTGATTGTCTATTGTTGTGACTTAGATGAAGATCAGATCACATTTTATGACCAATTTGTGCAGAAATCCCTATTTCCAAAAGGGTTCACATACTTTTTATTGCAACTGTATATACATATAAAACTGGGGGTCTGAATGGGCAGCAATAAGCCCATTTATACATATATATTATATACATAGAGATGTATGCTGACAGCATACATACATCCCTATGTATACACCTACACCCCCTGGACCGGCCCATGCAAAAGGGCCAATATATATGCATATATGTAAGGCCATATATACATATATATTTAAATCTAACGCTTCCCTCAACACACCCTGTTCTCCTTTTATAGCGTAGATAATGCCTCCCTATCCTTTCCCTACACCGTGCCTAAACTTTCCCTGAACTTGTAAATCGTTTTTTTTTAGCACAATGAAGTCTTTCCTAGCACCGTCCCTAGCGCCTGCTGACGTCTCTCCCTGTCACTAAGCACACTGGAAAATAGCACAATCCAAAATGGCTGAGGCTATTTATAGGGCTGTGACATCACAGGGGCTGGCTGGCTACTGATTGGATGCATGCATGGCATTGTGGGTGATCCCTCGTTCCCAGAGTTCTTTGCTCCATGTCATAACACATGCAGCAGACATTTTAGGAAAAAATGTAATTCGTTACCACGAAGCGTGAGGAATTTCGGATTCGGTGTAAATCAACTTTTTCCTGAAATTCGGATTGAATTCAACTTCATCAACTTCGATTCGCTCATCTCTAATTATGTTCCCCAAATGTCTTCTCTGACCTTTCTGTAGATATTCTGAGAAAAAATAGAGGATAAAAATAATTATTTAACTTGATAAAAAGTTTGCTCCCAAGCCGCACCATAAAAGTATTGGCAACCATCTCCCAGGGAATAGCAGCAATATTGATATAAAAAAAGAGAAAAAATGCACACAGAAGCAGAGCCTCATGTGAAGTACCATCAGGTAGAATATATGTATGAGCATAGATAAGTATTGCTCTCACCTTCTTCTGTTGTGATAGTTATAACAACTACTGTATGCAGGCGTAGTATATCTATGCTGTGTAAAGGCTGATGCTCTTTGATGCTGTCCCAGTCCTTAAGCCGGTCTTGACACTGTGCAGATCTCCAGAGGAATCAAAGTAGATAAGTATTGACAAGAGCAGGACTTATTTCTCTGCGGCGCTGTCAATGGAGCAATTAGTCATGGGCTGAGATATTGTGAATTGTATCCTTTATCAAAACCCCCTTCATCGGATAAAATAAAGGATACAATTCACAATAGTCCATCACTGATTGCTCCAACGAGATCTAAGTCCTGCTCTTCTTAAAGAAGCACTCCCACAAAATGTTTTATTATCTGACCCGTGTAGGTAATCTTCTTACCAGTGACTGTATTTGTGAGATATAACCTCCCTTCAGATCCTCAGCTGTCATGTGACCAACACTCTGATATCCAACTGACACAGTACAGGAAGTCAGTTACTTCTCTATTCATTCCTATGAGACTGACATTGATTCTCCCATTGGAATACACAGAGAAACTGGATTCCTGTCCACACATAAGACACTGTTATATTTGGAGAGTCAGAGTGTTTGTCACATGACACTGCTGAGGAGCAGAAGGGAGGTTATAACTTATAATTACAGTCACTGGTAAGACTATTACCTTCAAAATAGCTTACATCATGAACATTTCTAACAGGTCAGAGAACAGAAAAGTTTTTGGGATTGCTTTTTTTTTTACTTACAATAACTACTAGCATTATTATTATACCACTTCAACCTAATTAATTATAATGCAAGATGTTCACCATGGCTTGTAAGATAATCGAGAGTTCTGTGAATAGTTTTCTTGAAATCCAGCCTTGTACATTGATATTTTTTTAAAATATGGAAGCAGATAAACCTTAGAACAACACCGCATATTGACTACTTGATGAGTTCTACTTGGTAAAAGGTGATGCTAACATAGCAGTAAAATAAATTACTTAGATGAAATGACCATGACAATAAAAACCATCAGCTGAGCACTGTCTCTAAAGACCAGGTCATGTCTCTTCCTCCTGACCTTCTCTTGTTCTATAGCTATAAAATACTTGTAATTGAATAAAGCCAGACGGGAACTCATAAAACAAGAGTTCAGAAATAAATGTATGTTTCGTCACCCCAAGGTCCCTCTGCTAAAGCCTTCCCAAATCCAATATTTTTATTGTACCCATGGAGCCTGATTCAGCACTTGGAATATAAAACACTGGTAATAAAATTTCACAAAACTTCTAATTTATAACATTCAGAAAGTACATGATGACAATGTTAAACAAATGTTTTAAGTAACCTACAGACATTTCCCAGATATACCAAGAAAATTATTTTCTTTATATTTTTGGTACAAGCAAAAACTATACATATTATATTTATGTCACTTGGCAATTTCTAATATAAAAAAGACAACAAATAAGATAGCAAAGATAAAAAACAAAAAATACATACCATACATACCGGAACATATAAAGCATGCTGGGCTATTTTTCGTAACTTCTATAGGAGAGATCAGCACTCATACATGGCCACCACCCTATTCATTCTTCACCTGCATACTCAACAGATCATTTCCGTGCTGCTCTTTTCATGTAAGTCGAGGTTCTCATGCACAAGCTTCCACTCCAAATCACCTTGAGAATCCTGAATACACTCTCCAGACTTTAAAAGTATCTGCCCCTGATGAAGCAGATGTGAAACTCTTGGTCCAGCAACTTGATTCGAAAGTAGTTCATGTATTGATGTGTACTATTAAAGTCTGTATTTTGTAAGTGCAATAAATTGTACAGTTTTTATTCTGAGTGCCAATGCTTTACTATGTGGATTAGAGATGAGCGAATCAAATCAGACGAAGTGGAATTCGATACGGATTTCAGGAAAATTAGATTCACAATGAATGCAAATTTCCTTGCGCTTCGTGGTAACGAATCGCAACTTTTCCTAAAATGGCGGCTACAATGTAACATAGTAACATAGTACAGTATATAAGGCCGGAAAAAAACATTTGTCCATCCAGTTCAGCCTGTTATCCTGCAAGTTGATCCAGAGGAAGGCGAAAAAAAACTGTGAAGTACAAGCCAATTTTCCCCACTTAAGGGGGAAAAAATTCCTTCCCGACTCCAATCAGGCAATCAGAATAACTCCCTGGATCAACAGCCCCTCTCTAGTAGCCATAGCCTGTAATATTATTACACTCCAAAAATTCATCCAAGCCCCTCTTTTATTGTACTCACCATCACCACCTCCTCAGGCAGAGAGTTCCATAGTCTCACTGCTCTTACAGTAAAGAATCCTTTTCTATGTTTGTGTACAAACCTTCTTTCCTCCAGACGCAGAGGATGTCCCCTCGTTACAGTCACAGTCCTGGGGATAAATAGATGATGGGAGAGATCTCTGTACTGTCCCCTGATATATTTATACATAGTAATTAGATCTCCCCTCAGTCGTCTTTTTTCTAAAGTGAATAACCCTAATGTTGATAATCTTTCAGGGTACTGTGGTCCCCCCATTCCAGTTATTACTTTAGTAGCCCTCCTCTGAACTCTCTCCAGCTCTGCTATGTCTGCCCTGTTTACAGGAGCCCAGAACTGTACACAGTAATCCATGTGTGGTCTGACTAGTGATTTGTAAAGTGGATAGGACTATGTTCTCATCACAAGCATCTATGCCGGACTGGAGTTTAAGTGCCGGGTTTTGGCAGCACCTGGCTATCCTTTAAATAGGCAGCTGGGCTCAGAATCAATTTCTATTTCTTGGGATCTGAGGCATGGTGCCGTACTAGAGGGCTGAGAGCCGCATGCGGGGAAACAGGCCCCCTAAAGCCTGTTGTAGATGCTGAAAGAACCTGCTAATAAGGTGACTGTTTTTGTGCTTTGGACTTTCCTTTGTGTGAACGAACACTAAGACTGTCAATGTTGCTTTGTTTTTTTTTCATGTGTGAATAAACACTGAAGTTTTGTTTTACAAACCGTTTCTTTTGCCTCTGTTCTGCATCCGCTTACCCTGCCTACCAGAGCGATTGCCCACACCTTACATTTGTCAGTGTTAAACCTCATCTGCCACTTCTCTGTCCAAGCCTCTAATCTATCCAGATCCATCTGTAGCTGTATATTGTCCTCTTCAGTGTTAATTACTTTACACAGTTTAGTGTCATCTGCAAAAATTTATATTTTACTGTGCAAGCCTTCTACAAGATCATTAATAAATATATTGAAGATAATAGGGCCCAATACTGACCCTGAGGTACTCCGCTAGTGACAGTGACCCAATCTGAGTGTGTACCATTAATAACCACCCTGTTTTCTATTATTTAGCCAGTTACTTACCCAGATACAAATGTTTTCTCCCAGTCCGAGCATTCTCATTTTATATACTAACCTTTTATGTGGTACAGTGTCAAATGCTTTGGAGAAGTCCAGATACATGACATCCATTGATTCACCACTGTCAAGTCTAGAACTTAACTCCTCATAGAAACTGATTAAATTAGTTTGACATGACCGATCCCTCATGAAGCCATGCTGATATGATGTTATTTGCTTATTTCATTGAGATCCTCCAAGATAGCATCTCTTAGAAAACCTTCAAACAGTTTACCCACAACAGATGTTAAACTTACCGGCCTATAATTTCCGGGGTCTGTTTTTGCACACTTTTTGAATATTGGCACCAAATTTGCTATGCGTCAATCCTGTGGAACACTCCCTGTCAGTATAAAGTCTGTAAATATCAGAAATAAGGGTCTGGCTATGTCATTACTTAATTCTCTTAGGATACGGGGGTGTATGCCATCTGGTCCTGGCGATTTGTCCATTTTAATCTTTTTAAGTCGCTATTGTACTTCTTCCTGGGTCAGAAAGGGCACTTTTAGTGGGGAATTTACTTTTACATTCTGAATTTCATCTGACAGTTTATTTTCCTCAGTGAATACAGTGGAGAAATTTTTTTTTTAATAGCTTTGCTTTCTCCTCGTCGCTCTCTGCAACTACCCCCTCATTGCTCTGTAGAGAGCCGACACCTTCAGATTTATACTTTTTACCATTTATATAATTGAAGAACATTTTAGGGTTAGTTTTGCTCTTTTTGGCAATTACTCTCTCGGTCTCTAGTTTGGCGGCTTTTATTAGTTTTTTACATATTCAATTTTTTTCCTTATAATTTTTCAGTGTTTCCTCGCTACCCTCCTGTTTTAGTGATTTAAATGCTTTCTTTTTTGTCATTTATTGCTTTCTTTACAGTTCTATTTATCTACATTGGATTCTTCTTGTTCCTTAACCCTTTATGGTATGTACCTCTCACAATTAGATTTTAGGATGCTTTAAAAAATATCCCATTTTGTGGTGGTATCTTTATTTTTGAGGACTTTGTCCTAGTTAGTTAGTCTTATGGCCTCTCTTAGTTGGCTAAATTTAGCTTTTTTGAAGTTTGGTATTCTCCCTATAGAACTGCTTGTTTAAAGAATAATTGGAAGGTTATTACTATATGGTCACTATTTCCCAGGTGTCCCCCGACCTGCACATCTGTTGTTCAGTCAGGTCTATTGGTTAATACTAAGTCCAGTGTTGCCGTTCCTCTAGTCGGGTTATGAATCAGTTGGGAAAGGTAATTGTCTTTGGTTATAGCCAATAACCTGTTTCCTTTATGAGATGTACAGCTTTCAGTTTCCCAGTCTATATCTGGGTAGTTGAAGTCCCCCATAATAACCACCTCATTATGATTTTCTGCCTCGTCTATCTTGTTTAGTAGTAGATTTTCTGTGGACTCTGGTATATTAGGTGGTTTATAATAAACTCCTATTAGTAATTTATTATTATTTTTGCCTCCATGTATTTCTACCCATAGTGACTCCACATGTTCATGTCCCTCACTTTTATCTTCTCAGACTGTGGGCTTTAGACAGGACTTTACATAAAGGCAGACCCCTCTCTTGTTTTGACGATCCTTTCTAAACAGACAGTAACCTTGTACATTAACTGCCCAGTCATAGCTATCATCCAGCCATGTCTCAGTTATTCCCACTATGTCATAGTCCTCCTCACACATCACTAATTCCAGTTCTCCAGTTTTATTAGTCAGACTTCTGGCATTAGTATACATACAATTAAGAGGTTTCTGTATATCTTTTACCCTACACCTTTCCTTTTGAACTGTTCTAGTCCCTCCTTCCATTCCTCACCCAGTCCCACTACTTTGCTCCCGGTCTCTCTGCACTATCTTCCCATCCTATAATGTAATTACCCTCCCCCCCCAGTCCCTAGTTTAAACACTCCTCCAACCTTCTAGCCATCTTCTCCCCCAACACAGCTGCCTCTTCCCCATTCAGGTGCAGCCCATCCCTATGATAGAGCCTGTAGCCGATAGAGAAGTCAGCCCAGTTCTCCAGGAACCCAAACCCCTCCTTCCTACACCAGTTCTTGAGCAGTGGCGTAGGGATCACCATAGCAATGGCTATGGGGCCCTACGCCACTGGGGGTCCGTCCTGACAGCCTTCTGTTGATTTTTTTATATATTTTTTATTTACATACACACTACACACAGGCAGCCAGGCCCTAGACTAGTGCAGTGGGCGGGGCACGGGCGGTCCACGGCTCGGGCCTGGCTGGGGAGGAGTCAGGACTGGAGCAGGGCGCACGCAGGGCCGGGGCAACACAGTGGCTGGGGAGGCTCCAGCCAGGCCACTGAGTAACTCAGAAGATCCGATGGTATATTCTAACCCCCAGGCGTTCCCATGGTGAGAGGGACGCTTGCCTGGGGGTTAGAATATACAGGGCCACGCCGCTCACAGCAGTATATTTATAAACTAATCAGTAACTATTTTAACTTTAATCATTGCTCATTGCTGATCTCTTTACTTGGATTATTTGGATATCTTACTCTGTCTTAGCTCCGGTAACAGCAGGCAGTGCGGGCGGGCGGCGCTCACTCACTGATGTCACGCGCCTGCGCTGCCTAGTGGGAGGAGCAGGCGCGTGACGTCAGTGAATGAGCGCCGCCCCCCGCACTGCCTGCTGTTACCGGAGCTAAGACAGAGTAAGAGATCCAAATAATCCAAGTAAAGAGATCAGCAATGAGCAATGATTAAAGTTAAAGTAGTTACTGATTAGTTTATAAATGTACTCCTGTGAGCGTCGGGGAGGGGGATCTGCGGATGGCACTGTTTAGGGGGGGATCTGTGGATGGCACTGTTTAGGGGAAGGGGGATCTGTGGATGGCACTGTTTAGGGGGGGATCTGTGGATGGCACTGTTTAGGGGAAGGGGGATCTGTGGATGGCACTGTTTAGGGGGGAGATCTGTGGATGGCACTGTTTAGGGGGGAGATCTGTGGATGGCACTGTTTAGGGGGGAGATCTGTGGATGGCACTGTTTAGGGGAGGGGGATCTGTGGATGGCACGGGGGGGGCATACATTTTTTATTGGGCCCATGCATTTCTAGCTACGCCCCTGCCTGGGAGTGAAAGTAATTTAAGCCAATGACCCCACCCAGAGCACCTGAAGGGAGGCAGATCTAGCACGACTCAAAAACAAAACAAATGATTAGACACGTGCTGCTAATCTGACAGACCTCCGCACATCGTCTGAGCAGGGCATGACATGTCCTCTTTATTTTTTCAAAATGCAGTCTAAGTCCACGTGGTACGATCTGTTCATTTAAATATACAGTATTTCAAGAAATGTTGCATCTAGGTGGTGTTGGATTTCATCTAGAATAAGTTTCTACAGAATGTTAAACAAACTTAGTAAAGTCTTATCGTCTATACTTGCGTTTTCCTCAGTGTTTCCGTTTGGTTCTGGGTCATGTTGCGTTGGAATTTTTGTACACTGTAGGATCAGGCGTTCTGCTGTTTAAGTCGTTTTGGTATATATTCTATGGTGATTCGGTCTTCTGAGGTGTGTCTTGGGGTATCCTGTAATGTTGCTAATGTACTTTAACGCCTATGTGCTGCCGTCTTTTTTCTGGGAAGCCCAGATGGTCAATTCTTTGGGTATGGACGTGCCTAGAGCTCGAAAAGAGAGGCGCACAATAGGGTAGTACGTTCACAGATGTCTGTGAATGCACTAACCTATTGTGCGCCTCTCTTATTGAGCTCTAGGCACGTCTATACTCTAAAGAACAGGCGGGTATGTGACAGTACCCTCCCTTCTACGGGTAGCCTCCAGACACCCAGTACCGTCTTTATCCGGATGAGTCCTGTGAAAAGCTTCCACAAGACGATTAGCATTAATGTCGGCTGCTGGAACCCACCTCCTCTCCTCTGGTCCGTAACCCTTCCAGTGGACGAGATACTGGAGGGATCTACGGAGAATTTGGGAGTCCACTATCATGGCTATTTGAAATTCTAGATTACCATCCACCATGACAGGCGCGGGAGGCAAGGAGGACTGTTCAACAGGTTCGACATATCTCTTCAACGACGACTTATGGAACACAATATGAATCTTCAAAGCCTGAGGGAGTTCGAGATGAAAGGCAACCGGGTTAAAAATGGCAATGATTTTATATGGACCAATAAACCTTGGACCCAACTTCCAAGAGGGTACTTTCAACTTAATGTTTCTTGTGGACAGCCACACAGAATCACCCACTCTCAGGTCATACGTCTCTTGTCAGCCATACGTTCATACTTATTGCCCTTTTTTTAGATTATTTTGAATCTTCCGCCAAATAAATGACAAAGAAGAGGAAAATCGTTCCTCTTCCAGTACACCAGAAGATTCCGTACCAGAAAATGTGCCAAAATGCAGGTGGAACCCATATGCCCCAAAAAATTGTGACTTTTGTGTGGACTCCTGTCTACGGTTATTTATGGCAAATTCGGCTAAAGACAAAAATAAGAACCACTCTTCCTGTTTCTCCAAGACAAAACACCTCAAATAAGTCTCCAGATTCTGGTTAGTGTGTTCAGTCTGTCCGTTAGACTGAGGATGAAAGGCCAAAGAGAAGGACAATTGTACCCCCAGACAAGTACAGAACGCCTTCCAGAATTTGAACACAAACTGAGTCCCCCTATCAGACACCACATCAGAAGGAATACCATGTAATTTCACAATCTTATCAACAAGCACTTGTGCAAGAGTTTTGGCATTAGGTAAACCTGGCAATGCTATAAAGTGCGCCATCTTACTAAAGTGATCAAAAACCACCAAAATCACAGTTTTTCCTGAAGAATTAGGCAAATATGTGATAAAATCCCTGGACAAATGAGTCCAGGGTCTGGACGGGATGGGCAACGGAAGTAAAGATCCGGAATGCCGAGTATTTGTCACCTTAGAACTTGCACAAGTACTACAAGCTGACACATAGTCCTCAACACTCTTACGCAACCTGGGCCACCAGAATCTATGAGAGATTAGATCGACAGTGGATCTGCTCCCAGGGTGTCCTGTGAGAACTGTGCAGTGATGTTCCTCGAACACCTTGTGACGTAATTCAGAAGGAACAAACAACTTCCCCGGAGGACAAGAATCCGGTGCATCTCCCTGAGCCTCCAACACCTCTGCCTCAAGTTTGGGATATAGGTCGAATATGACTACCCCTTCAGACAATATCGGACCAGGATCTTCCGAATCACACTTTCCCCCAGGGAAGCTACACGATAAAACATCAGCCTTGACGTTCTTAACCGCAGGGCGATTGGTGAATAACAATGACCATCTGGCCTGCCTTGGGTTCAGTAATTTAGCAGACTCCAGATAACCCAGATTTTTGTGGTCAGTAAGTACAGTAATAGGATTAATAGCTCCTTCCAACCAATGACGCCATTCCTCAAAAGCCAACTTAATGGCCAGCAACTCTCTATTACCCACGTCATAATTCCTTTCTGCAGCTGTGAGTTTCTTAGAGAAGAAAGCACATGGGCGCATTTACTAGGTGAAGGGCCCTGCAACAAAACTGCTCCTACCCCCACCTCAGATGCGTCAACCTCCACAAACAAGGAGCTATCATACGCATAGCATGATGGGTGAGGCCGGACTAAATGGAGGAGAAGGAATGACCTCTTAAGCTACACCTGAGACAAGAGGTGTGGTCATCCCCATCAACAACGCAGAAAGGTGAAACCAAAGAGGCTGTCAATCATGTGCAGCCAGTCTCCTCGATCTTCTAGTCCCTGTCACAGGCAGGACCATGACACTAAGTTCAATTAGACAGATATAAAATCAAAACCCAAACTGCAAACAGAAAGCTGAATTTGAAACAGACCTAACTACAATACAGACAGCAATAAGACCATGGAGAAACAAATTGTAGAATGCGCTCAAAGCCAATAGACCAGGACTCAAGATTCTGAAGACAATTGCACATAGCATTTGCTATACTTGGCAAAGAGGAACAGAAACTAAAGTTTACGTAAAAGCATAAAAAGCCCCTCTGAATAAACTCCAAGCAAGTTGATAACAGAGCTACAGAGTAGATACAGGTGTTGAGCAAAGTTAGTGAGAAATAAGCAACAGACCTCTGCTGATCGTAACAGGAGAGTTGAGATGACGCAGGTGAGGCTCAAACAGGTAGCAATATCCAGAAGACAAGCACGGGTCAGGAATTCAGGAACACAAGCATGTACAAAAGCAACCTTAGCAGGACACAAGGACCTTTGACGCTCAGGCACCTGGGAGAGGGCTGGACCACTTATATAGATGCAGGAAGGCTGGGATTGGTCAGAAGTTCAGCACAGGTCACATGTGCTTAACACTTAAATTACAGGAAGTGTCATGTGCCGGGCCTTAAACAAATGTTCTACAGGGAATAGGCTTGAAGTCATACTATGCCAGGGTCAGGAAGGAAACTGTGGTGGCGGTAGTGAATGGGGAGACACCGGCAGCTGACCACCACTGCTACCTGCCCCTGCTATGCGTCTGGATGTGGACAATAACAGAGGCGTCCCGAACACAGAGCCCGGGACCGCAGAGGTAAGTAGGGGAACATCGTCGATCAGCAACCGCCGTTACAGTTAGTTCTCTAAGATGTTTGGAACAACCTCCCTGATGAATTTCTCCAAAAACTGTGTGCAAGTGTACCTAGAACTGATGCTGTTGAAGGGTGATCACTTCAAATATTGATTTGAGATTTCTTTTGTTCAGTGACTTTGCATTTTCTTAATTGATAAAACTAAACTATTAACACTTCTTTTTTTCAAAGCATTCTTAATTTGCACCACAATTACCTAAAACTTTTCCACAATACTGTATGTTGCGCAGCACATTGAGATATTGCTCACTGAGATCATAAAGAGGTTCATTTTTATATGGACCCTACTTCCAGTTTCTCTATTAGTGCTTTTTCACTGATGACAATTCTAGATACCGATTGTTTCTCCATATTCAGTGAAGGTCATTTAAAGCAAGGTCTGCATACCAATCAGTGTGTGCTGTGTCCTCTGCTGCTGTTATATTCATCACACTGGTACAGACGAGCATGCATCTTCCAGTCAGGCAGGTCGGTGTCCTGTGAATATTAAGAACGTGTCTCCATTTTATTTTAATTTTTCAGCAGGTAATTACACTGATGCAGTAATGAGGGAAGGAGGGAAAGTGTATTGCTTATATTCTCCCAAAACTTTAGACATCATGTTATCAATATTTGGATTTTGTGGAACCCATTGACCTTATTCAGCCTCTACACTCACAGTTTTACTATCTATTATTTATAATGCAAATGTAAAAGTATTTTCAGTGAAATCACCAGAAAAATTGGCCTTGGGTCTTACTATTCTGTTAAGTTGGTAAAAATACACATACAATGAAGAGGATCCTAGGGCCACTTTCACACAAATGTATTAGTAAATGTCCATAATAAGAATTCGGCATACCGCTATATTACTGATGATATTGCAAAATTGACACACTATGGATGTAATACTGATGCAATACATACGGGTGCATCCTTATTTTGCACATTCTGCACAGATTTCAGTGAGCACTTGCCATTTCCTAGTGAATACAAGTAAGACATACTGTATTTTTAAAATACATTACACACCTACTTTATTTGACCATGTAAATAGCCCCAAAGATTGCATTATCTACCCATTATGGATAGAAAAGAACGGATGGAATGCTGATGAAAAATAAGCTTGTGTATAAATAGCCTTAGGGCTCATTCACATTTCATAATTTCTCATCCGTTCAATTTAAGGCTACTTTCACACTTTCGTTGTTATTTTGTTTTGAGATCGGGCAGAGGATCTCAATACCGGAAAAATAACATTTCCGTTTAGTCCTCATGCATTCTGAATGGAAAGAGATCCGTTCACCATGCATCAGGATGTCTTCCGTTCTGGCAGCATTCCGTTTTGTGACCAAACACAAAACCACTGCAAGCTGCGGCTTTGTGTCAGGTCATAAAAACAGAAAAAAACTGACCGGGCACTGAAAACTATGTAAGTCAATGGTGACGGATTCTTTTTTTTTATGGAGCCTAAAAAAACGGATCTGTCACCCACTGACGGATCCATTTTTTGCCGTTTTGATTTCACACAACCGCATCCATTTCTTCATTATATCCAATGGGATTTGTCAGACAGGTTTCCCAAATGTCTGATTAGTTATATAGTGATGCATAACTTCCTAATATCTGCATAAGGCCTCTTACACACAACTGTATGCTTTTTCTGTTTTAAACAGATCCGTTTTACATTTTTTTTTGTTTCAGTAGTGTTTCCGCTTACATTCCGTTTTGCTGTTCTGTTTTTCCGTTTCTGTTTGTGATCCATTATTTGCGGATCGCAAACGGAAACGGAAGCATACAATAATGTTTAAACAGTAAGTACATTAAAATATTGGGCTGGGCATAACATTTTTTAATAGATGGATACAGAAGACATACGGATGCATTCCGTAAGCATTCTGTTGTTTTTTTTTTGCGGAACCATTGACTTGGATGAAGCCATGAAACGTGATTTACGGGCAATAATAGGACATGTTCTATCTTTGCAAGGAACAGAAATACGGAAACGGAATACATACGGAGTACCTTCCATTGTTTTTGTGGACCCATTGAAGTGAATGGTTCCACATACGGACCGCAACCGAAAAACAATAAAACGGAACGAAAAACGGAAAAAAATGTGTGTGCGCAAGCGGCCTAAGTAGGCAGACTTGCTGCTTGACACTAGACAATACACATTGTAAGCTTCAGGTACAAAAAAGCGTGAGGATATTACATAGGGTATGTTCATATTTGTTTAGTACTCTACACACCTAGCTAAAAGTATTACTTGAGATGGAAAGCAGTTTTTCAGCAAAATCTTTTTATTGTTTATGAAATGTCAAATAAAAGTATTGTCTTTATAAAGTATAACTCTGCATGGATATTCCTTTCTGACAACTCCATCTGCTGGAAAATTTAGACTAGAACCTTCAGAATCACAGGTGCATATCCATGAAGCAAACATAATTACAAAAAACAAAATGGCTGCACACCGTTATATATACAAACAATAGAGCTAAGAAATGGGGGTCATTCTAGATAAAAGTGGTATAATACCGACTATAAATGAGTTAATGGAAGCTCTTAGCGCACATACTGTACGTGTCGGGCCCATATACCAGGCGTCAAGGTGGCTTCCGCAGATGGGTCCCTATCACTAAATATACTGCCTCACTTTGGACTTATTTAAGCCTACAATATTCAGGGCAGTGTAGGCTACAAACATACTCTGCTCAGAAGCCCCAGGTAGATATTGTAGTCTTAAAGGGTTTCTATCACTTCGTATCACATAATTAGCTGTCAGACACTAGCGATCCGCTAGTGTCTGCTCTGGCCAACCATCCTACTATAATAGCTTTTGGGGCAGCCGTTTTGCTAAAAAAAAAACTTTTATAAATATGCTAATGAGCCTCTAGGTGCTATGGGGGCGTCATTAGCACCTAGAGGCTCCGTCTACCTTCATAAACAGCCGCCGCCCAGCGCATCCCTCCAGCCCGCCCATCTCCTGCGGAATGCGATCCTCCGTGTGACGCAGCGGACGAATTCTCGCGCATGCGCCGTGCGCATCTGTATTCGGCGCATGCGCAGTGAATGTCTGACCGCTTCCCTGCTCAGACATCTCCACTGCGCCTGTTCCTTGGAACACTATGACGTCATCGGCGCAGGCGCAGTGGAGATGTCTGAGCAGGGAAGCGGTCAGACATTCACTGCGCATGCGCCGAATACAGACGCGCACGGCGCATGCGCGAGAATTCGTCCACTGCGTCACACGGAGGATCGCATTCAGCAGGAGATGGGTGGGCTGGAGGGACGCGCTGGGCGGCGGCTGTTTATGAAGGTAGACGGAGCCTCTAGGTGCTAATGACGCCCACATAGCACCTAGAGGCTCATTAGCATATTTATAAAAGTTATTTTTTTAGCAAAACGGCTGCCCCAAAAGCTATTAGGATGGTTGGCCAGAGCAGACACTAGCGGATCGCTAGTGTCTGACAGCTAATTATGTGATACGAAGTGATAGAAACCCTTTAAGTAAGTCCAAAGTGAGGCAGTATATTTAGTGATAGGGACCCATCTGCGGAAGCCACCTTAACGCCTGGTAGATGGGCCCGACACGTATGTGAGCTAAGAGCTTCCATTATTCACTTATAGTCGGTATTGTACCACTTTTATCTAGAATGACCCCCATTTCTTAGCTCTATTGTTTGTATATATAACGGTGTGCAGCCATTTTGTTTTTTTGTAACTCCATCTGCTGGTTCCGGAGCTCCACATTCATGTCATTATGATATGGTAGAGAGCTACCTCCACTCCCTCACTGTGATCTGATTAATCTAACTGCGCTAAGTAGCTAAGCCAGCCCCCCTTCTCTGTCTTTGTATCAGCCATTTAATAATCAACAACAAAAAAATTTTTGGTCTCTGAACAATCTCTTACATTACAGTCTTTTCATGCAGTATCATACAGTATGTATTGTTAAAATAGAACTTTCTGTAACAACCTCTGTAGTTCCTTATGCTCTTACATTGTTAAATCTATGATAAGGTTTAGCAGTTGCAAAGTAAGGGAAACTCATACCCAAAGAATAGTCAAAAAAGGAAAACATGAAAAATACACAGAAGTTTTGCAAGTTTTAGGTAAGGGGCACATCTGTGAGATGGGGAAACAGCTCTCCTTGTCTGAACACTGTTTGTGAAGGGAACCTGTCACAGTAGCCAGCAGCCTGTTTCCTACAATAATTTTCTTCCTGAAGGCCGATGCGGCTAAAGCTCAGAAAACATTATTTTATCCCCTGCCGGCGCACTTCTCTAGTCATGCTTGAAGTCAAGGGGGCAGCGGCCTCCTTGCTTCAAGTCAAGATAACCACGCCCCCTTCCCTGTCCCTTCGCTGTGACTCTCTGCATAAGAGCTGTCTGTCACAGCGAAGGGGCTGTCCCCATTGACTTACATTGTGTGTCAGAACGGATCCGATTGGCTCAGTTTCGTCAGACTGACACCAAAACGCTGCAGCGTTTTGGTGTCCGCCTCCAAAGCAGAATGGAGACGGAACGGAGGCAAACTGATGCATTCTGAGCGGACCCTTTTCTATTCAGAATGCATTAGGGCAAAACTGATCCGTTTTGGACCGCTTGTGAGAACCCTGAACGGATCTCACAAACGGAAAGCCAAAACGCCAGTGTGAAAGTAGCCTTAGGTGTGTCAGTTTATTTGTGCCCGCCAGTAGGTAAATTACCACGCTTTCCTCCTGCATCCATCGGAGGGCACCGCGCTGTGCAGCACAAGCCTTCGGGCTGGGTGTATGTAAATTTATTGTATGTTCCCAGTATTTGTGGTTGTGTTCATTACCATGTTTATATAAAAATTCTGTTTTAGCAAAAGCTGGTGGTGGGGTTGTCTTCCTTGTTTGTGACTTCGCTGTATCCTGGGGAGCCCACCCCGGTACACGGCTTACACATCTACTTATGGTTACAAATCCTAAACCAGTGAGAAAACCGCTTGGTGGGTATGGACACTAAATGTAATGGCTACAATTACTCTGAGAGAGTCCCACTCATAGTAGGACTCATGGAGAAGTACAGTAGTAGTCCATATGTAGCCCATACATTAGTCACATGAGGAACCTCCCTGGTGAAGGGGCAATGTTAGACTATACAAGCAGGTAACAGCATTCCCACCAGCTTTACTCTGTGGCACCTGTCCCTTTGCAGACTGACAGCTGCATCCTGTGGAGAATGACAGTCTCTTACCAGTCCCATTCCTAACTTGATCCACTGCACCACTCCAGATGGTCCAATAGTTCATGCTCCAGATGGTCCAACAGTTCATGCTCCAGATGGTCTAGCAGTTCATGCTCCCATATTCTCTGTCTACTACGGCAGTCTTCTGATCACTATTCATCCCAGTTAGGGAACTTATGTCAGGCCTGGTCTGAGGCCTGTACTTTACACATCCCCAGCATGTGCTTCACTTCTGGTGCCTCCACTTTCCTAGCAGCAATGCTGTAATCGTCTGGGACACCTGCACCCCCCTCCCCAATGCTGCATCCATCTTCTGGTGCACCCTGGCAGGCATCCGCACAGATTTCCAATACAGCTGCGCCTCTGTATGCAAGAGTTTCGCTCTGGACCTGCTGCCTGGCTGAAGGAGCAGACACTCTTCGTCTACTGCATCAACCACAGCAGCAGGGCCAACTTTCACACTCACCCCACAGCTAGGAAATGAATGTTTAGCATGCAACGCCCAGTCCACACTGCCTCACATGGCTGATTTTTTTTTATAATGGCCTGCCTACTGTTCTCCATGAGCGGGTGATGAAATAGCTGCATTACCACTCATCACTGAAAGGGGGCAGCATTATCTTCTCTGCATAGCTTTCAGCCATAGTAGTGTCTCATTTATTGTACAACATTACCATCTAGGGGTTTGAATCATGCCACTGCATTAGTTCCATTTATTCTGCACAGTATGTAGATTGAAGTTTAGGGGGCCGTTTAGTAGGGGCATTTAGCCCCCCCCCCCCCCCCCCTAGTCATTGTAACATAATATCCTTCAACTGTCCTAGTCTGCCCCTATTGACATGTTCACTTTGGGAATTCATTGTCAGTCTTGTCAGCTACTGTATTCACATTTGTTGTTACCACTAGTTTGCATATACTGTATTCCATTCCATCTTTGCATTTAGATGAATAAGAGAATAGTTGGCACTCGATCCCTGTGCGCGCCGGTACGGGAAGGAAGGAATCCCAAAACCTAGTATAAGAAATCCCAGCAGGAGCTTGGAGTCCTCAGTTTATGTATTCTTTATTATATTACATTGATATCTTAGAATAATGGACGCGTTTTGTCTAATCCAGCCTTCATCAACTACCATTTTGTTCTAACTTACAAACTTAAATACCATCCCCCCATCACGTGTGGTGACATCAGATGCCCAAAACAGGGCTAATGTAGGCCAGTTTCATACTGAAAATTCTAGTGACAGAAACCCTTTAAGAGCAGGTATATGTCTCCAAAAAACCTGTACCCAGTGGAAACATATGTGCACCTGGTTACCAGGGATGCACAAATTCTGATAGAATCCATTAGGAAATGGGAAATCCATGTGATACAGAACACCTCTGCACAAGAGAAACAGGCTATCCGGTCCCTAATAAGAGCTTGATTATCAAGCCGGCAGATAAGGGGGGAAAATCGCTGGTTATCATGGACTGTAGCTGGCCAGCTAAGACCTGTCCTAGGTTGCTAGTATAGCTAATATGTGTATACAGCTAAACCTGCCAATAGCCTTAATATAATTCCTATGTTTATGTGTTAAAGACAAAAGCAGAGTTATTTACTGTGACATCATGTTTTGGATGTCATATAACTTATATTTTGTGTTTACAGAAGCAGAAAAAGATAATATGCCTTTAAGATTCATTTTGTAATGTAAGGAAGGCTCAGTGACACAGTAGAAACAACAGCAAGCATAGTGTTAATCTGTTGTTGCTGGGCAGAAGTCTAGACCAATCAAAGCCAGCTTCTCACACAGCAAGAGTTTTCATCAATCACAGCTAGCCTCACACACAGCCTGTCTGGGAATTCCCCTAGCAGGAGCTGCTAGAATCATTATTCACCAGAGACAGGAGCTGAACACACATAGATCCAGACAGAGTTCAGTTTTATGGAAACAAAGAGGCCAAAATAGGTATTTAATACAGTTATGATGTGTTTCCATTGTTAATAGTGTGATTAGAGCTGTATACTGAACCAGTTATATGTGTTTATTTACAGTTCCACCAAATTGCAAGCATTCAGATTCCAAATTGAAAATACGAATTGCAAGCATTCAGATTCCAAATTGCAAATACAAATTGCAAGCTACAATTGCAAACTACAAATAGCATACAAATAGCAATCCATACAAATTGCATACAGATCAGTAGAACTATCGGTCAAATCTTAGATATACCTCTCAGAGAGATCATAAAGTGCTTAAATAACTTAAAGTGACAGTACAGATACGGAAGAGAGAAACATATCCACCATTTTATGTTGAATGACAAGATTGAACAGTTGAACCACCATCTTATGCATACCGCCATTTTGTGATATCTTTTCAACACGTGTTTTGTACATGGACTATCTGCTGCGGAGGTGGCAGTGTTTTATATGAAGAAAAGTTGAAGTTAATAAAGAAGTTATTTGAAGCATTTGGTGAAAACCTACTGTTTCCATAGAACGACGCTAGAGGAATAACAGAGTAATAGACAGTCTGGTTAGACTAAAAGTCAGAGATATCAAAATTCTACTAATGCCACAGTGCAAAAGGCACTTCATAGTGCTGCGCCTGCCACAGTGGAACTATTGCCCTCAGAGGGTGAAGTGATAGCGCTCCTCAACTTGCAGAGAACATAGCGCATTAGAGCAGCGGAGCACCAGCATATACCGCTGTGCAGCAACGGTTTCCTGAGTGAGCAAGCAAAGACATCTCAGCGGAGCTACCATAAAGGGCATAGAACATGCGCATTAGTCAAACTGCAGCCGACTCTTAAAGTGGCAGAACGGCAAAGGCAAGATAGTCAGAGAAAGAGCGCCAACCCTCCTGCGATCCCTAGAGAGAGAAAGAGAAGCATGGTGAGAGGCCAAAGTCCAGAGCTAGAGGCCCTAAGCCTGCAGCAGCGTATCCAAACCAGCGCATTGCGAGTCATCACAGATCATCGCAAGTCATCACAAAGCATCGCAAGTCTGCACAGAGCATCGCAAGTCAGCGCAGAGCATTGCAAGTCATCACAGAGCATCGTAAGTCATCACAGAGCATCGCATCACATCAAGAAAAGGCAAGTCTCCTTTAAGACATTTGTTCCAGCAATCTTCAAATTGCAGTATCCTGCTCTTCAGAATAAGGTCAGAGCTTTCCTTTTATTACTTATAATTGCATATAGGCTTTGGCGTAAAGAGACATTTTTGTGTTCAGCTAAAGACTTTAAAGTAAAACAAAGGACAGTTTGTATTACACGGACTCTATTGCATTTAAAGTGAAAGTCATTTATTTCTGCATTTGTCAGTATTGCATTTAAAGTGAAAGGACTGACTATTCGTATTGATTGTTATAGCATTTAACAGTGGCGTAGGGATCGCCATAGCAACCATAGCAGTGGCTATCCGTGCCGCCTTCTGTTGATTTATTATTATTTTTTTTTAAATTTACACACACACTACACACAGGCAGCCAGGCCCGAGCCGTGGACTGCCCGCCCACTACCCTACACTAGTGTAGTGGGCGGGACGCGGGCGGTTCGCGGCTCGGGCTTGGCTGGGGAGGAGTCAGGACTGGAGCAGGGCGCACGCAGGGCCGGGCCGACACAGTGGCTGTGGAGGCTCCAGCCAGGCCACTGAGTAACTCAGAAGATCCGATGGTATATTCTAACCCCCAGGCGTTCCCATGGTGACGGGGACGCTTGCCTGGGGGTTAGAATATACCATCAGATCTGAGTTTTCACGAGCTCAGTGAGATCGTAAAAACTCAAATCCGATGGTATATTCTAACCCCCAGGCGTTCCCATGGTGACAGGGACGCTTGCCTGGGGGTTAGAATATACAGGGCCACGCCGCTCACAGCAGTATATTTATAAACTAATCAGTAACTACTTTAACTTTAATCATTGCTGAGCTCTTTACTTGGATTATTTGGATATCTTACTCTGTCTTAGCTCCGGTAATAGCAGGCAGTGCGGGGGGCGGCGCTCACTCACTGACGTCACGCGCCTGCTCCTCCCACTAGGCGGCGCAGGCGCGTGACGTCAGTGAGTGAGCGCCGCCCCCCGCACTGCCTGCTGTTACCGGAGCTAAAACAGAGTAAGATATCCAAATAATCCAAGTAAAGAGCTCAGCAATGAGCAATGATTAAAGTTAAATTAGTTACTGATTAGTTTATAAATATACTGCTGTGAGCGTCAGGGAGGGGGATCTGTGGATGGCACTGTTTAGGGGGGATCTGTGGATGGCACTGTTTAGGGGGAGATCTGTGGATTGCACTGTTTAGGGAAGGGGGGATCTGTGGATGGCACTGTTTAGGGGGGATCTGTGGATGGCACTGTTTAGGGGGAGATCTGTGGATGGCACTGTTTAGGGGGAGATATGTGGATGGCACTGTTTAGGGGGAGATATGTGGATGGCACTGTTTAGGGGGGGATCTGTGGATGGCACTGTTTAGGGGGGGATCTGTGGATGGCACTGTTTAGGGGGATCTGTGGATGGCACTGTTTAGGGGGGGGGATCTGTGGATGGCACTGTTTAGGGGGGAGATCTGTGGATGGCACTGTTTAGGGGAGGGGGGAGATCTGTGGATGGCACTGTTTAGGGGAGGGGGGATCTGTGGATGGCACTGTTTAGGGGAGGGGGATCTGTGGGTGGCATGGGGGGGGGCCCATAATTTTTTTTGCTATGGGGCCCATGCATTTCTAGCTACGCCCCTGGCATTTAACGTAAAATGTCTGAACCTAATATTACCATGCCACTGTTAGAGGATGCAAAGATAGATAGAGTAGAGGGGGGAGAGCAAGGGAACCTGTCTGAGGTAGAAGAGTCTGATGCAGCATTAGTCTTGCCCCAAACAAATATAGCCCAAACAGATGAACTAAGACGTTCATCACGTGCCAGAAAAACGTCCCCAAAGATACTAGAAAATTTGGAGAAAGAAGCAGCATTAAAAGGAAAAAAGTTTGCCAGAATGTAGGAGATGTGGAAATTGTAGATTAAAGGCATTTGTGGAAAGTTAAAACAAGAAAGGAATGGTAGAGACTAGGGTTGAAGTTCGGGTTCGTACCGAACTTTAGGATTTTTGGACCCCGGACCTGAACATTTCGGTAAAAGTTTGGGTTCGAGTTCGGTGTTCTGCGACTTAATGGCGCTTTTTGAAAGGCTGCAGGGCAGCCAATCAACAAGCGTTTAACTCGTGTGCCCTTAGAAGCCATCACAGCCATGCCTACTAATGGCATGGCTGTGATTGGCCAGTGCAGCATGTGACCCAGCCTCTATATAAGCTGGAGTCACGTAGCACCGCACGTCACTCTGCTCTTACTAGTGTAGGGATAGGATGCTGCTGCTGTGAGGGAGAGAATAGGAAAGAATCTGATATCACATCGCAACTTGTTGTTATTAACTCTGCGATCTACTGCGATTTTGTTTTGTGGGTGCAGTGCAATATTTTTTTACCCTGCCCTGAGCCCAGTGACAAAGAAAAAAAAGTTTTATCCATCTGTTAGTTAGGTGGGCTTCGGCGGCCATTTTGTGCAAGTTCAGTGCACCAGCACTGCATATGTGCCAGGGATGATAATTTAACCCTGTTCTTTTAGTTCAGTGGGCAACATATACCTATTTTTTAAGTGCACCTGCACTGCATATGTGCCAGGGGAAGGGAAAATAATATTGGGAATCAGTCTGTGAGTTCAGGGACCCAGGGGGTGACATATTCAATTTTTTTTCTGTAAAGAACAATCCAAGTAAATCCATCTGTTAGATTCTGTGGGGACAAATATTTTTTTGCTAAAAAGTACATTTGCGCCCTGCACTGCATTTGTGATAGTGAAAGAAAATCAGTTAAATATAACTGTTTAATTGTTGGTGAAAAAAAATCATATTTTTTTCCATAAAGTACCTTTGCGGCCTTTGCTGCATTTGTGACAGTCCAATACAAGTGTTAAATACTGCTGTTATATTCAGATTTTTTTTAAAACACCCATTTTGTGCAAGACACTACTTTTTGGGCCTTTGCTGCATTTCCGACAGTCCAATACAACCAGTTAATACTGCTGTTACATTGTTGGTTGACAAATTAAAATCTTTTGTGACCGTGAAGTAATTGTATAAAATGACACCGGCACTGCCTTACTCTCAGTGAACTTAATTGTTGACTATTGGCGGTTACATTGTCGCCTGACATAAACCATCTGTTAGTTTGGTGGGTGAAGGCAAAGAATGAGGAGAGTGTCAAATAAGGCATGTGGCCCCGGTCGTGGTGCTGCTGGTGTTGGTGGAGCTCCTGTTGCAGGTAGAGGACGTGGTCGATCTGTGCCAGCTACACGCACAAGTGAAATACCTTCCTCAGGTGCGAGTAGGCGGCAGAACCTTCAGCGGTATTTGGTAGGGCCGAATGCGGCTCTACGAATGGTGAGGCCAGAACAAGTACAGGCGATAGTAGATTGGGTGGCTGACGGTGCCTCCAGTTCATTCACATTGTCTCCCACCCAGTCCCCTGCTGAAAGATCAGAGTTAGCACCTGCAGCCCATGGCCATCTGTCTTTCAAATCACCCCCTTGCAAATCAGTCAAGCAGTCTGAGCCCCAAGTAATGCAGCAGTCTCTTATGCTTTTTGATGACTCTGCTGGCAGGGTTTCCGTGGGCCATCCACATAGCCCTGCACCAGAAGTGGAAGAGATCGAGTGCACTGATGCCAGACCACTTATGTTTCAGGATGAGGACATGGGAAGACCACCGCAGCACGTCTCTGATGATGATAACGAAACACAGGTGCCAACTGATGCGGCTTTCTGCAGTCTGCAGACCGACAAGGAGGGCAGGGGAAAAGAATGGGTGGAGGATGATGTGGAGGATGATGAGGTACTAGACCCCACATGGAATCAAGGTCATGCGAGTGACGTGTGCAGTTTGGAGAAAGAGGCGATGGTCGCACAGAGGCACCAACACAGCAAAAGAGGGAGCAGGGTGCAAAAGCGTCTGTTACATTCTCAGGTGACATTTTACCATTTTTGCCATATACAAACCCCGATTCTGCATAGGTGACAGGGAACTAATTTTTGTAAAATCGTCTGTTCAATTGGCGAGTGACCTAAACCCATTTTTGCCGATGAAAAACCCCTGCTCTGCATAGGTGACAGGGACTTAAATTTCTAAAATTTATCTTTAATTGACGGCGTCATTTCATTCGATCCTTCCGCTTTAACAACTTGTCCCACATTTCAGCTCAATCACATTTCAGCCATTGACCTCCCTTGGATGTGGTATCCCTTTCTCAGGCTCCCTCTCCTGCTTGGAACCCTGATTCCCCGTTACCCGTGATCACCATGGTAGGTGCATAAAGAACATCGAAAGTTGATAGGGAAGATATCCAATTGGATCAAGGCCGTCACGGGGACATGCGACATGGTTGAGAAGTATGTGTGCACACGCCTACACGTACTGACTCATGGGTCTTCCCCCTTCAACTTCTGGGTCTCAAAATTGGGCACATGGCCTGAGCTTGCCCTTTATGCCTTGGAGGTGCTGGCCTGCCCTGCAGCCAGTGTATTGATTGAATGTTTGTTTAGCACGGCAGGAAGGGGTTATCAAAGAGAAGCGCAGCCGCCTGTCCACAGCCAATATGGACAAGCTTACGTTCATTAAAATGAACAGGCAGGGATCCCCCAGGATTTATCCGTACCTTGTGCAGAATAGACATGTATACCGGCCTCAACCAGCCATTGTTGTACTCCAGCGCACTTTCTCTTTGTTTGATTTTTTATATTTCCCAATGTTTTGGGGTCTACCCAAATTTGTCCCAATAAAATAAAATAAAAATTTTTAAAAAAACTGTGTTGGCTACCTCATCCTCCTCCACCGCCGCTTCCAGCTCCACCACCACATCCACTGCCTCCTCAACCTCCTACTCCATATGAACCTCCTCCTAGATCAAGATTATTATTTTTTATTTTTACGTATTGTATGTTATTTTAAGTCATTTCCATTTGCCATGCTCTCAACCACATGTTGCTGCCTTTTGCAGCACTCTAGCCCTTTCCATGACTTTTTTAGAGCCATTTTAATGCTCCAAAGTTCGGGTCCCCATTGACTTCAATGGGGTTCGGGGTCAAGTTCGGGTCAAGTTCGGGTCAAGTTCGGGTCCCGAACTCGAACTTTTTTGTGAAGTTTGGCCGAACCTGTCGAGCCCAAACATCCAGGTGTCCGAGGCAGTAGAAGAATCTGAATCAGAGCTTATGGCAGCATATGTCAACCTGCGGTCGCTTACGACACCCTCCCAGGACATTGTAAGGAATATAGACACATGTACTGCGGTCACTAAAGATTTAGTAAAGCTCATGAGAGAACTATAATCTGCAGTAAACTATGATAAAGTTAAAGCAAGAAGTAGAATGAATGAACTTTTTATGAAAGACTATGGTAGGTCGTTAGGGAACCACAATCTCAAGTGTGACTTCCTTCGCTAGCAGAAGTGCCACCCATATATCAGAGTCCTCATATACTTCAGCCAAAAGAAAGGAATTAGCTGAACAACTTGCTGTCAAAAAAGAAGAAATTGAGATGGAAGCTCCGCCAACGGATAGCTGAAATGGATGCAAAATGACATCAAATGGAAGCTGAGAAGGATGCACAACGCCATCAAATGGAAGCTCAAATCGAGGCACAGCACCAACAGATGAAAACCAGACTTAGAAGCCAGACTTAGAGTACACAAGGACGATATGAGTCAGAGTAGTCATAGGTTCAAATCTGTACTAAGTGAAGAAACAGACTCCTACTTTCCTTCATATGCCCAGGAGAATGGAAGGAAATCTCCAGCATGTAGTGAAGAAATAAGTTATTATCCTTCCATCCCTGCTCATAAAAACAAAAAGAGGCTTAGTCCAGTGTTAGGAAAAAGGTGTGTGAATTTACCATCTATCTCTACTGGAAAAGATGAAGAAAAGGACTCATCTAATTCAGAAGTAAGTGAGAAAATAGAACCGGATGATTCTTTTCCTAGATGCCATGGCAATGCTCAGAATAGTGTTACAACCATTGTCCCAGCAAGACCACAGAGACCACTCGTTCCGGAACCCACTGTATTTTCAGGAGACGTACTGAATTTCATAGAGTGGAAGGCAAGTTTTGAAATGATCATTGAGCATTATTGCTTCAGTTCAGTTGACAAGTTATTCTACCTTCAGAGATATGTTGGTGGAGAAGCCAAGGAAGTTCTTAAAGGTAACTTCTATAGAAAAGACGAAGAAGCCTACAAACAAGCTTGAGAAAAATTGAATGCAAGATATGGTCATCCTTTCTTAGTACAGTGGGATGCAAAAGTTTGGGCAACCTTGTTAATAGTCATGATTTTCCTGTATAAATCGTTGGTTGTTACGATAAAAAATGTCAGTTAAATATATCATATAGGAGACACACACAGTGATATTTAAGAAGTGAAATGAAGTTTATTGGATTTAAACAAAATTAGGCAGGTGCATAAATTTGGGCACTGTTGTCATTTTATTGATTCCAAAACCTTTAGAACTAATTATTGGAACTCAAATTGGCTTGGTAAGCTCAGTGACCCCTGACCTACATACACAGGTGAATCCAATGATAAAGAGTATTTAAGGGGGTCAATTGTAAGTTTCCCTCCTCTTTTAAATTTCTCTGAAGAGTAGCAACATGGGGGTCTCAAAACAACTCTCAAATGACCTGAAGACAAAGATTGTTCTCCATCATGGTTTAGGGGAAGGATACAGAAAGCTGTCTCAGAGATTTCAGCTGTCTGTTTCCACAGTTAGGAACATATTGAGGAAATGGAAGACCACAGGCTCAGTTCAAGTTAAGGCTCGAAGTGGCAGACCAAGAAAAATCTCGGATAGACAGAAGCGACGAATGGTGAGAAGAGTCAGAGTCAACCCACAGACCAGCACCAAAGACCTACAACATCATCTTGCTGCAGATGAAGTCACTGTGCATCGTTCAACCATTCGGCGCACTTTACACAAGGAGATGCTGTATGCGAGAGTGATGCAGAGGAAGCCTTTTCTCCGCCCACAGCACAAAAAGTGCCGCTTGAGGTGGGCGAAAGCACATTGGGACAAGCCAGCTTCATTTTGGAATAAGGTGCTGTGGACTGATGAAACTAAAATGTAGTTATTTGGCCATAACAAGGGGCGTTATGCATGGAGGAAAAAGAACACAGCATTCCAAGAAAAACACCTGCTACCTACAGTAAAATATGGTGGTGGTTCCATCATGCTGTGGGGCTGTGTGGCCAGTGCAAGGACTGGGAATCTTGTCAAAGTTGAGGGACGCATGGATTCCACTCAGTATCAGCAGATTCTGGAGACCAATGTCCAGGAATCAGTGACAAAGCTGAAGCTGCGCCGAGGCTGGATCTTTCAACAAGACAACGACCCTAAACACTGCTCAAAATCCACTAAAGCATTTATGCAGAGGAACAAGTACAACGTTCTGGAATGGCTATCTCAGTCCCCAGACCTGAATATAATTGAAAATCTGTGGTGTGACTTAAAGAGAGCTGTCCATGCTCGGAAGCCATCAAACCTGAATGAACTAAAGATGTTTTGTAAAGAGGAATGGTCCAAAATACCTTCAACCAGAATCCAGACTCTCATTGGAACCTACAGGAAGCGTTTAGAGGCTGTAATTTCTGCAAAAGGAGGATCTACTAAATATTGATTTCATTTCTTTTTTGTGGTGCCCAAATTTATGCACCTGCCTAATTTTGTTTAAACAATTATAGCACACTTTCTGTAAATCCAATAAACTTCATTTCACTTCTCAAATATCACTGTGTGTGTCTCCTATAGGATATATTTAACTGACATTTTTTTATCGTAACAACCAACGATTTATACAGGAAAATCATGACGATTAACAAGGTTGCCCAAACTTTCGCATCCCACCGTACAAAGGGCCTTTAGAGAGAAACTGAATAACTGGCCTAAAATAGGTCCTAAAGAACACTTCAGACTACAAAAGTATGGTGACTTCCTGAAAGCATGCAGCAATGCCCTCCCAAATGTTCAAGGACTAGAAGTACTGAACGACTATCTAGAAAACCACAGGATGCTAACTAAGCTACCTGAAGAAGTGGCTTCTAGATGGAATCGCTATGTGACTAAACAGTTAGATCTAGGTGAGAACTTCACAAGTTTTAAAAAGTTCTCTGAGTTTGTCAATGAGGAAGCACGGATAGCATGTAATCCAGTAACATCATCTTCCGTCTTAAAATCCTTAGAAGAAAGGCCTGCAAGAGAGATAAGATGTGCAAGTGCAACTAGATTTGCAACCAACACAGCAGCTAAAGGTCCAGATACCTACGAGAGCAAGTTCAAAGTCACTACTGGGATCAGTAAAGAGACAGAACCGACAAATTTTCTGACTACCTTCAAGTGTATGTTCTGTGGAGAGAACCACTCCATACACAAGTGCCAACAATTGAAGGAGAAGTCCACAGAAGAAAAGACAAAATTTGTGCTGGATAACCAACTGTGTTTTAGATGCCTAAGAAAAGGCCATGTTACTAAGGAGTGTAGGAAAAAGGCCACATGCAGCAAAGGATGCCATCCTACACCACTACATGAAGAACGTCTAAAGAAAGATAAATCCTCAATACCTAAAGATACTGAGAAAGGAAAGAAAGTATCGATATTCTCTTGCAGAGTGAGGGAAGGAGAAAGCAATGGCACATCAATGGTTGTACCAGTGTGCATATTCAATTCTAAAAGGAGGAACAAGAAGGTATACGGCTATGTGCTACTGGATGCCCAGAGTGATGTCACCTTCATTGATCAAGAAATCTGCAAGAAATTACAAGTGTCTACATAACCAGTGACGCTCAAACTCACCACAATGACGGGGAGAGACACATTAGTGAACAGTCAAAGGGTCAAAAGACTGAGAGTTAGAGGACTTCATTCAAACTGCACACTCCAGCTTATACAAAAGACAATATACCTCTAGATCGAGATCGCATACCTACCTGTGAAACAGCCAATGAATGGGAGCACCTATCTGTCATATCTCATGAAATGTCCTCACTGAAGGAGTTTGGTGTTGGACTGTTGATAGGCTACGATTGTCCCGAAGCCTTGGTACCAAGAAAGGTAATCAAAGGAGGAAAGGGTGAACCCTATGCTGTTCAAACGGATCTAGGATGGGGTGTTGTTGGAGGAAAACAGCAGATCACAAATTCAAGACAGGTGACAGGATTGTGTCATCGAATATCTGTCCAAGAGTTACTAACTGTAAGTCCAGCAAAAGAAATCAAGATCCTTGAATCCGACTTTGCAGATATAGGTTCTAAAGAAAAGAGTGTATCTCAAGAAGACAAAGTTTGTACACACTCTAGAAGAAAATATTCAGCAGAATCAACAAGGTCATCTTGAAATGCCCTTACCTTTAAGAGAACGACCTCGTCTGCCAAATAACAGAAATCTTGCCGTAGCAAGATTAAAATGTTTGAATAAAAATATGGGAAGAAATCCCAAATTCAAGCAGGATTAATTGAAATTCATGGAAGGCATCCTCGAAGAAGGACATGCAGAGAAAGTTAATAACCAACCTAAAGAAGGATAAGTGTGGTACATACCACATCAAGGTGTTTACCACTCAAAGAAACCAGATAAGATTAGAGTAGTATTTGATTGCTCAGCAAAGTACAATGGTGTTGCATTAATGATCAAATACTAAAAGGACCAGATCTTACAAACACTCTGCCTGGAGTACTCTGTAGATTCAGAAAGTATCCCATAGCGGTCATGTGTGACGTTGAAAAGATGTTACACCAGTTTCATGTGAAAAATTAAGATAGAGACTACCTGATGGTTTCTCTGGTGGGAGGATGGAGATACAGATACAGAGCCAGTAGAATACAGAATGAAAGTACACTTGGTTGGAGCTGCATCATCTCCAGGTTGCGCCAATTATGGTATGAAGTACCTAGCTAATCAGAATGAATTGCCCATCAGCAGCAAATTTTCTGAAGAAAAACTTTCATGTAGATGATGGTCTCATAAGTCTAGAGTCTACAGAATCTGCAATCAAACTACAGGGAGTGCAGAATTATTAGGCAAGTTGTATTTTTGAGGATTAATTTTATTATTGAACAACAACCATGTTCTCAATGAACCCAAAAAACTCATTAATATCAAAGCTGAATATTTTTGGAAGTAGTTTTTAGTTTGTTTTTAGTTTTAGCTATTTTAGGGGGATATCTGTGTTGTGCAGACTATTACTGTGCATAATTATTAGGCAACTTAACAAAAAACAAATATATACCCTTTTCAATTATTTATTTTTACCAGTGAAACCAATATAACATCTCAACATTCACAAATATACATTTCTGACATTCAAAAACAAAACAAAAACAAATCAGTGACCAATATAGCCACCTTTCTTTGCAAGGACACTCAAAAGCCTGCCATCCATGGATTCTGTCAGTGTTTTGATCTGTTCACCATCAACATTGCGTGCAGCAGCAACCACAGCCTCCCAGACACTGTTCAGAGAGGTGTACTGTTTTCCCTCCTTGTAAATCTCACATTTGATGATGGACCACAGGTTCTCAATGGGATTCAGATCAGGTGAACAAGGAGGCCATGTCATTAGATTTTCTTATTTTATACCCTTTCCTACCAGCCACGCTGTGGAGTACCTGGACGCGTGTGATGGAGCATTGTCCTGCATGAAAATCATGTTTTTCTTGAAGGATGCAGACTTCTTCCTGTACCACTGCTTGAAGAAGGTGTCTTCCAGAAACTGGCAGTAGGACTGGGAGTTGAGCTTGACTCCATCCTCAACCCCAAAAGGCCCCACAAGCTCATCTTTGATGATACCAGCCCAAACCAGTACTCCACCTCCACCTTGCTGGCGTCTGAGTCGGACTGGAGCTCTCTGCCCTTTACCAATCCAGCCACGGGCCCATCCATCTGGCCCATCAAGACTCACTCTCATTTCATCAGTCCATAAAACCTTAGAAAAATCAGTCTTGAGATATTTCTTGGCCCAGTCTTGACGTTTCAGCTTGTGTGTCTTGTTCAGTGGTGGTCGTCTTTCAGCCTTTCTTACCTTGGCCATGTCTCTGAGTATTGCACACCTTGTGCTTTTGGGCACTCCAGTGATGTTGCAGCTCTGAAATATGGCCAAACTGGTGGCAAGTGGCATCTTGGCAGCTGCACGCTTGACTTTTCTCAGTTCATGGGCAGTTATTTTGCGCCTTGGTTTTTCCACAAGCTTCTTGCGACCCTGTTGACTATTTTGAATGAAACGCTTGATTGTTCGATGATCACGCTTCAGAAGCTTTGCAATTTTAAGAGTGCTGCATCCCTCTGCAAGATATCTCACTATTTTTGACTTTTCTGAGCCTGTCAAGTCCTTCTTTTGACCCATTTTGCCAAAGGAAAGGAAGTTGCCTAATAATTATGCACACCTGATATAGGGTGTTGATGTCATTAGACCACACCCCTCCTCATTACAGAGATGCACATCACCTAATATGCTTAATTGGTAGTAGGCTTTCGAGCCTATACAGCTTGGAGTAAGACAACATGCATAAAGAGGATGATGTGGTCAAAATACTCATTTGCCTAATAATTCTGCACGCAGTGTAGTGAAAGAAAGACAAGAGTTATGCTCAAGAGGAAACCTGCACCTTCACAAATTCATCTCAAACAACAGAGAGGTACTGGAATCCATAAGTGACTCTGAACGTGCAGAAACAATGAAGAATGTAGATCTCAATTATGATCATCTTCCAATTCAGAACATATTTGGATTGGGATGGAATGTAGAGAATGACAAGTTCTTCTTTGAAGTATCTATTGAAGAGAAAGTTGCAACTAGATGAACCATTCTTTCCGCAGTGGCTTCTATATTTGATCCATTGGGATTCTTGGCCCCAGTAATCCTCAGAGCAAAAGAAATACTACAAGAATTATGCAGACAGAAGTTGGGATGGGATGAGCCCATACCTGAAAATTTAAGGCCAAGGTGGGAGAGTTGGATAAAAGACTTGAAAAACTTGAGAGAAGTTCGGATACCCAGATGTTTTGTACCTCATGATTTCGGAAAGTACAAGAAAATAGAACTTCATCACTTTTCAGATGCCAGTAGTTATGGTTATGGTCAGTGCTCCTACATCAGAGTAATAGGAGAAGAAAAGATACACTGTGCCCTGGTTATGGGGAAGGCCAGAGTTGCACCTACCAGTGTTCAAACAATACCAAGTCTAAATGACATCAGAGGCACCTGTCCTATAGTAACATTCAGGAAGTGCTATACACTAAAGGACAGATTAGTCCGTAGTTGCTTTCAGGAGGAAAAAACAAACTTGGCTGCGGGGGTAGAGTCCCACGGGTAACCGCCGTTGCGGAAATTGCCCCACTGCAAGTTTAACCCACAATGGGAAACTTTGATATTCAGGGTGTACAGCACACAGTGAATTCCTTGATTACTTGCAGAAGTAGATTTGTAGTCTACCTTATACTTTGTATGTGTGGCAGGTTCTATATAGGTAAAACAATAAGGAGTCTTAGAGAATAAAGGAACACCTTGCTTCACTCACCTCTGAAAAGGGCTGTCTGCGCCTCATACATCATGTAAAACATGATCATGGGGGAAGAAGTGAAGTACTCAGGTTTGCAGGTATTGAGATCGTAAAGAACCCGCCCCAGGGCGGAGACAGACATCGGGAGCTACTTATAAGAGAAAGCAGGTGGATACTGCGCACCGATGCGATGGGTCCCTTGGGATTAAATGAGAAAATAGACATGGGAGTATTCCTGTAGAATTGCTATGATTTATGTTTCCATATACATGTTTGTTTTTTTGGTTTTAATTAATGCAGATAGCTCCTGCATGGTGAACACACCTTTGACCCTAGTCTGACCTTACAGGTGAGCGCCATGGCTGGGCGCCGCCTAGTGATGTCAGACAAGGGGTGTGCACACAGGTATAAAAGCAGGCATTCTCTTGCCGCTGACATGCTGGCCTGACGAAGCGCTATACTCCAAATGAGGTCTCACTAGTGCTCTGTAGAGCGGCATGAGCACCTCCCTCTTTATACTGTTAATGCCTCTCCCTATACACCCAAGCATTCTGCTAGCATTTCCTGCTGCTCTATGGCATTGGCTGCCTACCTTTAAGTCTGAAATAATGACCCCTAAATCCCTTTCCTCAGATACTGAGGTTAGGACTGTATCACTGATTTTATATTCTGCTCTTGGGTTTTTACGCCCCAGGTGCATTATCTTACACTTATATAAAGAGCCACCTGACTGATAATGAACAGCATCTGCGAAGGGGTAGAAACCTGTCAGCAACAATGAAAACAAAAGAGATCTGTCAGATAGATTCCTGAGTCTTCCGTCTATCTGAACTTCTAAGATCTCTCCCAGGGCCGGCGGTGACAACCACCATTTAGGCATACCGCCATTTTGTGATACTTTATTCAACATTTTTTTTTGTACATGGACTATCTGCTGCAGAGGCGGCAGTGTTATATATGAAGAAAAGTTGAAGTTAATAAAGAAGTTATTTGAAGCATTTGTGTGCTCTTTAAACCTACTGTTTCCATAGAATGGTGCTAGAGGAATTACAGAGTAATAGACAGTCTGGTTAAACTAGAAATTCAGAGATATCGAAATTCTTATAATGCCACAGCGCAAAAGGCACTTCATAGTGCTGCGCCTGCCACAAAGTGCACAAATAGTCCCAAAACATGGACAGTGACATACCAGGGGGGGGATCATTGGCAAAAATGCCCACAAAAAAAATTAATTTTAATCAGGGGCCATTTTTATGCGTCTTAAAAGGGAAAAATCTCAAAAAAGGGCCCTGTTGGAGCCTAGAAAATTTTTATTGCAGAAGCGGAAGGCTGAGTGAGCCATTCAACCAACTCTGGTGCACCCTTTGATGTAATTGCATGCTCCTTCTCTAATCTTCCACTTAGGCTCCGGCCTGGTGCATCTGCCCGACCCCTACCACCCCTGCGGAATGACCTGCCTCTTCCTCTGCCTGTCATTTTTAAAATGACCCTGTGCCTAAGTCCCTAGAGAAGAGCAGTATTTGTGGAAGCAGGTATATTGCACCCCTCAATCAATATTTGGTAGAAACAGTTATATCGAACCCCTTAATCAGTATTTTGTGGAAGCAGGTATATCGCACCCCTTAATCAGTATTTTGTAAAAGCAGGTATATCAAACCGCTTAATCAGTATTTTGTGGAAGCAGGTATATCGCAGGCATCAATTAATATTTGGTGGAAACAGGTATATTGAACCACTTAATATGCATTTTGTGGAAGCAGGTATCTCGTAGGCCTCAATTAATATTTGGTAGAAACAGGTATATTGAACCCCATAATCTATATTTTGTGGAAGCAGTTATAACAAACCCCTTAATCAGTATTTTGTGGAAGCAGGTATATCGCAAGCCTCAATCAATATTTGGTGGAAACAGGTATATAGAACCCCTTAATCTGTATTTTGTGGAAGCAGGTATATTGCAGCCCTCAATCAGTATTTTGTGGATGTACACTCACCTAAAGAATTATTAGGAACCCCTGTTCTATTTCTCATTAATGCAATTATCTAGTCAACCAATCACATGGCAGTTGCTTCAATGCATTAAGGGGTGTGGTCCTGGTCAAGACAATCTCCTGAACTCCAAACTGAATGTCAGAATGGGAAAGAAAGGTGATTTAAGCAATTTTGAGCGTGGCATGGTTGTTGGTGCCAGATGGGCCGGTCTGAGTATTTCACAATCTGCTCAGTTACTGGGATTTTCACGCACAACCATTTCTAGGGTTTACAAAGAATGGTGTAAAAAGTGAAAAACATCCAGTATGCGGCAGTCCTGTGTGCAAAAATGCCTTGTGGATGCTAGAGGTCAGAGGAGAATGGGCTGACTGATTCAAGCTGACAGAAGAGCAACGTTGACTGAAATAACCACTTGTTACAACCGAGGTATGCAGCAAAGCATTTGTGAAGCCACAACACGCACAACCTTGAGGCGGATGGCTACAACAGCAGAAGACCCCACCGGGTACCACTCAACTCCACTACAAATAGGAAAAAGAGGCTACAATTTGCACGAGCTGACCAAAATTGGACTGTTGAAGACTGGAAAAATGTTGCCTGGTCTGATGAGTCTCGATTTCTGTGGAGACATTCAAATGGTAGAGTCCAAATTTTGCGTAAACAGAATGAGAACATGTATCCATCCTCTGATGGCTACTTCCAGCAGGATAATGCACCATGTCACAAAGCTCGAATCATTTCAAATTGGTTTCTTGAACATGACAATGAGTTCACTGTACTAAAATGGCCCCCACAGTCACCAGATCTCAACCCAATAGAGCATCTTTGGGATGTGGTGGAATGGGAGCTTCGTGCCCTGGATGTGCATCCCTCAAATCTCCATCAACTGCAAGATGCTATCCTATCAATATGGGCCAACATTTCTAAAGAATGCTATCAGCACTTTGTTGAATCAATGCCACGTAGAATTAAGGCAGTTCTGAAGGCAAAAGGGGGTCCAACACCGTATTAGTATGGTGTTCCTAATAATTCTTTAGGTGAGTGTATATCAAACCCCTTAATCAGTATTTTGTGGAAGCAGATATATCGCAGGCCTCAATCAATATTTGGTAGAAACAGGTATATTGAACCCCTTAATCAGTATTTTGTGGAAGCAGGTATATTGCAACCATTAATCAGTATTTTGTGGAAGCAGGTATATTAAAAGTGGCACTATTGAAGGCAACAGATAATTGCATTAGGCTTGTCAGTAAAAGCAAAAAAAGGAAGAGACCACTGTGGTACACAGTCAGTGAAAAAAGGCGATAAGACATTCTTCAGATACATAAATGAAAAAGGGAAACTAAAACAAGGAATTACCAAATTAAAAACAAGAGAAGGAAGGTATATGGAAGAAGATAAAGAACTAGCTGACTGCCTCAATTAATACTTCTGTTTAGTTTTTACAAAGGAAAATGAAGGAAAAGGACCTCAGTTAGGAAGAAAGACTAATGAATCTTTTGATGCATGTGTCTTTACAGAGGAAGAGGTTCTAAGTCAGCTGTCTAAAATTAATACAAATAAGTCACAGGGGCCTGATGGGATACACCCAAAGCTATTATAAGAGCTTAGCGGTGAACTAGCAAAACCATTAACAGATTTATTTAACTAATCACTGGTAACAGGAGTCGTCCCAAAAGATTGGAAATTAGCAAATGTTGTACCCATTCACAAGAAAGGTAGTAGAGAGGAAACGGGCAACTATAGGCCTGTAAGCCTGACATCAATAGTGGGGAAAGTAATGGAAACCATACTTCAGGAAAGGATTGTGGAGCATCTAAAATCCCATGGATTGAAAGATGAAAAACAGCATGGGTTTACTTCAAGGAGATCATGTCAAACTAATCTTATTGATTTTTTTGATTGGGTGACTAAAATAATAGATGGCGGAGGTGCAGTAGACATCGCTTATCTAGACTTTAGTAAGGCTTTTGATACTGTCCCACATAGAAGGCTTATCAATAAATTGCAGTCTTTGTGCTTGGACTCCCATATTGTTGAATGGATTAGGCAGTGGCTGAGGGACAGACAACAGAGGGTTGTACTCAATGGAGTATATTCAGACCATGGTCTTGTTACCAGTGGGGTACCTCAGGGATCTGTTCTGGGACCCATATTGTTTAATATCTTTATCAGCAAAATTGCAGAAGGCCTCGATGGTAAGGTGTGTCTTTTTGCTGATGACACAAAGATTTGTTGATGTTCCTGGAGGGATACACCAAATGGAAAAGAATTTAGGAAAACTAGAGGAATGGTCAAAAATCTGGCAACTAAAATTTTAAGTTGATAAGTGCAAGATAATGCACCTGGGGCGTAAAAAGCCAAGAGCAGAATATAAAATCAGTGATACAGTCCTAACCTCAGTATCTGAGGAAAGGGATTTAGGGGTCATTATTTCAGAAGACTTAAAGGGTAGGCAGACAATGTCATAGAGCAGCAGGAAATGCTAGCAGAATGCTTGGGTGTATAGGGATAGCCATTACCAGTAGAAAGAGGGAGGTGCTCATGCAGCTCTACAGAGCACTAGTGAGACCTCATTTGGAGTATTGTGCGCAGTACTGGAGACCATATCTCCAGAAGGATATTGATACTTTGGAGAGAGTACAGAGAAGAGCTACTAAACTAGTACATGGATTGCAGGATAAAACTTACCAGGAAATATTAAAGGACCTTAACATGTATAGCTTGGAAGAAAGATGTGTAGTGTCCCACTACGTAAGGGTGTGCACTACTCAAGGGTCAATTGGGTCACATTGTTCTCCACCTCCTGTGGAACATGGTTATGGTATTTTATATTGCATTGTAATGTATAATTTAATGTTATCTCCTGTGTACCAGGCCTGTTAGGGGTGTAGTTCCTCCTCCTAGGCAGTAGAGGGAGCTAGGGAACCCACTAGTATATATAGTCAGGTCCAGTCCAGAGAAGGAGAAGTGTGGTCAGAAGCCAAGTGTGCACTTAAACCAGAGGTTAGCTGAAGAGCAGCTTCTGACATGCAGCTAGATAGCCCAGGTTCCTAGCTTGCACTCAGGAGAAGGAGAAGAAGTTGCCTCCTGAAGATATCTAGCACCTTGAAAAGTACAGTGCAGAGCCGCTTTTATCCAGCTAAGTAGAAAGCTGAAGGGCAGAATGATATTTACAGAAAGAGGATTTATATCAGAGGAGGTTTTCCCTACCCAAGGATAAAGCCAGCTATAGGGCATACGGGCCGTGGAGAAAGCCAGACAGGATCTGAGGAAAATACAGCCTGATCTGTAAGTGTTATTCCCTCTGAGTATCTTGCAAAAACTTTGCCTGCCACTTATGTGAAGCCTGCCTGTGACCAACATTGTACATGTGGAACTAACTGAAACCTGTAAATAGTTGAACTGTTCAGTAAAAAGACGTTCTGGTTCACTGCAACTTTGTGTACCTCAATTATTTCTACAACAAATCGGTGTGCCACCGTTACCGGCACTGGCATCACGAATTATAAGGGATCTTGCCACAGGCACATTAAACTTCCAACACCCAGGGCACCTCACCTACCACCTGGCCTGGTCCCTATACACAGAGAGTGCCCCAGAGGATTCTTGTGCCAGCCTCTCCATCACTGCGGTACACCTGCCCAGGGTAAATAAAAACTGTGAGTACCAAGAGCAACCCACGGTTTGTTAACTACCCCTGTGACCTCACATTCGCTCACCCTGCAGGACTAGCGCACTGCAGATGAGACAGAGGGGATATGATAGAAACTTTCAAATACATAAAGGGAATCAACAAGGTAAAAGAGGAGAGAATATTTTAAAGAAGAAAAACTGCTACAAGAGGAGGGGCAAAGGTTTAAAAGTAATATCAGGAAGTATTACTTTACTGAGAGAGTAGTGGATGCATGGAATAGCCTTCCTGATGAAGTGGTAGCTGCAAATACAATGAAGGAGTTTAAGCATGCATGGGATAGGCATAAGGCCATCCTTCATATAAGATAGGGCCAGGGGCTATTCATAGTATTCAGTATATTGGGCAGACTAGATGGGCCAAATGGTTCTTATCTGCCGACACATTCTATGTTTCTATATCGCACCCCTTAATCAGTATTTTGTGGAAGCAGGTATATCGCACCTCTCAATTATTCTTTTGCCACAACAGTTATATCACACCACCCTGTTTATTTGGGGCAACAGGTATATCGCAGCCCTCAATCAGTATTTTGTGGAAGAAGGTATATCACACCCCTGCTTCATTCAGTTTTTTTGGGGGGCAACTGGTATATCACACCAGTTGAAATTATTTGTTCCAATAGCGTTTGCCACTCTGTGTAGCTGCAGTATCGCAGCAGAACCGCACACAACTGCTGCACAATACAAATGCACAATAATATACTTTCTATGTTAAAAAGTATATTACAAGTATATCACACCTTTCGATAGCACACCTATACCAGTTATTAAAAGGACTTTTTTTGGCTCTATTAGCTAGCGTTTGGTGTCCCTAACAGTCTGTCCCTGCTCGACAAAGCAACCTCTCCCTACACTGGCAAAACACAGAATATAAAATGGCTTCCAGATCAGGTTCTTTTATAGGGTGGGGGTGTGTCCATGAGCTGAAACATCTTAATTGGCTGTCCTGTCGCACCTGATGGATGTTTCATGGATCAAAGTTCGTCGCAATGCAAAGGAATATGGCACCGGACATCGCCATATGTTCGCATGTTCGGCAAATCGCGAACGCGCAAAGTTCACCGCGAAACGACAGCCGGGCGAACCGTAGGGCCATCTCTAGTAGCGACATCAAAGAACAGTTATTACGGAGAGAAGCTTATCGGATACACACTCTTGGTATATTACAGCCTAGAGGATTAAATAGAGAGTACGAAATATTGCACTTTTGAGCCAGCTATTATATGGCATGCTTTTGATTTTCCGAACATTTCTTTTCAGACAGCAAACCCACGATGAATCGCTTCAAAACTTGTGGTATCTTCAATGATTTGAGGTTTTGAAATTTTGCTTGATATTTTGTATGTGTATTTTTATGTATTACTGGAATACTATGTGGTGTTAGGTTATAATGTGATTGGCATATTCTAGTTACCGCCCTGTTTTTGGTGTCTGACATCACCACATGTGATGGGGGGAATGGTATTTAAGTTTGTAAGTTAGAACAAAATGGTAGTTTATGAAGGCTGGATTAGCCGAAATGCGTCCATTATTCTGAGATATCGATATAATATAATAAAAAAATACATAAACTGAAGACTCCAAGCGACTGCTGGGATTTCTTATACTACATCTTTGCATTTAGACTTTTGTTATGCATTGTTAAAATACACATTTTCTTATAATTAATAACCAGCTATATAAAGGAAAGGTTGTTTTCATGGCTGAATCCCTGCCAAGTCGTGCCTTGATTCTCACAGTAATGACACATTCCTTTTGTCACACTTGTTAATCATATACCGTACATTATTCTGAATTTGACAATAGGAGTAATATTGTACTATTCAAGAAGCACATAAAATAGCTGCAAAAAATGTTAGTTGATATTTAAAAGCCACATTTATATGGTGGTATTTTAGTCGATATTTTGCATCGTTTTTTATAAGCCAAAACTAGGAACGAGTCCACAACATCAAATTGGTGCAAATCTTTCCATTATAGTTTTTGTCTGTGTAGGTTCTGTAAGGTGGGGGGGAAACGTACCCAACTTGAATTAAGAAAAACTCCCCCAAATTTATGAGTGGCACCGCTGCTCTAATGTTGTGTTGTGCTTTGTGCTGTAATTTCACCCGAAAATGTAACAGACAAATTAGAGAAATGACATAAAATAAAATACGTACAAATAAAAAAAAATTTACTTGATTTATGAGGTAGAGGTCCATATGGAGTAGGAGTTTGAGGAGGCGGTGGATGTAGCGGTATAGGTGGAAGCGGCGGTGGAGGAGGAAGAGGTATCCAACACTGTTTTTTGGTTTAAATTTTTATTTTATTTTTTATTAGGGTACACTCCAAAAGAGTGGGAAATATCTAAAATACAACAATTAGCAATTGCACTGTAGTATAACAATGGCTGGTTAAGGCCGGTATACATGTCTATTCTGCACAAGGTACAGACAAGTTCTGTGGGATCAATGCCTGGTTCATTTTAATGAACGTGAGCTTGTCCACATTGGCTGTGGACAGGCGGCTGCGCTTGTCTGTGATAACACCCCCTGCCGGGCTAAACACACGTTCAGACAATACACTGGCTGCAGGGCAGGCCAGCACCTCCAAGCCGTAAAGGGCAAGCTCAGGCCATGTGCCCAATTTGGAGACCCAGAAGTTGAAGGGGGCAGACCCATCATTCAGTAGCTGTAGGCAAGTGCACACATACTGCTCCACCATGTTGCTGAAATGCTGCCTCCTGCTAAGACGTTCCATATCAGTTGATGGTGCTGGTTGTTGTGTCGTGCTGACAAAGCTTTTCCACATTTTGGCCATGCTAACCCTGCCTTCTGAGGTGCTGGTGGTGCCCCAGCTGCGTTGGTGACCTCTTCCTCCTCCTCTGCCTTCGCTTTGTACATTCATAGGAAACCCTATGAAATGATCCCTCTTCCTCCTCCTCCTGTGCCACATCCTCTTCCATCATCGCCAGCGCCGTTTTTTCAAAGAGGCATAGAAGTGAGATAGTAACGCTGAGAACTGCGTTATCGGCACTGGCCATGTTGGTGGCGTACTCGAAATAGCGCAACAAGGAACAAAGGTCTCGTATGGAGGCCCAGTCATTGGTGGTGAAGTAGTGCTGTTCCGCAGAGCGACTCACCTGTGTGTGCTGCATCTGAAACTCCACTATCGCCTGCTGCTGCTCGCACAGTCTGGCCAGCATGTGCAAGGTGGAGTTCCACCTTGTGGGCACGTCGCATATGAGGCGGTGAGCGGGAAGGCCGAAGTTACGCTGCATCGCTGACAGGCGAGCAGCAGCAGGATGAGCACACCGAAAGCGCGCACAGACGGCTCGCACTTTCTGCAGCAGCTCTGACATATCGGAGTAATTTTTAAGGAACCTCTGCACCACCAAGTTCAGCACATGCAAGGGATGTGCGTCAAATCGGCTAGTCCTGGAGCTACTATGAGATTTCGCCCATTATCGCACACCACCAGGCCGGGCTTGAGGCTCACTGGCACCAATCACTCATCGGTCTGTTGTTCCATGCCCGTCCACAGCTCCTGCGCGGTGTGGGATCTGTCCCCCAAACAGATAAGTTTTAAAACTGCCTGCTGTCGTTTACCCCTGGCTGTGCTGAAGTTGGTGGTGAAGGTGTTACGCTGACCGGATGAGGAGCCAGTAGAGGATGAGGAAGCAGAGTAGGAGGAGGAAGCAACAGGAGGCAAACTGAAGCACTCTGCAATCCTCGGTGGTGGAAGGAGATGCGCCAAACTGCCATCTGCCTCAGGCCCAGCCGCCACTGCATTTACCCAGTGTGCTGATAGGGAGATATAACGTCCCTGACCGTGCTTACTGGTCCACATATCCTTAGTTAGGTGGACCTTGCCACAGATGGCGTTGCGCAATGCACACCTGATTTTGTCCCCCACTTGGTTGTGCAGTGAAGGGATGGCACGCCTGGAAAAGTAGTGGCGGCTGGGCACGACATACTGTGAGACAGCCATCGCCATAAGACTTTTAAAACTCTTCGTCTCCACCAGACGGGATGACAGTATTTCAAAGGCCAGTAATTTTGAAATACTGGCATTCAGGGCCAGAGATCGCGGGTGGGTAGGGGGGGTACTTCCTCTTCTGCTCCAGTGTTTGGGAGATGGAGAGCTGAACGCTTCCGCGGGACATTGTGGAGATGCTTGGTGACCCAGGTGGTGGTGTTGCTGGCAAATCCTCTGTTTGCAGGGTGGCAGGTGGCACTCAATCCAGAGGTGGATGAAGAGGCCGAGACTGCAGCAGAAGAGGAAGCAGGAGGAGCCAGAGACCTTTCTTGGTTTTTGAGGTGTGTACTCCACTGCAGCTCGTGCTTTGCACTTAGGTCATGCAGGTTGTGCTCAGGTTGAGAACGTTTATGACTCGCTTCAGGCTCTGATTGCCAGTGTGCAAACAACTCGTGTCTTGTCGTCAGGACATTGTCTGAAGAACAGCCACGCCCGCCTCTTCCTCTGAACTACACAGGCCACTCGCATGACCTTGATTCCATGTGGGGTTGAGGACCTCATCGTCCTCCACATCATCTTCCACCCAGTCTTCACCCCTGCCCTCCTTGTCGGTCTGCACACTGCAGAAAGCCACAGCAGTTGGCACCTGTGTTTCGTCATCATCCGAGACGTGCTGCGGTGGTCCTCCCATGTACTCATCTTGAAACATAAGTGGTTGGGCATCGGTGCACTCAATATCTTCCACTTCTGGGACAGGGCTAGGTGGATGGCCCTGAGAAAGCCTGCTAGCAGAGTCATCAAAAAGCAGAAGAGACTGCTGCATGACTTGGGGCTCAGACTGCTTGGCTGATTTGCAAGGGGGTGAGGTGAAAGACTGATGGACATGGGCTGCAGGTGCTAACTCTGATCTTTCAGCAGGAGACTGGGTGGGAGACAATGTAAAGCAGGGATGCTCAACCTGCGGCCCTCCAGCTGTTGTAAAACTACAACTCCCACAATGCCCTTCTGTAGGATAATAGCTGTAGGCTGTCAGGGAATGATGGGAGTTGTAGTTTTGCAACAGCTGGAGGGCCGCAGGTTGAGCATGCCTGATGTAAAGGAACTGGAGGCACTGGCAGCAACCCAATCTACTATCGCCTGTACTTGTTCTGGCCTCACCATACGTAGAGCCGCATTAGGCCCGACCAAATACCGCTGAAGGTTTTGTCGCCTACTCGCACCTGAGCAAGGTGTTTCACTTGTGCGTGTAGCTGGCACAGATCGACCACGTCCTCTCCCTGCAACAGGAGCTCCGCAGCACCACGACCGGGGCCACGTCGCTTATTTGACGCTCTCCTCATATTTCTCAAATTTAAGATCTTGCCCAAAATGGGTGTTTTTTTAACAGAATAGAACAATAGTATCTAATGCGTGTATCTCACACTGACAGATGCAGCAAAGGCTGCAAATTTTGTTTTTTGTTCAAAATAGGTGTTTTTTTAATAACAGAATAGAACACCAGTATCTAACGCGTGTATCTCACAATGACAGATGCAGCAAAGGCTGCAATATTAAGTACTTTGCCCAAAATGGGTGTTTTTTTAAACCCAGAATATTATTGCTGTATTTCAAGCGTGTATCTCACACTGACAGATGCAGCAAATGCTGCAAATTTAGTTTTTTGCCCAAAATGGGTGTTTTTAATAACAGAATGTGACAGCAGTATCTAACGCTTGTATTTTACACTAAAAGATGCTTAAATTGCACACTGACTAATGCGGCATAGGCCCCAGATGGAGGGTATTGCCAAAAATGAGTGTTTTTTAAAACCAGAAAATTATTGCTGTATTTCAAGCTTGTATTTAACAATGACAGATGCAGCAAACGCTGCAAAATTAGGATTTTGCCCTAAATGCGTGTTTTTTTTTATAACAGAATATGACAGCAGTATAAAATATAAGAAAAAGAACTGGATCGCACATCCTCAATACTATGCTTTTATCTAACTGCTTCTCAGAATAAATAACATCGCTTCTCAGCGCAATATATCAAATACACTGCTCAAAAAAATAAAGGGAACACAAAAATAACACATCCTAGATCTGAATTAATTAAATATTCTTCTGAAATACTTTGTTCTTTACATAGTTGAATGTGCTGACAACAAAATCACACAAAAATAAAAAAAATGGAAATCAAATTTTTTAACCCATGGAGGTCTAGATTTGGAGTCACACTCAAAATTAAAGTGGAAAAACACACTACAGGCTGATCCAACTTTGATGTAATGTCCTTAAAACAAGTCAAAATGAGGCTCAGCAGTGTGTGTGGCCGCCACGTGCCTGTATGACCTCCCTACAATGCCTGTGCATGCTCCTGATGAGGTGGCGGACGGTCTCCTGAGGGATCTCCTTCCAGACCTGGACTAAAGCATCTGCCAACTCCTGGACAGTCTGTGGTGCAACGTGACGTTGGTGGATAGAGCGAGACATGATGTCCCAGATGTGCTCAATTGGATTCAGGTCTGGGGAACGGTCGGGCCAGTCCATAGCATCAATGCCTTCGTCTTGCAGGAACTGCTGACACACTCCAGCCACATGAGGTCTAGCATTGTCTTGCATTAGGAGGAACCCATGGCCAACCACACCAGCATATGGTCTCACAAGGGGTCTGAGGATCTCATCTCGGTACTTAATGGCAGTCAGGCTACCTCTGGCGAGCACATGGAGGGCTGTGCGGCCCTCCAAAGAAATGCCACCCCACACCATTACTGACCCAATGCCAAACCGGTCATGCTGGAGGATGTTGCAGGCAGCAGAACGTTCTCCACGGCGTCTCCAGACTCTGTCACATCTGTCACGTGCTCAGTGTGAACCTGCTTTCATCTGTGAAGAGCACAGGCCGCCAGTGGCGAATTTGCCAATCTTGGTGTTCTCTGGCAAATGCCAAACGTCCTGCACGGTGCTGGGCTGTAAGCACAACCCCCACCTGTGGATGTCGGGCCCTCATGGAGTCTGTTTCTGACCGTTTGAGCAGACACATGCACATTTGTGGCCTGCTGGAGGTCATTTTGCAGGGCTCTGGCAGTGCTCCTCCTGTTCCTCCTTGCACAAAGGCGGAGGTAGCGGACCTGCTGCTGGGTTGTTGCCCTCCTACGGCCTCCTCCATGTCTCCTGATGTACTGGCCTGTCTCCTGGTAGCGCCTCCATGCTCTGGACACTACGCTGACAGACACAGCAAACCTTCTTGCCACAGCTCGTATTGATGTGCCATCCTGGATAAGCTGCACTACCTGAGCCACTTGTGTGGGTTGTAGACTCCGTCTCATGCTACCACTAGAGTGAAAGCACCGCCAGCATTCAAAAGTGACCAAAACATCAGCCAGGAAGCATAGGAACTGAGAAGTTGTCTGTGGTTACCACCTGCAGAACCACTCCTTTATTGGGGGTGTCTTGCTAATTGCCTATAATTTCCACCTGTTGTCTATTCCATTTGCACAACAGCATGTGAAATTGATTGTCACTCAGTGTTGCTTCCTAAGTGGACAGTTTGATTTCACAGAAGTGTGATTGACTTGGAGTTACATTGTGTTGTTTAAGTGTTCCCTTTATTTTTTTGAGCAGTGCATATCACCCCTATGCTACATACTGTACATGATGCATTAGCAGGCCTTTTTTTCTGGCGGAACGCCCCGGAACGCCGACTCGCCCCACCCCCCTTAAGTTACTGCAGGGCCGTTTCTTGAGGCGTGCGGGGTGCTGTCAGAAGGGGGGCACCGGCAGGGCACAGCAGGAGATGAGCGCTGTGCTTCCATTGTGGAAGCGCTCACTCATCTCCAAAGTCATCTCATCTGTATCGCCGTCCTCAGGACGGCAATACAAATGTCTGTAATGCGGCAGGGCAGGGAGAGGTGTGTCCCCTCCCTGTTCCTCTGATAGGCTTCCAGCACTAGGCCGGCAGCCTATCAGAGGCTGGTGCAGGCGGCGCGATGATGTCATCGCGCCGCCTGAGCCAGCGAGGGACACAGGCCGGAAGAGGCCTGCATCGCATCCTGGAGGAGGTAAGTAAGTATAAGTTTATTATTATTTTTTTTATATGTAAAAATGACAATCCTGGCACATAAGGGGGGCTGCTGGGCTGGCACAGACATAAGGGGGGCTGCTGGGCTGGCACAGACATAAGGGGGGCTGCTGGCACATAAGGGCGGCTACTGGCACATAAGGGGGGCTTCTGGCACAGACATAAGGGGGGCTACTGGAACATAAGGGGGGCTGCTGGCACAGACATAAGGGGGGCTGCTGGCACAGACATAAGGGGGGCTTCTGGCACAGACATAAGGGGGGCTACTGGCTACTGGTACATAAGGGATAAGGGGGGCTACTGGCACAAGGGATAAGGGGGGCTACTGGCACAAGGGGGGCTACTGGCACATGATAGGGGGGCTACTGGCACATGATAGGGGGGCTACTGGCACATGATAGGGGGGCTACTGGCACATGATAGGGGGGCTACTGGCACATGATAGGGGGGCTACTGGCACATGATAGGGGGGCTACTGGCACATGATAGGGGGGCTACTGGCACATGATAGGGGGGCTACTGGCACATGATAGGGGGGCTACTGGCACATGATAGGGGGGCTACTGGCACATGATAGGGGGGCTACTGGCACATGATAGGGGGGCTACTGGCACATGATAGGGGGGCTACTGGCACATGATTAAGGGGCTACTGGCACATGATTAAGGGGCTACTGGCACATGATTAAGGGGCTACTGGCACATGATTGGGGGGCATCTATGGGGGCACATCTTACTGGCACATGATATGGGGGCACATATTACTGGTACATGATTGGGGGGCATCTATTGGGGCACTTATTACTGGCACATTATTAGGTGGCACTATAGGGACATCCACAGAGGCTAAAAAGAAGGGGTATTTTATATGGGGGCTCTGTATAGGGGCATTTTATACTGGGAGGGAAGGAAGGGGCCAGGCCAGGCTGCGCTGCCCATGTGTGGACTAGGGCGGCGGCGGCCGCGGACACTGGCAGCCTGGCTGTCACGACCGTCACTGGCAATTTTACTTGCATCCCTGTTCTCTAAAGGGGCGGTTTTAGGGGGCGGTCCTAGGGTGGGTAGGGGCGTGGCCAGGGGAGGGAGGGTGAGTTCCACCACCTTTTCTCTGAGAAAAAAAGCCCTGGGCATTAGTATACAATTTGATCAAAAAGCATAGGCTTGCCTCTTTGAATAGGACCCTAACCTAAATTTGGCACAGCACTGCACGGCGACCACCAACGCCGCAGCACCGCCCCAGCAGGCAACAGGACCCAGTAGCCAAGCAGCGCCCCCGCTGTCCGGCAAAGCCACCTTGGCACTGGGCCCCACCAACCCACTAGGACAGCACCAAAGCAACAATGGCCGCCGTGCAGTACTGCACCATGTGAACAGGTGTGGAACTCACCTTATCACATACTCTCAGGAACTCCAACTGAGAGGTAGGAATTTATACCCTTATGCAGACTCCTGCTAATTCAAAGCACCTGGGCAGAATGGGGAGGAGTTCTGATACCAGAAAGGAAAAGATCATAGATTATACAATACATATAAAATATAAGAAAAATAATTGGATCGCACATCCTCAATACTATGCTTTTATCTAACTGCTTCTCAGCATAATTAACATTGCTTCTCAGCGCAATATATCGTATACCTACCCCTATGCTACATACTGTACATGAGGCATTAGTATACAATTTGATCAAAAAGCATAGGCCCACTCACCGCGACAAGGTTACCTTTTTGAATGGGACCCTAACCTTTACAGTTAGGGTTCGCTCAACCCTAGTCATAGTGTTGAGCGAAGTTTTGAAAAATTTGATTCGGCTGCTTTGCTGAATTTCACAAAGAAATTCACTTAGTGACGAAGTGCATTTCTTTATAAGTAACAGGCGCAATGACAGGGAATGACAATTGCGCCGCCTTCCGTCATTGAACCCCTTCAGATGCCAAGTTCATCGCTGATCGCAGCATCTGAGAATAATAGTAAGGGCTTTCAGGGGTTAACCCAGTAAAAAAAAAAAAATAGATAATACTCAACTTATCCATTTGCGCGTGAAGAGGCCGCAGTGGACATCTTGATTGAAGACACCGCACGAAATCTCGCACGGTGCGTGATGACATCATCACGCTGGCCGGCATGATGATGTAATTCGGATTTTCAATCAAGATGGCTGCAAATAGATGAGGTGAGTATGTTTTCTTTTGGTGTTTTTTTTAACTGCCATTTCAGGCAAAATTGATTTGTTAACTTATCACAAAGCATGAGGAAATTTGGCTTCGCAGCGAATCACATTTTTTCCTGAAATTCAGATCGAATTCCACTTTGGATACTTTGATTTGCTAAACCCTATTTAGAGTATGTCTCCATAGGGGTCAGAGCTCTAAGCTTCTATTAAAGGGGTATTCCCATCATATACAGTCAGGTCCATAAATATTGGGACATCCACACAATTGTAACATTTTTAGCTCTATACACCACCACAATGGATTTGAAATGAAACAAACAAGATGTGCTTTAACTGCAGACTGTCAGCTTTAATTTGAAGGTATTTACATCAAAATAAGGTGAACAGTGTAGGAATTACAACAGTTTGTATATGTGCCTCCCACTTGTTAAGGAACCAAAAGTAATGGGACAATTGGCTTCTCAGTTGTTCCATAGCCAGGTGTGTGTTATTTCCTCATTATCCCAATTACAATGAGCAGATAAAAGGTCCAGAGGTCATTTCAAGTGTGCTATTTGCATTTGGAATCTGTTGCTGTCAACTCTCAAGATGAGATCCAAAGAGCTGTCACTATCAGTGAAGCAAGCCATCATTAGGCTGAAAAAACAAAACAAACCCATCAGAGAGATAGCAAAAACATTAGGCATGACCAAAACAACTGTTTGGAGCATTCTTAAAAAGAAGGAACGCACCGGTGAGCTCAGCAACACCAAAAGACCCGGAAGACCACGGAAAACAACTTTGGTGGATGACCGAAGAATTCTTTCCCTGGTGAAGAAAACACCCTTCACAACAGTTGGCCAGATCAAGAACACTCTCCAGGAGGTAGGTGTGTGTGTGTGTGTGTGTCAAAGTCAACAATCAAGAGAATACTTCACCAGAGTGAATACAGAGGGTTCACCACAAGATGTAAACCATTGGTGATCCTCAAAAACAGGAAGGCCAGATTAGAGTTTGCCAAACGACATCTAAAAAAGCCTACACAGTTCTGGAACAACATCCTATAGACAGAGGAGACTAAGATCAACTTGTACCAGAGTGATGGGAAGAGAAGAGTATGTAGAAGGAAAGGAACTGCTCATGATCCTAAGCATACCACCTCATCAGTGAAGCATGGTGGTGGTAGTGTCATGGTGTGGGCATGCATGGCTGCCAATGAAACTGGTTCTTTTGTATTTATTGATGATGTGACTGCTGACAAAAGCAGCAGGATGAATTCTGAAGTGTTTCGGGCAATATTATATACTCATATTAAGCCAAATGCTTCAGAACTTATTGGACGGCGCTTCACAGTGCAGATGGACAATGACCCAAAGCATACTTCAAAAGCAACCAAAGAGTTTTTTAGGGGGAAAGAAGTGGAATGTTATGCACTGTCCAAGTCAATCACCTGACCTGAATCCGATTGAGCATGCATTTCACTTGCTGATGACAAAACTGAAGGGAAAATGCCCCAAGAACAAGCAGGAACTGAAGACAGTTGCAATAGAGGCCTGGCAGGGCATCACCAGGGATGAAACCCAGTGTCTGGAGATGTCTAGTGATGAGCGGCAGGGGTCATATTCGAATTCGCAATATTTCGTGAATATTTTGTAGAATATTCGTCGAATATTCGCAAATTTACGATTTTTTTTTACTCGAAAAATCGGAAAGGTAATGATTGTGTAATATGCAAATTTTCGGAATTTGAATTTTCGGATTCGAATTTTTTATTGCGAATTTTTCAACTTACAACTATTAGACAAAGAAGATTATAGCACTATATTAGCTATATTCGATTTTTTTCGAATATTCTCTATATTGCTATAACTTCGTTTTTTCAAATATTTGTAATATTCTAAAACAAGAATATATAGCAATATAGCAAATATATAAAAAAAACGAATATAGAGCATAATTCACAAACACTACTACTCCTAAAGTCAAGTATATTGCAGCCTTTTTATTGGCCCACAAGCTAGAAGCAGTGAGGGATCATGTGTACTGATAAAAAAAAAAAAAAAAAAAAAAAAAAAAAAAAATTCGAATATTCGAAATTACGAATATATATATAACTATATTCGAAATATTCTCGAATTTTCGAAGTACCTATATTCGCGATAAAAATTTGAAATTCAAATATTCGTGATCAACACTACAGATGACGTGTCCTCTGGACTCAGGAGGAGAGGGACCATCAAGCTTGTTATCAGTGCACAGTTCAAAAGCCTTCATCTCTGATGGTATGGGGATGCATTAGTCCCTATTACGTGCGCAGCCTGGAAAGGAACTAGCTTCTGGAAAGGTGCCACATCTGGAAAGGAACTAGTAATGCTGGACAGTATATATAGGATTTAGAACAAAATATGCTTCCATCCAGGCAACGTCTCTTTCACGGAATTCCTTGCATATTCCAGAAAGACAGTGCTAAACCACATACTGCAGCCATCACAACAGCGTGGCTTCATGGAAGAAGAGTCCAGACCTTTCACCAGTAGAAAACATTTGGCGCATCATATGCGTTTATGAGATTTCCAAATCATTGCATTCTGTTTTTACTTACATTTATTAACATTTAACAAAGTATCCCAACTTTTTTGGAACTTGGGGTTGTACATAGGGATGTTGTTAAGGACAGACTCCTTTTAGAGACGACGCCTGTCCATATGCTTTATTAGGGCATATGGAGGTTACTACCGAGGTTGGGGCTCTCTGCATGGCACTCTCCTCTATGAGCCAGATCATTAAGAAGGAACCCCTTTTATAACCTCAGCCACTTGGCCTACATGGGGAATGGGGCTTCCCCACGTCTGTGTCCTCACGCTTTTGGAGACCGTGTAACTCGTCACTAATCATAGCATCTGGAAAGAGCACGGCCTAAATAGAGTAGTGTTGGAGAGTCACCTCGATTCCATAAATTACTGAACAGCACTTATTATAGGGGAGGATTATGGGAAGACCCTATGACTGGCTTTATCTATGTATAATTGGCATACTAGGCAGTCCCCCTCATGAATGGCTGGCATGCAAGTGGATCAGTATTTTTCACCTGTGCAGCCGCCATCCTTTAACATGATGGCTTACTGGAATGTGATATTTTAACTTGCCTTTTTACTAGTATGTATGCCCCAGATGCTAAAATGTGAGACTTTTGAATGCCAGAAGCCTAATAAATGTCCCTCATTATGCCCTCATGCAAGAAAAGTGACATAATACATGTGCACCCAGAGATATGAGATGGAGGTTGCTGCCGGGTGCACACACTGGGGGGAGATTAATCAAAACCGGTTGCAAAGGAAAACTGGCTTAATTGCCCATAGCAATGAGATCGGTCCTTTAATTTTCCGAAGGTGTGCTGAAAAATAAGGGGGGAGATCTGATTGGTTGCTATGGGCAATAAAGCCAGTTTTTCGTTGCACCAGTTTTGATGAATCTCCCGCATTATGTTTTTCTGAATATTCTGTAAGCTATGATACTGTGTTTGTGTTCCTTAGTTTTACAATGTAATGTATTTGTACCTATTTAGTCCCAATCAGGGCATCATTTTGTGTATTAGGATTGCTATTATATTGCTATATTGTGATTGTTATTCTAACGTTCCCCCCTCCATCTGCTGTGTTTTTAATTGATTTTATATTGCTGAGAACAGTGTGTCTTCTCCACTAATAGATGTAACAAAGCTGATTTTAGTAACCATAAAATCTGCTTTTATAGTTGTGTTGGGGATAATTTCGTAGGCGTTGCTAGTTAATGTTCATTTTTCCTGATTCGTTATTTGGCCATTGTTTTTAAGTATAGGTGACAGCGTAGTCTGGAACAGAGCCAAGGTTTTCACAGGGGGATCAGTCAGGATACGACAGGCCAAAAGATGAGACAAGAGCATAGTCAGAAACAAAGACTAGGGTCAGAACCAGGAGTAGAAAAACAGGTACCAACAACACGCTAAATGATGAGACAGGAGTATAGTCAGGAGCATAGACAATAGGTACCAACAACAGGCTAAAGGATGAAGGATGAGACAGGAGTATAGTCAAGAGCATAGACAAGGGTCAGAGCCAGGAGTAGAACAGGTACCAAGCATAAGGCTACATTCACATTAGTGTTTTTTGCAGATCCGTCGTGGATCTGCAAAAACGCTTTTGTTACAATAATACAACCGCATGCATCCGTTATGAATGGATCCAGTTGTATTATGTCTTCTATAGCCATGACGGATCCGTCTTGAACACCATTGAAAGTCAATGGAGGACGGATCAGTTTTCTATTGTGCCATATTGTGTCAGAGAAAACGGACCCGTCCCCATTGACTTACATTGTGTGTCAGATCCATCTTGCTCCGTACCACATCGCGGACAGAAAAACGCTGCTTGCAGCATTATTCTGTCCGCGATGGGGGCACAACCAAATGGAACGGAATGCATTTTGGTGCACTCCGTTTCGTTCAGTTGAGTTTTGTCCCCATTGACAAAGAATGGGAACAAAACTGAAGCGTTTTCTTCCGCTATCGAGATCCTATGACGGATCTCAATAGCGGAATTGAAAACGCTAATGTGAAAGTAGACTAAAGGATAAGATAGGAACACAGTTAGGAGCATAGACAAGGGTAATAGGAGCAGGAGCAAGGTCGAGGTCAGGATTAGTGTCATTACATACAGTACAGACCAAAAGTTTGGACACACCTTCCCATTTTAAAGAGTTTTCTTTATTTTCATGACTATGAAAATTGTAGATTCACACTGAAGGCATCAAAACTATGAATTAACACGTGAAATTATATACATAACAAACAAGTGTGAAACAACTGAAAATATGTCATATTCTAGGTTCTTCAAAGTAGCCACCTTTTGCTTTGATTACTGCTTTGCACACTTTTGGCATTCTCTTGATGAGCTTCAAGAGGTAGTCCCCTGAAATGGTTTTCACTTCACAGGTGTGCCCTGTCAGGTTTAATAAGTGGGATTTCTTGCCTTATAAATGGGGTTGGGACCATCAGTGGCGTTGAGGAGAAGTCAGGTGGATACACAGCTGATAGTCATACTAAATAGACTGTTAGAATTTGTATTATGGCAAGAAAAAAGCAGCTAAGTAAAGAAAAACGAGTGGCCATCATTACTTTAAGAAATGAAAGTCAGTCAGTCAGCCGAAAAATTGGGAAAACTTTGAAAGTAAGGGCTATTTGACCATGAAGGAGAGTGATGGGGTGCTGCGCCAGATGACTTGGCCTCCACAGTCACCGGACCTGAACCCAATTGAGATGGTTTGGGGTGAGCTGGACCGCAGAGTGAAGGCAAAAGGGCCAACAAGTGCTAAGCATCTCTGGGAACTCCTTCAAGACTGTTAGAAGACCATTTCAGGGGACTATCTCTTGAAGCTCATCAAAAGAATGCCAAGAGTGTGCAAAGCAGTAATCAAAGCAAAAGGTGGCTACTTTGAAGAACCTAGAATATGACATATTTTCAGTTGTTTCACACTTGTTTGTTATGTATATAATTCCACATGTGTTAATTCATAGTTTTGATGCCTTCATAGTCATGAAAATAAAGAAAACTCTTTGAATGAGAAGGTGTGTCCAAACTTTTAGTTTGTACTGTAGGTGTATTAATCTAAATCTACAGTACAAGCAAAGCATGGCTGGATGATTGCTCTTTAACCCCTTAAGGACACAGCCTTTTTACACCTTAGGACCAGGCCATTTTTTGAAAATCTGACCAGAGTCCCTTTAAGTGCTGATAACTTTAAAACGGTTTGACTTATCCAGGCCGTTCTGAGATTGTTTTTTCGTCACATATTGTACTTCATGACACTGGTAAAATGGAGTAAAAAAAAAAATTTTTTTTTGCACCAAAAAATACCTAATTTAACAAAAATTTGAAAAAAATTAGCAAATTTCAAAGTTTCAGTTTCTCTACTTCTGTAATACATAGTAATACCCCCAAAAATTGTGATGACTTTACATTCCCCATATGTCTACTTCATGTTTGAATTGTTTTGGGAATGATATTTTATTTTTTGGGGATGTTATAAGGCTTAGAAGTTTAGAAGCAAATCTTGAAATTTTTCCGAAATTTACAAAAACTCAATTTCTAGGGACCAGTTCAGGTCTCAAGTCACTTTGCGAGGCTTACATTATAGAAACCACCCAAAAATGACCCCATCTAAGAAACTACACCCCTCAAGGTATTCAAAACTGATTTTGCATACGTTGTTAACCCTTTAGGTGTTGCACAAGAGTTATTGGCAAATAGGGAGGAAATTTGAGAATTTCATTTTTTTGTCTAATTTTTCATTTTAACCCATTTTTTCCACTAACAAACCAAGGGTTAACAGCCAAACAAGACTGTATCTTTATTGCCCTGACTCTGCCATTTACAGAAACACCCAATATGTGGCCGTAAACTACTGTACGGCCACACAGCGGGACGTAGAGTGAAAGGTGCGCCGTTTGGTTTTTGGAAGGCTGATTTTTATGGACTGGTTTATTTACACCATGTCCCATTTGAAGCCCCCTGATGCACCCCTAGAGGAGAAACTCCCAAAAAGTGACCCCATCTAAGAAACTACACCCCTCAAGGTATTCAAAACTGATTTTACATACGTCGTTAACCCTTTAGGTGTTGCACAAGAGTTATTGGCAAATGGCGATGAAATTTGAGAATTTCATTTTTTTGCCTAATTTTCCATTTTAACCCATTTTTTCCACTAACAAAGCAAGGGTTAACAGCCAAACAAGACTGTATCTTTATTGCCCTGACTCTGCTGTTTACAGAAACACCCAATATGTGGCCGTAAACTACTGTACGGGCACACAGCGGGGCGTAGAGTGAAAGGTGCGCCGTTTGGTTTTTGGAGGGCTGATTTTGCTGGACTGTTTTTTTGGCACCATGTCCCATTTGAAGCCCCCCTGATGCACCCCTAGATTATAAACTCCATAAAAGTGACCCCATCTAAGAAACTACACCCCTCAAGGTATTCAAAACTGATTTTACAAACTTTGTTAACCCTTTAGGTGTTGCACAAGATTTAATGGAAAATAGAGATACAATTTCAAAATTTCACTTTTTTGGCAGATTTTCCATTTTAATATTTTTTTTCCAGTTACAAAGCAAGGGTTAACAGCCAAACAAAACTCATTATTTATGGCCCTAATTCTGTAGTTTACAGAAACACCCCATATGTGGTCGTAAACAGCTGTACGGGCACATGGCAGGGCGCAGAAGGAAAGGAACACCATATGGTTTTTGGAAGGCATATTTTGCTGGACTGGTTTTTTTGACACCATGTCCCATTTGAAGCCCCCCTGATGCACCCCTAGAGTAGAAACTCCAAAAAAGTGACCCCATTTTAGAAACTACGGGATAGGGTGGCAGTTTTGTTGGTACTAGTTTAGGGTACATATGATTTTTGGTTGCTCTATATTACACTTTTTGTGCGGCAAGGTAACAAGAAATAGCTTTTTTGGCACCGTTTTTTTTTTGTTATTTACAACATTCATCTGACAGGTTAGATCATGTGGTAATTTTATAGAGCAGGTTGTCACGGACGCGGAGATACCTAATATGTATACAATTTTTTTTATTTATGTAAGTTTTACACAATGATTTCATTTTTAAAACCAAAAAAATGTTTTAGTGTCTCCATAGTCTAAGAGCCATAGTTTTTTCAGTTTTTGGGCGATTATCTTAAGTAGGGTCTCATTTTTTGCGGGATGAGATGACTGTTTGATTGGCATCTATTTTGGGGTGCATATGACTTTTTGATTGCTTGCTATTACACTTTTTGTGACGTAAGATGACAAAAAATGGCTTTTTTTACACCGTTTTTATTTTTATTTTTTTACGGTGGTCATCTGAGGGGTTAGATCATGTGATATTTTTATAGAGCCGGGCGATACGGACGCGGCGATACCTAATATGTATACTTTTTTTTTATTTATGTAAGTTTTACACAATGATTTCATTTTTGAAACAAAAAAAATCATGTTTTAGTGTTTCCATAGTCTAAGAGCCATAGTTTTTTCAGTTTTTGGGCGATTATCTTGGGTAGGGTATGATTTTTGCGGGATGAGATGACGGTTTGATTGTTACAATTTTGGCGTACATGCGACTTTTTTGATCACTTTTATTACCTTTTTTGGGAAGTAAGGTGGGCAAAATTTCAATTTCATCATAGTTTTTTATTTTTTATTTTTATGGTGTTCACCGTTCGGGTAAAGTAACATGACCGTTTTATAGATCAGGTCGTTACGGACGCGGCGATACCAAACATGTGTAGGGAATTTTATTTTTTTCATTTTTTATCAGTGATAAATGTGTTTTTTGATTTTTACTTTTTTTTCACTTTTATTCACTTTTTTTTGACCCAGACCCACTTGGTTCTTGAAGATCCAGTGGGTCTGATGTCTGTATAATACAGTACAGAACAATATATATTGTTCTGTACTGTATTTTACTTACACTGAACAGATCTATGCCATTCAGCACAGATCTGTTCAGCACCATGGACAGCAGGACGCCTGAGAGGCGTCCTGTTGCCATGGGAACCTTCCCCGTCTGCTCAGTACTGCTCAGAACTTCGCAGACGGGGAAGGGTAAGGAGGGGATCTCTCGGGGGGCTCTCTGGGGGCTCTCTCCCTCCCCATCGGGGGGCTGCAAAGGCACAGCAGCCCCCCGATGGGAGAGGGAGGGAGCTCCCTGCGCTGTTAACCTTTTCCATACAGCGGTCCGTACGGACCGCTGTATGGAAAGGGTTAAACGGCTGACATCGCATCGCAGATGTCAGCCGTTTATACCAGGGTGCCAGCAATGTGCTGGCACCCTGGTATCCCCACTAGACACCAACGATTATACAAGGGGAGGCGGGCGGGGGATCGCGATCCCGCCTGCCGCACCGCCCGCCTCCCGCACCGCCCACACCGCCCGCAACCCTCCCCCTGCACCTCCCGCCACCATAAAAATCATTCGGGGGTGCAGGGGGGGGGTAAATAAAACTTTTTTTTTGGCATATAAAGTTTCTGATCCCTGCGGTCAGGGACTGCGGGGACCAGAAACTTCAGAAATCGCAGCAAACCGCAGGTCTGAATTGACCTGCGGTTTGCCGCGATCGCCGACATGGGGGGGTCACGGGACCCCCCCGCGCATTTAGCCTAGGTGCCTGCTCAATGATTTGAGCAGGCACCGGGTTCCGATCACTGCCAGCCGCACGGCAGTGATCGAAAATACACAGGGCGTACATGTACGCCCTGTGTCCTTAAGTACCAGGGCACAAGGGCGTACCTGTACGCCCTATGTCCTTAAGAGGTTAAAGAGGTTGTCCCACAAAAAAATAAAAAATTCTTTCAAACCAGCACTTGTAATTACAAATGTAGTATAGCCACTGAGTTATTCAATAACATGTATCTGTATAGCGCCACCCGCTGTAAATTATTTTCCTTATTTCACTGTCCACCTCACTGAGATGGTCCCACATGCTCAGTTCCATCGTTCAACTGCCACCAGCCATATCTACTGTTAGAAGATGTGACAGTCACAGGGAGAGAGCTGCAGCAGAAGAGAGCTGTGATAGGGAAAAAAATCCTCCTGAAAGGCACACCCCTGAGTTGCCAGATTGAAATCGAGCAGAGATCTCTGGATCCATGTGAGGTACAGGGCTGGTTCTAGCTTTCTTAGCTAGTTATGTTATCTAGCTTTTCTCACAGGGACTCAAAGTACAGATGTACAAGCGCCACTGACTACCGGCGGAAGTCAGTAGAGCTTGACTGCAACCTACACCAAGGTCAATTTCCTAGGAAGCCAGTTTATCTATTTTTGGAGCATGGAGGAAACTGGAGTACCAGAGGAAACCTAGGCAAACATGGGAAGAACACACAAACTCCATGCAGATGTTGTCCCTGATATTCATTTTCTACATGAATCATGGGATAGCCCCTTTAAATAGGGTATCAAAACATTTTATTGCAAGCTCTGTTATACGGAGTATAATTTTTTTTTCAACATTGAAAAACAAAAATGTACATCTTTATTCCAGTAAAAGAAACTGGCCATATCTTATGACCCAGCCATATTATACACCTTTCTGGCAAAAATCATGGTCTCATTATTACCTCTTTATAGAGGTCAGAGTTCCAGTTTTCTGTTACAGAACTCCAAATCCCCTGCTTTGCTATAAAGTGAGCAAACTTCTGGCTGCCAACATTACAGGGAGCTTAAAGGGGTATGCCTGGATTTTACTTTTGATAACCATCAATATCTGATCGGGGGATGGGAGGGGGGGGGGGGGGGTCCGACACCTGCACCGTCACCAATCGCCTGTTTCAGAGTAGATCTGGTGTCAGAAGTTGGCCCTGGAACTTGACAGCTCCTTCCATTGTGTCAGAGCTACGCTGCAGTAACCAGATCTGTCCACTACACAATGGGTGGAGCTGTGGAGTTCTGCCACTGACTTTTGGTGCTGGAGGTACTCTGTAAGGATATGTTCACATCAGCGTTCAGCCAGTTTTGTCCCCATTTATTGTCAATGGGGAAAAAACTGAACAAATGGGAATAAAGTTTACTAGAATGCATTCCATTCCTGTTTGTTGCGTTCCCACCCCGGACATAAAATTGCTGCAAGCAACGTTTTTGTGTCCAGCTTGGAAAACTGAATAAGCCGGATCTGGCACTGTAAAGGGGAAATATTAGTCACCAATATTTATGCAAATATCGATAATTAATATTCATAAATGGGAGGAACCGTCTAGTGATAACTCCGCCCATTTATGCCTTTATATAATAATAACACAATATCTTCGCTATGCTTTACACTAATCACTATGCTAGCTGCATACGCCTTACTATCACTATACTACGGCGGCGACTACTAAAAACACCATACACTGCATTATGAACAATAAGGAATATTTATTACACAATACAATTATACATGTCTAGCAATACGCTAATATCTATACATATTCATGGATCAATGGATATGAATATATATACATATAGACGTACACACCGCAGTACAGAAACAGTACTACCATAAACACAATACAAGCCTAACTACACTACACAGCACAATCCCAAATTCCACCACACACACACTATCTATACATTGCAATAATACATTCATACACACAAATATCAGTAACCCACCCGCCTGACTAATCACTGTCCCTACGGGGTACGACGAGGGTTACCGGTGGTCTTACAGGGGTGTAAGTAAACCACAAACACAAAGGGTTAACAAAGGGGATAATAACATAACTGTACAGCAATGCAAGGGTAAATACCCTGCAAGTGTACAGTGAGGGGGGGTGTGTGGCAGGGTTTGAGCAGGGGTTACCAGCACACAGGGACCAGGGTTAACCAGGGGTTAAGCCTGGCAGGGAAAGGGTTAATCAGGGGAGGTGGCGCTGGGTCAGGGACCAGGGATATGGCACCAGGGTCCATCAGGGGTTACCAGCACACAGGGCAACAGGACCAGGGGTGATATGTGAGGGGTAAATAGGGGCTACACAGGTATACTTAGGCCTTATCCAGGTGGTCATCATGAAGCTGCTCTCTCCCCTGCGTCTCTGATTGTAGTCTGGTTGCAAGAGAGGGCACCTATGTCCGGTTTGGGGTTTTATAGCCCAAAAGCAACCCCCTCCTCCTTCCTCAGGCATGTGACATCATAGTGTGCCTTAGTCCCCCCTCCTAGTCCCAAAAATGCTGGGAGTAATGGGCATGGCCATGGGGCAGAGGTGTGGAAAACAGGTTATGATGTCTCTGGTTAGAAGGCCCTAACGGTGCCAGAGAGTCTGATTGTAAGGGGCCTGAACAAAAGGGGACTAGATGCTAATCAGCTGTTATCCTACAGGCTATCAGCACAAGTTTTTCTCTAAACAACTCTGTTGATAACAGTTGGAATTGCATATATGCATATATATATCCACAGATGCTTGGGGCACATCTATAAACACATACAAAACCGGAGGTATGAATGGGCAGCAATAAGCCCACATACATACTGTCATGCTGACATAAGTGTATATACATAGACACGTGTGCAAATACATACACACATATCTATATATACACACACCCTCGCATATATCTGGGGCATCACATACAGGGGACATGCATATGTCCCCACTTGCCATACAGGGCCAATATATACACGGTTATACAGGAAATATATACTAACTATAAGGGGACACATATAAGGGGGCACATATATATACTAATATAAGGGGGATTATAAGGGGGCACAGCTTCCAGGGACCACATATTTCCCACAAGGGCCACCATGAGCCCCTGGGGATCACCATGGGCAGACGTGCGCAGATGCTGGGCACATCTGCGCACATCGTCCCATGATGCTGTGGTTAATGTATGCAGATATATACCATACATGACCGCACGTGTTTGCAGGCATGCATGGATATATGCATACGTCTCAACCGTTCCTCAACAATCCCCCTGTTGTCGGTCTATAATACGACAATATCTTGGGGGAACGGGTTGAGATATATTTGCCCCCCTTCAACCCCATCTTTGGTGGAAGTTCAGGAAGAACTGTAGTGCACACTGATCTTTAGGTACTTAGACATCCCTCATCCAGCTTCCTCCGACCTGCCCTTCACCGTAACCTCCTCCTCCGTTCACAGGATACACCGTCTACTTCTTGACATCTTTAGGATACCACACACCCACAGTCTCTCGGTTATTCTGCCGATCTTCAGGTATCTTCGCCCCCCCCAATTCTGGAGTGGGTTCACCCTTACAGTCTTTAACTGGCCTTTCTATAACAGTCTCTTGGTGTCGGCCACACCCAACTTTGGAGTGACCACACCCCCACAGTCTCTCGGTAATTCTGCCGATCTTCAGGTATCTTCGTCCCCCCCCAATTCTGGAGCGGGTTCACCCTTACAGTCTTTACCTTTCTATAACAGTCTCTTGGTGTCGGCCACACCCAACTTTGGAGTGGCCACACCCCCACAGTCTCTCGGTAATTCTGCCGATCTTCAGGTATCTTCGCCCCCCCCACACCAATTCTGGAGCGGGTTCACCCTTACAGTCTTTGTCCCAACTTTCTTCTATCCAATGTCTGTTTCCATCTTGATGGGTGCGGTTCTCCCGTGGACAGATTAATAGGTCTTTACAAGGCAGGTCAGACTCTTAAGCGGTGATGTCATAGTACCTAAATTCTACTGCGGAGAACACCTCCGCCACTCTACACCTCCAGCCCTTCCCTTAAGAACCTCACCGTTCCAGGGTTCAAGGTGGCAAATGAATGATGCCTGTCCCTATCGTGACCTAACCTTATCCCCATTCACACAAAACACATGTCACATCCCTCCCAACACCACCAAAATCATTATATGTATGTGTACCCATAGAGACTCATGCAACCTGGCATATCTCTACACCTCCAAAGACACAGGTAGGTCGCAGACCCCTGTGTCAATGGGAAACGACTATAGGATGCAAATGTGTACAGCCGAATATAGGCTGTCACACATTTGTACCTAGAGTGTCTATGGGTACACCATCGAACAACAAACACAATCAATCAATAAATACAATGTGCTATGGGGTTTCGGGGTAGTACAAGTTATACGTCCCGAACCCTCATAGGAAACAAAGTGTGTCCATACAATATTTGGCTACAGGAACAATGTTTGAGTTATGTCCTGAGCCTCCTCCTCCGGATAGTTCTGTAAAGTTCTGTCTGGTTCTGGTGTATTTGGTCAGTAAGTCCCTTGACCCTCCGATATTACGATGACCAGAACTAGAAGAAGTTTCACTGGGTGAAACAATTGAATAAGTTCTTCCACCCGAACCTCTCCCAAGTCTTCCTCCAGAGCCTTAAATAATGCTCCCGCTGGATTGTGGCACAGTCTTCATTGCTATAACACCTCTAGGTAGAGGTCGCTTCGTTGCCAAAATCCAGTGGGATCCTCTGGAGCTTCAGAACAGTGTCAGGGGGAATAGCTGGCCTCTTCTGTGGCATCTCCTAGGTTTTTCTTCCGCTCCATATAAAATCACACCTATGGCAGAAGAAAATACCAGGCGCTCCCAGGGGAATTTCTCCCCTAACAGTGCAATTAAATGTGAAAATTCCCAGCACCAATACCTTTGACCCATGGGTAGAGAAAGGTATTGGGCTGCCCTTTATCTCACAGGACCCCTCGTCATCCCAACACTGGTGTCTGAACATCCTACCTTCAGAGGAGCGTGTCCCTCTGCACCAACAGATAAGGATGGCCACCCTACTAGGTTAGGATAACTGGAGTTCTGTGGACAAAGCACCATCTTGTTATTGATGGCACCGTATCCCTGTCCACTCGTGTGTACCCAGGCCGATTTCCCCCTGTGATCCCATCTTGTGGAGGCCCGCAGAACCAATGGCATAGGCATGCCCTGGCTCCCCAGGCCCCCACAACACAAGAACACAGTCCACACTCTGCTGCCAAACACTCTGCATCCAATCCCTATCAGAGCTGTGTTGCCTGCTCGGACTAGAATTAAGTGCTCAGCACAACATTACACCAATGTTGTCTGTCCGCCCCAGTCCCCAGCGCAACACAGCCCTACCGAAAACCTTGAGCAAAACAGTGTTATCCGTATCGATCTGAGACCCTGGTTGCCCAGAATAATATCACATCATCCTTTGTGTGCTGCATGGAGAAGGTCCTTATGCCCTCTCCCGACCAGCAGGATTTCCCGTGTGACATTATCTGCTCGCGAACCTAAACGTTCTCGATCCACAGTATAACACTGTTCCACTCCAAGGGGACACAGAATGAAACAAGACAGCAGACGGGACTTACAACACTACATAAATCAGCATGTTAGAACACACCCGTAGACAAGGACTACCACCATCAACATCAAGAAAAACTTACAAACAGATAACAAAAACACACAACATGGACTTACACAGGGAACAAACGGTGTAACAAATAGTACAGGGGTGTCAAATGTTGCCTAGCCTAGCTTGGCCACTCTGACCCCTCAGCAGCTGGTGATGCTGCCGAGAGGTAACCCCTTTATGGCCAAGCTGACTAGACCCCACTGCACAATTTGTTACCTGGCTGATACTGTTGGACACATTGCAATTACTTGCACAAGGGCAATTCCTTGCAATGTGTCCTTTGTTCCCACACCTGAAACACGTGACTTGGTTTCCTGTCCTGTGTGTTTTGCAGTGTCTCGCTATGTGACCTAGGCCACCACATGCAAAACATCTGATGTTTGCTCTGCATGGCCCAGGTCTATCTACACTGCAGCCGTGCTCCCTTCTCCTGAATTGTTCCATCCTCAGGGACGCACTCTTCACAGTTCTTTTTCCCAAAGTCAGGGAAAAATCTCTGTTAGTCTGGACCGGCTTGACCTGATGATCAGACCGGTCACAGACTACTCTCCCCCCTTGTGGCCCTGCACAGGGCAACATTTTGGGAGAGTCCGACCCTGGCTTTACGGAAAAAGAAAGGGCCTGTTGCATGCCAGACATTAGCTGGGACCTTTCAGCAACCTCCGCCTTCAATTTGGCTACCGTCACGTCAGTAGAGGCAGTCCGCTCCTTGAAGGCCTTGACCTCAGTATAAGACTGAGTCAACTTAGCCTCAATTTCCTCCTTCTGCCTCTGCAGCTCTACTAACTGTGACTCCATCCTAGCCACCTGCGCATCTCGGTCAACAGTAGACTGCACATTCTCTGCCAGCTGTGCCCGCAATGCCGAAACCTGGTCCGACTTACTGGTACAGCACTGGCAGTGAATGGCCGGAGGAATTGTCTCCGTTGACTGAGACACCAGCGCCACTTCCTTTGGCTTACAGATGCTAGCCTCAAACGTATGAACGAGTTTGGCCAGCATCCGAAGCCGTTTGGTGGCCTTGTTCAACACCGTCCGTTTGTTAACACAAAGCTTGTCGTAACTACAAGCCTGTGCTAACAAATCGGACCACAGCATTTCTGCTGACTTGTATGTGGTTGGGAGGATGGGGTTAAATGTGCTGTGTCTGCTCAAGTGTTGCAGTGTGGGGAAGTCCATACTCACCGTTTGCTGAGCGTCCATCTTCTCCCTCGCAATCACTTGAGCGATGCAGTGACCGTGCAAAGCAAATAGCAAAATATGAATTCACAGAACAGATTATAGATTCTCTGCTAAAGATTTTGATCTGCGCTTGGTGCCGTAAGGAAGAGTCGCGTTACCTGTCCGAATTATCAGGTCCTAGACACTCAGACCGCTGACCAGGTCTCTCTTGCCTGACAATTCACAGGATGACCGACCTCTAACCTCAAAACCAAACACAGATTTCAAAATCTAAGCAGTGGGCCTGACTCGCCAATGTAAAGGGGGAATATTAGTCACCAATATTTATGCAAATATTGATAATTAATATTCATAAATGGGAGGAACCGTCTAGTGATAACTCCGCCCATTTATGCCTTTATATAACAATAACACAATATCTTCGCTATGCTTTACACTAATCACTATGCTAGCTGCATACGCCTTACTATCACTATACTACGGCGGCGACTACTAAAAACACCATACACTGCATTATAAACAATAAGGAATATTTATTACACAATACAATTATACACGTCTAGCAATACGCTAATATCTATACATATTCATGGATCAATGGATATGAATATATATACATATAGACGTACACACCGCAGTACAGAAACAGTACTACCATAAACACAATACAAGCCTAACTACACTACACAGCACAATCCCAAATTCCACCACACACACACTATCTATACATTGCAATAATACATTCATACACACAAATATCAGTAATCCACCCGCCTGACTAATCACTGTCCCTACGGGGTACGACGAGGGTTACCGGTGGTCTTACAGGAGTGTAAGTAAACCACAAACACAAAGTGTTAACAAAGGGGATAATAACATAACTGTACAGCAATGCAAGGGTAAATACCCTGCAAGTGTACAGTGAGGGGGGGGGGGTGTGGCAGGGTTTGAGCAGGGGTTACCAGCACACAGGGACCAGGGTAAACCAGGGGTTAAGCCTGGCAGGGAAAGGGTTAATCAGGGGAGGTGGCGCTGGGTCAGGGACCAGGGATATGGCACCAGGTTCCATCAGGGGTTACCAGCACACAGGGCAACAGGACCAGGGGTGATATGTGAGGGGTAGATAGGGGCTACACAGGTATACTTAGGCCTTATCCAGGTGGTCATCATGAAGCTGCTCTCTCCCCTGCGTCTCTGATTGTAGTCTGGTTGCAAGAGAGGGCACCTCTGTCCGGTTTGGGGTTTTATAGCCCAAAAGCAACCCCCTCCTCCTTCCTCAGGCATGTGACATCATAGTGTGCCTTAGTCCCCCCTCCTAGTCCCAAAAATGCTGGGAGTAATGGGCATGGCCATGGGGCAGAGGTGTGGAAAACAGGTTATGATGTCTCTGGTTAAAAGGCCCTAACGGTGCCAGAGAGTCTGATTGTAAGGGGCCTGAACAAAAGGGGACTAGATGCTAATCAGCTGTTATCCTATAGGCTATCAGCACAAGTTTTTCTCTAAACAACTCTGTTGATAACAGTTGGAATTGCATATATGCATATATATATCCACAAATGCTTGGGGCACATCTATAAACACATACAAAACCGGGGGTATGAATGGGCAGCAATAAGCCCACATACATACTGTCATGCTGACATAAGTGTATATACATAGACAGGTGTGCAAATACATACACACATATCTATATATACACACACCCTCGCATATATCTGGGGCATCACATACAGGGGACATGCATATGTCCCCACTTGCCATACAGGGCCAATATATACACGGTCATACAGGAAATATATACTAACTATAAGGGGACTGTAAAGGGGGCATATTAATCACCAATATTTATGCAAATATCGATAATTAATATTCATAAATGGGAGGAGCCACCTAGTGATAACTCCGCCCATTTATGCCTTTATATAATAATAATAATACCTTTGCTATGCTTTACACTAATCACTACGCTAGCTGCAAGCGCCTTACTATCACTATACTACGGCGGCGACTACTAAAAACACCATACACTGCATTATGAACAATAAGGAATATTTATTACACAATACAATTATATCAGTCTAGCAATACGTTATATCTATATATATTCATGGATCAATGGATATGAATATATATACATATAGACGTACACACCGCAATACAGAAACAGTACTACAATAAACACAATACAAGCCTAACTACACTACACAATCCCAAATTCCACCCCACATACTATCTATACATTACAATAATACATTCGCATACACACAAATATCAGCAACCCACCCGCCTGACTAATCACTGTCCCGAAGGGGTACAAGGAGTTAAACACAATGGTGGCTCTGCAGGGGTTATTGCCTGCAGGCCAAGGGACACAGGGTTATGAGTTATCAGGACAGTGGTAGCAGGGATCAGGCATTCACAGTCTAATATTTGCTTATAATTATATATATCTATATCAATGGAATAGATATATATATTTATAGCAGCACACCACAATATAAGTAACAATACTAACTACACTAACACATTCCCATTTCCACCCATCAACTAACTATACAATTCACACATTCAATATCAACAATCCACCCCACCTGACTATTCACTGTCCCTACGGGGTACGACGAAGGGTTAAAAGGATTTGTTTGCAGAGCAGAAGCATGCTCTACAAAGGAACCAAGGCAGGGAAACAGGGGTTATTCAGGGTACAGGGGTCTATGGGGGGTGAACCAGGGGAGAGCAGGCACACAGGGAAACAGGGGTAACCAGGGGAGACCAGGGGTGTACAGACACAGCAGGGAGTGGGGGTAATCAGGGGTCAAGGGTTTGGGGATCAGGGTGTCCAGTAACACGGCAAGGGTAAATCAGGGCCCAGGGTCACATCACATCAAGGGTAAATCAGGGCCCAGGGTACACATCAGGGACACAAATATAGGGGTAACAGGACCAGGGGTGTGGGTTAACCAGGGGAGAGATATAGCGGTCGGGGGTCAGGGGATATACTTAATCCTTCCAGCGTTAGTAGGCCATTTCCAGGCGGTCATCATGGAGCTGCACTCTCCCATGTATCTAGTCTGGTTGCAAGAGGCCGCACCTCTGGCCGGTTCGGGGTTTTATAGCCTAAAAGCAACCCCCTCCTCAGGGATGTGACATCATAGTGTCACTGTGACGTATGCCTGCCTACAATCCCCAGAGTCCCCCCCCCCCCTAGTCCCAAAGATGCTGGGAGTAGTGGGATGGAGTTTTAGCCATGGGCAGAGGTGTGGAAAAACAGGTTCTCAGATTCTTGATGTCTGGTTAGAAGGTCCCCTCACAAACGGTGCCAAAGCGTCTGATTGCTTTGGGCCTGAACAAAAGGGGACTAGATGCTAATCAGCTGTTATCCTACAGGCTATAACAACTCTGTAGATAACAGTTGGAATTGCATATATGCATATATATATCCACAGATGCTTGGGGGCTCATACTGTCATGCTGACATAAGTGTATATACATAGACACGTGTGCAAATACATACACACATATCTATATATACACACACCCTCGCATATATCTGGGGCATACAGGGGACATATATAAGAGGGCACATATATTTACTAATATAAGGGGGCACAGCTTCCAGGGACCACATATTTCCCACAGGGGCCACCATGAGCCCCTGGGGATCACCATGGGCAGACGTGCGCAGATGCTGGGCACATCTGCGCACATCACCCCATGATGCGGTGGTTAATGTATGCATATATATACCATACATGCCCGCACGTGTTTGCAGGCATGCATGGATATATATGCATACGTCTCAACCGCTCCTCAACAATCCCCCTGTTGTCGGAATATAATACGACAATATAATGGGGGAACGGGTTGAGATATGTTTGCCCCCCTTCAACCCCATCTTTGGTGGAAGTTCAGGAAGAACTGTAGTGCACACTGATCTTTAGGTACTTAGACATCCCCAATCCAGCTTCCTCCGACCTGCCCTTCTGTCTTCTTCTTGACATCTTTAGGATACCACACACCCACAGTCTCTTGGTTAGCTGGTCTTTCTTTAACAGTCTTAGTGTCGGCCACCCCCACTTTGGAGTGACCACACCCCCACAGTCTCTCGGTAATTCTGCCGATCTTCAGGTATCTTCGTCCCCCCCAATTCTGGAGCGGGTTCACCCTTACAGTCTTTACCTTTCTATAACAGTCTCTTGGTGTCGGCCACCCCCACTTTGGAGTGACCACACCCCCACAGTCTCTCGGTAATTCTGCCGATCTTCAGGTATCTTCGCCCCCCCAATTCTGGAGCGGGTTCACCCTTACAGTCTTTGTCCCAACTTTCTTCTATCCAACATCTGTTTCCATCTTGATGGGTGCGGTTCTCCCGTGGACAGATTAATAGGTCTTTACAAGGCAGGTCAGACTCTTAAGCGGTGATGTCATAGTACCTAAATTCTACTGCGGAGAACACCTCCGCCACACTACACCTCCAGCCCTTCCCTTAAGAACCTCACCGTTCCAGGGTTCAAGGTGGCAAATGAATGATGCCTGTCCCTATCGTGACCTAACCTTATCCCCATTCACACAAAATACATGCCACATCCCTCCCAACACCACCAAATTCCATTAAATGTGTGTACCCATAGAGACTAATGCAACCTGGCATATCTCTACACCTCCAAAGACACAGGTAGGTCGCAGACCCCTGTGTCAATGGGAAACTACTATAGGATGCAAATGTGTACAGCCAAATAATAACTCACCGCAATGCGTTGGGCGAGTTTCCCTGGGTATAGGCTGTCACACATTTGTACCTAAAGTTTCTATGGGTACACAATCAACCAACATAATCAATCAATAAATACAATGTGCTATGGGGTTTCAGGGTAGTACAAGTTATACGTCCCGAACCCTCATAGGAAACAAAGTGTGTCCATACAATATTTGGCTACAGGAACAATGTTTGAGTTATGTCCTGAGCCTCCTCCTCCGGATAGTTCTGTAAAGTTCTGTCTGGTTCTGGTGTATTTGGTCAGTAAGTCCCTTGACCCTCAGATTACGATGACCAGAACCAGAAGAAGTTTCACTGGGTGAAACAATTGAATAAGTTCTTCCACCCGAACGTCTCCCAAGTCTTCCTCCAGAGCCTTAAATAATGCTCCCGCTGGATTGTGGCACAGTCTTCTCTAGAACACCTCTAGGCAGAGGTCGCTTAGTTGCCAAAATCCAGTGGGATCCTCTGGAGCTTCAAAACAGTGTCAGGGGGAATAGCTGGCCTCTTCTGTGGCATCTCCTAGGTTTTTCTTCCGCTCCATATAAAAATCACACCTATGGCAGAAGAAAATACCAGGCGCTCCCAGGGGAGATTCTCCCCTAACAGTGCAATTAATGTGAAAATTCCCAGCCCCAATACCTTTGACCCATGGGTAGAGAAAGGTATTGGGCTGCCCTTTATCTCACAGGACCCCTCGTTATCCCAACACTGGTGTCTGAACACCCTACCTTCAGAGGATTGAGTCCTCTGCTGCACATCCCTCTGCGCCAACAGATAAGGATGGCCACCCTACTAGGTTAGGATAACTGGAGTTCTGTGGACAAAGCACCATCTTGTTATTGATGGCACCGCATCCCTGTCCACTCATGTGTACCCAGGCTGATTTCCCCCTGTGATCCCGTCTTGTGGAGGCCCGCAGAACCAATGGCATAGTCATGCCCTGGTTCCCCAGGACCCCACAACACAAGAACACAGTCCACACTCTGCTGCCAAACACTCTGCGTCCAATCCCTATCAGAGCTGTGCTACCTGACCGGACTAGAATTAAGTGCGCAGCACAACATTACACCAATGTTGTCTGTCCGCCCCAGTCCCCAGCGCAACACAGCCCTACCGAAAACCTGGAGCACAACAGTGCTATCTGTATCGATCTGAGACCCTGGTTGCCCAGAATAATATCACATCATCCTTTGTGTGCTGCATGGAGAAGGTCCTTATGCCTTCTCCCGACCAGCAGGATTTCCCGTGTGATATTATCTGCTCGCGAACCTATACGTTCTCGATCCACAGTATAACACTGTTCCACTCCAAGGGGACACAGAATGAAACAAAGACAGCAGACGGGACTTACAACACTACATAAATCAGCATGGTAGAACACATCCGTAGACAAGGACTACCACCATCAACATCAAGAAGAACGTACAAACAGATAACAAAAACACACAACATGGACATACACAGGGAACAAACGGTGTAACAAATAGTACAGGGGTGTCAAATGTTGCCTAGCCTAGCTTGGCCACTCTGACCTCTCAGCAGCTGGTGATGCTGCCGAGAGGTAACCCCGTTATGGCCAGGCTGACTAGACCCCACTGCACAACTTGTTACCTGGCTGATACTGTTGGACACATTGCAATTACTTGCACAAGGGCAATTCCTTGCAATGTGTCCTTTGTTCCTACACCTGAAACACGTGACTTGGTTTCCTGTCCTGTGTGTTATGTTCCCATCTGTTTCGCAGTGTCTCGCTATGTGACCTAGGCCACCACATGCAAAACATCTGATGTTTGCCCTGCATGGCCCAGGTCCATCTACACTGCATCCGTGCTCCCTTCTCCTGAATTGTTCCATCCTCAGGGACGCACTCTTCACCACAGTTGTTTTTCCCAAAGTCAGGGAAAAATCTCTGTTAGTCTGGACCGGCTTGACCTGATGATCAGACCGGTCACAGACTACTCTCCCCCCTTGTGGCCCTGCACAGGGCAACGTTTTGGGAGATTCCGACCCTGGCTTTACGGAAAAAGAAAGGGCCGGCACCAACTTGGTGATAACCTGTTGCATGCCAGACATTAGCTGGGACCTTACAGCAACCTGAGCCTTCAATTTGGCTACCGTCACGTCAGTAGAGGCAGTCCGCTCCTTGAAGGCATTGACTTCAGTATAAGACTGAGTCAACTTAGCCTCAATTTCCTCCTTCTGCCTCTGCAGCTCTACCAACTGTGACTCCATCCTAGCCACCTGCGCATCTTGCTCAACAGTAGACTGCACATTCTCTGCCAGCTGTGCCTGCAATGTCGAAACCTGGTCCGAATTACTGGCACAGCACTGGCAGTGAATGGCCGGAGGAATTGTCTCCGTTGACCGAGACACCAGCGCAACTTCCTTTGGCTTACAGATGCTAGCCTCAAACGTATGAACGAGTTTGGCCAGCATCCGAAGCCGTTTGGTGGCCTTGTTCAAAACCGTCCGTTTGTTAACACAAAGCTTGTCGTAACTACAAGCCTGTGCTAACAAATCGGACCACAGCATTTCTGCTGACTTGTATGTAGTGGGGAGGATGGGGTTAAATGTGCTGTGTTTGCTCAAGTGTTGCAGTGTGGGGAAGTCCATACTCACCGTTTGATGAGTGTCCATCTTCTTCTTGGCGCCGTACCTCGCAGCTGCTTGGAAGAAGTCCATTTTCCCGGATCGCCTCTTCCCGACCAGCCTGACTTGTACGCCGCTCCCACGAAGATGGATCTCCTTCAGTGATGTGTCTTCTTCTCCCTTGCAATCACTTGAGCGATGCAGTGACCGTGTAAAGCAAACAGCAAAATATTAATACACAGATAGACAATAGATTCTCTGCTAAAGATTTTGATCCGTGTTTGGTGCTGTGAGGTAGAGCCGCGTTACCTGTCCGAATTATCAGGTCCTAGACGCTCAGACCACTGACCGCGTCTCTCTTGCCTGATAATTGACAGTATAACCGAACTATAGCCTCAAAACCAAACACAGATTTCAAAATCTAAGCAGTGGGCCTGACTCGCCAATGTAAAGGGGGAATATTAATCACCAATATTTATGCAAATATCGATAATTAATATTCATAAATGGGAGGAGCCACCTAGTGATAACTCCGCCCATTTATGCCTTTATATAATAATAATAATACCTTTGCTATGCTTTACACTAATCACTACGCTAGCTGCAAGCGCCTTACTATCACTATACTACGGCGGCGACTACTAAAAACACCATACACTGCATTATGAACAATAAGGAATATTTATTACACAATACAATTATATCAGTCTAGCAATACGTTATATCTATATATATTCATGGATCAATGGATATGAATATATATACATATAGACGTACACACCGCAATACAGAAACAGTACTACAATAAACACAATACAAGCCTAACTACACTACACAATCCCAAATTCCACCCCACATACTATCTATACATTACAATAATACATTCGCATACACACAAATATCAGCAACCCACCCGCCTGACTAATCACTGTCCCGAAGGGGTACAAGGAGTTAAACACAATGGTGGCTCTGCAGGGGTTATTGCCTGCAGGCCAAGGGACACAGGGTTATGAGTTATCAGGACAGTGGTAGCAGGGATCAGGCATTCACAGTCTAATATTTGCTTATAATTATATATATCTATATCAATGGAATAGATATATATATTTATAGCAGCACACCACAATATAAGTAACAATACTAACTACACTAACACATTCCCATTTCCACCCATCAACTAACTATACAATTCACACATTCAATATCAACAATCCACCCCACCTGACTATTCACTGTCCCTACGGGGTACGACGAAGGGTTAAAAGGATTTGTTTGCAGAGCAGAAGCATGCTCTACAAAGGAACCAAGGCAGGGAAACAGGGGTTATTCAGGGTACAGGGGTCTATGGGGGGTGAACCAGGGGAGAGCAGGCACACAGGGAAACAGGGGTAACCAGGGGAGACCAGGGGTGTACAGACACAGCAGGGAGTGGGGGTAATCAGGGGTCAAGGGTTTGGGGATCAGGGTGTCCAGTAACACGGCAAGGGTAAATCAGGGCCCAGGGTCACATCACATCAAGGGTAAATCAGGGCCCAGGGTACACATCAGGGACACAAATATAGGGGTAACAGGACCAGGGGTGTGGGTTAACCAGGGGAGAGATATAGCGGTCGGGGGTCAGGGGATATACTTAATCCTTCCAGCGTTAGTAGGCCATTTCCAGGCGGTCATCATGGAGCTGCACTCTCCCATGTATCTAGTCTGGTTGCAAGAGACAGCACCTCTGGCCGGTTCGGGGTTTTATAGCCCAAAAGCAACCCCCTCCTCAGGGATGTGACATCATAGTGTCACTGTGACGTATGCCTGCCTACAATCCCCAGAGTCCCCCCCCCCCCCAGTCCCAAAGATGCTGGGAGTAGTGGGATGGAGTTTTAGCCATGGGCAGAGGTGTGGAAAAACAGGTTCTCAGATTCTTGATGTCTGGTTAGAAGGTCCCCTCACAAACGGTGCCAAAGCGTCTGATTGCTTTGGGCCTGAACAAAAGGGGACTAGATGCTAATCAGCTGTTATCCTACAGGCTATAACAACTCTGTAGATAACAGTTGGAATTGCATATATGCATATATATATCCACAGATGCTTGGGGGCTCATACTGTCATGCTGACATAAGTGTATATACATAGACACGTGTGCAAATACATACACACATATCTATATATACACACACCCTCGCATATATCTGGGGCATACAGGGGACATATATAAGAGGGCACATATATTTACTAATATAAGGGGGCACAGCTTCCAGGGACCACATATTTCCCACAGGGGCCACCATGAGCCCCTGGGGATCACCATGGGCAGACGTGCGCAGATGCTGGGCACATCTGCGCACATCACCCCATGATGCGGTGGTTAATGTATGCATATATATACCATACATGCCCGCACGTGTTTGCAGGCATGCATGGATATATATGCATACGTCTCAACCGCTCCTCAACAGGGACACATAAGGGGGCACATATATATACTAATATAAGGGGGATTATAAGGGGGCACAGCTTCCAGGGACCACATATTTCCCACAAGGGCCACCATGAGCCCCTGGGGATCACCATGGGCAGACGTGCGCAGATGCTGGGCACATCTGCGCACATCGTCCCATGATGCTGTGGTTAATGTATGCAGATATATACCATACATGACCGCACGTGTTTGCAGGCATGCATGGATATATGCATACGTCTCAACCGTTCCTCAACAGGCACCAAAAACCATATAAGTCAATGGTGCCGGATCCTTTTTCAGATATAAGATCGGATCCAGCGCCCATTGACTTACCATAGTTTTAGTGCCGAATCCAGTTTCTTCATTTTTTATATAATACCAATGGATCCGTTCTGAATGGATGCAGCCAGTTGTATAATTTGAACGGAAGCGACTCGTTTTTGCTGTGGTTTTGAGATTCCCTTCCGGATCTCAAAACCGTACAGCATGAACGCATATGTGAAAGTCGCCTAAGTCATGTGACTGGGTATAAAAGGAGCAGAGACTCTCAGAAGCAAAAATGGACAGAGTTTCACCGATTTGCAAAAAAACTGCATCTAAAAAATTGTGGAACAATTTCAGAAAAATGTTTCTCAATGTAAAATTGTGAAGACTTTGAGTATCCCACCATCTACGGCACATAATATCATAAAAAGATTCAGAGAATCTGTAGAAATCCACATGCACAAGAGTCAAGGCGGACGGTGAATTTTGGATGCTTGTGATCTACAAACTTAGGCGGCACTGCATTAAAAACAGTCATGATTCTGCACTGGAAATCACTGCATGGGCTCAGGGACACTTCCAGAAATCACTCAGTTCACTGTGGAATCCACAAATGCAAGTTAAAGCTGAATTATGCAAAGAAGAAGCCATATGTTGACACTATCCAAAGCTCATTTAAGGTGGACTAAAGCAAAATGATCTGTGGTCAGATGAATCAAAATTGGAAATTCTTTTTGGAAACCACAGATGACTAGTGATGAGCGGCAGGGGTCATATTCTAATTCGCAATACTTTGCGAATATTTTGTAGAATATTCGTTGAATATTAATATTCGCAAATTCGAAAATTCTCGATTTTTTTTTTTACTCGAAAAATCGGAATTCGAATTTTCGGATTCAAATTTTTTATTGCGAATTTTTCAACTTACAACTATTAGACAAAGAAGATTATAGCACTATATTAGCTAAATTGCTCTATTTGATTTTTTTCGAATATTCTCTATATTGCTATAACTTCGGTTTTTTCAAATATTTGTAATATTCTAAAACAAGAATATATAGCAATATAGCACATATATAAAAAAAAACGAATATAGAGCAAAATTCGCAAACACTACTACTCCTAAAGTCAAGTATATTGCAGCCTTCTTATTGGCCCACATGCTAGAAGCAGTGAGGGATCATGTGTGCTGATAAAAAAATAAATAAATAGAATATTCGAAATTACGAATATATATAACTATATTTAAAATATTAGCGAATTTTCGAAGTGCCTATATTCACGATAAAAATTCGAAATTCGAATATTCGTGATCAACACTAGTGATGTCTATGCGTTCCAGACTTCAGGCTGTAATTGACTGCAAAGGATTTGCAACCAAGTATTAAAAAGTGAAAGTCTGATTTATGATTATTATTCTGTCCCATTACTTTTGGTCCCTTAACAAGTAGGAGGCACATATGCAAACTGTTGTAATTCCTACACCGTTCCCCTGATTTGGATGTAAATACCCTCAAATTAAAGCTGACAGTCTGCATTTAAAGCACATCTTGTTCGTTTCATTTCAAATCCATTGTGGTGGTGTATAGAGCCAAAAATGTTAGAATTGTGTCGATGTCCCAAGATTTATGGACCTGACTGTACAATGGGGCCATATCGCTAGGATATGCCCCCTTTGTCTGATGGGTACGGGTCCCTACAACGAGAACGGAGTGGGGAGAGCTGTGGCTGGAGGACCCCAGGTTTCCCGGGGTCTGTCCACCACCAAGTGCTGCTCCCATACAAGTGAATTGGAGCGCACGCGCGGCCCCTGCTCCCATTAATTTCTATGGGTCAGATGGAAATAGCTGATCCAGCGCTCGGCTATTTTTGCTGGTCCCATTGAAATGAATAGAGGGCGACTGCACATGCGCAGTGCGCCCTCTGCTAATTTCCCCGCTTTGTTCTCATTGTAGGTGCAGGTCCCAAAGGAAACCGCACCTATCAGACAATGGGGGCATATCCTAGCGATATGCCCCCATTGTAGGTGATGGCAAAACCCCTTTAAAATACTAAGCCTCAAATCTCCTGCATAGTCATTGAGTTACACTACAAAATGAGGCTGTCTGCAAAGTTGCCACTGGGGATAGTTTAGGGGCTTATTGCATAACATTCTATTATGAAGTCCCCCGCTAGCAATGGCTGCAGGCAGTTAGCATCTGATCAGTCTCCCTCACTTGGCAGCATTTTATTTTTTCACTGTGGCATAGCCAAGGAGGCAGCTACCAGCAATCAATGAGGACAGTGTCAGAGCAATGAAGCTCATTACCCCTTGAGAACTGAATGTTGGTGACTACCCCCTTGGCTGTGCACAGCCATATTTGAAAAATGCGTGCTAAACAGTGATGTAGCTATAGGGGTTGAAGCTAAGCCAGAAGCGCACTGCCTATTACGGTATTGTCATGGATGTTCCCGCGACAGCTGGCAGGGGATCAGTGAGACTGGCAACACGTGGTTTCATCTGACATGTTTTCCATTTGGATCAAATGTGTCACGGATGGTGTTGCAGAAAACTGGAAGTTATAAATAAACATCCGACTGACTTGATCCCAAACTAAGGAACATATGGGTGAGCCCTATAAAACCCCTAGAGCTCTCCCTGACTGCTTTGCCCATGCAAAGATCTTTATGATAGAAAATTGCATGCCCTCGTACCTAGATTGAGTAACACCTGAAAACCCTATAGTGAGGGGACACGACCACCGGCTCCCTGCACTTAATAGGGAGGGAGTCAGGGTCACCTAGAATTAAGCCAGCACAGAAACACAAATAAAGGAAAAGACTTATCTGAGGATCCAGCATTTGCAGCCTCTTGCAGTGAACACAATCCAGGAAGTAGTATAAACTGCAAAGTGAGGCAGTATGGGAGGGAATATAAAGGGAGTCAATCAGTGTAAATAGATGACAGCTGGGAGAAGGAAAAGAGATGACAAAGTGAAACCAAAACAAAGAACATCATGCAAGAGGTACAGAAGAACGTCTGCCACAGCTTCTCAGAGAGCTGGCGGTGACAAAATGACGTCTGTGTTGTTTCTGGTGCTTGCAACACCTTCTTTCCCCAGGTGTGGCTATTATGGTCATTTAACCTTCTCTATTTCTTGATGTTTCTCCCACTATGCTATGCGGTTTATACCTTCTGTTGGAGTTGTGGATAGCTGGTGTGTGGATCTCGGCTGAGTTCCTGGTGCTGCCATAGCCACTTGTAGTTAAGTGTTTTCTTTCCCTTTTGTATTTTGTTTGGGTTATTTTGTGTGTTGCATTTCCCTGTCATTTGAATTTAGGCCTGAGGGAGACTCCTGTTCGTCCTTCCTTTTGGAGGAACAGGTTGTCTCAGTCCTGACATTAATACCAGGGTCCTATAAGGTGAGTTAGAACACTAGGTATTTCGGTGTATGAACTCACCTACTTCTGGGGTCTGTTCATACTGGTAGTTAGTCAGGACTTTGATCAGGGTTTTACTAGAAGGTGTCCATCTTCTTTCCCTAGTTTCCAGGCCTTATTCCCTAACCCCTTTCCCTCCTATGTTCAGTGTGATGTTTCCCTCCCACATCTTTCGTTTTATAAGACACAGTGAGTCTTATAAAGTGAAAACTAGTGAGCAGTGATGGTCAGTTCGCAGTGTTCGCCAGCGAACACATGCGGGCTGCCATCTTTAGTAAGGTAGACTCACCCGTCCGGCGATGCACAGGGAAGCCCTTACCTGTGCCTGTGCTGGGAGCCGGTCTGAAATCAAATGCAGTCACCAGGAGCAGGTAGTTCTGAGAATAGCCGCCGGGGGCCTTTATCGGGCTGTTCTCGGAACTGCCTGCTCCCTGTGACTGCATTTGATTTCAGACCGGCTCCCGGTGTAGTGTCCCACTACGTAAGGGTGGGCACTACTAATGGTCATGTTGCCCCACCTCCTGTGGGGAATTGCTATGGTATTTTATATTGCATTGTAATGTATAATTTTATGTTATCTCCTGTGTGCCAGGCCTGTTAGGGGTGTAGTTCCTCCTCCTAGGCAGTAGAGGGAGCTAGGGAACCCCCTAGTATATATAGTTAGGCCCAGACAGGAAAGGGTTAGTTCAGTCCAGTCCAGGAGGCTAAGTAGCTCAGTCTAGCCTGCCTGAGTTTCCTGAGTAAGAAAAGCTCAGAAGTTAACCCAGGAGAAGAAGTTGCCTCCTGAAGATATCTAGCACCTTGAAAAGTACAGTGCAGAGCCACTTTTATCCAGCTAAGTAGAAAGCTGAAGGGCAGAAGGATATTTACAGCAAGAGGATTTACACCAGAGGAAGTTTTCCCTACCCAAGGATAAAGTCAGCTATAGGGCATACGGGCCTTGGAGAAAGCCAGACAGGATCTGAGGAAAATACAGCCTGATCTGTAAGTGTTATTCCCTCTGAGTATCTTGCAAAGACTTTGCCTGCCACTTATGTGAAGCCTGCCTGTGACCAACATTGTACATGTGTAACTAACTGAAACCTGTAAATAGTTGAACTGTTCAGTAAAAAGAAGTTCTGGTTCACTGCAACTTTGTGTACCTCAATTATTCCTACAACAAATCGGTGTGCCACCGTTACCGGCACTGGCGTCACGAACTATAAGGGATCTTGCCACCGGCACACTAAACTTCCAACACCCAGGGCACCTCACCTACCACCTGGCCTGGTCCCTATACACAGAGAGTGCCCCAGAGGATTCATGTGCCAGCCTCTCCATCACTGCTGTATGCTTGCCCAGGGTAAATAAAAACTGTGAGTACCAAGAGCAACCCTCGGTTTGTTAACTACCCCTGTGATCTCATATTCGCTCACCCTGCAGGACTGGCGTACTGCACTGGCACAGGTAAGGGCCTACCTGTGCATCGCCGGACGGGTGAGTCTACCTTACTAAAGATGGGAGCCCGCATGTGTTCGCTGGCGAACACTGCAAACTGACCATTACTGCTAGTGAGCGCTTCCATTATGGAAATGCTCACTTGTGTGCAGGAGGAGCAGAGATTGAAGAGATGCGAGTGAGTGCTGTACTCACCCCTCCTCCGTACAGCGTCAGGACGTGCACAAAAGCGTGCACTATGAACTGACACTGTACGCAGTCAGGTGACAGTGCAGCGCTGGCGCAGAGAAAATCAGTGACCAGGGACTGAAGGCGAGACTGCCACACCTGGAGAGGAGTGATGGAGCAGGAGAGTTAAGTTTATTTTATGTCTGATATAGGGGTCTGAGGATCTGATATGGGAGTCTGACTCTGATAGGAGTAGGACTCTGATCTGAGGTCTGATATGGAGGTCTGAGAATCTGATATGTGGGTCTGATCTAAAGTCTGATATGGTGTTTTGATTTGAGGTCTGATAAGGGGTCTGATTTGAGGTGTGATATGGGGGTCTGACTCTGATCTGAGGTCTGACATGGGGGTCTGACTCTGATCTGAGGTCTAATATAGAGGTCTGAGAAATTGATATGGGTGTCTGATCTGAGAATCTGATATAGGGGTCTAATTTGAGTTCTGATATGGGGGTCTGATTTGATATGTGATATGGGTGTTGGATTTAAGGATCTGATATGGGGGTCTGATCTGAAGTGTAATATGGGTGTTGGATTTAAGGATCTGATATGGGGGTCTGATCTGAAGTGTAATATGGGGGTCTGATCTGAGGATCTGATATGGGGGTCTGATATGAAAGGTAAGAGGATATTTTTTTTCTGGCACACATTATAAGGGGGAATTTTTTGTACTGGCGCACATTCGCACATTGTAAGTGGGTGTTTTGTACTGGCACACATTAGGGGGCATTTTTTTTACTAGTACACATTGTAAGGATAATTATTACTACTGGGGGACTATAGGGTTACCTTGATTACTAGTATGGGCACAATGGGGGAGTTATTACTATTGGGGGCACTGTTAACACTATGCACTAATTATTTCTATTGGTGTGACTTTGAGGAGCACTAATACTGTGGTGGGTACCCTGGAACAGTATCAGCTTAGCACAATAATTTTGGGGGGGAAATATGTTTACAACACTATTAGTGTCAGGGACACTATTCGCTGGCCACAGTTATTTTTTACGGCATTGTGTGCTGTAATATGGGGGAAGATCGCTCCAATAAACCAGGTGCATGAGCCAGCCCAGGGTTAAAGAAAACAGATGTTTATTTTTCCAAAACGAAAATAGGTACAGCTTCCAGCAGCCAAGGGGAAAACAAACCAAACTTAAAGTCTGCTTAGTTCAGCATAACATAATCAGTAGAACAGTCCGTTCAAAAATAAAAGGTATTTTTACCCTAGGTTCTTTTTAGTCCGTGGTAGATTTCAGTCAGCTTTGCTGCTAAACTTTCCACATGTCCTCAGTTTCCAGCTCTGTTCACAGCCAGCCACAGCAGTGTGTCCACCACACACTCCACACCACCCCCTCACTCACTTCATTTTTCTCTTATCAGGAGAGTGAGTTAACCCTGTGGGTACTGGATCCCAGGTAGTGCTTTCTTAAAGGCACCACAACCCAAATAATGGTGATACATATCTGTCACTGAGGACCCAACCTTGGCGACCTCTACAGTGCGAATAACTATTGAAGAGGGCACTATCTGCGTGGTACTAGTATTTTCAGGGGGACTGTTTCTGCAGTATTGTGTTGGGGAGCACATTGGCCACAGTATTGGGGGTGGCAGGATGGGGTGTTGAGAAGGTGAGGAGGATGATGGAAAAGTAGGAAACTAAGATGTCTGCTTGTCAAACTTTGCAGAAACAAGACGTGGCTGAAAGAAATCAGCATAGCGGACTGGTTTGAAAGGAGAGGATAAGGAAAGAGAATATCAGAGCAGATGTCACTGAATGTAATAGGTATGTAGCGCTGTTATACCCTGTATGTTTTCTAGTGCTGTAGGTAATGTTTTCCAAGTATCTTTAACAGTAGGGTAAGAGGGAAGGGGGTAGGTTGAGAATTTGGCAAGGGGGAGAGGGTGCCATTTCAATTGTGGCCTCAGGCAGCAGAAAGGCTAGGTGCACCCCTGCCCCTTGCCTAAAAGCACTGAGGGAAGGGGAGCCTAAGCTGAACTCTTGCACCAGGGCCCATGAGCCTTTAGTTACACCCCTAGTGCTAGAATTAACACTGCTAGAATTATTTATGGGGAGGCCTCATAAATAAAAATAAGTTTAGAGCACTTATTGAAACAGCGCTGAGTGAGGGTGGTACAGAGATTTTAAAGATTCAGCAGGTTCGGTCCTCTTTAAAGTGGTTGTCCTGCTCTTACCTACTTGTCCCCTGCATGTTGACTTCTGGAGTGGATGGGGGTCATGTGTGTGGCATTGTGACTAGCTGCAGCATTGACATGTTCCCCAAGTGGCACATGACCCAGTGATGTGCTGCTTGGGGGGCATGTCATTGCTGCAATCTGTCTTTGGCTGCATGGCACATGTTGACAAGCAGGGTACTGAGGGTGGCAAACTAAGTAAGCTGGAACCCAACGGCGGGGAGCAGGTAAGTATCCTTTCCTCCATATACACTCAACTAAAGAATTATTAGGAACACCATACTAATACGGTGTTGGACCCCCTTTTGCCTTCATAACTGCCTTAATTCTATGTGGCATTGATTCAAAAAGGTGCTGATAGCATTCTTTAGAAATGTTGGCCCATATTGATAGGATAGCATCTTGCAGTTGATGGAGATTTGAGGGATGCACATCCAGGGCACGAAGCTCCCGTTCCACCACATCCCAAAGATGCTCTATTGGGTTGAGATCTGGTGACTGGGGGGGCCATTTTAGTACAGTGAACTCATTGTCATATTCAAGAAACCAATTTGAAATGATTTGAGCTTTGTGACATGGTGCATTATCCTTCTGGAAGTAGCCATCAGAGGATGGGTACATGTTCTCAGTCTGTTTACGCCAAATTCGGACTCTACCATTTGAATGTCTCAACAGAAATCGAGACTCATCAGACCAGGCAACATTTTTACAGTCTTCAACAGTCCAATTTTGGTGAGCTCGTGCAAATTGTAGCCTCTTTTTCCTATTTGTAGTGGAGATGAGTGGTACCCGGTGGGGTCTTCTGCTGTTGTAGCCCATCCGCCTCAAGGTTGTGCGTTTTGTGGCTTCACAAATGCTTTGCTGCATACCTCGGTTGTAACGAGTGGTTATTTCAGTCAACGTTGCTCTTCTATCAGCTTGAATCAGTCGGCCTATTCTCCTCTGACTTTTTTGCCCACAGGACTGCCGCATACTGGATGTTTTTCCCTTTTCACACCATTCTTTGTAAACCCTAGAAATGGTTGTGCGTGAAAATCCCAGTAACTGAGCAGATTGTGAAATACTCAGACCGGCCCGTCTGGCACCAACAACCATGCCACGCTCAAAATTGCTTAAATCACCTTTCTTTCCCATTCTGACATTCAGTTTGGAGTTCAGGAGATTGTCTTGACCAGGACCACACCCCTAAATGCATTGAAGCAACTGCCATGTGATTGGTTGACTAGATAATTGCATTAATGAGAAATAGAACAGGTGTTCCTAATAATTCTTTAGGAGAGTGTATATCCAACTAGGAAGGGTGACAAGCGTACATTGTTTTAAAGTTGAACAACCCATTTAAGTTATTCAAATGTCAAAGGGCCAGGGGCCAGTTTTTCTATGCGCATGGGAAACATATTGGGAAACATTATTGGTCAAAAATACATCATTCTAGTTTATTGTGAACATGGTTACACATTTATTAAGTGTGCATGTGATAAATACACTCTCAAACAATGCTTTATGGCACTGTGAAGATAATTTTGGCATACCCTTTGATCATGGAAAGCTTTCCAATAATTTCTAGCAGAACACTCTACTTTCATCCTGTCAATTTAATTTATACAAAATTAAGACGTATTTCTAGGTTTCTGCCAAAATAAAAACAGCAGATGCTCCACGATCACCAAGGTTATTCATGTGGCTCATAGCAGAACACAGTTGTAATTCTTTGACCATCAAGCTTTCACAGAAGATATTTGCTCAATGATAAATTGAACTCTTGGGCTATATTCACACTTTACAATGTGCCAATGGCCTTGAATTGACAATATTATTTTTTTTTTAGATAATCCTCTAGTTTGACAGATGAAGACATTTTCTAGCTCTTTACTCTGTTTGGCACTGTTGGGCAAAGGTGATAGCATACAACTGTTACTATTGAGATGAATAACATCCACATTCTACCATATATCATATCACTGGTAGGTCTGCAATATTTTCTGCTGATGCAGATAAGGGCACATGCACACTAAGAGGCCACCAGGTGACCGAGACAAGGCTGCGACATGGCCAAAAACCACGTCAGCAAATCAGTGCAGTTTTTAAACCGATTGTTAATGGCCTAATAATATTTCCAAGTTTTTGCCAGAAAAAAGCAGTTTCACCCGTGAAATCATGTGGTCATTAGCATTCAGTTTGAAAACTGTGAATGTCAGCATGGTTTTGGCCACCTGTTGACCGTTCTCTAACAGTGTGATGGGGACTAATCATGTGAAGACTGCTTACTCATCCTGCTATGGTGGGTACTAGATTATCAGTTCTGGAATCTGGACATACCATACTTGTTTGTTTCTAAAGGTGTAATAGCTTTCCCCCTTTGTGTTTCCACCTTGCCTAGATCCTCTACTTAATTTTCACAAAATGGGTGTATATGAATTTTGTAAAACCTTTGAAACTTACATGAGCCCACTAGCCTCAACAAGACAACCTCTTATAGATGGGACCCTGCATTTAAATGACTCACCTCTCCTTGGGCCAAGACCTCGAAATTAACTCAGGAAAAGTAGGATCTTCCTATTAGTGGACTTACTGTAGACAGCATAGTATGTAGGGGCCTTGCTATAAAACAGCTAGTTTGATGGAAGTGAGGTTTTCATCATAGGGCTCCTTTCCAAAAATAACAAGCCAAGGCAATCATTAACATGCAACTGCAATTGGCGCCTCCCCCTAGGGCCCTCTATGTCGCGTGTCCCAGGTGTAGGAATTGCTGAGTGGTTTGTTGTGGCCTAAAAATGTCTCTTATTGTGTCACGGTGCTCCTACCTGGATAAGGCTGGACCCCCAGGCTTTGGCTCCGAAGCAACAAATAGGGAGAATAATTGAGGGATAAAAGAATAACTTAAGTCCAGACCTTGAGATGAAGTTCAATGGCAGCTTTACTTTGCATAAACGTTCTCCAAAAAGGTTTACATGCTTTGTCATGGTTCCATCAGGCTTTAGCATAAGAACTGGCAGGCAAACTCCACTCTGCTACATCTGTTTCTCTCTGAATCTGCTGTACGGACAGGCTGGCTGTATAACTCAGCTTCTTCTGTATGCTGCACTTCTCTTTGTAGTCTGATTCTAGGTTATGCCAGGGAACTTTCTTCCTGTCTCCTGAGGCTTCAAGCTTTGGCCTCCATGGCCAGCAGAGCTTAAGGTGCTCTGGCTGGCGTGGGCACGTCCAGCAGAGACGTGCCCCTTCACACCTTTCCCCTAGCTGGGGGTAAGCTAGACTAGACTCCTAACTGGTCCCCACCCTTTCTGCAGGAAACAGGACAAGCCCACTTCTCTCCAGTGGGGGGGGGGGGGGGGTAGAATGGAATGGCAAGTTCCATTATTTCTAACTATAGTCTGCTGTGTTTGCTGCCACCTGTTGGTGAACCAGGCACATTACATGAACAGTTACATGACATTAGAATTGCACAATGTGGAGGGCCTGGAATAAATGCATAAGATGAGATACCAATAAAGACAGTAGCAGGGTGCAGAAGTGGTAACCACGTAACAGTAGAGAGCCATGTTATTTTCTTTTTGAATGGTGTTTTTAGGGACTGTAAATTCAATGCCCTTTCCTTAGGATAGTACTACAAGAAAATTTAGACAAGCACATTTATAGTCGCAGGTGCACATCCATAAAGCTAGCATGCAGAAAGCAAACAAAAAAAAGGTATGGCAACACAACAGCGGTGTAGGAACGAGCTACGTCTATACTCTGCTCAGAAGTCCTAGACAGATGGGCGGGGAGTGCTCAATCTAAAAGAGGCAGCCACCCTCACTATATACTACAAGAAAATTTAGATAAGCTGGTTCCTACACAGCCATGAACATTGTAGGCTTAGGTCAAGCCCAAAAGAGGCAGTTCTGTTAGTGTTAGGTACCCATCTGCAGAAGCCACCTTGACGCCTGGTAGAAGGGCCCGACACACGTTTGATCAAAAATGTGCTCTTCTATTTTTTTCATGTATAATACCACTTTACATGTAATTCAGAATAATCCTTACTCCCCAGTTTTATTGTTTGTATGAGTAATGTTGTGCTGCCATACCTCTTTTTGTTTGTTTTCTGCATGCTAGCTTTATGAATGTGCACCTGCGACTATTAGTGTTGGTCGAGCACCAAAGTGCTTGTGTGCTCAAGTAGAACACTTCCCGATGCTCGGGTGCTCTACAGAGCACCTGAGCTCAATGGAAGTCAATGGGAGAACCTAAGCATTAAACCAGGCATCCCCTGCTCTGAAGAGGGGAGGGTGTCGGGACTCTAGTTCAGCTTAGGAGTCCCTGCTCTGACTCTATATATAGCTATGTCCATATATGGAGTCAGTGCTTGGGAACACCCCAGTGTATTTAAATCTAACTTAGCCTTTATTTCTGAAAAGTTTCTGGTGGGATTTGAACTCATAACCTTCTACATTACAGCCAAGAATCTTAACCACTACACTATAGAGCTGCATGGCCAGTTACTTAAAAAATAAAATAAAAAATAAAATAAAATTTGTAGAAGTATTAGTAGTAAGTATACAGCAGAAGTCTAATATTAAATTATTATTTTTTAAGTAACTGGCCATGCAGTTCTATAGTGTAGTGGTTAACATTCTGGGCTGTAATGTAGAAGTTGTGAGTTCGAATCCCGTCAGAAATAGAGGATACATTTAATTTAAACATATATACCGTATTTTTCGCCCCCATAAGACGCAATTTTTCCCCCAAAAGTGGGGGGGGAATGGCAGTGCGTCTAATGGGGTGAATGCTGCCATTTTTACATTGCTAACGCTGATACATTGCTAGCTGCGATTCTGCACAGCGCAGCGATGTATCAGCGGGGAGGGAGGAGGGGCTGGAGGCCGGCAACTCGCGCCGGGGCCCGGTGCAGTCACTGTACTCTTACACCGGGCCCCGCCGCTCACAGCAGTATACATATCTAAACAGTAATCCTTAACCTCGAGTAACTTTAACTTTAAAGCAGTGCCAACCTGTTTACTACCTTACAATCAAGTTCCGGTAACAGGCAGAGCGGCCGGCGGCGTAACTTCACTCACTCATGTGCCTGCTCCTCCCACTTTATGAATGAAGCAGGTGGAGCAGGCGCGTGACGTGAGGTAGGGACGTTACGCCGCAGCCCACTCTGCCTGTTACCAGAGCTTGATTGTAAGGTATTAAACAGGATAGAGCTGCTTTAAAGTTAAAGTTAGTCGAGGTTAAGGATTACTGTTTAGATATGTATACTGCTGTGAGGGCGGGGCTCGGTGTATTGGGGGACACTTTTATGGGGGGGATCTGTGGATGACACATATAGCATAAGATGCTATATAGTGTCATCCACAGATCCCCCATAGCATGGTCATCCACAGATCCCCCTCCCCATAACAGTGTCATCCACAGATCCCCCTCCCCATAACAGTGCCACCCCCCTCCCCATAACAGTGCCATCCACAGATTACCCATAACAGTGCCATCCACAAATCCCCCTTAACAGTGCCATCCACAAATCCCCCCCATAACAGTGTTATCCACAAATCCCCCCCATAACAGTGTTATCCACAGATCCCCTCCATAACAGTGTTATCCACAGATCCCCTCCATAACAGTGTTATCCACAGATCCCCCCATAACAGTGTCATCCACAGATCCCCCCATAACAGTGTCATCCACAGATCCCCCCCATAACAGTGTCATCCACAGATCCCCCCATAACAGTGCCATCCACAGATCCCCCATAACCGTGTCATCCTCAGATGCCCCATAACAGTTTCATCCACAGATCCCCTCCATAACAGTGTCATCCACAGATCCCCCATAATAGTGTCATCCACAGACCACCATTAGTTCAAAACCCACCAAAAGCACACCTTTTGGTTCAAAATATTTTTTTCTTATTTTCCTCCTCAAAAACCTAGGTGCGTCTTATAGGGCGAAAAATACGGTATATAAGTTCTTAGCCATAATATATTTACATATATTATTATATATTTAGAATATATAATATATTATAATATATGTAAATATATTATGGCTAAAACATCAGTAGTAGTTTCCCACATATCATGCAATCATATATATCATCCACAGATCCCCCCCATAACAGTGTTATCCACAGATCCCCTCCATAACAGTGTCACCCACAGATCCCCCTATAACAGTGTCATCCACAGATCCCCCCCATAACAGTGTCATCCACAGATCCCCCCCATAACAGTGTCATCCACAGATCCCCCCCATAACAGTGTCATCCACAGATCCCCCCATAAGAGTGCCATCCACAGATCCCCCATAACCGTTTCATCCTCAGATGCCCCATAACAGTGTCATCCACAGATCCCCTCCATAACAGTGTCATCCACAGATCCCCCATAATAGTGTCATCCACAGACCACCATTAGTTCAAAACCCACCAAAAGCACAACTTTTGGTTCAAAATATTTTTTTCTTATTTTCCTCCTCAAAAACCTAGGTGCGTCTTATAGGGCGAAAAATACGGTATATAAGTTCTTAGCCATAATATATTTACATATATTATTATATATTTAGAATATATAATATATTATAATATATGTAAATATATTATGGCTAAAACATCAGTAGTAGTTTCCCACATATCATGCATTCATATATATCAGAAGTACGAATATATATATATATATATATATATATATATATATATATATATATATATATTGAAAAAACGGACAGCACTCCAGGTAAAAGTTGATGGTGTTTATTCACCCATGTGGATGGCAACGTTTCAGCTCATACAAGAGCCTTTGTCAAGCTTGACAAAGGCTCTTGTATGAGCTGAAACGTTGCCATCCACATGGGTGAATAAAAACCATCAACTTTTACCTGGAGTGCTGTCCGTTTTTTCATCTTCCATTGACGGGGTAAGCTGCTACATCCCTGGACATAGCACCCTCCTTGTGTTTTTCTTCCGGTGCCGCCATTATTTTCTTTTTTATATATATATATATATATATATATATATATATATATTTAGTAATTACACATTTTTTACAATTACAAAAAAATATATAAATTTAATTCAGCCTCTATTTCTGAGAGGATTCAAACTCACAACCTTTTACATTACAGCCCAGAATGTTAGCCACTACACTATAGAGCTGCATGACCAAGTACTTAAAAAAAAAGTACAGCAGAAGTCTCATATTTCTTTTTTTTCTAAGTAATGGGCCATGCAGCTCTATAGTGTAGTGGTTAACATTCTTGCCTGTCATGTAGGTTGTGAGTTCAAATCCCACCAGAAACTTTTCAGAAATAGAGGCTAAATTAGATTTAAATACACTGACTCGAGCACACGCGATATTCGGCCGAACACCATCTGCAGAAGCTACCTTGACGCCTGGTAGATGGGACCGACACACGTTTGATAAAAAATGTGCGCAAAGAGCTGGTGTTTTTTTCATGTATAGTAAGTATAATACCACTTTAATTGAGAATAATCACTATCCTTAGGATAGGTCATCAATATTCAAATTGATTGGGATTGGAATAGCAAAAATGGCCACTATGGTGTGTTCAGATTTGTGCTGTTTTGGTGGCTATTCCAAAGCGCATAAGCCATTTAAACAGCTGATTGGCCTGGCTGCTGGGCCAACTGATCTGATCTTAGTGACTTATCCTAAGGACCTGTAAGCCGTGTACCGGGGTGGGCTCCCCAGGATAGAGCGAAGTCACGAACGAGGAAAGCAACTCTGACACCAGCTTTTGAAAAACTGAATTTTACTAACATGTAATAATAAAGACAACCACAAATGCTGAGTACATAAAATAAGTTTACATACACCCAGCCAAATTTCACGGCAATTTACCGACTGGCAGGCACAACTAAAACTGCCTCGCCGTACCTATTATTACCCTGAAACAAATAAGAACAATTGGTTGGGTGCTTAGTACGGGCTGGCCTGCGGTGCAACACAGCAGTTCACAATCTTACCGTGCTCTATATTATTCCCCCTCCCATAACTGGTAGCACGTGTCTAATTATTACTCCTGAGCAAAACGCTGAACTGGATGGAGTTCGTGGGGGTGTTTATCAGCTCCCAAATGTGCAATATCCCTTTTAGTAATGGAGTCCTTGTAGTACCAGTAGCAACTCTATAGACAAGACACAAAGTAGAGACCCTAACTATCTAACTACAGGCCTGATCTAAGTCTCTAGGAGCTAACACTGCAGTGTGATGCGTGCACGATCTTACCGACCCGGGTCTGCTCTTTATCCACTGATGTCTCTGAACCAAACAACCAGTCTCTCCAGCAAACATGAGGTCCCACAGGGTATGCAGCTTGTTCCTTAGCTTTTGTCAGCCTTCCTGGTAACAATCCTCCTCTCCCCAGACAGGATCTGTGTCTTGGACAACGATTAGCTTCACTCAGCTGCAGCTGTGGTCACAGAGGAGGTCCTCTCACTCTTGGATCTATTAGCTTCTCTGCTCATACACAGTTCCTCAGCTCTTAGCTCGCTCCTTATGAATATGGAAATATATATGCAGTCAGTCAGCTATGCCTAAGAAAAAAGAAGCATCTTGTGGCCAAATAGCAGAATGTCAGTCCAGAACATTTAATTTAATCCACACATACAGTGTTCAACCAATAGGAGCTGTTTCTCAATCTCACAGACCTATCCTGGACTCCTTTACCAACACGATCCCTGTTCTGTGCACTGTCTTCACACAAGGTATGTCTGCCACTGGATCCCCTTCAAATCATACAAACATACACAGAAAAAAAACTTAAGTCAAGGGAGGGAATACACGTATAGTAAACAAAAAGGGGGAAAAACTGAAGATACTGACCAGGGACTAACCTTCACCTATTTTCCTCCAAAATTCTTCCATCATAGTATCTATAAATGCAATGGCAATGTGTATTGTATATATTTAATTCATGAGATGCTGTTTATTCATTGCACTCTCCTCAGAGATTTATCATCATCCACAACCACCAACCTTGTCAGTTATTATTATGCCTCAAGATTTAATGAGTGGGTAACTGATCTGAGATATGATGATGGCAGCATATTTGTTGCTGTAAATGGAAACTTGTGTTATCCATCATATAAGTTTTCCATTTAGATGTTATGGAGTTGGTATGACATTTTAATCACAAACAAAGAAAAAGATGAAACAAAAATAATTTAGAGAGGTTTTCTTGTGCAGATATCTGAATTTGTCTTAAGCAACTTGCATACAAATCTGTCAAATATTATGCAACTGCATCCCCAACCTCCCAATAAAAGTCCATAAGTTTCCTATTCAGTTATTTATTTATATTTCATATAGTTAAAAGGCTTGTCCGACCCCCAAGAAAAATGAGTAAGCATCTGCTTAAGGCTACATGCACACAACCGTATGTGTTTTGCGGTCCGCAAATAGCAGATCCGCCAAAAAAATTGGATAACATCCGAATGCCATCCGTTTTGTTTTTTTGCGGATCCATTGTAAAAATGCCTAAAACGGACAAGAAGAGGACATGTTCTATTTTTTTGCGGGGCTACGGAACAGACATACTGATGCGGACAGCACACGGTGTGCTGTCCACATTTTTTGTGGACCCGTTGAAATGAATAGGTCCACATCCTATCTGCAAAAAAAAAGGAACGGACACGCAAACAAACAACGTTCGTGTGCATGTAGCCTAAAACAAAGAAAAAACTAAATCACCCTTTGAAAGCCCTTCTGTTCCCTTTATAGATCAAAAGTGATGTGGTGAATGTGACCCAGCCATGGTCACATTGACCACTGCATCCTTTCATTTGCCCCAGTTTTGACATGTCCCCCGGCAGCACATGACCTCTGAGCCTCTGCTCAGCTCACTTTTTCCTCTTCATTAAATGATCTCGTTAAAGTGTGGGTGGCAACCAATCAGTCTGACCTTAGGGTTGTGCAGCTGCATAGGGCAAATCACCCCTTCTCAATAGAGGGTATAGCGTGGATGCCAAAAGAAAGACAGTCTCCATACACTACTATGTCACACCTATCCGTTTCATTTTGGAAACATCTTGACCCTAAAGGGGTTGACCCATTTTAGACATTAATGTCATATGGCTAGGGTATGCAATCAATGTTAGATAGGTGCAGATCCTGCCTCTGAAACCCATTCTTATCTCCAGAACGGGGCCCCCAAAAATGAAGGAGAGCACTCCACTATGAGAGTTCTGAAAATGAGCCAAGCAAGTACGCTACAATATTTTCAGAATTCTCATGGTGAGGCACTGTGCACCTCTCTGCCATTGGACAGCCAGAAATAGCAAAGCCAGCACTCGCTTATTTACGGAACTCCCTCAGAGGTGAATGGAGGGTGGCCGCATTTACATGATGCTCTCTCTTTCACTTCGGGGGCCCCTTCTGGAGATAGAAGTGAGTCCCAGAGGTGGGATATCCTCCTACCATCAAAGTCTGAGACGGAAATACCTTTTTAAACAGTCAGTTGTTGGCACCATGCCTTCTTTACACTTGCAGACTCGGAGACTGGATTCTTGTTCCTGATTACATAGCACAGAAGCTGTGAGAACCGTAAGAGCTGACAAAAACCATGCTGCAAGTTGTTATAATTTATTTTAAAGCATCATAAATTCCAGGGCACTGTACATATGAAATAGTGTCAAAAGGTTATGGTGCCTACAGCTCCCACCTTCTATAGAGGGAGTGGAATGACACTGAAGGGATTCTGAGAAAAAACTGGAGGTGGAAAAGTTATATTTGTGGGGTGGATGCTACTGGGCAGATGACACTGGAAGGGCTGAGAAAGGATATTGGAGGAAGTAGAAATTATACTGGAGGGCAGCATAATAGTGCAGAGGAAAAGATGATACTGGGGGAGAATATGAGATACAAGAGGGGAGTTATATGACACTTGGGTAGATATTTTATCTGGGGAAGGGAAGGAGGGAGCTGATATTTGGCAGAGGGGGGAAATTATACTTAGGTAGGTAGATGATACCCGAGGGAAAGAAGAAGAGATGTTAGCTGGGGCACTGGGACAGAGCGGTGACTAAGATGATATTTTGGAACTGGAAGGTTACCAATCAGATTAAACCTTTCATTTTTCAGAGCTCCTTTGGAAAATGAACGGTGGAATCTGATTGCTTACTATGAGCAGCTAATCCAGTAATCCTTTACACCAGTTTGATAAATCTCCCGCATGGTGCCGCACTTGCTAACTTTACTATGCAATAAGAACATAACTATATATTAATAAATAGCCACATCACTCAGTTTTGTATAAAAATTGGCATGGTTCTTTATTAGGGTTAACTTAAACATAAAGAACCATAAAACCATTTTAATAAAATAATTCAACATTAACAACCAAAATTTTGCCAATCAAAGAAGTAGCATGTCCCCGAGCAAAACTGGGTGACTAACACTTTCCTCCAATCCAGAACCTTGTCAGAACTAACAAATATTTCTTGGGGGTGGGTGGGCGGGGCGACGTCCTCTCTTTTGCTTTTCCTAGCGATGGACAAGCCTCCAGACCACTGACAGGGGAATATATACTCCATTTTACCACCGCTGCAGACCAGTCCACCAATGATGTAGTGGCAGATTAACAGTCCCAACAACAGGTAGGCAATTAAATTAGCCAAAAAGGTTGCCAAACGCCTCACCTGAGGAGAAATAAGGGGAGGAGGTGAAAAACCAAACAAACAGTGCTCAGCAACACCATGGGGAGGGCCCACCGCTTATACGCTATGTGCCCTCCCTGTTCATGGTACCGCACTTGCTAACTTTACTATACAATAATAACATAACTATTAGTGTTGATCGAGCACCAAAGTAATCGGGTGCTCGTGCACTCTGGCTCGGGTGCTCGGTAGAGTATAATGAAAGTCAATGGGAGAACCCGAGCATTAAACCAGGCACCCCCTGCTCTGAAGAGGGGAGGGTGCCTGGTTTATAGGAAAAGTTCAGAAATTGATCGAAACACCACCGAAATGATTCTGGAACAGCATGGGGAGGATGTTTGGATGCACCTTGGACTCCCAGGTCGCTGCTGGGAACGATGTTGTCCGAATAGTACGCCACTTTTACAGACTGACAATAATACGCACAAAACCAAAGATAAAACCGATTTTAAAATTGTTAGGAAACATTCTTTCCTGTATATTTACTTGTATATAAAGTGCAAGTTCTGCCAGAAATTACAAGCAAGAGTCACTTCGATACAACCTGTATAGCACATAAAGGAGGGCCTCATTCACATTGTGGTACAATTGTTCATGTATATGCCAGGGCCTGAAGGTGAGCTGACCCTGTAAAACATTATATGCAAGGGCCTTCAGGTGAGTTGGCCCTGTAAAAGATTGTAGGTGAAGGCCTGCTGGTGAGCTGACCCTCTAAAAAATTATATGCAAGGGCCTGCTGGTGAGCTGACCCTGTAAAACATTATATGCGAGGGCCTGCTGGTGAGCTGACCCTGTAAAAGATGGTAGATGAAGGCCTGCAGGTGAGCTGACCCTCTAAAACATTATATGCAAGGGCCTTCAGGTGAACTGACCCTGTAAAAGATTGTAGGTGAAGGCCTGCTGGTGAGCTGACCCTCTAAAAAATTATATGCAAGGGCTTGCAGGTGAGCTGACCATGTAAAAAATTATATGTGAGGGCCTTCTGGAGAGCTGATCCTGTAAAAGATTTTAGGTGCGGGCCTGCAGGTGAGCTGACCCTGTAAAAGATTGTAGGTGAAGGCCTGCTGGTGAGATGACCCTCTAAAAGGTTGTAGGTGAGGGCCTCCAGGTGAGCTGACCCTCTAAAACATTATATGCAAGGGCCTTCAGGTGAGCTGACCCTGTAAAAGATTGTAGGTGAAGGCCTGCTGGTGAGCTGACCCTCTAAAAAATTATATGCGAGGGCCTTCTGGAGAGCTGACCCTGTAAAAGATTGTAGGTGAAGGCCTGCTGGTGAGCTGACCCTCTAAAAGGTTGTAGGTGAGGGCCTGCAGGTGAGTCGACCCTCTAAAACATTATATGCAAGGGACTTCAGGTGAGCTGACCCTGTAAAAGATTGTAGGTGAAGGCCTGCTGGTGTCACGGATGTAGTAGGGGAGAACACCAAAAGACAACAAGAAGGAAGGGGAAGACACTAGGCCTCACCGCTAGGGAAGGAAAAGGGTCACCAATAGAGTTGAGCGAACACCTGGATGTTCGGGTTCGAGAAGTTCGGCCGAACTTCCCGGAAATGTTCGGGTTCGGGATCCGAACCCGACCCGAACCCCATTGAAGTCAATGGGGACCCGAACTTTTCGGCACTAAAAAGGCTGTAAAACAGCCCAGGAAAGAGCTAGAGGGCTGCAAAAGGCAGCAACATGTAGGTAAATCCCCTGCAAACAAATGTGGATAGGGAAATGAATTAAAATAAAAATAAAATAAATAAAAATTAACCAATATCAATTGGAGAGAGGTCCCATAGCAGAGAATCTGGCTTCACGTCAGCAGAGAATAAGTCTCTTCATGCCATAGCAGAGAATCTGGCTTCACGTCACCCACCACTGGAACAGTCCATTGTCAGATATTTAGGCCCAGGCACCCAGACAGAGGAGAGAGGTCCCATAACAGAGATTCAGGCTTCATGTCAGCAGAGAATCAGTCTGCATGTCATAGCAGAGAATCATGCTTTACGTCACCCAACACTGGAACAGTCCATTGTCAGATATTTAGGCCCAGGCACCCAGGCAGAGGAGAGAGGTCCCATAACAGAGAATCTGGCTTCATGTCAGCAGAGAATCAGGCTTCATGTCACCCACCACTGGAACAGGCCACTGTCACATATTTAGGCCCAGGCACCCAGGCAGAGGAGAGAGGTCCCATAACAGAGATTCAGGCTTCATGTCAGCAGAGAATCAGTCTTCATGTCATAGCAGAGAATCAGGCTTCATGTCACCCACCACTGGAACAGGCCACTGTCACATATTTAGGCCCAGGCACCCAGGCAGAGGAGAGAGGTCCCATAACAGAGATTCAGGCTTCATGTCAGCAGAGAATCAGTCTTCATGTCATAGCAGAGAATCAGGCTTCATGTCACCCACCACTGGAACAGGCCACTGTCACATATTTAGGCCCCGGCACCCAGACACAGGAGAGGTTCATTCAACTTTGGGTTGCCCCGCAATATAATGGTAAAATGAAAATAAAAATAGGATTGAAAGAGGAAGTGCCCTGGAGTACAATAATATATTGTTAAGGGGAGGTAGTTAATGTCTAATCTGCACAAGGGATAGACAGGTCCTGTGGGATCCATGCCTGGTTCATTTTTATGAACGTCAGCTTGTCCACATTGGCTGTAGACAGGTGGCTGCGTTTGTCTGTAATGACGCCCCCTGCCGTGCTGAATACACGTTCAGACAAAACGCTGGCCGCCGGGCAGGCCAGCACCTCCAAGGCATAAAAGGCTAGCTCTGGCCACGTGGACAATTTGGAGACCCAGAAGTTGAATGGGGCCGAACCATCAGTCAGTACGTGGAGGGGTGTGCACAGGTACTGTTCCACCATGTTATTGAAATGTTGCCTCCTGCTAACACGTTCCGTATCAGGTGGTGGTGAAGTTAGCTGTGGCGTGGTGACAAAACTTTTCCACATCTCTGCCATGCTAACCCTGCCCTCAGAGGAGCTGGCCGTGACACAGCTGCGTTGGCGACCTCTTGCTCCTCCTCTGCCTTCGCCTTGGGCTTCCACTTGTTCCCCTGTGACATTTGGGAATGCTCTCAGTAGCGCGTCTACCAACGTGCGCTTGTACTCGCGCATCTTACTATCATGCTCCAGTGCATGAAGTAAGGTGGGCACATTGTCTTTGTACCGTGGATCCAGCAGGGTGGCAACCCAGTAGTCCGCACACGTTAAAATGTGGGCAACTCTGCTGTCGTTGCGCAGGCACTGCAGCATGTAGTCGCTCATGTGTGCCAGGCTGCCCAGAGGTAAGGACAAGCTGTCTTCTGTGGGAGGCGTATCGTCATCGTCCTGCGTTTCCCCCCAGCCACGCACCAGTGATGGGCCCGAGCTGCGTTGGGTGCCAGCCCGCTGTGAACCTGCTTCATCCTCATCCTCCTCCACCTCATCCTCGTCCTCCTCGTCCTCCAGTAGTGGGCCCTGTCTGGCCACATTTGTACCTGGCCTCTGCTGTTGCAAAAAACCTCCCTCTGAGTCACTTCGAAGAGACTGGCCTGGAAGTGCTAAAAATGACCCCTCTTCCTCCTCCTCCTGGGCCACCTCCTCTTCCATCATCGCCCTAAGTGTTTTCTCAAGGAGACATAGAAGTCGTATTGTAACGCTGATAACGGCGTCATCGCCACTGGCCATGTTGGTGGAGTACTCGAAACAGCGCAACAGGGCACACAGGTCTCGCATGGAGGCCCAGTCATTGGTGGTGAAGTGGTGCTGTTCCGCAGTGCGACTCACCCGTGCGTGCTGCAGCTGAAACTCCACTATGGCCTGCTGCTGCTCGCACAGTCTGTCCAGCATGTGCAAGGTGGAGTTCCACCTGGTGGGCACGTCGCATATGAGGAGGTGAGCGGGAAGGCCGAAGTTACGCTGTAGCGCAGACAGGCGAGCAGCGGCAGGATGTGAATGCCGGAAGCGCGAACAGACGGCCCGCACTTTATGCAGCAGCTCTGACATGTCGGGGTAGTTGTGAATGAACTTCTGCACCACCAAATTCAGCACATGCGCCAGGCAAGGGATGTGCGTCAAACCGGCTAGTCCCAGAGCTGCAACGAGATTTCGCCCATTATCGCACACCACCAGGCCGGGCTTGAGGCAGCAACCACTCGTCGGTCTGTTGTTCTATACCCCGCCACAACTCCTGCGCGGTGTGGGGCCTGTCCCCCAAACATATGAGTTTCAGAACGGCCTGCTGACGTTTATCCCGGGCTGTGCTGAAGTTGGTGGTGAAGGTGTGTGGCTGACTGGATGAGCAGGTGGAAGAAGAGGAGGAGGAAGCCGAGTAGGAGGAGGAGGAGACAGGAGGCAAAGAATGTTGCCCTGCGATCCTTGGTGGCGGAAGGACGTGCGCCAAACAGCTCTCCGCCTGGGGCCCAGCCGCCACTACATTTACCCAGTGTGCAGTTAGGGAGATATAGCGTCCCTGGCCGTGCTTACTGGTCCACGTATCTGTGGTTAGGTGGACCTTGCCACAGATGGCGTTGCGCAGTGCACACTTGATTTTATCGGATACTTGGTTGTGCAGGGAAGGCACGGCTCTCTTGGAGAAGTAGTGCCGGCTGGGAACAACATACTGTGGGACAGCAAGCGACATGAGCTGTTTGAAGCTGTCTGTGTCCACCAGCCTGAATGACAGCATTTCATAGGCCAGTAGTTTAGAAATGCTGGCATTCAGGGCCAGGGATCGAGGGTGGCTAGGTGGGAATTTACGCTTTCTCTCAAATGTTTGTGAGATGGAGAGCTGAACGCTGCCGTGTGACATGGTTGAGATGCTTGATGACGCAGGTGGTGGTGTTAGTGGTACATCCCATGTTTGCTGGGCGGCAGGTGCCAACGTTCCTCCAGAGGCGGAGGAAGAGGCCGAGGCGGCGGCAGCAGCAGAAGAGGCCGAGGCGGCAGCAGCAGAAGAGGTAGCAGGGGGAGCCTGAGTGACTTCCTTGTTTTTAAGGTGTTTACTCCACTGCAGTTCATGCTTTGCATGCAGGTGCCTGGTCATGCAGGTTGTGCTAAGGTTCAGAACGTTAATGCCTCGCTTCAGGCTCTGATGGCACAGCGTGCAAACCACTCGGGTCTTGTCATCAGCACATTGTTTGAAGAAGTGCCATGCCAGGGAACTCCTTGAAGCTGCCTTTGGGGTGCTCGGTCCCAGATGGCAGCGGTCAGTAGCAGGCGGAGTCTCTTGGCGGCGGGTGTTCTGCTTTTGCCCACTGCTCCCTCTTTGTCTTTTGCTACGCTGTTGGCTCGGTCTCACCACTGCCTCTTCCTCCGAACTGTGAGTCAGTGGCACGACCTTCATTCCATGTGGGGTCTAGGACCTCATCGTCCCCTGCATCGTCTTCCACTTAGTCTTGATCCCAGACCTCCTGTTCAGTCTGCACACTTCAGAAAGACGCAGCAGTTGGCACCTGTGTTTCGTCATCATCAGAGACGTGCTGAGGTGGTATTCCCATGTCCTCATCATCAGGAAACATAAGTGGTTGTGCGTTAGTGCATTCTATCTCTTCCACCCCTGGTGAAGGGCTAGGTGGATGCCCTTGGGAAACCCTGCCAGCAGAGTCTTCAAACAGCATACGAGACTGCTGCATAACTTGAGGCTCAGACAGTTTCCCTTATATGCATGGGGGTGATGTGACAGACTGATGGGCTTGGTTTTCATGCGCCATCTGTGCGCTTTCTGCAGAAGACTGGGTGGGAGATAATGTGAACGTGCTGGATCCACTGTCGGCCACCCAATTGACTAATGCCTGTACCTGCTCAGGCCTTACCATCCTTAGAACGGCATTGGGCCCCACCAAATATGGCTGTAAATTCTGGCGGCTACTGGGACCTGAGGTAGTTGGTACACTAGGACGTGTGGCTGTGGCAGAATGGCCATGTCCTCTCCCAGCACCAGAGGGTCCACTAACACCACCACGACCATGTCCGCGTCCGCGTCCCTTACTAGATGTTTTCCTCATTGTTACCGTTCACCACAATAAGAAAAATATTATTCGGGCCAATGTATTGAATTAAAATTCAGGCCTTTTTTTACAGACACCTAACACTAAGTCTATCTGGCTATCTATTTAGGTACCGTATTACACTAATACACGCACACCAGTAATGACAGATTTAGCTGAATATAAATTTGAGGCCTATTATTTAGGCGCTGGGTGACAGGTATACTTTTAATCACAGAATTAGACTGGGATCTGCACTGTAGCGTGTGTGTTAAGTTTTTGAGAATTACCCTATCAGCACCTTGAATCTAATATACCCTTTTAGGGATAGATTTAAAGTAGGCCTGATACAGCAGAAACCACTAATTTTGAGAATTGCAAATTTGGGAATTGTTTTTCAACCCAGAATAAAACTGTGCTTTGATGGTCACTAAAAATAACTTGACCAGCTAAAGCAGTAATGACAGATTTGGATTAATATAAATGTGAGGCCTATTTTTTAGGCGCTGGGTGACAGGCTCAACTTGCCCCTGATGTAGTATATGGCCAAAAAATAACCACACTATTGATGGTTAAATGCATTTGAAGAAAGCTTGACCCTGATGTAGGATATAGCAAAAAATAACCACACTATTGATGGTTAAATGTACTTGGTGGCAGCTTGTGCTGGCGCACAAGCAATCCACAAACTGGCCGCCGATCACCCCAGAAAAAAGTGACTGAAAAACGCTCTGGGCACCCTAAAAACACTGAGCAATTGAATAGCAGCAGTTCAATGATCCACAGCTGTAGATCGATCACTGAATTAAGTCTTTTGGAGGAGTTAATCACTGCCTAATCTCGCCCTAACGTCGCAGCTGCAACCTCTCCCTATGCTTGAATCAGCAGAGTGACGTGCAGCGCAACGTGACCCAAGCTTATATAAAGGCTGGGTCACATGCTGCACTGGCCAATCACAGCCATGCCAATAGTAGGCAAGGCTGTGATGGCCTCTTGGGGCAAGTAGTATGATGCTTGTTGATTGGCTGCTTTGCAGCCTTTCAAAAAGCGCCAAGAAAGCGCCAAACACCGAACCCGAACCCGGACTTTTACGAAAATGTATACAGTTCGGGTTCGCTCATCCCTAGTCACCAACTATAAAGCCCTGCTCCTGGCCCTAACTCCTATCCGTATGGGCACCTCTCGATGGTAGAGATACCCATACACAGGAACCTAGAAAACACCGGTGACCCTAGAATGCCCTAAAGATAATGACAGGGCAGAGACAACCCGTTCCTTCCCTGGTGAAGGAACTAGCGTCTCACTGAGGCCTAGTAAACAACCGGGAGGGGGGTGGATACAAAACACAACAAGCGGAACACTTAACTTCTGAGGGATGGATGGATGGATGAACAGGACTCCAACAAGAACCACACTCCAGCTCTTCCAAAACCTAATGAAGCTATCCCAAGCAAGGAGTGATGGGTAATGTCCTACTAAATAGGGTGAGGTAAAGGTCACATGATCCACACCTGAACAGGAGGTGTGGACATACCAGCAACACACAAAGTGAAACCAAAAGAGGCTGTCAGAACACTAATGTGTAGATAATCTTTCAGGCCTTCTGAGACCTGTCACAGATGTGACAGTACCCCCCTTCTATGGGTGACCTCCGGGCACCCAGGACTGACCTTTTCAGGATGATTTCTGTGGAATGCTCTCACCAGACGACTAGCATTAACATCGGACGCTGGAACCCACATCCTCTCCACTGGTCTGTACCCTCTCCAATGAACGAGATACTGGAGGGATCTCCGGAGAACTCGGGAGTCCACAATCCTGCTGATCTGAAATTCTAAATTGCCGTCCATCATGACAGGAGCGGGAGGTAAGGAGGACTGCTCAACAGGTGCGACACATTTCTTTAGCAACGATTTATGAAATACGTTATGGATTTTCAATGCCTGAGGAAGTTCAAGACGGAAGGCTACAGGGTTAACAATAGCAGTGATCTTATATGGACCAATAAATCTTGGGCCCAACTTCCAAGAAGGTACCTTAAGTTTAATGTTTCTTGTAGACAACCACACAGAATCACCCACTCTCAGGTCCGGACCACTCATACGTCGCCTGTCAGTCGCACGCTGACGCTAACCTGTTGCCCATCTTTTTCAGGTTATTTTGGATTTTCCGTCAAATAGAAGACAAAGAAGAGGAAAATCGTTCCTCCTCAGGAATGCTGGAATTTTGAGCACCAGAAAATGTACCAAACTGTGGATGGAACCCATATGCCCCAAAAAACGGCGACTTATCAGTGGATTCCTGTCTACGGTTATTTATAGCAAACTCAGCTAACGACAAAAATGAAGACCACTCTTCCTGATTCTCTGAAACAAAACATCTCAAATAAGTCTCCAGATTCTGATTAGTGCGCTCCGTCTGTCCGTTCGACTGAGGATGAAAAGCCGAAGAGAAGGACAATTGTACACCCAGACGAGTACAGAACGCTTTCCAGAATCTGGAAACAAACTGAGTCCCTCTATCAGACACCAAATCAGAGGGAATGCCATGTAGTTTCACGATGTTGTCGACAAACACCTGTGCAAGAGTTTTAGCATTCGGTAGACTAGATAATGCAATAAAGTGTCATTTTACTAAAACGATCTAAAACCATCAGAATCACGTTTTTTCCAGAAGAATTTGTTAAATCCGTGATAAAATCCATGGACAAATGGTTCCAAGGTCTGGACGGGATGGGCAATGGAAGCAGAGATCTGGAAGGCAGAGTATGTGTCACCTTAGCACGTGCACAGGTACCACGGGCTGACACATAGTCCTCAACACACTTACGCAACCCTGGCCACCAAAATCTGCGAGAGATGAGATCGACAGTCGATCTGCTCCCAGGGTGCCCAGCAAGTACCGTACAGTGATGTTCCTCAAACACCTTGTGACGTAATTCGGAGGGAACAAACAATTTACCCGGAGGACAAGAGTCCGGAGCATCTTCCTGTGCCTCCAACACCCTGGCCTCGAGATCAGGATAAAGAGCGGATATGACTACCCCTTCAGATAAAATGCGACTAGGGTCATTAGACTCACCCCTCCCCCCCAGGAAATCTACGCGACAAAGCGTCCGCCTTGACGTTCTTAACCCCAGGGCGGTAAGTGACGATGAAGTTGAATCTGGTGAAAAACAATGACCATCTGGCCTGCCTTGGGTTCAGTCGCTTAGCCAACTCCAGGTAGGCCAGATTCTTGTGATCCGTAATTACCGTAATAGGGTGAATTGCTCCTTCCAACCAATGCCGCCATTCCTCGAACGCCAACTTAATGGCCAGCAATTCCCTATTCCCCACATCATAATTCCTTTCAGCAGTAGAGAGTTTCTTAGAGAAAAATGCACATGGGCGCCATTTACTAGGTGAAGGACCCTGCGACAAGATTGCTCCTACCCCTACCTCGGACGCGTCAACCTCAACAATAAATGGCTGAGTCACGTCCGGTTGCACCAGAACAGGGGCCGAAGCAAAACATTCTTTCACAGCAGAAAAGGCCTGTAATGCCGCATCAGACCAGACAGAAATAGCTGCACCCTTCCTAGTCATGTCTGTTAAAAGGTTTAACCACCGATGAATAGTTCAAGATAAATTTACGGTAGTAGTTGGTAAACCCCAAAAACCGCATAAGCGCTTTCAGATTTTCAGGTCGATCTCAGTCTAACACGGCACGGACCTTCTCGGGATCCATACGAAAAACCTGAGGATGAGAGCAGGTAACCCAGAAATTGCACTTCCTGTACAGCAAATACACATTTTCTCATCTTAGCATACAACTTATTCTCTCTTAGGATCTGTAACACCTGTCTCACATGATATTGATATGTAGAGAAAATCTAAATCGCACATCCTCATTCCTATACTTCTGATATGACAACTGTTTACAATTTTCAGCATTTCTTTTGATAAAACATGGCTATACAGCACTATTATCAATCATTTGCTGTGCACTATTAGGAGGCATTAGTATACAGTTTGATCAAAGAGCATAGGCCCACTTACCGCGACATGGTTGCCTCTTTTAAGTAGGGACCTACTCTAACTATGGAGCGGCGACCATCGCGCCTCCACACCGCTCCAGCAGGCAATGGGATCCAGCAGCCACACAGCGGCCCCGCTGTGCGGCAAAGCCACCTAGGCCCCGGGTCCCATCACTCCACCAGCACAGCGCAGAAGCAGCGACGGCCACCGTCCAGCGCCGCATGTGAACTGGTGCAAAGAGCTCACCTGTTCACTGCCTCTCAGGAACTCCAACTGAGATGTGGTAGGAATTTATAGACCCTTTGCAGACTTCTGCTAATTAAAGGCACCTGAGCCAAATGGGGAGGAGTGCTGATTCAGAGGGGGGGAAAAGAGGGTAAAGCATATAAATTGTATTGATATGTAGAGAAAATCTAAATCGCACATCCTCATTCCTATACTTCTGATATGACAACTATTTTCAATTTTCAGCATTTCTTTTGATAAAACATGGCTTTACAGCACTATTATCAATCATTTGCTGTGCACTATTAGGAGGCATTAGTATACAGTTTGATCAAAGAGCATAGGCCCACTTACCGCGACAAGGTTGCCTCTTTTTAGTCCGGAGCATCCTCCTTTGCCTCCAACACCCTGGCCTCGAGATCAGGATAAAGAGCGGATATGACTACCCCTTCAGATAAAATGTCATTAGACTCACCCCCCCCCCCCCCCCAGGAAATCTACGCGACAAAGCGTCCACCTTGACGTTCCTAACCCCAGGGCGGTAAGTGACGATGAAGTGGAATCTGGTGAAAAACAATGACCATCTGACCTGCCTTGGGTTCAGTCGCTTAGCCAACTCCAGGTAGGCCAGATTCTTGTGATCCGTAATTACCGTAATAGGGTGAATTGGTAACCCAGAAATTGCACTTCCTGTACAGCAAATACACATTTTCTCATCTTAGCATACAACTTATTCTCTCTTAGGATCTGTAACACCTGTCTCACATGATCCTGATGAGTCTGCATATTAGGCGAATAAATTAGTATCATCAAAGTATGCAACGACAAACCTCCCCACCAGATGATGAAAGATGTCATTGACAAAGTGTTGAAAAACCGCAGGAGCATTGGTTAACCCAAAGGGCATGACCAGGTTTTCAAAATGACCCTCAGGGGTATTAAATGCGGTCTTCCACTCATCCCCCTCCTTGATCCTTACCAGATTATATGCCCCCCTCAGATCCAATTTAGAGAACACCTTGGCACCGACAATCTGACTAAACAAATCCGGAATCAAAGGAAGGGGGTAAGGATCACGGACGGTAATACGATTGAGCCCACGGAAGTCCAGACATGGTCTCAGGGTACCATCTTTTTTCTTTACAAAGAAAAACCCAGCAGCCATTGGGGACTTGGATGGTCTAAAATGTCCCTTTGCCAAACTCTCGGTAATATACTCTCGCATGGCCTTTCTTTCGGGTTCCGAAAGATTATACAACGAGATTTGGGCAATTTAGCTCCGGGAATAAGATTGACGGGACAGTCATACTCCCGGTGCGGAGGCAACTCCTGATTACCACTCTCAGAGAAAACATCAGAAAATTCTAAAATGAACGAGGGTATAGTTTTAGTGGTAACCATAGAGAACGATGCATTAAGACAGTTGTCCATGCAAAAATCACTCCAATCGAGAATCTGTCTCGCTTGCCAGTCGATGTTAGGGTTATGTTTGCTTAACCATGGTAAGCCCAACACCAACGGAGCAGGCAGACCCTCCAATACATAATAGGAGATAGATTCCTGATGCAAATCACCCACTCTTAAATGAATGTCATTCACTACCTGCGACAGGCATTTTTGGGTGAGAGGTGCTGAATCAATTGCAAAGACAGAAATACTTTTCTCTAATGCATTAGTAGTCAACCCGTGAATGCGTACAAACTGTTTATCAATCAAGTTAACTCCTGCCCCACTGTCGATAAATGCTTAGATTTTCACAGTTTTGGACTCTAGCGCCACCTTGGCAGACAGGAGAAAACGGATACTACCAGTAAAAGACAAAAGTAGGTTTTCTTGCTCCCCATCCACACCACCAGTAGTCATTTGAGGATTAAATGTTTTTTTTTTCCTTTTTGTTTACACCTTGATGGTGCAAGTACGGACAAATATTCACAAAATGTCCCTTCTTGCCACAATAAAAGCAAACTCCTTTCACATGACCCAAACTTTTGCCAGTAGTACCAGGAGTAGCTCCTACTAACTGCATAGGCTCCTCGCAAGGCGCAACCACCAGTGTCTCTCCACCATAAGTGTCAAAGGAAGCAGTACCCTTATTGGACAGTACGTCCTGAAGGTGAGGACCCCTAGATCTCTCCCTCAGGCGTCTATCTAGACGTACAGCAAGGGACATAGCTGCTTGCAATGACACAGGATTTTCATGAAAAGCCAACGCGTCCTGCAGTCTCTCAGAGAGTCCCTGACAGAATTGGCTACGGAGAGCAGGATCGTTCCACTCAGTATCAGTAGCCCATCTCCTAAATTCAGAGCAATAGGTCTCCGCGGAACGTTCTCCCTGCCGCAAACTCCGTAACTTGGTCTCGGCCTGAGAGATCCGATCCGGGTCATCGTAGATGAGACCCAAGGCTCTAAAGAATTCATCTACCGACCGGAGGGACGGTGATCCGGTCGGCAGAGAAAAAGCCCAAGATTGGGCGTCCTCTTTAAGCAATGAAATAATCATACTCACATGTTGACACTCATCCCCAGAAGAGTATGGACGCAGCTTAAAGTATAATTTACATGACTCCCTGAACCGGATAAAATTGTCACTACCCCCGGAAAACCTGTCCGGGAGAGCCACCTTCGGTTCAGGACAGGCCTGGGACCCACCACCAGAACCAGCAGCCTGTGGACTCTAAATCTGCAAGACAGTTGCACGGAGGTCTGCTACCTCTAAAGTCAGATTCTGCAGCTGTTCAACCAGTGCAGACATAGTATCCCTAGCTGCACAGATCAGAACAAAAATGGCGGTATTGGCTAGGGATAATGTCACAGATGTAGTAGGGGTGTCATGCCCCACTCTGACGATGTGCGGAGGTCGGCCAGGATTGCAGCACAAGTTTAGTGTTTGTTTTGGAGTCGTGCTGGATCCGCCCCTCATCAGGTGCACTGGGTGGAGTCATTAGTTTAAATAGCTCCTCTGCCCAGTGCCCGGAGCGGATTATACTGTTCATTATTGTCTGGGAAGTTTGGAAGGAAGGCTGGCTGTTTGTTCCTGCTCTCAGCAGATAAGTGTCTTTTCTTGTTTGGTTGTTTATGTCATCTTACCCATCCAGGTTCTGTGCGAGCAGGCTGCTCCTTTCTCCCCACTTAACCATCTCAGGGAGTTCAGGGTTCTGTTAGTATAGGCTGGTGGACACAGCAAATCTACCATCAAGGTTTGTCTGTGGGCTGAGCATTGCAGGGAAAGAGGTCAGGGATAAATTAGGAGGTGACCCTTCCCCTGTCTCTCGTCCAGAGCCTGGTTGGTGTGCTATCTGTTTAACTGTGCACGTCCGCCGTGACATTATAATCCGCCATACTGTGACCGCCATTTCTCAGTGTTTATGTGATGGCGTCAATTGATGCACTGGTTGACCGCGTGCAGGGTTTGTCCCTGGAGGTTGCGGATCTACGTAGTACGGTCACACAGTGTCAGAGGGTGTTGGCTTCAGGTACAGGTCAAATTGTTGGGGAGCCTAATGTCGCTCTTCTGGAGAAATTTGCAGGGGGTACTGATGATTTTTTCAGTTTCAAGGAATCATGTAAGTTGTACTTTCGATTGTGCCCATTTTCATCAGGTAATGAGGATCAGAGGGTGGGTATCGTCATGTCTTTGCTGAAAGGGGACGCGCAATCCTGGGCTTTTCCCCTGCCGCCCGGTGCTCTGGCTCTCCGGTCGGTGGAGGAATTTTTTAAAGCCCTGGGATTGATTTATGATGACCCAGATCGAGTTTCAATGACAGAGTCAAAATTACGTAACTTACTACAGGGTAAACATACTGCTGAGGTTTACTGTACAGAGTTTAGGAGGTGGGCTACTGAGTCAGGGTGGAACGACCCCGCGTTACGAAGCCAGTTTTGTCAGGGGTTATCTGAAAGGTTCAAGGATGCTCTGGCTTTTCATGAATACCCAGATACTTTGGAAAATGCTATGTCTTTGGCGATACGTTTGGATAGACGTATCAGAGAGAGGTCCCTCTGTGCAGGGGATTCCTTCCGCGTGTGGTTTTGTTCCACCAGCTGCCCAGGGTAATATTGCTTGTTATTCTGGCCTAGGAGAGGAACCCATGCAGTTAGGTCAGATATCTTTCCATTCAGATAGTAGAGACTTTCGTAAAGCGCACAATTTATGTTTCTTTTGTGGAAAGAGGGGTCATTTTGTTTTTTCTTGTCCGTATGTTGAACCACAGGGGAGAGTGATAAAGAAAAAAGAAAAAGAAAAAAAACCTCCCTCACACTTGGTAGTATGAATGGTGTGGTAGAGCAGACTGGTATGCAAGTTCCCTGCAGTTCCCGTTTTCTCCTTTCAGCTATGGTGGCGCTAGAGTCTCGAAATGTGTTTGTGGATGTTTTTCTTGATTGTGGTGCTGGGGTAAATTTAATTGACTTTCTGTTTCTTGAGGGTTTGGGACTAAGTATTTGCACATTAGAGAACGAGATTCGTGTTTTTGCCATTGATTCTTCCCCTCTTTCTCAAGGGAGCCTTACTCACGTTGTTCATGATATTCATTTAAGGGTGGGTGATTCACATGCTGAGATCATTTCCTGTTTCGTCATGAAGGATTTGCCAGCTCCAATAGTTTTGGGGTTGCCATGGTTGTCTAAACATAACCCAATTATAGACTGGCAAGCGAGACAAATCATTGGTTGGAGCAAGTTTTGTTCGGATAATTGTCTTGTCACATCTATTTCTGAAGTGTCCGTTACGGCCTTGCCTCAGTATCTCTCAGATTTTTCGGACGTGTTTGCGGAGGGTGGGGCTCAGGAATTGCCCCCTCATCGTGACTATGATTGTCCTGTGAATCTCATTCCGGGGGCTAAGTTGCCTAAGTCTCGGCTCTACAACCTCTCTCAACCCGAGAGAGAGGTCATGCGAAAGTATGTCGCCGAGAGTTTGGCAAAGGGTCCTATTAGACCATCTAAGTCTCCAGTGGCTGTAGGTTTGTTCTTCGTGAAGAAGAAAGATGCATCACTGAGACCGTGTTTGGATTTCCGGGAGCTGAATCGTATTACAGTCCGGGATCCATATCCCCTGCCTTTGATCTCTGATCTTTTTGATCAGATTGTTGGAGCCAAGGTGTTCTCCAAGTTGGATTTGAGAGGAGCATACAATCTGATCAGGATCAAGGAGGGGGATGAGTGGAAAACGGCCTTCAATACGCACGAGGGTCATTTTGAGAACCTGGTAATGCCTTTTGGGTTGACGAATGCGCCAGCGGTATTTCAGCGATTCGTCAATGATATTTTTCATCATTTGGTGGGGAGGTTCGTAGTAGTCTACCTTGATGACATTTTAATTTATTCTCCGGATCTGAAGACCCATCAGGATCATGTGAGACAGGTTTTGACGATCCTTCGGGAGAATAAATTATACGCCAAATTGGAGAAATGTTTGTTTGCGGTGCAAGAGCTTCCATTTTTGGGATACATGCTTTCTGATTCAGGTTTTCATATGGACCCCGAAAAGGTCCGGGCGGTTCTGGAGTGGGACTGACCGGAGAATCAGAAAGCTTTGATGGAATTTTTGGGGTTTACGAATTATTATAGAAAATTTATTTTGAATTATTCCATGCTAGTCAAACCTCTTACTGATATGACCAAGAAGGGCGCTGATGTCTCTGTCTGGTCGGATGAGGCATTGCAGGCCTTTTCGGCTATTAAGGAGCGTTTTGCGTCTGCTCCCATTCTGGTGCAGCCGGATGTATCTCAGCCATTCGTGGTCGAGGTTGATGTATCAGAGGTGGGGGTTGGGGCGGTGCTTTCGCAGGGTCCTTTTCCTGGCAAGTGGGTCCCGTGTGCCTTCTTCTCCAGGAAGCTCTCGGTCGCCGAGAGGAATTATGATGTTGGAGATAGGGAGTTGTTGGCGATCAAGTTGGCCTTTGAAGAATGGCGTCACTGGTTAGAGGGGGCTTCTCACCCTGTTACTGTGTATACAGACCATAAGAATTTGGCTTACCTGCAATCTGCCAAGCGTCTGAACCCTAGACAGGCCAGATGGTCATTGTTTTTTACCAGGTTCAATTTCGTGGTTACCTTTCGCCCAGGGGTCAAGAACGTCAAGGCAGATGCCTTGTCTCGCAGCTTCCCTGGGGGAGGTGATTCAGAAGATCCAGCGCCGATTTTGGCGGATGGAGTGGTGGTCTCCGCTCTGTACCCTGAATTGGAGATGGAGGTGTTGGGAGCTCAGGAGGGGGCTCCTGGTTCGTGGCCCCCAGGGAGGTTGTTTGTTCCTGAGGGCCTACGATACAAAGTGTTCAAGGAACATCACGATACTGTTCTCGCTGGACATCCTGGTGGTAAGTCCACCTGTGATCTGGTGTCCCGGAGGTTCTGGTGGCCAGGTTTGCGTAAGAGTATTGAGAATTATGTGACAGCTTGTGAAACCTGCGCTCGGTCTAAGGTTGCTCATACTCGACCGTCTGGTTCACTTCTTCCATTGTCTATTCCATCTCGTCCTTGGACACATTTGTCCATGGACTTTATTACGGACCTACCAAGTTCCTCCGGGAGAACAGTGATTTTGGTGGTAGTCGATCGTTTCAGTAAAATGGCTCATTTTATACCACTAACAAGTCTGCCTAACGCTAAGACTCTTGCACAGATTTTTGTGGATAATATTGTTAAATTGCACGGTATTCCTTCGGATATTGTCTCTGATAGGGGCACGCAGTTTGTCTCCAGGTTTTGGAGGGAGTTCTGCTCTCGACTTGGCATTCAACTTTCTTTTTCGTCGGCTTTTCATCCACAGTCGAATGGTCAGACGGAGCGTACCAATCAAAACCTGGAGACCTACTTGAGGTGTTTTGTGGCTGAGAATCAGGAGGACTGGTCCTCATTCTTGCCCTTAGCAGAATTTGCATTGAATAACCGTAGGCAGGAGTCTACGGGTAAGTCACCATTTTTTGGCGCATACGGTTTCCATCCTCAGTTTGGTACCTTTTCTGGGTCTGGTTCCTCCGGGATGCCAGAGGAGGAGAGATTCTCTTCTGCTTTATCCTCTATCAGGATTCTCGACTCGAGAGTTCTGCGGGGTTCCCTCCAGTACCTGGTTCACTGGAGGGGATACGGTCCTGAGGAGAGGATGTGGGTTCCGGCGTCGGATGTCAACGCCAGCCGACTGGTGAGGGCTTTTCATAGGTCCCATCCGGATAAGGTTGGTCCGGGGTGTCCGGAGGTCACCCGTAGAAGGGGGGGTACTGTCATGCCCCACTCTGACGATGTGCGGAGGTCGGCCAGGATTGCAGCTCGAGTTTAGTGTTTGTTTTGGAGTCGTGCTGGATCCGCCCCTCATCAGGTGCACTGGGTGGAGTCATTAGTTTAAATAGCTCCTCTGCCCAGTGCCCGGAGCGGATTATACTGTTCATTATTGTCTGGGAAGTTTGGAAGGAAGGTTGGCTGTTTGTTCCTGCTCTCAGCAGATAAGTGTCTTTTCTTGTTTGGTTGTTTATGTCCTCCTACCCATCCAGGTTCTGTGCGAGCAGGCTGCTCCTTTCTCCCCACTTCACCATCTCAGGGAGTTCAGGGTTCTGTTAGTATAGGCTGGTGGACAGAGCAAATCTACCATCAAGGTTTGTCTGTGGGCTGAGCATTGCAGGGAAAGAGGTCAGGGATAAATCAGGAGGTGACCCTTCCCCTGTCTCTCGTCCAGAGCCTGGTTGGTGTGCTATCTGTTTAACTGTGCACGTCTGCCGTGACAAGGGGAGAACACCAAAAGACAACAAGAAGGAAGGGGAAGACACTAGGCCTCACCACTAGGTTAGGAAAAGGGTCACCACCTATAAAACCCTGCTCCTGGCCCTAACTCCTATCCGTATGGGCACCTCTCGATGGTAGAGATACCCATACACAGGAACCTAGAAAACCCTAGTGACCCTAGAATGCCCTAAAGACAATGACAGGGCAGAGACAACAAGCGGAACACTTAACTTCTGAGGATGATGGATGAACAGGACTACAACAAGAACCACACTCCAGCTCTTCCAAAACCTAATGAAGCTATCCCAAGCAAGGAGTGATGGGAAAGTCAGACTAAATAGGGCGAGGTAAAGGTCACATGATACACCTACTGAACAGGAGGTGTGGACATACCAGCAACACTAATGCCTAGATAATCTTTCAGACCTTCTGAGACCTGTCACAGATGTGACAGCTGGTGAGCTGACCCTCTAAAAAATTATATGCAAGGGCCTGCTGGTGAGCTGACCCTGTAAAACATTATATGCGAGGGCCTGCTGGTGAGCTGACCCTGTAAAAGATTTTAGGTGTGGGCCTGCAGGTGAGTTGATCCTGTAAAAGATTGTAGGTGAGGGCCTGCAGATGAGCTGACCCTCTAAAACATTATGTGCAGGGCCTTCAGGAGAGCTGACCCTGTAAAATATTTTAGGTGAAGGCCTGCTGGTGAGCTGACCCTCTAAAAAATTATATGCAAGGGCCTGCTGGCGAGCTGACCCTGTAAATGATTGTAGGTGAGGGCCTGATGGTGAGCTGACCCTCTAAAAGTTGTAAGTAAGGGCCTGCAGGTCAGCTGACCCTCTAAAACATTGTATGCGAGGGCCTTCAGGTGAGCTGACCCTGTAAAAGATTGTAGGTAAAAGCCTGCTGGTGAGCTGACCCTCTAAAAAATTATAGGCGAGGGCCTGCTGGTGAGCTGACCCTGTGAAAGATTTTAGGTGAGGGCCTGCAGGTGAGCTGACCCTCTAAAACATTATATGCAAGGGCCTTTAAGTGAGCTGACCCTGTAGAAGATTGTAGGTAAAGGCCTGCTGGTGAGCTGACCCTCTAAAAAATTATATGCGAGGGCCTGCTGGTGAGCTGACCCTGTAAAAGATTTTAGGTGTGGGCTTGCTGGTGAGCTGACCCTCTAAAAATTATATGCGAGGGCCTGCTGGTGAGCTGACCCTGTAAAAGATTGTAGGTGAGGGCCTGCTGGTGAGCTGACCCTCTAAAAAATTATATGCAAGGGCCTGCTGGTGAGCTGACCCTGTAAAAGATTTTAGGTGCGGGCCTGCAAGTGAGCTGACCCTGTAAAAGATTTTAGGTGCGAGCCTGCTGGTGAGCTGACCCTGTAAAATATTGTAGGTGAGGGCCTGCTGGTGAGCTGAACCTCTAAAAGGTTGTAGGTGAGGGCCTGCAGGTGAGATGACCCTCTAAAACATTATATGCAAGGGCCTTCAGGTGAGCTGACCGTGTAGAAGATTGTAGGTAAAGGCCTGCTGGTGAGCTGACCCTCTAAAAAATTATATGCGAGGGCCTGCTGGTGAGCTGACCCTCTAAAAAATTATATGCGAGGGCCTTCTGGAGAGCTGACCCTGTAAAAGGCCTGCTGGTGAGCTGACCCTCTAAAAAATTATATGCAAGGGCCTGCTGGTGAGCTGACCCTGTAAAAGATTGTAGGTGAGGGCCTGCTGGTGAGCTAACCCTCTAAAAAATTATATGCAAGGGCCTGCTGGTGAGCTGACCCTGTAAAAGATTGTAGGTGAGGGCCTGATGGTGAGCTGACCCTCTAAAAGTTGTAGGTAAGGGCCTGCAGGTGAGCTGACCCTCTAAAACATTGTGTGCGAGGGCCTTCAGGTGAGCTGACCCTGTAAAAGATTGTAGGTGAAGGCCTGCTGGTGAGCTGACCCTCTAAAACATTGTATGCGAGGGCCTTCAGGTGAACTGACCCTGTAAAAGATTGTAGGTGCGGGCCTGCTGGTGAGCTGACCCTGTAAACGATTGTAGGTGAGGTCCTGCTGGTGAGCTGAACCTCTAAAAGGTTGTAGGTGAGGGCCTGCTGGTGAGCTGACCCTCTAAAAAATTATATGCGAGGGCCTTCTGGAGAGCTGACCCTGTAAAAGATTTTAGGTGAAGGCCTGCTGGTGAGCTGACCCTCTAAAACATTGTATGCGAGGGCCTTCGGGTGAGCTGACCCTGTAAAAGATTGTAGGTAAAGGCCTGCTGGTGAGGTGACCCTCTAAAAAATTATATGCGAGGGCCTGCTGGTGAGCTGACCCTGTAAAAGATTGTAGGTGAGGGCCTGCTGGTGAGCTGACCTTCTAAAAAATTATATGCGAGGGCCTGCTGGTGAGCTGACCCTGTAAAAGATTTTAGGTGCGGGCCTGCAAGTGAGCTGACCCTGTAAAAGATTGTAGGTGAGGGCCTGCTGGTGAGCTGACCCTCTAAAAGGTTGTAGGTGAGGGCCTGCAGGTGAGCTGACCCACTAAAACATTATATGCAAGGCCCTTCAGGTGAGCTGACCCTGTAAAAGATTGTAGGTAAAGGCCTGCTGGTGAGCTGACCCTCTTAAAAATTATATGCGAGGACCATCTGGAGAGCTGACCCTGTAAAAGATTTTAGGTGCGGGCCTGCTGGTGAGCTGACCCTCTAAAAGGTTGTAGGTGAGGGCCTGCAGGTGAGCTGACCCTCTAAAACATTATATGCAAGGCCTTTAGGTGAGCTGACCCTGTAAGAAGAGCAACGGAGCGGGGCGTAGCCGTAGTGAAGTGCGGCTTGACTTGGGGGGAAGACATAGGGCATTAAAAGGGTTAATGATTTTAGTGTGTCTGGGGAGGTCAGGTGCAGGACAGGGGGGTGTGGTGTTTAGGTACATTTTCCTGGGCAGTATAAAGTGCAGGGTTTTAGTGGGAGGTCCATCTGACCAGTTTGTAGCCTGAGGGAAGTTGGTAGCCTGAGGGAAGTTGAAGTTGGAGGGTAGGGTCATGGCCTCCTTGGATGATATGCTGGCTGCGGTTCGGGCTGCTGCCAAACAACGGGGCATGGAGTGGCTGCAGCAGAATCTGATGGGTACGTTAGGTGTCCCTGCCATGTGCCCGAAGGATCCCCCTGTGCGGCCTCGGGCGCGTAGATCTGCGCCCCCTGAGCGTTGAAGCCCCGATGCTACCCCCAGGGCTCGTCGGCGCCTAAGGAGCCCCCCCAGGGACCCTCAGCTGCGGTCGGCGGTGCTGGCGCCGCCGCCTCACCCCGCCGCAGCGGGAGGAATCCTGCCCGGCGCGGCGGGCCTGCGGGAGAAGGCGGGTCCCCTGCCCGGCCTGTTTCCCTTCATCGACGTGGGGGTGCTTCTGCTAGAGCGGCGTCCTCCCCCCGAGATGTCCCGCGGGGTGAGCGAGCCCGGCGCGTCTTACCTGTCCGGGATGTGGAGCCAGATGAGCCGGCGGTGCGTCCGGCTGCAAGTGGGAGCTGCTGCGGTGCGGCTGCGGCCTGGTAGTCCAGGGATGGCGACGGGATGGCAGCTCAGGGATGGCGACGACCGGCCTGTGGAAGAGCGGCGACGAGCACGCCGGGTTACCGGTACCTCTGCTAGAAGATCTGGGCGGCGGGCAGCTGTGGTGATGAGGAGCGGTGTCTGCGCTGGCTCCAGGCCTGGAGTGTTTTCCTGCGCCCCTGCTGGTGAGAGACGGACCTGCGCTCCGGCTGGAGCTGGGAGTTCATCATTTTCCTCTGGCCTGGTGGTACAGGAGCAGTACCACCAGGTGGCGCACTCTTCCTCTGTTCTCCTTGGGACTGATGATGAGGTGCCTGCGGAGCTGGCCCTGGAAGAGGGTGAAGTGGATCCGGGTTCTGGACCTGAGGATGACGGGTGCCTGCGGCCTGCGGTGGAGCCGGCTTCGTCTTCTGCTGGATCGTCAAGGGCAACTTCCGGAGGATCTGCGGCTGCTGGGCTGACCACCCAGGGACGGCCAGGTATGGAGACGACTGGGGCTTTATGTGTTCCTGGGGTGGGGGGTGGGGTTTGTTTACCTAGTATGGGTTCTGAGAATTTTGCTAGGGAAATGCTGGCGAGTATCTTGTCCTTAGTGGTGGGGGCGGGTTCTGGAACGGGGGCGTCCCCGGCGGCGGTCTGGGCGCCCTCGGCTTCTGCACCTTTTTTGCTGGGGGGGTTGGTTTGCAGGCCCGCAGGGGCGGTTGGCGGTGGCGCTGTGGGCGTTGATAAAGGGGCGGTCGTTGAGAATGTGAGGCTGGCGGATTCGGCAAAAGGGGAAATTTATGTATGTTTCGAGGGGCGTTAGGGGCCCATTTGAAAATGGAGGTGAGGGAAAAAATCTGGAGGGGCGAGTATGTGGAGATTTTTTCTTTATTGCCTTTGGAGAAGTTTAATCTAGACAGGGGTAGAGTGGATGAGAGCAAGAAGGAGGACGAGGAGAAACGGCGATAAAGGTTGATTCCTCGTACTTTTATGAACTGGTTGCAGGCGTTTGCAATTTTGGCGAGTGTTGTTGGGGAGAAGGCGCCGGAGCATTGTTCGGCCCTGTTTTGTTACATGGACGCGATTGGGGAGGCATACAGGGTCTATGGCGGGTCTGCGTGGCTCCGCTATGATGAGCAATTTAGGCAGAGAAAGGCGGTCCGGCCTAGCATTTGTTGGGATCACAAGGACATTAGTTTGTGGATGCGGCTGATGTCGGCGCCAAAGGTGGGGCAGCAGCCCTTTCGTGGAGCGGCCGGGGGCTCCTCGGCCTTGGACTCCCAGGGTGGCAGTAGGAGGGGTTGTTGCTGGCAATATAATGAGGGATATTGCAAGTTCCTCGCGGACTGCCGGTATAAGCACGAGTGCTCAGGCTGCGGCGGTGCCCACAGTTTGTCGCGATGTTTTAAACGGGGTAGAGGAAAGAATTTTGAGATTGGGCAGAAGAGGGGTGACGCCGGTGAAGGTGGGCGAGATGGCCCCCTTTCTAAGTAATTACCCAGATAGGGAGGCGGCGGACTTGTTGTTCGTCGGTTTTACGGAAGGTTTCAGGATCCCATGCACTGCGGTGGGGCCGGTGGTGGCATCCCGTAATTTGAGGTCGGCCTTGCAATGCCCGGTTGTGGTTAGTGAGAAGATTGCTAAGGAGGTGGCTGCGGGCCGTGTTGTTGGTCCTTTTGTTGAGTGCCCTTTGCCGGGTTTATGGGTGTCTCCTTTGGGACTTGTTCCTAAGAAGGAGCCCAATAAATTCAGGCTTATTCATCACCTCTCTTATCCGCATGGGGGGTCGGTGAATGATGGCATTGATGAGGGCTTGTGTTCGGTTTCTTACACTTCCTTTGATGCGGCAGTTCGGTGGGTGCGTTTGATGGGGCAGGGAGCTTTGATGGCCAAGACGGATATTGAAGCGGCTTTCCGTTTGCTTCCCATTCACCCGGACAGTTTTCACTTGCTTGGTTTTAAGTGGGAAGACCAGTTTTATGTTGATTGTTGTTTGCCAATGGGTTGCTCCATTTCTTGTTCGATGTTTGAGACGTTTAGTTCCTTTTTGGAATGGGTGGTGAAACAGGAGGCAGGGTGGAATTCGGTGTTGCACTACCTGGACGATTTTTTGTTTTTGGGTCCAGGGGGGTCACGTGTTTGTTCAATTTTGTTGCGGACTATGGAGCGGGTTGCGGCTCGGTTCGGGGTTCCCTTGGCCCCCGAAAAAAGACTGAGGGCCCTTCCACGTTGATTCGGTTTTTGGGCATTGAGATTGATAGCATGGCGATGGAGTGTCGGCTTCCTGCTGACAAGGTCGAGGATTTGCGTAATGAGGTGGCTTTGTTAGGACGGTTGAAGAAGGTGCAGCTTCATCGTGTTCAATCTGTTTTGGGTAAGTTGAATTTCGCCTGCCGCATATTGCCCATGGGGCGGGTTTTTTGTCGGCGTCTGGCGATGGCGACGGCGGGTGTAACGGTTCCGAGTCACTATGTTCGGTTGTCGGCTGAAGTCCGTGCGGACTTGGCTGTTTGGGGGGGTTTTCTTACTGGTTTTAATGGCAAATCGGTGTGGATGGAGGAGCCGGTTACTAGTGTGGACTTCGAGCTTTGGTCGGATGCGTCGGGCTCTTGCGGTTATGTTTTTTTTTGTCAAGGGCAGTGGAGTGCTGGGTCATGGCCAGAGGAGTGGAGTTCGGCCGGTTGGTTGGGTAACCTTGTATTGTCGGAACTGGTCCCCCTTTGTTTTGGCGACTGAATTGTGGGGTGACGTGTTGCGAAATAAGCGGGTGAGGTTTTATTGTGATAATTTGGGTGTGGTTCAAGTGATCAACAAACAGACGGCTAGTTCTCCCCCGGTTTTGCGGCTGCTGCAGCATTTTGTTCTTAGGGGTTTGGAGTTGAATGCTTGTTTTGTAGCGGTTCATGTGCCTGGGGTGGATAATTCAATTGCGGACTCCCTTTCTCGTTTCCAGTGGGATCGTTTTCGGCAGCTGGTTCCAGAAGCGGAGGTCCGGGGGTTGCCTTGTCCCCAGTGGCTCTGCTGCGTGGCCTTGGGTTGTCCTCGGGGTTGATCCAGCGGTCCGTGAGTACCAGCACGTGGTCCGCTTATTCGGCCGTATGGGTCTTGTGGGAGCGGTTGCTGGATCAGGTTGGTGGGAGTGATCTCTGTGGTGGGAGTGACGTTGTTGGTTTATTGGTTGGGTGAGTCTTTTTCTTCCCAGGTTTCTTTCTCGGTGGTGTCTAAACGCGTTGCGGCTGTGGGATTTTGGTTGCGACTCCGTGGGCTGCCGAATGTGTCCAGGAGTTTCTTGGTGCGGCAGGCTTTGAAAGGTTATCGCCGCGGGGCTGTGCGTCGTGACACGCGGCGCCCGGTTTCCTTTCAGGTACTGCGGAAATTATGGGATGGGGCAGCGTTGGTGTGTTTTTCTAGTTTTGAGGTGTGCTTGTTCCGGGCTGCCTTTCCCTTTTTTGGGGCTTTTCGGATCTCCGAATTGTTGACTCGCAGCAAAACTTGTGGGGGGGTTTGCTGCGGGAGGATGTGTGTTTGAGCGAGGATGGTTTGTGTTGTTTGATACGCCGGTCTAAGACCGATCAACTGGGTAAGGGTGTTCGCGTGTGGTTGCGTCCATTGGTGGGGTCGGTGCTTTGCCCTGTGCGTTGTTTGGAGGAATTTTTGCGGTTGCGGCCGGATGTCGTGGGATCTCTGCTGGTTCATCAGGATGGGTCTGTGCTGTTAAGATTTCAGTTTGTGGCGGTTTTTAGGAAGTGCTTGGCGGCTGTGGGTTTACCGGCTCTGGATTATGCGGCCCATTCGTTTCGCATAGGTGCTGCGACAGAAGCGGCCAGGTGGGGTTTGGGTGAGGATGTTATAAAGCGGTTAGGTCGCTGGGAGTCGTCTTGCTTCCGGTCCTATATTCGTCCTCATCTTGTGTAATTTGGTATTGTGGCATGGGGTTCTTAAGGAGGTCTGTTAATGTGGTTTTGTTCTGTTTTTTCTTATAGGGTCCGACTGTTGTCTGGCTTGGATATTCGGTCATTCGTACGTGTATTGGGGGGCTTGTCGGGCGGATGTGCGGCGGAATGGAAGACAGTTGGGTTTTGATCCGGACGTGTTGCAGGTTAGGTGGATTGGATTGCGGGGTCTTATGTGGGGGCGGGTTTTGCCCGAGTTGCAGGCTAATGTGGCATTGGATAGACCGCCAGACATATTGGTGCTGCATGTTGGTGGCAACGACTTAGGTGTTCGGAGTTCACAAGATGTAATTTGTGATATTAAATTGGACCTGTTGCGGTTATTGTCCGATTTCCCGGGTTTGTTGCTTGTGTGGTCCGATGTGGTTGCCAGACGGACTTGGTGGCTTGCAAGATCTGTGGATAGGGTTAATAAGGCCCGCGCTAAGCTGAATAAGGAGGTGGACCATTTTGTGAAGCGTCTGGGAGGTTTTGTGGTGCGTCATCGGGATCTGGAGGCGGCTTCGCCTCAATTCCTACGGTCTGATGGTGTTCACCTCAATGATGTGGGAGCTGATTTGTGGGCGTTAGGTGTTCAGGAGGGTTTGGAGACAGCCCTGAGGGTTTGGCGAGACGCCCATAGGTGAGGTGTCACCTCTGGTCATCTGTGGCAGGCAGGGGGAAGGATCCTGGAAGGTAATTCAAGGGTGAAAATGGTGCACTGCATGTGAAAATGTGCAACTCATGTGTTTTTGAAGCTGTACGCTGGGTGCCCCTGTTTGGGAAACTGGGCCTACAGGGTTATTTACTGGAACTAAGAAATATTGGTGCCCTTGGGTCGGTGAGCACGGCCAGGGTTAAGGTGGCGATACAAGTAAAAATGATGAGTAAGAGTACAGCTTGATTGGTTGCCTTCCGGGGTCCTTCTACAATGCAAGGGGTTGCAGTGTCGGGTTGGTTGGCCGTGGTCATGTTATGCTGGGTATATATATATATGTTATATATATGTTATTATGGAAATGCATAATTGTTTGATTAAAAGAAACATGTGAACATGTTGGGTTAATAAAGTTATGCTACGGCCCGTTTTACCACAGAAGGTCTCCGTGTCATTTGTGGGTATTGGGATAAGGGACAGGTTTAGTGACGGTTAGCCCGTAATAGTTCTTCCGTCCCTTAAGTCAAAGATTGTAGGTGAAGGCCTGCTGGTGAGCTGACCCTGTAAAACATTATAGGCCAGGGTCTGCAGGTGAGCTGACCCTGTAAAAGATTTTAGGTGCGGGCCTGCTGGTGAGCTGACCCTGTAAAAGATTGTAGGTGAGGGCCTGCTGGTGGGCTGACCCTCTAAAAGTTGTAGGTGAGGGCCTGCAGGTGAGCTGACCCTCTAAAACATTGTATGCTTGGGCCTTCAGGTGAGCTGACCCTGTAAAAGATTGTAGGTGGGGGCCTGCTGGTGAGCTGACCCTCTGAAAAATTATATGCAAGGGCCTGCTGGTGAGCGGACCCTTTAAAACATTGTAGATGAGGGCCTGCTGGTGAGCTGACCCTGTAAAATATTATATGCGAAGGGCATATTTGAGAGGACATTAAATGCGACGAATAAGCATGTTGATATGATGGAAGAGGAGGAGGATGATGAAAAAAGGAAGATTCAACCATATACCCTTGTTTGTGGTGGATGGGGTGCATGGGAATAAAGTGTATTCAGTACATTATAAACAACACATTTAAAGTGCCTTTATGTTCATCAGCTTTCCTCTACTGGAGTTGAGAAGTCAAGGTCAATCCAGGCCTTGCTCATTTTTATAAGAGTCAATCTGTCAGCATTTTCAGTTGACAGGTAGATACGCTTATCTGTTATAATGCCACTAGCAGCACTAAATACCCTCTCAGACAAAACGCTGGCGGCAGGGCAGGCCAGCTTGGACACCCAGTACATGTAGTTGTAAGGCACTGAGGGATCATTGAAGACACTGACACGGTCTGCTATGTATTCCTTCACCATCTTCCAAAAATTTTCCCTCCTAGGCCGCGCATCAGGGTTAGGATGCTGGCGGGGTATCATGAAACTGTCCCAGGCTTTGGAGAGTGTTGCCCTGCCTCTGTTGGAACTGCTGTGTGTTCCCCTTGTCTCCCGTCCTCGGTTGCCCAAGGGACTACGGACTCTGCTGCCAGCATTGTCAGATGTAAATTTTTGGAGCAATTTTTCAACAAGGACCTTCTGGTACTGCACCGTTTTGCTCATCATCTCCACCAGAGGAATGAGAGATGAGAAGTTCTCTTTGTAGCGGGGGTCGAGAAGGGTGAACAATAGAGTTGAGCGAACACCTGGATGTTCGAGAAGTTTGGCCGAACTTCCCGGAAATGTTCGGGTTCGGGATCCGAACCCGACCCGAACTTCGTCCCGAACCCGAACCCCATTGAAGTCAATGGGGACCCGAACTTTTGGGCAATAAAAAGGCTGTAAAACAGCCCAGGAAAGAGCTAGAGTGCTGCAAAAGGCAGCAACATGTAGGTAAATCCCCTGCAAACAAATGTGGATAGGGAAATGAATTAAAATTAAAAAAATAAAAATTAACCAATATCAATTGGACAGAGGTCCCATAGCAGAGAATCTGGCTTCACGTCAGCAGAGAATCAGTCTCTTCATGCCATAGCAAAGAATCTGGCTTCATGTCAGCAGAGAATCAGTCTCTTCATGCCATAGCAGAGAATCTGGCTTCATGTCAGCGCAGAATCAGTCTTCATGTCATAGCAGAGAATCAGGCTTCACGTCACCCACCACTGGAACAGGCCACTGTCACACATTTAGGCCCCGGCACCCAGACAGAGGAGAGCGGTCCAGTAACAGAGAATCTGGCCTTATGTCAGCGCAGAATCTGTCTTCATGTCATAGCAGAGAATCAAGCTTCACGTCACCCACCACTGGAACAGGCCACTGTCACACATTTAGGCCCCGGGACCCAGACAGAGGAGAGAGGTCCTGTAACAGAGAATCTGGCCTTATGTCAGCACAGAATCTGTCTTCATGTCATAGCAGAGAATCAGGCATCACGTCACCCACCACTGGAACAGGCCACTGTCACACATTTAGGCCCAGGCACCCAGGCAGAGGAGAGAGGTCCCGTAACAGAGAATCTGGCCTTATGTCAGCGCAGAATCTGTCTTCATGTCATAGCAGAGAATCAGGCATCACGTCACCCACCACTGGAACAGGCCACTGTCACACATTTAGGCCTAGGCACCCAGGCCGAGGAGAGAGGTCCCGTAACAGAGAATCTGGCCTTATGTCAGCGCAGAATCTGTCTTCATGTCATAGCAGAGAATCAGGCATCACGTCACCCACCCCTGGAACAGGCCACTGTCACACATTTAGGCCCAGGCACCCAGGCAGAGGAGAGAGGTCCCGTAACAGAGAATCTGGCCTTATGTCAGAGCAGAATCTGTATTCATGTCATAGCAGAGAATCAGGCTTCACGTCACCCACCACTGGAACAGGCCACTGTCACACATTTAGGCCCCGGCACCCAGACAGAGGAGAGCGGTCCCGTAACAGAGAATTTGGCCTTAGGTCAGCGCAGAATCTGTCTTCATGTCATAGCAGAGAATCAGGCATCACGTCACCCACCACTGGAACAGGCCACTGTCACACATTTAGGCCCAGGCACCCAGGCAGAGGAGAGAGGTCCCGTAACAGAGAATCTGGCCTTATGTCAGCGCAGAATCAGTCTTCATGTCATAGCAGAGAATCAAGCTTCACGTCACCCACCACTGGAACAGGCCACTGTCACACATTTAGGCCCCGGCACCCAGACAGAGGAGAGAGGTCCTGTAACAGAGAATCTGGCCTTATGTCAGCACAGAATCTGTCTTCATGTCATAGCAGAGAATCAGGCATCACGTCACCCACCACTGGAACAGGCCACTGTCACACATTTAGGCCCCGGCACCCAGACAGAGGAGAGCGGTCCCGTAACAGAGAATCTGGCCTTATGTCAGCGCAGAATCTGTATTCATGTCATAGCAGAGAATCAGGCTTCACGTCACCCACCACTGGAACAGGCCACTGTCACACATTTAGGCCCAGGCACCCAGGCAGAGGAGAGAGGTCCCGTAACAGAGAATCTGGCCTTATGTCAGCGCAGAATCTGTATTCATGTCATAGCAGAGAATCAGGCTTCACGTCACCCACCACTGGAACAGGCCACTGTCACACATTTAGGCCCAGGCACCCAGACAGAGGAGAGCGGTCCCGTAACAGAGAATCTGGCCTTATGTCAGCGCAGAATCTGTATTCATGTCATAGCAGAGAATCAGGCTTCACGTCACCCACCACTGGAACAGGCCACTGTCACATCTTTAGGCCCAGGCACCCAGGCAGAGGAGAGAGGTCCCGTAACAGAGAATCTGGCCTTATGTCAGCGCAGAATCAGTCTTCATGTCATAGCAGAGAATCAAGCTTCACGTCACCCACCACTGGAACAGGCCACTGTCACACATTTAGGCCCCTGCACCCAGACAGAGGAGAGAGGTCCTGTAACAGAGAATCTGGCCTTATGTCAGCACAGAATCTGTCTTCATGTCATAGCAGAGAATCAGGCATCACGTCACCCACCACTGGAACAGGCCACTGTCACACATTTAGGCCCAGGCACCCAGGCAGAGGAGAGAGGTCCCGTAACAGAGAATCTGGCCTTATGTCAGCGCAGAATCTGTATTCATGTCATAGCAGAGAATCAGGCTTCACGTCACCCACCACTGGAACAGGCCACTGTCACACATTTAGGCCCCGGCACCCAGACAGAGGAGAGAGGTCCTGTAACAGAGAATCTGGCCTTATGTCAGCACAGAATCTGTCTTCATGTCATAGCAGAGAATCAGGCATCACGTCACCCACCACTGGAACAGGCCACTGTCACACATTTAGGCCCCGGCACCCAGACAGAGGAGAGCGGTCCCGTAACAGAGAATCTGGCCTTATGTCAGCACAGAATCTGTCTTCATGTCATAGCAGAGAATCAGGCATCACGTCACTCACCACTGGAACAGGCCACTGTCACACATTTAGGCCCAGGCACCCAGGCAGAGGAGAGAGGTCCCGTAACAGAGAATCTAGCCTTATGTCAGCGCAGAATCTGTCTTCATGTCATAGCAGAGAATCAGGCATCACGTCACCCACCACTGGAACAGGCCACTGTCACACATTTAGGCCCAGGCACCCAGGCAGAGGAGAGAGGTCCCGTAACAGAGAATCTGGCCTTATGTCAGCACAGAATCTGTCTTCATGTCATAGCAGAGAATCAAGCTTCACGTCACCCACCACTGGAACAGGCCACTCTCACACATTTAGGCCCCGGCACCCAGACAGAGGAGAGAGGTCCTGTAACAGAGAATCTGGCCTTATGTCAGCACAGAATCTGTCTTCATGTGATAGCAGAGAATCAGGCATCACGTCACCCACCACTGGAACAGGCCACTGTCACACATTTAGGCCCCGGCACCCAGACAGAGGAGAGCGGTCCCGTAACAGAGAATCTGGCCTTATGTCAGCGCAGAATCTGTCTTCATGTCATAGCAGAGAATCAGGCTTCACGTCACCCACCACTGGAACAGGCCACTGTCACACATTTAGGCCCAGGCACCCAGGCAGAGGAGAGAGGTCCCGTAACAGAGAATCTGGCCTTATGTCAGCGCAGAATCTGTATTCATGTCATAGCAGAGAATCAGGCTTCACGTCACCCACCACTGGAACAGGCCACTGTCACACATTGAGGCCCAGGCACCCAGGCAGAGGAGAGAGGTCCCGTAACAGAGAATCTGGCCTTATGTCAGCGCAGAATCTGTATTCATGTCATAGCAGAGAATCAGGCTTTACGTCACCCACCACTGGAACAGGCCACTGTCACACATTTAGGTCCCGGCACCCAGACAGAGGAGAGCGGTCCCGTAACAGAGAATCTGGCCTTATGTCAGCGCAGAATCTGTATTCATGTCATAGCAGAGAATCAGGCTTTACGTCACCCACCACTGGAACAGGCCACTGTCACACATTTAGGCCCAGGCACCCAGGCAGAGGAAAGAGGTCCCGTAACAGAGAATCTGGCCTTATGTCAGCGCAGAATCAGTCTTCATGTCATAGCAGAGAATCAAGCTTCACGTCACCCACCACTGGAACAGGCCACTGTCACACATTTAGGCCCGGCACCCAGACAGAGGAGAGAGGTCCTGTAACAGAGAATCTGGCCTTATGTCAGCACAGAATCTGTCTTCATGTCATAGCAGAGAATCAGGCATCACGTCACCCACCACTGGAACAGGCCACTGTCACACATTTAGGCCCAGGCACCCAGGCAGAGGAGAGAGGTCCCGTAACAGAGAATCTGGCCTTATGTCAGCGCAGAATCTGTCTTCATGTCATAGCAGAGAATCAGGCATCACGTCACCCACCACTGGAACAGGTCACTGTCACACATTTAGGCCCAGGCACCCAGGCAGAGGAGAGAGGTGCCGTAACAGAGAATCTGGCCTTATGTCAGCGCAGAATCTGTCTTCATGTCATAGCAGAGAATCAGGCATCACGTCACCCACCACTGGAACAGGCCACTGTCACACATTTAGGCCCAGGCACCCAGGCAGAGGAGAGAGGTCCCGTAACAGAGAATCTGGCCTTATGTCAGCGCAGAATCAGTCTTCATGTCATAGCAGAGAATCAAGCTTCACGTCACCCACCACTGGAACAGGCCACTGTCACACATTTAGGCCCCCGCACCCAGACAGAGGAGAGAGGTCCTGTAACAGAGAATCTGCCCTTATGTCAGCACAGAATCTGTATTCATGTCATAGCAGAGAATCAGGCTTCACGTTACCCACCACTGGAACAGGCCACTGTCACACATTTAGGCCCAGGCACCCAGGCAGAGGAGAGAGGTCCCGTAACAGAGAATCTGGCCTTATATCAGCGCAGAATCAGTCTTCATGTCATAGCAGAGAATCAAGCTTCACGTCACCCACCACTGGAACAGGCCACTGTCACACATTTAGGCCCCGGCACCCAGACAGAGGAGAGAGGTCCTGTAACAGAGAATCTGGCCTTATGTCAGCACAGAATCTGTCTTCATGTCATAGCAGAGAATCAGGCATCACGTCACCCACCACTGGAACAGGCCACTGTCACACATTTAGGCCCCGGCACCCAGACAGAGGAGAGGTTCATTCAACTTTGGGTTGCCCCACAATATAATGGTAAAATGAAATTAAAAATAGTATTGAATGAGGAAGTGCCCTGGAGTAGAATAATATATTGTTAAGGGGAGGTAGTTAATATCTAATCTGCACAAGGGATGGACAGGTCCTGTGGGATCCATGCCTGGTTCATTTTTATGAACGTCAGCTTGTCCACATTGGCTGTAGACAGGTGGCTGCGTTTGTCTGTAATGACGCCCCCTGCCGTGCTGAATACACGTTCAGACAAAACGCTGGCCGCCGGGCAGGCCAGCACCTCCAAGGCATAAAAGGCTAGCTCTGGCCACGTGGACAATTTGGAGACCCAGAAGTTGAATGGGGCCGAACCATCAGTCAGTACGTGGAGGGGTGTGCACAGGTACTGTTCCACCATGTTAGTGAAATGTTGCCTCCTGCTAACACGTTCCGTATCAGGTGGTGGTGCAGTTAGCTGTGGCGTGGTGACAAAACTTTTCCACATCTCTGCCATGCTAACCCTGCCCTCAGAGGAGCTGGCCGTGACACAGCTGCGTTGGCGACCTCTTGCGCCTCCTCTGCCTTCGCCTTGGGCTTCCACTGGTTCCCCTGTGACATTTTGGAATGCTCTCAGTAGCGCGTCTACCAACGTGCGCTTGTACTCGCGCATCTTCCTATCACGCTCCAGTGTAGGAAGTAAGGTGGGCACATTGTCTTTGTACCGGGGATCCAGCAGGGTGGCAACCCAGTAGTCCGCACACGTTAAAATGTGGGCAACTCTGCTGTCGTTGCGCAGGCACTGCAGCATGTAGTCGCTCATGTGTGCCAGGCTGCCCAGAGGTAAGGACAAGCTGTCCTCTGTGGGAGGCGTATCGTCATCGTCCTGTGTTTCCCCCCAGCCACGCACCAGTGATGGGCCCGAGCTGCTTTGGGTGCCACCCCGCTGTGAACATGCTTCATCCTCATCCTCCTCCACCTCCTCCTCATCCTCGTCCTCCTCGTCCTCCAGTAGTGGGCCCTGTCTGGCCACATTTGTACCTGGCCTCTGGTGTTGCAAAAAACCTCCCTCTGAGTCACTTTGAAGAGACTGGCCTGAAAGTGCTAAAAATGACCCCTCTTCCTCCTCTTCCTCCTGGGCCACCTCCTCTTCCATCATCGCCCTAAGTGTTTTCTCAAGGAGACATAGAAGTGGTATTGTAACGCTGATAACGGCGTCATCGCCACTGGCCATGTTGGTGGAGTACTCGAAACAGCGCAACAGGGCACACAGGTCTCGCATGGAGGCCCAGTCATTGGTGGTGAAGTGGGTCTGATCCGCAGTGCGACTGACCCGTGCGTGCTGCAGCTGAAACTCCACTATGGCCTGCTGCTGCTCGCACAGTCTGTCCAGCATATGCAAGGTGGAGTTCCACCTGGTGGGCACGTCGTATATGAGGCGGTGAGCGGGAAGGCCGAAGTTACGCTGTAGCGCAGACAGGCGAGCAGCGGCAGGGTGTGAACGCCGGAAGCGCGAACAGACGGCCCGCACTTTATGCAGCAGCTCTGACATGTCGGGGTAGTTGCGAATGAACTTCTGCACCACCAAATTCAGCACATGCGCCAGGCAAGGGATGTGCGTCAAACCGGCTAGTCCCAGAGCTGCAACGAGATTTCGCCCATTATCGCACACCACAAGGCCGGACTTGAGGCTCACCGGCAGCAACCACTCGTCGGTCTGTTGTTCTATACCCCCCCACAACTCCTGTGCGGTGTGGGGCCTGTCCCCCAAACATATGAGTTTCAGAATGGCCTGCTGACGTTTACCCCGGGCTGTGCTGAAGTTGGTGGTGAAGGTGTGTGGCTGACTGGATGAGCAGGTGGAAGAAGAGGAGGAGGAAGCTGAGTAGGAGGAGGAGGAGACAGGAGGCAAAGAATGTTGCACTGCGATCCTTGGTGGCGGAAGGACGTGCGCCAAACAGCTCTCCGCCTGGGGCCCAGCCGCCACTACATTTACCCAGTGTGCAGTTAGGGAGATATAGCGTCCCTGGCCGTGCTTACTGGTCCACGTATCTGTGGTTAGGTGGACCTTGCCACAGATGGCGTTGCGCAGTGCACACTTGATTTTATCGGACACTTGTTTGTGCAGGGAAGGCACGGCTCTCTTGGAGAAGTAGTGGCGGCTGGGAACAACATACTGTGGGACAGCAAGCGACATGAGCTGTTTGAAGCTGTGTGTGTCCACCAGCCTAAATGACAGCATTTCATAGGCCAGTAGTTTAGAAATGCTGGCATTCATGGCCAGGGATCGAGGGTGGCTAGGTGGGAATTTACGCTTTCTCTCAAATGTTTGTGAGATGGAGAGCTGAACGCTGCCGTGTGACATGGTTGAGATGCTTGGTGACGCAGGTGGTGGTGTTGGTGGTACATCCCATGTTTGCTGGGCGGCAGGTGCCAACGTTCCTCCAGAGGCAGAGGAAGAGGCCGAGGCGGCGGCAGCAGCAGCAGAAGAGGCCGAGGCGGAGGCAGCAGCAGAAGAGGCCGAGGCGGCAGCAGCAGAAGAGGTAGCAGGGGGTGCCTGAGTGACTTCCTTGTTTTTAAGGTGTTTACTCCACTGCAGTTCATGCTTTGCATGCAGGTGCCTGGTCATGCAGGTAGTGCTAAGGTTCAGAACGTTAATGCCTCGCTTCAGGCTCTGATGGCACAGCGTGCAAACCACTCGGGTCTTGTCGTCAGCACATTGTTTGAAGAAGTGCCATGCCAGGGAACTCCTTGAAGCTGCCTTTGGGGTGCTCGGTCCCAGATGGCGGCGGTCAGTAGCAGGCGGAGTCTCTTGGCGGCGGGTGTTCTGATTTTTCCCACTGCTCCCTCTTTTTCTACGCTGTTGGCTCGGTCTCACCACTGCCTCTTCCTCCGAACTGTGAAAGTCAGTGGCACGACCTTCATTCCATGTGGGGTCTAGGACCTCATCGTCCCCTGCATCGTCTTCCACCCAGTCTTGATCCCTGACCTCCTGTTCAGTCTGCACACTGCAGAAAGACGCAGCAGTTGGCACCTGTGTTTCGTCATCATCAGAGACGTGCTGAGGTGGTATTCCCATGTCCTCATCATCAGGAAACATAAGTGGTTGTGCGTTAGTGCATTCTATCTGCCCTTGGGAAACCCTGGCAGCAGAGTCTTCAAACAGCATAAGAGACTGCTGCATAACTTGAGGCTCAGACAGTTTCCCTGATATGCATGGGGGTGATGTGACAGACTGATGGGCTTGGTTTTCATGCGCCATCTGTGCGCTTTCTGCAGAAGACTGGGTGGGAGATAATGTGAACGTGCTGGATCCACTGTCGGCCACCCAATTGACTAATGCCTTTACCTGCTCAGGCCTTACCATCCTTAGAACGGCATTGGGCCCCACCAAATATCGCTGTAAATTCTGCTGGCTACTGGGACCTGAGGTAGTTGGTTCACTAGGACGTGTGGCTGTGGCAGAACGGCCACGTCCTCTCCCAGCACCAGAGGGTCCACTAACACCACCACGACCATGTCCACGTCCGCGTCCCTTATTAGATGTTTTCCTCATTGTTCCCGTTCACCACAATTTTGAGAATGGCAAATTTGGGAATGCTTTTTCAACCCAGAACAAAAAGTGTGCTTTTACGGTCACTACAAATAACTTGACCAGCTAAAACTGTGCAGATTTGGTTGAATAGAGATGTGAGACCTGTTTTTTTTTTGCGCTGTGTGACAGTTATAGGTTTAATCACAGAATGACACTTCTATCAGCACGCTAGCGTGTGTCTTAGGTTTTTCTGAATGATACTATCAATAACTTCAATGTAAGATTTTCTTTTTGGGATAGATTTCAAGTAGGCCTGAAATACCACAAACTAGTTATTTTGAGAATGGCAAATTTGGGAATGCTTTTTCAACCCAGAACAAAAAGTCTGCTTTGACAGTCACTACAAATAACTTGACCAGCTAAAACTGTGCAGATTTGGTTGAATAGAAATGTCAGGTCTATTTTTTAGGTGCTGGGTGGCAGGCTCAACTTGCCCCTGATGTAATATATGGCCAAAAAATAACCAGACTGTTGATGGTTAAATGCACTTCGGTGACACAGGCTCAGCCTGCAGCTGATGTAGTATATGGCCAAAAAATAATCAGACTGTTGATGGTTAAATGCACTTGGGTGAAACAGGCTCAGCCTGCAGCTGATGTAGTATATGGCCAAAAAATAACCAGACTGTTGATGGTTAAATGCACTTCGGTGACACAGGCTCAGCCTGCAGCTGATGTAGGATATAGCACAAAATAACCACACTATCGATGGTTAAATACACTTGGTGATAGCTCGTGCTGGCGCACCACAAGTCACAAAATGGCCGCCGATCACCCCAGAAAAAAGTGATCTAAAAACGCTCTGGGCAGCCTCAAAAAAGTGAGCAAGTCAATAATAGCACTTCAATGATCCACAGTTGCAGATCGATCACAGAATGAAGTCTTTTGGAGGAGTTAATCTGCCTAATCTCGCCCTAACGTCGCAGCTGCAACCTCTCCCTATACTGATCATAGCAGAGTGACGTCCGGCGCTACGTGACTCCAGCTTAAATAGAGGCTGGGTCACATGCTGCACTGGCCAATCACAGCCATGCCAATAGTAGGCAAGGCTGTGATGGCCTCTTGGGGCAAGTAGTATGACGCTTGTTGATTGGCTGCTTTGCAGCCTTTCAAAAAGCGCCAAGAAAGCGCCGAACACCGAACCCGAACCCAGACTTTTACGAAAATGTTCGGGTTCGGGTCCGTGTCACGGACACCCCAAAATTCGGTACGAACCCGAACTGTACAGTTCGGGTTCGCTCATCCCTAGTGAACAACCAGTAATCCGTATTGTCTAAAATGCGTATAACGCGCGGGTCGCAGGAAAGTCAGCCTAATATGAAGTCAGCCATGTGTGCCAGAGTCCCAACAGGCAAGACTTCGCTGTTGTCATCAGGAGAATCACTCTCAATCTCCTCATCCTCTTTCTCCTCTTTTGCCCACCCACGCTGTACAGATGGAATTAAACTTCCATGGGTACTACCCTCTGTAGCGGAGACAACCGTCTTCTGCTCCTCCTCCTCATCGTCCAATTTGTGCTGATAAGATGAACTGAGTGTGGTCTGGCTATCACCCTGTGTAATGTCTTCCACTATTTTCACCTCTTCCACATGCAAAGCATCATCCTTAATTGTGAGCAGCGAGCGTTATCGCCGCTCACCATCTGTGTTGATTCCTCAAAGTTTCTTAAAACCTCACAGAGGTCAGACATCCATGCACACTCCTCTCTTGCGAATAGCAGAATCTGAATGGAAAGGCGACGACCATGTTGCAGCTGGTATTCCACTACTGCCCTCTGCTGCTCCCAAAGCCTGGCTAACATGTGGAACGTCGAGTTCTAGCGCGTGCTCACGTCGCACAACATCCGGTGAGCTGGCAATTTCAAGCGCTGCTGCAGCATTGACAGACCGGCTAACGCTGTCGATGACTTGCGGAAATGTGCACACACGCGGGCACCTTCACCAGTAACTCAGGCAAATTGGGGTAGGTTTTGAGAAACAGCTGAGCCACTAAGTTTAGGATGTGGGCTAGGCATGTGATGTGTGTGAGCTTGGCGAGCTCCAAAGCCGCCACCAAGTTACGGCCATTATCAGACACAACCATGCCTGGTTCTATGTTAAGTGGCGAGAGCCACAGCTCAGTCTGGTCTCTTATCCACTGCATGAGGGGCTCCAATATGTTCCTGACTGGAAGATATTGGCAAAGTTCACAGCTTTTAACATCGGCTTGAGGAATTAGCTAGTATTGTTAGTTGCGTATCATTTTGGGTTTTTTTTGTTCAGTGATTTCTCTTATCCCGTGCCACAGCTCTGCGGCGGTGTGCTGTTTTCCCCCTAAGCATAGCTTCAGCATGGCCGTTTGCCACTTCCCCCCTGCAGTGCTACACTGCTTTCAGCTACCGACTGATGACTGACTGGTGCTGCACACGGATAATTCGGAGGTGGAAGTGGAGGAGGAGGCGGAGAAGGAGAAGTGGGGGTTGGAGCCACTAAAGTAAGTGTTGGCGGAAACCCTGATCGACGTAGGGCCCGCAATCCTTGGCGTCGGTAGCACCTGTGCCATCCTAGGGTACGACTCGCTCCTGGCCTCCACAACATTCACCCATGGAAATGTAGCATCCCTGGCCGAATGCACTTGTCCATGTGTCCGTGGTTAAGTGGACCTTCCCAGTAACTGCGTTGGTCAGGGCACGTGTGATGTTACGGGACACATGTTGGTGAAAGGCAGGCACGGCATACCTTGAAAAATAGTGGCGGCTGGGTACTGTGTAACGCGGGACGGCCGCCGACATCAGGCTGTGGAAGGCCTCAATGTCCACAATTGTACAGGTTGCAAGTTACAATTCTTTTGTCATCCGTACTTTCCTCAAAAAAGCACCAGACTGCGGAACACCTACCACTTGGCAAAGGAGATTTCCACAAGGGTGTGCTCCGGGGAACAGTTGCGGGGCTGTTTGGTGTGGCCTGCCTTCTTCCTTTTTCCACCCCACTGCCTCTTCCAGCCTGTTGCGGTGCAGCAGATCCCTCCCCCTCTGTACTGCTGTCCTTGCTCGGCTTTCTTCCTTCCCAGGTTGGGTCAGTGACTTCATCGTCCACCACCTTCTCTTCCACTTCCTCACTCTGCTCCTGACCTAACCACCACCTCAGTTATGTGTGTCTCATCCTCTTCATCAACCTCTTGAGACAGTAATTGCCATTGAGTTATTGGCAACTGTGTCTCATCATCATCCACCACATTAAACAGTAATTGCCGTTCCCCACCGTCATCTTCTTGTGATTGTGGATGCTCAAGAGTTTGGGAATCAGGGCACAAGATCTGTCCCTCTTCAAGCGTGCTTGGCGAGAGGGCCAAATCAAGGAATGGCACTGAAAAGAGCTCCTCGGAATATCCGGAATGTCACTTTGCCCAGACTCTCCATCGTGGGAGGAAGGAGGATCAGGGTGAGGATTTGGTTAAGCAGATTCTTGGCTACTGAGACTGGACTTGGTGGAAGACAGGGTGGTGCTCAACCGACTGGAAGCATTATCTTCTGCAATCCAACCGACCACCTGGTCGCACTAGTCTGACTTCAAGAGTGGTGTCCTGTGCCGCCCTGCAAACTGGGACATGAAATCATGGATGATTGTTTTTCTTGTGCTCTGGCAGCAGGCACAGTTTCACCGCGCCCAGGGCCACGGCCTTAGAAGGACTTTTGGGTCTGTAAAGTTTTAGCAATTTAGCGCAGGTTAGCTAAAAATATAGATTGCTGCTGCCACACACAATAGTCCTTAAAAGGGCTTTTGGGTCTCTGAAAAGTTTTGGTGGTAAAAATATTCTCAAATCACTCCGTACACTGTCTGTCCCTTCCTCAGCACAGCTCTCCCTGACTAAGAATGAGCCGAACATGCGTCATCGCGGTATTCGGCCGAATACCGCCATGTGCCGAGCATCATGATGTGCCGAGCATCGAGATCCTTGATCCGAACTTGTGTTCGGCCGAGCATGCTCGATCATCACTAATAACTATATATATGTTATATATAAGCGGGGAGGAGTGGAAAAACCAAACAAACAGTGCTCAGCAACACCATGGGGGGAGGCCACCGCTAATACGCTATATGCCCTCCCTGTTCATGGTGCCGCACTTGCTAACTTTACTATACAATAATAACATAACTATATATTAATAAATAACCACACCATTCAGCTTTTGGATAAAAATTGGCCATGGTTCTTTATTAAGGGTAACTTAAACATAAAGAACCATAAAATCATTTTAATACCATAATTCAACATTAACACAAAAAAATTGTCCATCAGAGAAATACCATGTCCGCCCAGCGAAGCTGGGTGACTAACCTGCAAGCCATGCAGAAAACACCTACATGCCCCCCCCCCTCAAAAAAAAAAAAGCCTGCAGGCCTACATTAAAAATGTCAAGCCTGATATCTGACAAATGAACCAAGGGCCAGTTTTATCATTAGCTCAGTCCCAATAAAAGTCCCAAACGCTAAAACTGCGCACAAATTTGCGACTTTTTTCTGCTCTGCACTATGCTCGCCAGTTTTCGGAAAGTGGGCATGTTTTCTTATGTAAATTAATCTCTAGACAGATTTACTATTGGGACTATTTAAAAAGTCGCAAAAAAGTCGCAATTTCACTCCAGTGAGGACCATGCTTATCTTATAAGACTTTTTAATAGAACATGCGACTTTTTCATAAAAACGTGCGACTTTTTCGTAAAGATGTGCGACTTTTGTAAAGCTGCTTACTGACGGATAAACTGCTACCGTCAAACCACATTTATTACAGTCTTAAAGGGCCGATCCTAAATCTGACTTGGCTAAAACTGACTTTAGCCATATGTGAAAGTGGAGTGAGCTGTCAGAGTCATGATGAATCTGGCCCCAAGTGTTTCATTTAAAGACCCGGCAAGAAACCTTGCAATTCCCTATGATGTGTAATGACCACCCTTGCAATACTTCTGTTCAATCTCTTACGAATTTCTTCATACTGTAAATGACAATTTCTCCAGTTTCCAAATAAACCTTCAGAAAAAAACAAAGTAGTGTTTGGAAGCACTTAATGAAAAACAAATTTTCCTTCATTTCAGCCATCACCTCTTATGTATTCAATTTTCCTAAGTCATTAGAACCAATATGAAAAATGACTAAATCAGAAGAAGGTAATGACAAAAATTTGCCTTTCAAAATTGGAACCACTTGCCTCCATTGCAAACCCCTAACCAAAAAACTGATACATATGTAGAATTATTAAACAACTTACACTGAGCAGCTCTCCTCTCGGCCTAATAGACAAAGGAATGGTCAAATATCCAGACAATAAATTGCCTAGGCCCTGAAAGAAAAAATATTAATGTATAACTAAATTAGGCCTGATGTATAATTTAAAACGATCGGATTCCAAGCGGCCTATCCTTTTAATTATGGATGAGTCTAAACCTAACCGAGTGGGTTCAGTAGCAGCACCAATCCTGAATGTGTGAGAAGAAAAATGCTCATTCCCTAAATTCAAAGGCTGCAAACATTTGTTGAAAACAGGATTGAATTGAAATTTAGAAACAGAACTACCATCGGCATGAATGAAAAAGGAACCTGACATTGCTGGACGAACAGGAGAATAAAACTCAAATGCACTAACCGGTCAAACATCTGAACCATGAAAACGACCCAACTTAACCCATTTGCCTCTACCTAGCTGATCATTCTTCTCCTTATAAAAATAAACAAAGAACGCCTATCAAAATGTACATCACTATGCAATAAAGAAGCCACAGATCTTTTATTAGGCTCCATTAACTCGCCAATGCAGAAAGCACCAAAAAATGTCCAAAGAAAAACAACTCTAAACAAATGAACTAATAGGATGAAAATTCAACATTTTCTAATACACCAATAAATTGACCTAACAAATCAATCATGAGTGGATGACAATGGTCAACAGCAAACAGCTCTCTTAAGACCCTTCAAATACTGCTTAAAGGGGTATTCCCATCACAATGATCACTGTTAAATCTCTTAATGATTTGACAGTGATCATTTTTCTAAATACATTTTATTACCCAATTCCCACCCTTTTTGAGAAAATAATTCCCCTCTTACCTGATTGTTGTCTTTCGTCACCCCTGGTTACGGCCACCTCTCCTGTCGAATCCCGCCGGGCCGCGCTTACGCAGAAGACTGAAGATTCTCTCCTGGCCGGACCGCGCAATGTCCTGAACGCGCACACCGCCACGCATGCGCCATGATGACTTCTTCCTGGCCAGTATAGTACAGAGCCGCAAACGCTCTATACTGTACTATACAGGCCAGGAATAAGTCACCATGGCGCATGCGCGGCGGCGTGCGCGTTCAGTACATTGCGCGGCCCGGCTAGGAGAAAAACTTCAGTCTTCTGCGCAAGAGCGGCCTGGCCGGGAGAAGATGTCAATCAAGCACCGCCGAATCCAGGAAGTGAAAGTCGCGCTGGATGAAGGTAAGTATGAAAACTGAAGATGGGAATACCCCTTTAACCGAAAAAGAGAAATCAAAGGAGGAAAACCAGCCAACTTAAAGAAAAATTTAAATACCAGCAACCTGCCGATTTATGTAAGAAAATCCTTAACTATGCTTAATCAAACAACATAAAAACTTAAGAAAACACTGCAAATCCTGGTCAAAACTATCAATACCAAGCTAAGTTACAAAAATAACACCTTCGATGCCATGCAGAAGAATAGTTTATAAAAGTAATAGGAGCCAAAGAATGTTGAATACACTTATTTGTTAATCCCAGAGCACTCTCAAAAGATTGCTTGGACATGGAAGACTCGCCCTTTCTGCCTGAGGAACCAGCAAAAAGAAACAATCCCACTGTGCACAAGAAAAAGAGTCAGCTACATTATTATCCTTACTTGCAATGTAACTAGCCTTATGCCAAATATTTAACTCCAAACACTGGTGGACTAAATGTCTAATTAATTTTACAACAACCTCACAATGGGATAAAAGACAATTATTAGCAAATAAAAGCCACTATGCCCTTGTATGTATGTACTCCCCATATATGCATCTCTGTGCAGTTCCTGTCTCTGGTGCCGTGTAGGCTGGCTGCAGGCTCCCTTGCGTACTGGCTGCAGGTTGACTCCTGTGTATGCTGGTTGCTTGGGACTACATGCTGGCTGCGGTGGTATGTGTGTCCACCAGGGAATGTTAACCCCATTAGAACCAGGATTAACAAGAAGCACAGAACATACAATCACAAGTGAATCCAAACTTAGTCCCTGTTCACACTCAAGGGTGCAGCCAGCAGGCATCGCAGAACCAGAATGCATGCGAACACCCACAGCCAGTACACAAGGTGCATGCAGCCAGCCTGCACGGCACCAGAGACAGGAACCACAGATATGCAGACACAGAAGCCACAAACACAGGCTACAGCTCACAGACACATCACCGCAGCCAGCACTCAGCCACAAACAACCAGCATACACAGGTGTCAGCCTGCAGCCAGCCTACACAGCAACAATGACAAGAACTGCACCGAGATGCAGACACAGGGAAAGCAAACATTCACAGGCAGCAGTTCACACAAAACCCCCCAGCCATCACACAGCCCCAAACAACCAGCATACACAGGAGTCAGCCTGTAGCCAGTACGTGAGAGGGCATGCAGCTAGCCTACACGGCCACAAGTGTTACAGTGAACCGCACCGTGACACCCATCTATTTCTGAATAGATGATTCCATAGTTCTAATGCTACCAAAATTGGAAATAATTCCAATAAAACTACATTTCTGGTCAAACCTCTAACCCACCAAGACTCAGGCCATAACTCAGCCGACCACTAGCCATCAAAAAATGGCCATCTTAAATCATCCTTCAATGAAGCTGTTAGTCTAATATGAGAATGAGGAAATCAACAACCTTTTGTAGCCATTATAATATTGTGGAGAAAATCCTACCTATAGGAATGACTTTGGAAGCAAATACTAAAAAACCCAGAACTGACTGAATTTCTCTCAAAGTAGTTTTCTTCAAAGATAATAGACTTCTGATCAAGAACAATACAGTATTCATTTTCTCCAAGGTAATCTGAACTCCATAAGCTCAGAATCAATTAGAATACCTAAAAATTTGATCTGATTGCAAGGAAAACCTGTTTGCAAATTACTACAAACTACTGAATCAACCAAACCTACAAACAAAAAAATCATCTAAATAATGAATAACCTCACCAACTTTAACGCTATCCTTAACAACCCAATGTAAAAACAAAGAAAAAGGTTCAAAATAAAATTATAATAACCATCAAAATGAAAACCTAACAAATTTAAACCATCCGGATTAATAAGGATAAGGTGATTTAACATCAGCTTTAGCAATCAAACAGCCATAAACATTCAGTAATCGCCTCATCAAATGAGCTGTATGCCACTGAAACAAAATTTTTGTCTAATTCATCATTTAAAGACTGGTCGATCGGATAAGAAAGATTATAAATCAGACGAAATTCATTGGAAGATTTTTTTGGTACTAATCCCAACAGGGATAACCAAAAATTCTAAAATGGTGGGGAACTGGAAGGACCAGCAACCCAACCCTCAGCAACTTCTTTATAAATTTTCTCCCTAAATACTAACGGATGACAAATTCTCAAACAATAAACAGCCAACTCCAGAAAATTTGAGAACAAAAAAACCCAAACTAAACCCCTCCTGAAATTAATGCCACTTTCAAATGTTCTGGATAAACTTCTAGCCATGGTAAAATGTTTTCAAGCTTCATTGTGGTCTGTGCTTTTTGGAATATATCTGCTCTGAGGTACTGGCTGACCATTGTGATTTGCTTTTTTGAAGCAGCGAAACATTGGGTGTGGACCTGCACAAAAAGAACACTTGTGCTTACTGTATATCTGCAATTATTCAAAAAACGTACAATTATTCTCATTAACTGCAAAAAATAAGCCTTTCTTCATATTAGCCTGACTATTCTGAGATGAAGGCCTAGAAAAAAAATCCAGATCTCTAGGGAAGCATTAATGATACCCACTGTCCAATATCCTTTACACTCTAACTTATATTAGGATGAACTTCTGTCTAAACTGTTCATCATATTGAAAGGCCACCGAAATTTCTGTAGGCCTCCACAATAGAATAGGATTGCGGGTATATAGATCCAAAAGCAGAAGCATATATGCAAAAATCTTGCAAAAAGATCTAGGCAAAGAACCCTTTCTGTCCTCATCGCCCTTCTCCTCAGATTTCTTGTCCACTTTAAGACCTCTTTCACAGGGGCGAGCATTCCGTGCAGGTGCAATGCATGAGGTGAACGCATTGCACCAGCACTGAATCTGGACCCATTCACTTCAATGGGGCTGTGCACATGAGCGGTGATTTTCAAGCATCACTTGTGTCTTGCATGAAAATTGCAGCATGTTCTATATTCTGCGTTTTTCACGCAACGCAGGCCCATAGAAATTAATGGGTCTGCGTGAAAATCGCAAGCATCCGCAAGCAAGTGGGGATGCGGTGGGATTTTTTTATGCATGGTTGCTAGGAGATGATAGGGATGAAAGCAACCCTGGACCCTATTAAAGTAAATTCACTGTATTATTTTCCCTTATAACCATTTTTATCTTCATTCAGCAGGACCTGAGGTGAGCGAGATTACTTCATCAAAGGTCCTTTTGCAGGTCCTGAAAGAAGAAGCAATAAGACGATGCCAGCTGCGCGATCAATTGGATAAGGTGAGTTAATATTTTTAACCCCCCAATCCACATTTTAGTAAGCATTCTGTATTAAGAATGTTATTATTTTCCCTTATAACGATGTGCTGCCCGGATCCGGATATGCAGATCCGCACTTCCGGGTCCGCATTTCTGTTCCCGAAAAAAATAGAACATGTCCTATTCTCGTCCTCAATTGCGGACAAGATTAGGCATATTCTATTATAGTGCCGGCGATGTGCGGTCCTCAAAATGGAGAACGCACATTGCCGGTGTCCGTGTTTTGCGTATCCGCGGATTCAGCCAATCAGGTTGCCAAACACCTCACCTGAGAGAAGGGAGGAGAGAAAAACACCAAGCAAACAGTGCTCAACGACACCATAGTGGGGCCCACCGCTAATATGCTATGTTCCACCCTGTTCATTGTGTCATTCCGTGGTAGATGTCCAGTGAGTGGGTGTGGTGCCTAAATAATCCTGCATCTAAGCAAAGGCCATCACTGCAGCTAATCTATACATCTTTAAAGAGTATTGGACTGAGAGGCAAATCTGTCTTATTATGTATTAGTATGGAACTGGGGGGACGCACCACTGCATAACCCGGCATCAGGAAACCTGTATAGAGCTGTACTGGCTATGTGGTTTAACACCTCATTTTCTTAGATGGATCAATGTGGGTTTAGGCCCTGTGCTCAGTGGGGGTCCCCTATATATAAACACTGTTATAACTACAAATGCATAACCTATGCTCAACCTAAACATTAGGAAATTCGCAGCAGGTCTTTTTGTATACCATGTAAGCCCAACTGTTCCCTCATGTCTGCTGCTGCGGTAAACAAGGTTCACCAGCCGGGTATTAGACAGGAAAACGTATAGGCTTATATTTGTTAGGTTCTTTATATTTAGTTTAAAGTGAACCTGTTACATTGAACATGGTGTCTGAGCTGTAGGCAGCATGTTATAGAGCAGGAGGAGCTGAGCAGATTGATATATCGTTTTATGGGAAAAGATTCAGTATAACTTGAATTTCATTAATTTAAATTTCTGCTCATTCTGGGTTGTGAAGTGAAGGGGGCGGTCCTACCAGTGATTGACAGCCTTCCCTCTATGACTGTATATACAGAGATAGCTGTCAATCACTGATAGGACCGCCTCCTTGATGTCAAAACCCAGAATGAGCAGGAGTTTAAATGAATGAAATACAAGTTATACTGAATCTTTTCCTATAAAACTATATATTAATCTGCACAGCTCTTCCTGCTCTATAACATGCTGCATGCAGCTTACATTGCATTTTCATGGTGACAGGTTTCCTTTAAGTGAAAATTCTCTTTGGATAAAAAATATATCCATGCTGATGGCTAACAAAATAGCCATGCCACAGCAAATTACTTCTAGATCTTTACTGTAGGGTTGTCAACAGCATACAACATGCTCAGCATGGTAAACCACTAGAAGAAAAACTCAAAACATTTATGAAAACTGTAAAAGAAAAACGGTATGTTCCCCATAGCAACCAATCACAAAACAGCTTTCATTTTTCAAGAGCAGAATAACAAATGAAATCTGTGATTAGTTGCAATCAGGGCCGGCTCCAGGTTCATGTGGGCCCTTGGGTGATAAATCCCAGTGGGCCCCCTTGAGGCATCTTTTTACATTTACATGTCCCCCTTCGGCACCCACACGGTATAAGGACCCCCAGTGGCCCCTATACAGTATAATGACCACTAGTGGCCCTTAACACAGTATAATGACCCCCCAATGCCCCCCCACACACAGTATAATGACCCCACAGCAGCCCTCCATTCAGAATAATAACCCCCAGTAGGGGGAATACTGTATAGAGGGGGCACTGGGGGTCATTATATTGAATGGGGGCTCTGGGGGTCATTATACTGAATGGAGGGTTTATAGGGGATCATTATACTAAATAGGGGACACTGGGGGTCATTATACTTTGGCTTTCCGTTTGTGAGATCCATTCAGGGCTCTCACAAGCGATCCAAAACGGATCAGTTTGCATTCTAATGCATTCTGAATGAAAGGATCTGCTCAGAATGCATCAGTTCACAATGTAAGTCAATGGGGACGGATCCGTTTTCACTGACAAAATCTGGCACAATAGAAAATGGATCCGTCCTCTATTCACTTTCAATAGTGTTCAATGCAGATGGTTGTATTATCTGAACGGATTCATCAATGACGAATCCGTACAAAGCGCGAGTGTGAAAGTAGCCTTACACAGACAGCAAGGTAGTTCAAGGATATATTTACAACAAAACCAGACGCTTTTATGTCTATGTCAGCAATCTGGTGCTAAGGATCAGGAGATCCACTTCGCCTAAACATTGGCACTATGTTCCTACACCATAATCCTGCGGACTATGCAACTAGATCTGTCGCAGCAAGCCACCTTAAAGATGCAGTATGGTTTACGGGTACTGCATTCTTATACTGTTCAATGTCTTGCAGCATCGGATCCGACACATTTGAATTGGTAGACACGGATGCCGATGAAGAAATCCGACCTGAAGTATCTGTTCTACGTACTGAGACTTCGGACCACCAACTCAAATCACATAGTTTCAACAAGTTCTCCACCTGGAAAAATGTGGGGGATTGAGTCAGCACAACCTGTATGTAGGTGCACATCACTATGGCGAAATACATATACAAACGGAAAATACAAATGTGATAGCACTCTGCATCCAGCATTCTGCCCTGCCTCCATGCTGGATGAGGCATTGGTGTACATTTTGGCCAAAGCGTAATAAGCCACTCACCACGTCAAGGTCGCCTCTATTGAGTGGTCCCTAACACTAGTTCCTACCTGTTTATGGGCCATGACAGCCACACAAATTCCAGGGAATGCAGGTCAGCATGCACGCCAAGCACACTCTGCCTTTAACCCCGTCCGGTGCCATTACAGCTTTCATCGGATCCAGGGATGCAAGTACCAACATGCACGCTGAGCCCACCATATACTTCTCCTGGAGCCAAATGGCTACTGGTAGGTTCTATATAAGTAGACTCAGTTTTATACTGACTTTAAAACCAGCCTCCAGGACAGATTGACTGGTCCGGTGTGCATGACTCCAAGGAGATCGCCACGCCTCCAATATATACTACAAAGAAAAAATGTGGGGGATTGAGTCAGCACAACCTGTATGTAGGTGCACATCACTATGGCGAAATACATATACAAACGGAAAATACAAATGTGATAGCACTCTGCATCCAGCATTCTGCCCTGCCTCCATGCTGGATGAGGCATTGGTGTACATTTTGGCCAAAGCGTAATAAGCCACTCACCACGTCAAGGTCGCCTCTATTGAGTGGTCCCTAACACTAGTTCCTACCTGTTTATGGGCCATGACAGCCACACAAATTCCAGGGAATGCAGGTCAGCATGCACGCCAAGCACACTCTGCCTTTAACCCCGTCCGGTGCCATTACAGCTTTCATCGGATCCAGGGATGCAAGTACCAACATGCACGCTGAGCCCACCATATACTTCTCCTGGAGCCAAATGGCTACTGGTAGGTTCTATATAAGTAGACTCAGTTTTATACTGACTTTAAAACCAGCCTCCAGGACAGATTGACTGGTCAGGTGTGCATGACTCCAAGGAGATCGCCACGCCTCCAATATATACTACAAAGAAAAAATGTGGGGGATTGAGTCAGCACAACCTGTATGTAGGTGCACATCATTATGGCGAAATACATATACAAACGGAAAATACAAATGTGATAGCACTCTGCATCCAGCATTCTGCCCTGCCTCCATGCTGGATGAGGCATTAGTGTACATTTTGGCCAAAGCGTAATAAGCCACTCACCACGTCAAGGTCGCCTCTATTGAGTGGTCCCTAACACTAGTTCCTACCTGTTTATGGGCCATGACAGCCACACAAATTCCAGGGAATGCAGGTCAGCATGCACGCCAAGCACACTCTGCCTTTAACCCCGTCCGGTGCCATTACAGCTTTCATCGGATCCAGGGATGCAAGTACCAACATGCACGCTGAGCCCACCATATACTTCTCCTGGAGCCAAATGGCTACTGGTAGGTTCTATATAAGTAGACTCAGTTTTATACTGACTTTAAAACCAGCCTCCAGGACAGATTGACTGGTCAGGTGTGCATGACTCCAAGGAGATCGCCACGCCTCCAATATATACTACAAAGAAAAAATGTGGGGGATTGAGTCAGCACAACCTGTATGTAGGTGCACATCACTATGGCGAAATACATATACAAACAGAAAATACAAATGTGATAGCACTCTGCATCCAGCATTCTGCCCTGCCTCCATGCTGGATGAGGCATTGGTGTACATTTTGGCCAAAGCGTAATAAGCCACTCACCACGTCAAGGTCGCCTCTATTGAGTGGTCCCTAACACTAGTTCCTACCTGTTTATGGGCCATGACAGCCACACAAATTCCAGGGAATGCAGGTCAGCATGCACGCCAAGCACACTCTGCCTTTAACCCCGTCCGGTGCCATTACAGCTTTCATCGGATCCAGGGATGCAAGTACCAACATGCACGCTGAGCCCACCATATACTTCTCCTGGAGCCAAATGGCTACTGGTAGGTTCTATATAAGTAGACTCAGTTTTATACTGACTTTAAAACCAGCCTCCAGGACAGATTGACTGGTCAGGTGTGCATGACTCCAAGGAGATCGCCACGCCTCCAATATATACTACAAAGAAAAAATGTGGGGGATTGAGTCAGCACAACCTGTATGTAGGTGCACATCACTATGGCGAAATACATATACAAACGGAAAATACAAATGTGATAGCACTCTTTGTACCCCACAGCAGCCCTCCATTCAGAATAATAACCCCCAGTCGCCCCCCCATTCAGAATAATGACCCCCAGTAGGGGGAATACTGTATAGAGGGGGCACTGGGGGTCATTATATTGAATGGGGGCTCTGGGGGTCATTATACTGAATGGAGGGTTTATAGGGGATCATTATACTAAATGGGGGACACTGGGGGTCATTATACTTTGGCTTTCCGTTTGTGAGATCCATTCAAAGCTCTCACAAGCGATCCAAAACGGATCAGTTTGCATTCTAATGCATTCTGAATGAAAGGATCTGCTCAGAATGCATCAGTTCAGTCTCCATTCCGCTTTGGAGACAGACACTAAAACGCTGCTTGCAACGTTTTGGTGTCCGTCTGATGAAACTGAGCCAAACGGTTCCGTCCTGGCACACAATGTAAGTCAATGGGGACGGATCCGTTTTCACTGACAAAATCTGGCACAATAGAAAATGGATCCGTCCTCTATTCACTTTCAATAGTGTTCAATGCAGATGGTTGTATTATCTGAACGGATTCATCAATGACGAATCCGTACAAAGCGCGAGTGTGAAAGTAGCCTTATACAGACAGCAAGGTAGTTCAAGGATATATTTACAACAAAACCAGACGCTTTTATGTCTATGTCAGCAATCTGGTGCTAAGGATCAGGAGATCCACTTGGCCTAAACATTGGCACTATGTTCCTACACCATAATCCTGCGGACTATGCAACTAGATCTGTCGCAGCAAGCCACCTTAAAGATGCAGTATGGTTTACGGGTACTGCATTCTTATACTGTTCAATGTCTTGCAGCATCGGATCCGACACATTTGAATTGGTAGACACGGATGCCGATGAAGAAATCCGACCTGAAGTATCTGTTCTACGTACTGAGACTTCGGACCACCAACTCAAATCACATAGTTTCAACAAGTTCTCCACCTGGATGTTGCTCGTTCGTGCTATAGCCTGTCTAGTTCATAAATCTCAGTCTTAGGCCTCATGCACAAGGCCGTTGTTTTGGTCTGCGTCCGAGACGCACATTGTGTGGCTCGGGCGCGGACCCATTCACTTCAATGGGGACGCAAAAGATGCGGACAGCACTCACTGTAAACACGCCTTTACCGCTCCTAATCTGGTCCAAGAACATAATAATTCGCACAATACAACATGAATGTTATGCTAAGGAAATAGACTACCTCAGTCTAGGCCAGTCTCCAAGGATAGCGCTTTGAAAAGGCTCGATCCCATCATTGACCAAAATGGGTTGCTAAGAATGAAGGATCCAGTAGTGGCATCTGTTGACGCCAGTCGGGGAGTGTTCTGCCGAGCAGGGTTAGGAAATCATTATAGTTCACTCTGCCAGGGTCAGGTCAGGGTAATTCTGAAGTGTTTAGTGTGGTTATAGCACCATCTAGGGGTGTTAAAGGGAACCTGTCATGTGGATATTTGATTATAATCTAACTAATTATATACAATCATTAACTAAAAAGTACTTTAGATGTATTCACTTACTGGTGTGACAGATGGTTACCTCATAATATACACACAAAGATGCCGCATGCCGCATGCTAATGAGCTGATTTGAGTTCAGCGTGATGTCAGTGAGTCCAGCGTTTATTTAATTCAGAGATATAGCGACTCCCCTGCCCATCTGCTGCTGATTCATATGGAAAATAACTGTCAATCAGCAGCAGGTGGGCGGGGATAGTGAGGAGCTCATAAATATTCATGACTCATCATTATCAGCTGGAGCTTTTTAATACAAGATGTTGGCAGATTGACTGGGTCAATTAAAGAAAGCGACCCAACATTTTGCTAAGAGAATCAGTCACTTATTTATGTTGCCCTTAGTTAGGACACCATAAAACTGGTGACAGGTTCCCTTTAACCCCTTAAGGACCTAGGACGTACCGGTACGCCCTATTTCCCGAGTCCTTAAGGACCCAGGACGTACCGGTACGTCCTGACTTAAAATCTGTATTCCGGCGCCCCAGGGGTTAATTGGAACGGGATTTCGGCTGAAATCATTCAGCCGGTATCCCGTAACAATGCAGGGGGGGGTCATTTGACCCCCCCGTATCGGCGATCGCAGCAAACGGCAGGTCAATTCAGACCTGCGGTTTGCTGCGCTTTTTGCAGTTTCTGATCGCCGCGGTCCCTGACCGCGGGGATCAGAAACTTTAGAGTGGCTAAAATAAATATTTTTCACCCCCCCCTGCACCCCTGCACGATTTTATGCCGGAGGGTGGTGCGGGGGGGGGTGTCGCAGGCGGTGGGGGCGTTGCGGGAGGCGGGCGGTGCGGCAGGCGGGATCGCGATCCCCCGCCCGCCTCCCCATGAACGATCGTTGGCTTCTAGTGGTTGTACCAGGGTGCCAGCACATTGCTGGCACCCTGGTATAAACGGCTGACATCTGTGAAGATGTCAGCCGTTTAACCCTTTCCATACCGCGGTCCGTACGGACCGCTGTATGGAAAAAGTTAACTGTCATCGGTCAGGGAGCTCCCTCCCTCTCCATCGGGGGGCTGCTGTGCCTTTGCAGCCCCCCGATGGAGAGGGAGAGAGCCCCCAGAGAGCCCCCCTCAGCCCCGTGCTTACCCTTCCCCGTCTGCGAAGTTCTGAGCAGACGGGGAGGGTTCCCATGGCAACAGGACGCCTGCTCAGGCGTCCTGCTGTCCATGGTGCTGAACAGATCTATGCTGAAAGCACAGATCTGTTCAGTGTAAGTAAAATACAGTACAGAACAATATATATTGTTCTGTACTGTATTATACAGACACCAGACCCACTGGATCTTCAAGAACCAAGTGGGTCTGGGTCACAAAAATGTAAAAAAAAGTGAAAAAAGTTAAGATAAAAAAAAAAACATTTATCACTGAATAAAAATTAAAAAAAAAAAATAAACTACACATATTAGGTATCGCCGCGTCCGACCTGATCTATAAAATGGTCATGTTACTTTCCCCGCACGGTGAACGCCATAAAAATAAAAAAATAAAAACTATGAGAAAATTGAAATTTTGCCCACCTTACTTCCCAAAAAAGGTAATAAAAGTGATCAAAAAAGTCGCATGTACGCCAAAATAGTACCAATCAAACCGTCATCTCATCCCGCAAAAAATGAGACCCTACTCAAGATAATCGCCCAAAAGCTGAAAAAACTATGGCTCTTAGACTATGGAGACACTAAAACATGATTTTTTTTTTTTCAAAAATGAACTCATTCTGTAAAACTTACATAAATAAAAAAAAAGTATACATATTAGGTATCGCCGCGTCCGTATCGACCGGCTCTATAAAAATATCACATGACTTAACCCCTCAGATGACCACCGTAAAAAAATAAAAATAAAAACAGTGTAAAAAAAGCCATTTTTTGCCATCTTACGTCACAAAAAGTGTAATAGCAAGCGATCAAAAAGTCATATGCACCCCAAAATAGTGCCAATCAAACCGTCATCTCATCCCGCAAAAAATGAGACCCTACTCAAGATAATCGCCCAAAAACTGAAAAAACTATGGCTCTTAGAATATGGAGACACTAAAACATTTTTTTGGTTTTAAAAATGAAGTTATTGTATAAAACTTACATAAATAAAAAAAATGTATACATATTAGGTATCGCCGCGTCCGCGACAACCTGCTCTATAAAAATACCACATGATCTAACCTGTCAGATGAATGTTGTAAATAACAAAAAAAAAAAACGTGCCAAAAAAGCTATTTCTTGTTACCTTGCTGCACAAAAAGTGTAATATAGAGCAACCAAAAATCATATGTACCCTAAACTAGTACCAACAAAACTGCCACCCTATCCCGTAGTTTCTAAAATGGGGTCACTTTTTTGGAGTTTTTACTCTAGGGGTGCATCAGGGGGGCTTCAAATGGGACATGGTGTCAAAAAAAACAGTCCAGCAAAACCTGCCTTCCAAAAACCGTATGGCATTCCTTTCCTTCTGCGCCCTGCCGTGTGCCCGTACAGCAGTTTACGACCACATATGGGGTGTTTCTGTAAACTACAGAATAAGGGCCATAAATATTGAGTTTTGTTTGGCTGTTAACCCTTGCTTTGTAACTGGAAAAAAAATATTAAAATGGAAAATCTGCCAAAAATGTGAAATTTTGAAATTGTGTCTCTATTTTCCATTAAATCTTGTGCAACACCTAAAGGGTTAACAAAGTTTGTAAAATCAGTTTTGAATAGCTTGAGGGGTGTAGTTTCTTAGATGGGGTCACTTTTATGGAATTTCTAATCTAGGGGTGCATCAGGGGGGCTTCAAATGGGACATGGTGTCAAAAAACCAGTCCAGCAAAATCTGGCTTCCAAAAACCAAACCGCGCACCTTTCACTCTACGCCCCGCTGTGTGCCCGTACAGTAGTTTACGGCCACATATGGGGTGTTTCTGTAAACGGCAGAGTCAGGGCAATAAAGATACAATCTTGTTTGGCTGTTAACCCTTGCTTTGTTAGTGGAAAAAATGGGTTAAAATTGAAAATTAGGCAAAAAAATGAAATTCTCAAATTTCATCCCCATTTGCCAATAACTCTTGTGCAACACCTAAAGGGTTAACGACATATGTAAAATCAGTTTTGAATACCTTGAGGGGTGTAGTTTCTTAGATGGGGTCACTTTTAGGGAGTTTCTCCTCTAGGGGTGCATCAGGAGGCTTCAAATGGGACATGGTGTCAAAAAACCAGTCCATAAAAATCAGCCTTCCAAAAACCAAACGGCGCACCTTTCACTCTACGCCCCGCTGTGTGGCCGTACAGTAGTTTACGGTCACATATTGGGTGTTTCTGTAAACGGCAGAGTCAGGGCAATAAAGATACAATCTTGTTTGGCTGTTAACCCTTGCTTTGTTAGTGGAAAAAATGGGTTAAAATGAAAAATTTGACAAAAATATGAAATTCTCAAATTTCCTCCCCATTTGCCAATAACTCTTGTGCAACACCTAAAGGGTTAACAATGTATGCAAAATCAGTTTTGAATACCTTGAGGGGTGTAGTTTCTTAGATGGGGTCATTTTTGGGTGGTTTCTATTATGTAAGCCTCGCAAAGTGACTTCAGACCTGAACTGGTCGCTAAAAATTGAGTTTTTGTAAATTTCTGAAAAATTTCAAGATTTGCTTCTAAACTTCTAAGCCTTATAACATCCCCAAAAAATAAAATATCATTCCCAAAACAATTCAAACATGAAGTAGACATATGGGGAATGTAAAGTCATCACAATTTTTTGGGGTATTACTATGTATTACAGAAGTAGAGAAACTGAAACTTTGAAATTTGCTAATTTTTTTCAAATTTTTGGTAAATTAGGTATTTTTTGTGCAAAAAAAAAAAATTTTTTGACTTCATTTTACCAGTGTCATGAAGTACAATATGTGACGAAAAAACAATCTCAGAATGGCCTGGATAAGTCAAAGCATTTTAAAGTTATCAGCACTTAAAGTGACACTGGTCAGATTTGCAAAAAATGGCCTGGTCCTTAAGGTGAAAATGAGCCCGGTCCTTAAGGGGTTAAATTGTATTAAACTTTGTTTTCTTGTTACAAAGACTATTGCATTGTGGGTGGTGCACTGCATTGTGGGAATGCAAGGCATTCTGGGAAAGAGAAGTCTCCAGTCTCCAGGACACATCATTAGAGCTGTCCTATGCGTGTCTCCTTCTCAAACTCCACTATCCTTGTAAAAGCATATCTGTTTTACCAATCAATCACATGTATACAACCTGTTGACCAATAAACAAGTTAGACTACAAAGAACAGTCCTCTTATTTGGAAGACAGGAATGGTTTATGATGAATGTCAGACTGCATACTGAGTGAACGTGTAAGAAAACAGAACATTCACACAAACATATGTATTTTGCGATCCACAAAACACAGATCTGCAAAAAATACGGATGACGTTCGTGTTGCATCCGTTCAATCCATTGTAACAATGCCTATTCTTGTTCGCAAAACAGACAAGAATAGAACATGTTCTATCGTTTTTGCGGGGCTACGGAACGGACATACGGATGCGGACAGCACAGGGGGTGTGCTGTTCGCATTTTTTGCAGACCCATTGAAATGAATGGATCCGCATCCTATCCGCAAAAAATGCAGATCGGATGTGGACAAAAAATAGGGTTGTATGATTAGGGCCTAAGGCAGAGACGTAGCTAGGTGGGCTGTTGGGGCATATACATGGGTGTTAGGGGTACTCCAACCTGCTCATCACCGTTTACTGTAGTATATAGGGGTGCAGAGAACTAAATTTTTTACTCATGTAAAGAAAAGCCTAGCTCCAGACATTGACATTTGCTCATGTTGCCCTTAGATAGTGCCCTCATCAGGAATCTAGCCTCTCATAGTTCATTAGCATATATTCTGATTTAATTACTCTAGTGGTTATCTAATATGCTTTAATAGCCTCTCTCCATCTTGAACTTTTTCTGCCACTAAAATTACTAGCAAACATAATTAACGTCATGGCATTTACAATATCATCTGCTAACCTTTTATTCACTGCTTAACGGATTTCATTACAAAATTAGTGTTCTTAATTGTCATATTACATCTGTAATGTGGCAAATATTAAGAAACTGCTTTATGTAAAGTGCTAATTTGATAAGATTCAACATTGAATGTGTTAATAGAAGAAAATATGACTTCAAATGATATTAGTACCTTCTGCCATTTTATTTGGAAACATCATTTTATACATAGAAATATACAGAGGCTTTACTGTCAGCAATTCACGGATAGGTGCTCTCTCCAGATAGGCAGCACCTATTGCCGAAGTGGTAGATAAACAAGTGGGTATATGAAGTGGAGGGCACTCAGATGTCTAGGTACACATATGGATGAATTTATTGGAAATAAAATTGCAAACCACAGGGGGTATAAACAAGTGGTTCCAAATTGGTGGCGTCAGGGTTATTTGTACCGCAATACGCAATGTTCTTATATACAATAAAATCTAATATTCTTATATAAGGTAGTACTAGTACAGGTGATCAGTCTGTCTAGTAATTTACTAAAATGCAAGAATGCAAGATGCACGTCACAGTGAGCTTGTATATACCCAGCTGGGAATGACGTGGGTATCCGGATATCCAATAAAATGAACAATAAAAGAAAATTGTGTCAAGTGGTGTTACGATCCCTTGTTATGTCCAGATAGATGGAGACAGTCTGTTATACACTCACCTAAAGAATTATTAGTAACACCTGTTCTATTTCTCATTAATGCAAATATCTAGTCAACCAATCACATGGCAGTTGCTTCAATGCATTTAGGGGTGTGGTCCTGGTCAAGACAATCTCCTGAACTCCAAATTGAATGTCAGAATGGGAAAGAAAGGTGATTTAAGCAATTTTGAGTGTGGCATGGTTGTTGGTGCCAGACGGGCGATCTGAGTATTTCACAATCTGCTCAGTTATTGGGATTTTCACGCACAACCATTTCTAGGGTTTACAAAGAATGGTGTGAAAAGGGAAAAACATCCAGTATGCGGCAGTCCTGTGGGCGAAAATGCCTTGTGGATGCTAGAGGTCAGAGGAGAATGGGCCGACTGATTCAAGCTGATAGAGGAGCAACGTTGACTGAAATAACCATTACAACCGAGGTATGCAGCAAAGCAATTGTGAAGCCACAACACGCACAACCTTGAGGCGGATGGGCTACAACAGCAGAAGACCCCACCGGGTACCACTCATCTCCACTACAAATAGGAAAAAGAGGCTACAATTTGCACGAGCTCACCAAAATTGGACTGTTGAAGACTGGAAAAATGTTGCCTGGTCTGATGAGTCTCGATTTCTGTTGAGACATTCAAATGCTAGAGTCCGAATTTGGCGCAAACAGAATGAGAAAAAACTGTATCCATCCTCTGATTGCTACTTCCAGCAGGATAATGCACCACGTCACAAAGCTCGAATCATTTCAAATTGGTTTCTTGAACATGACAATGAGTTCACTAAAATGGCCCCCACAGTCACCAGATCTCAACCCAATAGAGCATCTTTGGGATGTGGTGGAACGGGAGCTTCGTGCCCTGGATGTGCATCCCTCAAATCTCCATCAACTGCAAGATGCTATCCTATCAATATGGGCCAACATTTCTAAAGAATACTATCAGCACCTTGTTGAATCAATGCCACGTAGAATTAAGGCAGTTCTGAAGGCAAAAGGGGGTCCAACACCGTATTAGTATGGTGTTCCTAATAATTCTTTAGGTGAGTGTATATTGAGGCTGGAACAGTCTTACCGCATCGAAGATGTACCCAGGTAGGTGATGTGTACTGGCGGTGGTCCGATTCTGGGGAGCGTTGGTGCGCACGTAAGCTTGTTCGGCGTCTCTCTCCGTTGTGGTGTCTCCTACTTCCGGCGTCTCTGGTTGCGTCCCACGTGGCGCAGAGGATGGAGTCTCACGTTGCTCGGGGCGTATCTTTGTTACTGCGGTCAGCTGACCGCAGTAACGGAGATACGCCCCGAGTCACGTGAGACGCCATCCTCTGCACCACGTGGGACGCAACCAGAGACGCCGGAAGTAGGAGACACCACAACGGAGAGAGACGCCGAACAAGCTTACGTGCGCACCAACGCTCCCCAGGATCGGACCACCGCCAGTACATATCAACTACCTGGGAACATCTTCGATGGGGTAAGACTGTTCCAGCCTCAATATATAACAGACTGTCTCCATCTATCTGGACATAACAAGGGACCGTAACACCACTTGACACAATTTGCTTTTATTGTTCATTTTATTGGATATCCGGATACCCACGTCATTCCCAGCTGGGTATATACAAGCCCATTGTGACGTGCATCTTGCATTCTTGCATTTTAGTAAATTACTAGACAGACTGATCACCTGTACTAGTACTACCTTATATCAGAATATTGGTGTCACGGCTGTATGTGAGCAACAAGAGCATACACAGTAAATAGAGCTACTGACCGGACCCAAACTAGGGAGGATAAAGGGTGACCCCTGTCAGACCCTCAAAGCTCTCCCTATGCTGCTAAAGCACATGCCCGGATCCAAATGGTGGAACGAGGCATGCCCGCGTACCTAAGACTGATGACCACTGTAACCCCTACAATAGTGGAAGGGGCACGGCCACCGGTGCCCTGCTCAGTATATGGAGGGAACCGTGGTCGCCTCAGATCCAGTCAGAAAATAAACTGATACACTACAATGTCTGCACACTTAGCTGAAGGAGCTGCAGCAGCAGAGAAGACGGATCCAAAGACAGCTGGCAATATCCGGAGTACTTGCTGCAGCAGAACACAGGTCCAGTAAAAAGATAGCTTACAAGTGAAGATACTCAAGCAAGAGCTACAACTCAAATGAGAAATATAGTCCACACCCTACAAAAGGAGGAGGGGTGATTTAAAGGCAGGGAAATCAAACGCAGGAGGAACAGCTGGGAGGAAGGAAACAGAAAGTAAAAACCTCATCACAGGGGTGGAGAAACAGAGCAGTGAGAACTCCTCCAAGCTCTAGTAGTGACATCATCATAGGGGTGGAGAAACAGAGCTGTGAGAATGTCTCAAAGCTCTGGTAGTGACAGTACCCCCCCCTCTACGGGTGGACTCTGGACACCCAGGACCCACCTTCTCAGGATGAGCCCTATGAAATGCCCTGATGAGGCGAGTGGCTTTAATGTCCGACACCGGAACCCACATCCTCTCCTCAGGACCATAACCCTTCCAATGAACGAGGTACTAAAGAGAACCGCGGACAATGCGAGAGTCCACAATTCTGGAAACCTCAAACTCCAGATTGCCATCAACCAAAATCGGAGGAGGGGGCAAAGAGGAGGGTACCGTGGGCTGGACATATGGTTTTAAGAGAGATCTGTGAAATACATTATGTATCTTCCAAACCCGTGGAAGATCAAGACGGAAGGCAACAGGATTGATGACTGACAAGATTTTATAAGGCCCAATAAACTTGGGACCCAATTTCCAGGAGGGAACCTTCAGTTTAATATTTCTTGTAGACAACCACACCAGATCACCCACATTCAGGTCCGGACCAGGCACACGTCTCTTATCAGCCACACGCTTATACTTCTCACTCATCTTTCTAAGATTACTCTGAATCTTTTGCCAAATGGTAGACAAAGACGAGGAAAATCTCTCCTCCTCAGGTAAACCAGAAAGAGCCCCTTCCGAGAATGTCCCAAACTGCGGATGAAACTCATATGCACCAAAGAATGGTGACTTATCAGAAGATTCCTGACGACGGTTGTTCAGAGCAAACTCAGCAAGAGGGAGAAATGAACACCAATCCTCCTGGTTCTCTGCCACAAAACAGCGCAAATATGTCTCCAGATTCTGATTGAGGCGCTCAGTCTGACCATTCGACTGCGGGTGAAAAGCAGAAGAGAAGGACAGCCGAACCCCCAGGCGAGAACAAAAAGCCTTCCAGAACCTGGACACAAACTGCGTGCCTCTATCGGAAACAATATCAGAGGGAATGCCATGCAATTTAACAATATGGTCGACAAAAGCTTGCGCCAACGTTTTAGCATTGGGTAAACCAGGGAAAGGTACGAAATGAGCCATCTTGCTAAAACGGTCCACCACCACCAGGATCACCGACTTCCCTGAGGAACGAGGAAGATCCGTGATAAAGTCCATGGACAGGTGTGTCCAAGGACGGGAAGGTATGGGTAACGGAAGAAGGGAACCTGAAGGCCGTGAACGAGGGACCTTAGCGCGAGCGCACGTCTCACAAGCAGCCACAAAACCCTCCACCGACTTACGAAGAGCCGGCCACCAAAATCTCCGAGCAATGAGATCTACCGTGGCTCTACTCCCGGGGTGACCAGCAAGAACAGTATCATGATGCTCCTTGAAGAGTTTGTGACGTAGCTCAGGAGGCACAAACAACTTCCCAGAAGGACAACGGGCAGGTGCCTCAGTCTGGGCAGCCTGGACCTCGGCCTCCAAATCAGAATATAGAGCAGAAACAACTACCAAAATGGGACCCGGGTCCTCGGAGTTTCCTCCTCCCGGAAAACAGCGAGAGAGAGCATCAGCCTTCACATTTTTGATCCCAGGGCGGAATGTAACAACAAAATTGAATCTGGAGAAGAACAGAGACCATCTGGCCTGTCTCGGATTCATACGCCTGGCCGACTCCAAGTACGCCTGATTCTTATGGTCGGTAAAAACGGTAATAGGGTGCCTGGCCCCCTCCAACCAATGGCGCCATTCCTCGAAAGCCAACTTAATGGCCAACAACTCCCTATCTCCCACATCATAGTTTTTCTCTGCCGGGGAGAGTTTTTTAGAGAAAAAGGCACAGGGTCGCCATTTGGCAGGAGAAGGGCCCTGGGACAAAACCGCACCCACACCCACCTCGGAAGCATCCACCTCAACAATAAAAGGTAAGGAAACATCGGGATGCACCAAGACGGGAGCAGACGCAAAACTCTCTTTAATCTTAGAAAAAGCTGCAAGCGCCTCCTCCGACCAAGAGGAAAAATCTGCCCCCTTTTTTGTCATGTCAGTGAGGGGTTTGACAACAGAGGAATAATTCAAAATGAACTTTCTGTAATAGTTCGCAAAACCCAGAAAGCGCATCAATGCCTTCTGATTCTCAGGAAGCTCCCACTCAAGTACAGCACGGACCTTCTCCGGATCCATGCGAAAACCAGAAGCAGAGAGGAGAAAACCCAGAAATTGAATCTCCGATACCATAAAAAGACATTTCTCCAGCTTGGCGTACAATTTATTTTCCCGCAGAATCTGCAGAACCTGAAAAAGATGATCCTGATGGGTCTGAACATCAAGGGAAAAAATCAAAATATCATCAAGATACACCAATACAAATTTCCCCATTAAATGGTAGAAAATACTATTAACAAAATGCTGAAAGACGGCCGGAGCATTCATCAGGCCGAAAGGCATAACGAGATTCTCGAAATGCCCGTTAGGGGTATTAAAGGCCGTTTTCCATTCATCCCCCTCTCTGACCCTGACCAGGTTGTACGCGCCTCTCAAATCCAATTTGGAAAAAACCTTGGCCCCAACAATTTGGTTGAAGAGGTCCGGGATCAGAGGAAGGGGATAGGGATCGCGAATCGTGATACGGTTCAGCTCCCTAAAATCTAGGCAAGGTCTCAGAGAGCCATCTTTTTTTTTAACAAAAAAAAAACCCGCGGCAACAGGTGATTTTGAGGGACGAATATGCCCCTTATCGAGACTCTCGGAGATATAGGTTCGCATTGCGATTCTTTCCGGTTGTGAGAGATTGTAGAGGCGTGCTTTTGGCAGCTTGGCGCCGGGAATGAGGTTAATGGGACAGTCAAACTCCCGGTGAGGAGGTAGCTCCTGAACACCGCTCTCGGAAAACACGTCCGAGAAATCAGAGAGAAATGATGGCACAGTTTTAGTAGACACCTCTGCAAAAGTCGCTGTGAGACAATTCTCTCTACAAAAGTCACTCCACTCATTTATTTGCCTTCCTTGCCAATCAATAGTGGGGTTATGTCTAGTGAGCCAGGGTAACCCCAAAACTAGAGGAGAAGGCAATCCGTTAAGGACAAAACAAGATATATCCTCCACATGAGTGTCACCTACAGCTAGCCGGATATTGTGAACAATGCCCTTCAGAGATCTCTGTGAGAGTGGAGCAGAGTCAATAGCAAAAACAGGTATATCCTTTTCTAATGTGCAAACCTGAAAACCATGCATGGCTACAAATTGAGTGTCAATAAGATTGACGGCCGCTCCACTATCGACAAAAATCTCACAAGAAATGACTTTGCTCTCTAGCGCCACCCTGGCAGACAGGAGAAAACGGGAACTGCAGGTCAGAGGAAAAGCATCAATTCCTACATCAACTTTGCCCAAAGTAGCAGATGAAGCAGAATTTGATTTACCCTTTAAGGTTTTTCTCTTATTAGTACAGTTCAAGAATCTCCTAGACGGACAAACATTTGCCAAATGACCTATGCCCCCACAAGAAAAACACACCATATTCTGAGGACTAAATCCTCTTTTATCAGGGGCAAGTCGACCTAGCTGCATGGGCTCCTCCTCAGAGGGGAGCGAGACAGGATGAGGCCCCTGCACACTGAATGAGTCCGCACCACTGCCCCTAGACTGACAATGGCTGGACAGAGAGGTCTTGTTTCTTTCTCTTAGACGCCTGTCAAGGCGTACCGCCAATGACATGGCAGACTCTAAGGACGTTGGTCTCTCATGGAAAGCAAACGCATCTTTCAATCTCTCTGAGAGACCATGACAGAACTGACTCCGGAGTGCAGCATCATTCCAACCTGAATCAGCTGCCCATCTCCGAAATTCAGAACAATAAAACTCTGCAGACAGTTTGTTCTGGCATAAAAAACGTAAGTTAGATTCGGCCAGAGCAACACGATCCGGGTCATCATATATCTGCCCCAGGGCCACAAAAAATCTTTCCACGGATCGAAGGGAGGGATCCCCTGATGGCAGCGAAAAAAGCCCAAGTCTGAGCATTACCCCTGAGCAGGGAGATGACAATCCTCACCCTCTGCTCCTCATTACCAGAGGAGTGGGGACACAAGCAAAAATGGAGTTTGCATGCCTCTCTGAAGCGAACAAAATTCTCACTGCCCCCGGAGAACGTTTCCGGAAGTGAGACCTTTGGCTCACAACAGACTCCATGGGCCGGAGCAGAGCCCAATGCTTGAAGCTGAGTCATAGATTGACGGAGATCCGCTACCTCCAAAGAAAGACCCTGCATGCGGTCAACCAGGCCAGAAAGCGGATCCATGTCAAAAAGGACGGTTTTGGTGGATTATAATGTCACGGCTGTATGTGAGCAACAAGAGCATACACAGTAAATAGAGCTACTGACCGGACCCAAACTAGGGAGGATAAAGGGTGACCCCTGTCAGACCCTCAAAGCTCTCCCTATGCTGCTAAAGCACATGCCCGGATCCAAATGGTGGAACGAGGCATGCCCGCGTACCTAAGACTGATGACCACTGTAACCCCTACAATAGTGGAAGGGGCACGGCCACCGGTGCCGTGCTCAGTATATGGAGGGAACCGTGGTCGCCTCAGATCCAGTCAGAAAATAAACTGATACACTACAATGTCTGCACACTTAGCTGAAGGAGCTGCAGCAGCAGAGAAGACGGATCCAAAGACAGCTGGCAATATCCGGAGTACTTGCTGCAGCAGAACACAGGTCCAGTGAAAAGATAGCTTACAAGTGAAGATACTCAAGCAAGAGCTACAACTCAAATGAGAAATATAATCCACACCCTACAAAAGGAGGAGGGGTGATTTAAAGGCAGGGAAATCAAACGCAGGAGGAACAGCTGGGAGGAAGGAAACAGAAAGTAAAAACCTCATCACAGGGGTGGAGAAACAGAGCAGTGAGAACTCCTCCAAGCTCTGGTAGTGACATCATCACAGGGGTGGAGAAACAGAGCTGTGAGAACGTCTCAAAGCTCTGGTAGTGACAATTGGATTTTATTGTATATAAGAACATTGCGTATTGCGGTACAAATAACCCTGACGCCACCCATTTGGAACCACTTGTTTATACCCCCTGTGGTTTGCAATTTTATTTCCAATAAATAATTTATGATTCATTCATATGTGTACCTAGACATCTGAGTGCCCTCCACTTCATATACACACTTGTTTATCATTTTATACATCGCTATGTCTTTTTAATATATTTAACAAAATCATCATAATGGAATCACGGTTAAATGATATTGACATGAAAGGGGTTCTTTCATCTGAGACAATGGGGGCATATCACTAGGATATGCCCCCATTGTCTGATAGGTGCTGTTCCCACCGCTGGGACCCGCACCTATCTTCTAAACGAAGCCCCAAAAGTGGTGGAGGGTACACTGAGCATGCGCAGTCACCCTCCTTTCATTTGAGAAGCTCTTTCCGTCGGGCCCATAGAAGTGAATGGGAGCAGTGGTCAGTCAGGTGCGGTGCGCTCCCATTCACTCCTAAGGGGACAGCAATTGGTGGTGGCTGGACCGGAGTCCTCCAGCGACCACTTTGGCCTCCTCCATTGGGACCCGCACCTATCAGACAATGAGGGCATATCCAAGCAATATGCCCCCATTGTCAGCAAAAATCTACTCTTCCATAAACCTCTTCACAATCTGTTTTTCACATACATCTAAGACATAATGTGATTTAAAGTGCAGTTAGCTAAACCTCTAAATGGTAAAATGGTAGCATCATATTTTAATATAACACAGGGTCTAAAGGGGTTATCCAAGATAATTAGAAAATTTACCAATGTCCGCAAATGCTGAAAAATAAAATGATTATATACTGCTTTGGACAGTGATTGACTGCAGCGGTCACATTCCATATACCTGCGCATCACTGCTAGTCTGTAGACAAACAGGGAGAGCAGGTCCGGATCGACAACAGAGAGAAAGGTGCCAGAGAAAGAGGTATGTAATCAATTCTTTTTTTCAGCATTTGGGACATTGGTAAATTTTCTAATTATCTTGGACAATAAATTTTATACACGAGCGAGTCCTATTATTATGACCACCTTCTACTTTTGACGTCGGCAGCCCATTGCCTAGGAAGAAATTCATGTGTGGTGAGCTGTCTTGGTAGGTATAGGTGTGCCATAGGCACACATGCACACATATTCCTCATTGCTGCCATGATAAAAGGGGCAATTTATCAGAGTTGCAAAAAGGGGTCATTATTGGCTTTTGGGCCAAGGGTGGCAGTATTTCTGAAACTGCGCAGTTTGCGAACTGTTCGCATGTTGCTGTGGTGAAAGTGTATCTTGCAGTGGCGTACCTCCAATGGAGGCAGACCATGTAGCTGCCCATGGGGAAGGGTGGCCCGTAGTGAACCAAAGGCCCCGTCCCCTAATTACATTCTATACATTATCCCACCCAGCTACCGTGCATAGTACCTGTCATCAGTGCAGAAGCTAAAGTACCTGTGATTACATCATCAGAGGTCCTGTACTATCTAGTGAAGGAACTGCACAGAGAATGGTGTAGTTCCCAAGTTAGAAATATGCATCTGGCAGGACCTGTAATAACATCATCACATGTCCTTCAACCCCCAACAGCATAGAGAAGAACTACAAGATAAGCTCTCCATTGACACTAGAATGGAGTGCTAAAAAGAGGTCCTCACCTTTTCTCTTCATTTGCTCCCCACTGCATATATTTTTTTTTTGTCAAATCTTTATTTTATTGTTTCGACAAGCAGGTTCACAATAGTAAAGAACAGAAAACTCCATACTCAAACAATGGTCATCAAAGTATGTTGTACAATATTAAATGCAGAATGTTAGCATATTAAATTTTAAAGTATCAGGCATACATGGTGTACACAGTCAGTTATGTTGGCCTCGCACATTTTGTTCTACCCACTGCATATATTATACAGTATAATAGATGCAGTGGGTACAGATAAATAGTATATCCAGCAGTGTACTGATATATGAGGTTCAAGGTATAATAAATGCAGTGGCTACAGGTATGTAATATATACAGCAGTGTACTGATATGTAAGGTATAAGGTATAATAGATATGTAATATATACAGCAGTGTACTGATATGTGATGTATGGGGTATAAAAGATGCAGTGTGTACAGATATATAGTAAATACAGCAGTGTACAGATATGTAAGGTACGAGGTGTAATTTTTACCTCATACCTCACATATCAGTACACTGCTGTATATATTATATATATATATATATACCCACTGTATCTGTTATACCTCTTACTATCTGACCATTGCAACATGTGATCTGTGACATCACAACTTTTTACCCACTTCATTCTACCAAGTCCCAAACATTCGTGAGACATTTAAATGGGGACAATGCTGCTGCCAGTGGGGGAGGGGATGTCAGGGGACAATGATGCTGGGTATTTTGTACTTAATGGGGGTATTTATTTGGTGCTGTTGGTAAGATATTTTCATCTGCAATGTTGTATTTATATGGTGAAGTTGGGGAGGTATTTTTGGATGCACACTGGTATCCAATGCTGCGCAGTTATTTTTAGCTTTATCAAAGTATGTGTTGCTGTTGGTATGTCCCTGACCATGTGATTAGGCATTTTTGTGTTCCACTTTTATTTTCTTTCTTGTATTGATGATTTACATAGGAGCATGACAAAGCAAAACAAAATTCACCTGCGCAGTGTGCTTTGTGCCCTATTATTTTTATGCAATATCATATGTGGGATTGTGAGGTTTGTGTGCCAGGGCTGTTTTGTAATCCCAGTCCAGCCCTAATAGCACACTATATACCACATAGCAGCAAGCACAGTTCATGGAGCTAAGGGAGAGGCAATGAATTGGTAGTGGGAGGGGCTATGGATGGAGGCCTAATTAAGATTCTTGCTATGGGGCCCAATGTTTTCTATGTACACCCCTGGTATTGTGAGTGGACAAATGGCACCATTGCAAATAAGCGACCTGGAAAGTGAGCAGCCCTACTCGTCATTGATGTGAGAGATGAACATTGGCTACAAAGTTGCGCAAGAGCGGACTCACATGCTACAGTGGAGCAGCTCACCACCAAAACAAGTTAGAGGGCTACCAGACATGTGTCTAAAACAACGGTTCAGCAAATCCTACTGTGTATGGGTCTCCAAAGTAGACGGATGGTCATACCACCTCTACTAACGAAGTTGTATTGGCAGAAAAGGCTTATATTTTTTGAGGCAATATCGCCATTAGACCTCCACTGATTGTCAAAGGGTTACTTTCTCCAATGAGTTACATTTTCTGCTTCGTAGAACGTATGGACATTGGCATGTCAGGCGAAAAATATCACCCTGGGACCTTGGAAGAACACAAGCTGGTGGTGGCAGAGTTATGGTCTGGGGAATGTTTTTGTGGCATTCTCTGGGCCAACTCATCCATGTGGAAGGCACTCTCAAATAACTGGGGTATGAGTCCATACTTTCAGATCACATAGACCCATACATGCTGATTGTTTTCCCTGGGGTGAATAGGATCCTCCAGCAAAACAGTGCGACATGTCACACGGCTAGAAATGTATGACATTGGGGCGTGGCCGGAAGCTGGCATGAGCAGACGCGGTTAGCAGAAGCTCCGGACCTCATACCCTAACTTTAGCATTAATCCTGATCTTACCAAACGCCAACATTTCTACACCGAGAGGTAAGAGATCGGGTAGATCTCGTGCACCGAAAATGTCCCGAAATAGAGCTCCTACCGCTGCAGAAAAGCTCAAAGAGTTTGCCCGCCTGGATAATCAAGATGGCGGCGGAGCGGGAACGCAGGCACGCTCATCATCTGCCTCTGGGGAATCGCTTGTGGAGGCTGAGGAAGCGATCCAGGGTGAGCCATCACTCAAACAAGTGACGGAACAGCTATTGCTAGCTATTACATCCTCTCGGTCCTCCTTGTCAGGGAAGCTGGAGGAGGTAAAGGTGGACATAGGCCTGCTACGGGCTGACATGCAGAATATGCGTGAACGCATCAGGGAAACGGAGCAAAGAATCTCTGTTGTGGAGGACAGAGTGAACCCGATGCCGGAGCAAATATCCGACTTGGAAAGGAAGGTTGAATTCTGGCAACAGAAATGTGACGACTTTGAAAATCGCACGAGACGCAATAATTTGCGCATAATTGGCCTTCCAGAAAGAGCAGAAGGTACTGATCCTGGCACTTTTGTCACCACATGGCTAAAATCTACCTTTCCTGATGCCACCTTCTCCAGCGCATTCATTGTGGAAAGAGCTCACAGAGTTCCCGCCAAGGCACCACCACCGGGAGCACCTCCACGTCCGCTGTTAGCCCGTTTGTTGAACTCCAACGATAGGGATCGCATTCTTCAACTGGCGAGGCGTAAACAGAATATATGCTTTGAAAACGCCACAATCATGCTTTTTCCGGATTTTTCCGCGGAATTACAAAAGCGCAGGGCCACATTTGTGACCGTGAAGAAACGCCTCCGCGATCTGGACATACCATATTCCATGGCGTATCCAGCTCGCCTGCGGATAGCTGATGGAGAAAGGAACAGATTCTTCAACTCGCCGTCGGAGGTTGTCGCCTGGCTGGAAAGCAGACCTCGTCCTGCCAGAGAACAAAGATGACTTTTTTCCCGGGTTATATGTGGTATGCTGCAGTGAGGGGAGGAGGGCATGATGTCGGGCTGTAAGGCCTTATTACTGGGATGCAATTTATTTCCACACCTGCCTTGTTTTGTTGGGGGAAAATCTGTCAAGATAAAGCGTTCCTTTTCTTTTACCTTTTTACCTTATTGCAATAATTCATATGCTGCTGATGCGGGTTTGAAACCCTGAGAATGGTGTGCTTTGTGGGGCGGCTGGGTGGGGCGTCTTCCCTCTAGATATAGGAATATAGCGATCCATAGATATATGATTCATAACACATTGATGCTGGATAAGCGTAAAGGGAATGGAGGGGAGACGTCCCATCTGGGCCTAGACACCTACAACGCTGATAACCTCATATCATTTATAAGAATAACTTTAAGTTGTGCGTATTTTATATATATTTTTTCTTCTTTTCATATACCTATGTGAAAGTTAGGGTATCCGTCCTTTTACATGTTCAGCTGTCTACATCAGTACGACTGGTAAAGATATACCATTAGTACTCTCCGTTTAAGTTTTGCCACAAGTGCTCAGGCACTATTGAAGTATAGCAGGATTGACAGTACCTATTCGGAATGGAACACATTCCGAATCCTGCTTGTTTGTGTTGTTTTGAGTTAGACTTTTACATGTTCACAGATCCGTACTATGTCAATACCATATTATTAAGGTCACTAAATCACGTAGTCTTTGGGATATCAGATGTGAATACTGGGAAATGGCAGACATGAGAATAATGTCGTGGAATATCCGGGGTCTAGGGAGCGTGAGGAAAAGAGCTATGGTGTTTTCTGAGATAAGGAAATTTAACCCGCACATATTATGTCTGCAGGAAACTCATTTAGTCACAGATACGGTTAAGCGATTGAGAAAACCGTGGCAGCAATGGGCACAACACTCCTGCTATACGAATCTGTCCCGTGGAGTATCTCTAATGATCATTAAGATGGGAATGATCATTAAGATGGGAGCTTGAGCAAATTCAGATAGATCCCGCAGGGCGATATGTGTTTGTGGCAGCGTATATCCAGGGTACTCTGTATGTCTTGATAGGTGTGTATATACCTCCCCCATCCTCTCTGCAAATACTACATCAGGCTATTAGTTTTGCTGTTACCTATCCTTCAGCTAGGGTATTATGCATGGGAGACTATAATATGATTATGTCCAACACTTTGGATAGGTTTCATTCAGGTGGCTCTGTGGATAGTGCTGATGAGTATGGATCCCCTTTAGCTAAGTTAATGGCAGAAGTTGGATGGGTGGATATGTGGCGGCTCAAATACCCTAATGATAATGCTTATTCCTGTCACTCTGCCAGTCATAATAGCCTATCCAGAATAGATTATATTATGGGGAATTCTGAAACATGCTCGGCTAGCTATCAGATTGCATTTGGTGTAAGAGGAGTATCCGACCATTCGCCAATTCTCTTGACTCTGTTAGCTGGACATAAGAGGCCAAGCCAATCGATGAAGATACACCCCTTTTGGCTTACCCTCTTCTCACCTAATGATCGTGTACAGGATCAGCTCGCGGTATTTGCAGAGGTTCACGAGGAAGATGTAGATCCCTTGCTGAAATGGGACACGCTGAAAGCTTATTTAAGAGGCTGTCTAAAATCCTCCATATCCTTTGTGAAAAAGGCCTCAGCTAGGTTGGAGGAGGAGATAGCATTGGAATGCTCTGCTTTGGAGAGGATATATGTGAATGATCCCACTGAACAGAACAAACAGAACTGGCTTATGATAGGAAGCAAATATTTGGCCCTCCTGAAAGAAAAAGCCCAGCGTAGGTTATTTTTTACCCGACAATTTTACTTTGAAATGGGGAATCAATCCAGTAAACTATTAGCCCATATAATCAGACAAAACCAGGCTTCCCCAGCGATTCTTAGGATTAAGGATGCAAATGGTGTCATACTGACTGAGCCTGATGCCATTGTCAGCAGGTTCAGGGAGTATTACCAGGAGCTGTATACTGCAAGAGCAGACTATACAACTGATGAGGTGAGGGACTATTTTTCGGACATAGAGACCCCAAAGTTATCACAGGAATCAGAGTATATTGGATGCCCAGATTACAGCTCAAGAGATCTTAGATGCTATATCCGCATTGGCAAAAGGGAAATCCCCTGTCCTGATGGACTACCAGTGGAGGTTTACTCCAAATATATCACCTCTATATTCCAATCTATGCTACAAATGTATAATGAGTCATTTAGACAGGGAGTTTTACCACCATCCCTATACGATGCATCTATTGTGATTTTATTGAAACCTGGAAAGGACCCAGTGGAGTGCGGTTCTTACAGGCCGATATCCCTGCTGAATCTGGACTATAAAGTCTTGGCAAAGATTCTGGCATCAAGATTGAGTGGGGTAATTAGTCCATTGATTCATCCGGATCAGTCGGGGTTTCTGCCTGGGAGATCCACTTCAGATAATATCAGAAGGGTGCAGGTGGTCACGCAATTGGGATTGGCTAGCCATAAGAGATGGGCATTGGCTTCATTAGATGCAGCTAAGGCCTTCGATTTCCATAGAATGGCCATATTTACTTACCACACTAGAGCAATTTGGGATTGGACCAAATTTTATTAAATGGATCTCCATATTATATAAAGAGCCCAAGTCCAATATTTTAGTAAATGGAATATCTTCAAATAGCTTTCAGTTAGGTAGAGGCACAAGGCAAGGATGCCCACTTTCGCCCTTGCTATTTGCACTGGCTATAGAGCCCTTGGCTATACGCGTTAGAGCAGATACAATATATCAGGGAGTGAGCCTGAGACAAGGGGAAGATAGAACAGGTTTATATGCAGATGACATGGTATTATTCATGTCTGAGGTAGAAACCACTCTCCCTAGAGCTGTAACACTTATTGAGGGATTCAGTCGCTTTTCTGGTCTCCTAATTAATTGGACCAAGTCCATACTTTTTCCTTTATATGACATGGAACCTGTACAACTTCCTAATGGGGACTTACCCATAGTCTCCAGTTTAAAATATTTGGGAATCACCATTACGAAGGATGCAGCTTCCTTTCACACTTCCAATATTGTACCTCTATTGGACTTTTGTAAGGAGAAATTTAGGGTTTGGGGAGGCTTACCATTATCAGTAGCAGGTCGTATTAACTTGATTAAATTGGTTGTTCTACCCAAATTCTTATATGTTATGGAACACGCACCTTATATTGTTCCTAAGAAGATTTTTCAGCAGTATACTTCTATGCTAACGACCTTTTTGTGGGGACCTAATAGACACAAGCTGTCAGTAGATATCTTATGCCGTCAGAGGGGTTGTGGGGGCATGTCTTTACCGGATATATACACATATTATTTAGCAGGACAACTACGCTATTTGAAAGCATGGTTAAATGTGGATATCCAAACACCTAGATCAGAATATCTCCTTGCCGAATTCCTGGACCTAAAGTCACTATGGCCTGTTCTGGAAAAACCAAACTTATTCCCTAGACGGTTATTACCAATACATAGATTGGGTGTTCAGGTGTGGAAAGCATGTAAAGCCTTATATAAATACTCGGATTACACACCAGAAATTCCTCTTTGGGATAACCCCATGTTCCCATCTCTGTTGTCGCTCCCTGGAATTCAATTTTGGAAACTACATAATGTAAAGCTACTAGGAGATGTATATGATGATAATAGCTTTTGTACCTATGACTCTTTATGCAGCAAATTTGATCTACCTAGGAGCTCATTTCATAGATTTCTGCAGATACGACATGCTTTGCAGACACATTTTGGTACGCCACAAGCTCAGATAACCAAATTTCCCATGATTGGGGTAATCCGCTCCCAAGGCCCCAAAGGGTTTATCTCAGGATTGTACACACATCTTCTGAATGCCAAATGTAAATTAGTTCCGTTAAAGGTATTATCAAAATGGCGAACATTGATACCAGATCTAATTGATGAGGATATGGAAGATTTACTAGAATCTCCAGTTTTGGTATCCCCGGCCATAAACAATAAGTTCATACAATTATGTATAATTCATCAGGGGTATTTATCTCCCTGGCGATTATATAAAATGGGTGTACTCACACATTCTTGTTGTCACAGATGCTCCATGGAGGGTGCTGACTTTTGGCATCTGATATGGATATGCATACATATTCAGAGGTTTTGGACAAAAGTTACTGATTTTTTAAGTACTCTTATGGGGCGCTCAGTATCACTGGATCCTAAAATATGCATTTTTGGTATTTTAGATGAAGAGTTATGGGATCATTATGAGAGAATATTTTTGAGGGAAACCTTATTTTTGGCAAGAAAAGCAATAGCAATTAGGTGGATGGGAGAGAGAGGGCCTACTTTGACTCAATGGAAAAATTTAGCAAATACTGTCATCCCGTATGAGAATATTGTATACAAGAATAGGGGATGTGCCTCGAAGTCCAATAAAATATGGGAAACATGGTGCTCCTTACCGCAGTGGATGTATACTAGGCAAGATCTTTCAAACTCTTTGGCGGAAGTTTTGAGATAAATGTGTACTTATAGACTACATTAAAAATACTATAAGCTATCATAACAGTATTTGGAAATGTTTACCAAGTAACGTGATTGACCAACATGACATGTACGGATTGTATTTGAATCTGTGTTTTATTTTCACGGCACTGTATAATTTTATGTATTTTTTTATGCTCAATAAAAAGAATTAAAAAAAAGAAAGAAATGTATGACATTGGTTGGATGAGCATGATCAAGACTTGCCTGTACTACTCTGGCCCCCTAATTTCTCAGACTTTGTTAGGAGTTATACATGTTAACATGTTTATTGCCACCTGTAGGCTATATAGATCTTTATAAACTTTGTTATATTGTTTGTGTCTGAATAAAGTTTGTTGTTGAAATACCCTACATGGCTTCAGGAAACATGGTGTCAGAAGTGGAGAGGGCTTTGGTGTTTTAGAAGCCACTAAAGTCCTAAGATCAGAACAAAAATCAACAAGAATTGTTTCTCTGGTAATTTATTAATAAGAGACACACCGCGTTACTGAAAATGACTGCAAACAACTTCCCTGTGCCGTCTCCAATGGACTGCACAGGGGACCTGGCACTTAACTGGACATATTTCAAATGCCAGTGGGAAGATTATGAGGTGGCAACTGAACTTAATAGGAAAGACCCCAAGGTAAGGATAGCGACACTGCGCTCAGTGATGGGGAGAGACTGTCTGCGTATTTACCAGCACCTCTCACTCTCTGATGCCGACAAGCAGGACATAGAGAAAACTCTGGATGCATTACAGAGCCATTTTATGCCTTCACGTAACATCATTTATGAAAGGTACATATTCAATACCACAAACCAAGGCCCATTGGAAACTATAGATCAGTATGTGACAAAGCTGAGGCAGCTAGCCGCCACATGTGAGTTTGGAGTATTACATGATGAACTTATCAGAAAACAGACTAGTTCTGGGATCAAAAGACTTTAATGCTAGAAAGAGAATGCTCAGAGTACCAGACCTGAACCTACAGAGAGCCATTGATATGTGTAGAAGCCATGAACTTACAGAAATGCTAATACAAGCAATGCAAGATACAAAAGTGAAACCGAAGCTGTACATTAATACTGGTAAAACACATAAAAAACAGGCCATATAAAAAAAATAAGGTGAAAACAAAAACACAGTCTGCTGACATCAGATGTAGATACTGTGGAAGCAACCACCCCTGGGGCAGAGACCACTGTCCTGCATATGGAGAAACCTGTCGTAAATTCAAAAAGCAAAACTATTTTTCTAGAGTATGCAGGCAGAAAGCAAATGCCAGAATACATATGACTGCACAGATCAAGAGCAGCAGCTCAGAAGAATTAGTATTCACTATTATTCAACAAATAGGAGCAGTAAGCAGCCCAGGATCACAGCGGTTTGTACCACTAGAACTCAGCATTGACAGAAAAGCAGGGAAAAGGTTACACTGTCAGTTAGACTGTGGGGCTTCCTGCAACCTTATGACGTTTAAAGACTATTGGAAAATTCTTAAAAAAGGAAAGCCAACATTACATTACAAAAGAGTAATGTCAAATTAAAATCATACAATTATACCGACATGATACCTATGGGCCAATGTAATCTAAATTGTACATACAAAGATAAAGCCTATCCACTGCAATTCCAAGTTGTCAACAGTAAACAGAAACCTCTTCTCTCAGCAGAAACATGTCAGAAAATGGGCCTCCTTACACTGAATGTAGAACATAATGTATTATTACATGATGACCAGCAAACAACTATAACCTCACTCTTATCTTATGAAATGATCACAACTGAATAGAGACATTTTCCAAGGACTAGGGTGTCTACCTGGAGAGTATCACCTAGAAATAGATGAAGCAATACCTCCTGTACAACACCAACCAGGTAGAGTGCCACCTCCACTCAAAGCAGACTTAAAGGTGAAAATAGAGAGATTTAGAGAAGTTGGGAGCGATAAAAAAAAGGTCACAGAACCTACGGCATGGATAAGTAGTATGGTTGCTGTTAAGAAACCAGGCAAGCTGCGAATATGCATTGATCCCAAAGACTTAAATAAAGCACTAAAACGCTCACATTATCCAATGACCACTATAGAGAAAATCCTGCCAAGTTTAACAAATGCAAAAGTATTTTTTGTCTTGGATGCTAAGGATGGCTTCTGACAAGTAAAACTGGACACTAAAAGCAGTTATCTCACTACATTCTGGACTCCCTTTGGGCGTTACCGATGGCTATGGATGCCTTTTGGGATTTCTATTGCGCCAGAAGAATATCAATGTAGGCAACATTAAGCAGTAGAAGGCCTACCCGGAGTAAAAGTTATTGCAGATGATATATTAGTGTATGACTGTGGTGACACTACAGAGGAGGCCACAAAGGATCACGATAAGAATTTGATTGGACTCTTAGAGAAAGCACAAAAGCTGAAGCTAAAATTCAATAAAAAGAAGCTGAGATTGAGGCTATCTTTGGTACCATACATAGGACATTTACTCACAGCAGAAGGCCTGCGTTCTGATCCAGAAAAAGTCAGAGCAATTTTAGAGGTATCAAAACCTGACAATGTACAAGCAGTTCAGAGACTGCTAGGGTTTGCAAACTACCTTTCAAAATTCTTACCACATCTTTTAGATGTATGTAAACCACTACGCAGACTGACAGATAAAGACAGCTTGTGGGCCTGGCAATCCAGCCATGATGAAGCCCTCAAGCAAATAAAAGATATTGTTACTAAACATCCAGTTTTGAGATACTACAATGTCAATGAAGAAGTAACAGTCCAATGTGATGCCAGTGAAAAAGGTCTTGGAGCAACACTTTTGCAAGGAGGTCAGCCAGTGACACTTGCATCACGTCCACTGTCTTCAACAGAACAAAGATATGCCCAGATTGAAAAGGAATGTCTTGGCATTGTATATGCATGCCAGAAGTTTAATCAGTACTTGCACGGAAAAAAAAATATTAACATTGAGACTGATCATAAGCCACTAGAGAGCATTTTTTTTTAAAACTCTCCTAGTAGCACCAAAACGTCTACAGCGCATGGTGCTACAGCTGAAAAAATACAACCTGAATGTTGTTTACAAAAAAGGATCTGAAATGTATATTGCAGACTTCTTATCAAGCACAGCATTACCTCATAAAACAATGGACAAGATTATAAGATTTTCTTGATTCAATCAGAGGATGCATTTTCTAAGGAACTGGAAAAGATAAACTTTGCAGAATATCTAACAGTGTCTGATTTGCGCCTACAATAAATTCAGAAGTTCACAGAACAAAATCTTGCAAGCATTAAAAATGACTGTTCTTACAGGATGGCCAGACCATAAAGAAAAAATACAGATTTGTATCAAGGACTACTGGGGCTTTAGAGATGAGATAAAAATACAAATGAAGTTCTGTATAAAGGACACAGAGTCATCATACCAAATAATATGCGCCCAGAAATAATAGCGAGGACTCATTCTAGCCACTTAGGAATAGAAGCATGCCTTCACAAGGCCAAGGATGTCATCTTTTGGTCACACTTGTGCCCAGAGATTATAGAAGCAATAAAGAACTGTAATACTTGCAACGAGTATATGCATAAACAAACAAAAGAACCACTGATGACTCACAAATTGCCCACTCTACCCTGGAGCAAACTAAGCATGGACTTATTTTCCTTAACAGGACAAGATTACTTAATAATTGTTGATTATTATTCAGATTTCTGGGAAATTGATTTAGTTTCTGATGCCACCTCTAAAACCATTATAGATTGTTGCAAAGCACATTTTAGCAGACATGGAATTCCTGATTCTGTGTTTACAGATAACGGACCACAGTTTGTCAGCTCAGAGTTTGCACAATTTTCTAGAGAGTGGGAATTTGAACATCTTATATCATCCCCATATCACAGTCTGTCCAACGGTAAAGCTGAAGCTAATGTAAAAATAGCAAAAGCACTCGTAAAGAAAGCTAAACGAGATGGCAAGGATATCTGGAAAGTGGTTCTTGACTGGAGGAATACCCCATCCGAAGGCACCAGCAGTTGTCCTGTACAGTGGCTAATGTCAAGACCAGGACTTTACTTCCAACTGCTTAGAAACAGCTGTTTCTAAAGGTTATAAAAGGAGTGAAGGAGAACCTAACTGAAAAACGCAAAAAAACAAGGGCATACTATGATAAAGGAGCTAAGGAACTTCCCGAACTAAGCATTGGTCAGCAAGTTCACATACAACCATCGCCTTCGTCAACAGATGGAATTTGTTGACAGCGTATTTGTTCGGACAAAGTTTCTCCACGATCTTATAAAGTGGAAGCAAATGGACAGTTGTACAGAAGAAACAGGAAGTTTCTAAGGACTGTGGATGACAAATCTGACATTGAAATAAGAGAAGTGATTACCCCAGGCAGGGCCGGCGCCACCAGTAAGGCGACTTAGGCAGTCGCCTAGGGCGCCATTTAGCAGGGGGCGCCCGTTGCAGTGTAAAAAAATAAAAATAAATGTTGCTTATATAAGTTCGGCCAGCCGGACGGCGGCGCCCCTCATGCTGCGCCTCCTGAGCGGCTGAGCGCTTGCCGCTCTAAAGAATCTCCGGCCGCCGGCTCAGTGCTGCGCAGCCTGCCTGCGCCTGCTGTCATTCTGTGTCTGCTCTGTGCTGTCCGTGGCCGAGCTCTGTTCGGTCCGCGGTACAGGAGCTTTTGTTTCCTGTACCCGGCCGGACTGACAGGAAGTGCTCACTTAGTGTGAACTTCCTTTCAGTCTGGCCGGGTACAGGAAACAAATGCTCCTGTACCGCGGACTGAACAGAGCTCGGCCACGCTACACTAGAGGTGGGGGGGGGGAGGCTGCAATGAGAGTGACAAGGAAGGGGGGGCTGCAATGAGAGTGACAAGGAAGGGGGGAGGCTGCAATGAGAGTGACAAGGAAGGGGGGGCTGCAGTGAGAGTGACAAGGAAGGGGGGGCTGCAATGAGAGTGAAAAGGAAGGGGGAGGCTGCAATGAGAGTGACAAGGAAGGGGGGGGCTGCAATGAGAGTGACAAGGAAGGGGGGAGGCTGCAATGAGAGTGACAAGGAAGGGGGGAGGCTGCAATGAGAGTGACAAGGAAGGGGGGGGCTGCAATGAGAGTGACAAGGAAGGGGGGAGGCTGCAATGAGAGTGACAAGGAAGGGGGGGCTGCAATGAGAGTGACAAGGGAGGGGAGGGTAAAATGAGAGTGACAAGGGAGGGGGGGTAAAATGAGTGACAAGGGAGGGGGGGCTGGAATGAGAGTGACAAGGGAGGGGGGGCTGGAATGAGAGTGACAAGGGAGGGGGGGCTGGAATGAGAGTGACAAGGGAGGGGGGGCTGGAATGAGAGTGACAAGGGAGGGGGGGCTGGAATGAGAGTGACAAGGGAGGGAGGGGGCTGGAATGGGAGTGACAAGGGAGGGAGGGGGGGAGAGAGTGACAAGGGAGTCCCCAGAGCCAGACCAAGAGCCAGACTGCAGCCAGAGACCAGATCATCTTATTGTCCTGGTGGTAAGTAGACAATGCAATATGTTTATTATGTAATTGTTTAGTTATTAATACTACATTGGAGACTAATTTACCTCACATTTAGGGTCCATTCACACATCCATGTGTGTTTTGCGGATCCACAAAACACTGACAGCAGCAATGTGCGTTCCGCATTTTGCGGGCACTAAGAGAATATGCCTATTCTTGTCCGCTATTGGGGACAAGAATAGGACATGTTCTATTTTTTTCAGGATCGGAATTGCGGATCCCATAGAAATGTATGGGTCCGCAATTCCGTTCCGCAAAAAGAGACAGCTACAAGATGCTGGATTAACCCTAAGGGAAACATAGCAGTTAAATTTGCATGTAAAACCCTTTTTTGTTCTTCATATAGGAACTTTCTTTTGGCATATAGTTTTTCATAGGTAGTTTATGGTGTGTCAATTAAAAGGGTTATGCAGTGGGTAAATAATGATGAACTACTGTATCTTCAGGACAGGTTATGAATATCTGATCAGCAGGTGTCCCGCTCTTCGAACTCCCGCCGATCAGCTGTATGAAAAGGAGATGTACTTGTGCAAGCGCTGCTTCCTCTTCAAGATTACCTGCGCATCATCTCGCTTGTAGAGGTTTTAGGCTGGGGCTACATGGCGACATGGGTTGCACCACATAAAGATGGTGCTTTAGCATTGCATCATTGCATACATGATTGTCTATGGAGTACCAATGTGCCATGCGACCTGCTGCAACTGTGATGCTATCGTATAAAAAAATCCAATACTGTTGATAGATATGAGATTGATAGGTAATAGATACATAGATAGATACATTTATTTTATGCACTTATATAGCGCTGCTATATTCCACAGTGCTTTACAGACATTAACATCAAGCTGTCCCCAATGGGGCTCATAAAAATTACAACTGGCTTAGTTGCCTATAGAAGTCAATCAAATTCCACCTTTCATGTTCCAAAGGAGCTCTGAAAAATGAAAGGTGCAATCTGATTGGCCATTTTTCCTTTCCACTAGTTTTGATAAATCACCTCCTATGTCTTTCTGCGCCTCTTTTAACATACAGATCAAATATTTATGCATGAGATTAAAAAGAACAAAAGGGAAAACAGCCCCTTTCCTATAATCAAGTCATATAAAATTGCAAAAAATAGAAGAAAAAAGAAAAATAGAGACATTAGGTATCACCGCATTCATAATGACCAGCTCTAAAAAATCATCACATGATCCACCCTATCAGGTGAACGACGTAAAAAAAAATTTAATAAAATAAAAACGGTGGCAAAACAGCCATTTTCTTGGGGGTTCCATTTATTATTTCACCCCAGAACCTCTAAATCACCACATTGGGCCTCAAATGCGCATGGTGCTCTTTTACTCCTGAGCCCTTTTGTACATATGGGCAAAAGATTACGGCCACATGTAGGGTGTTTATAAAACCAGGAAGCATAGCATAATATTAATAGGGTTTTTACACTGGGCACAATAATTTTTCACTTTTACCATCTGTTGGAAATTAATTTAGCAAAACACCTGTTGGGTAAAATTGATCAGTACACTCATTGGTAAATTCTGTGAGGGGTGTGGCTTCTAAAATAAGGTAACTTCTTGGGGGTTTCTTTTTTTATTTAACCTCAGAGCCTCTGCTGTTGTCAGCCAATGCCATATAAATCACCAAACTAGGCGTCAAATGCACATGGCTTTCCTTCCCTTCTGAGCCTTGTGGTGTGCCCATACAGCACTTTATGTCGTATTCAGGAGAAAATGGGTAAATGGGTAACAAGTTGTGTGGCATTTCACCTGTTACCAATTGAAAAAATTAAAAACTTGGGACTTTCTTGTAAAAAAATTGAAATTTTCTATTTTCACAGCCAAGGTTTTCTAAATTCTATGAAATGCCTGGTGGACCAAGGTGCTCTCAACACCACTTTAAAGGTTCCTTGGGGTGTAGTTTCCAAAATGGGGTCACTTTGGAGGTTTTCACTGTAGCAGGACATTTGAAAATTATTCCAGAGAAATCTGCACTCCAAAAGCCATATGGTGCTCTTCTGAGCCCTGCCATGTCCAAACAGCAGTTTATTGGGGTGTTGCCGTATTTAGGTGAAAATAGGTAATACATTGTGGGGTGCTTTTTCTCCTGTTACCCTTTGGGAAAATAAAATCAGCATTTTCTTGTAAAATATGCAATTTTTCCTTTTCATGGCCAAGTGTTTCTAAATTCTATAAAACGCCTGTGGGGCAAAAGTGCTCACTACACTATTCCATGGGGGTGTAGTTTCCAAAATGGGGTCACTTTTTCAGGGTTTCTACTGTAGGGGTACCGCAGAGTCTCTACAAATGTAGCAATGTAGCATATGTAATTTTTCATTTCACAGCCAAGTGTTTCTAAATTCTATGAAATGCCTGTGGGGCCAAAGTGCTCACTACATCCCTCGAACAATTCTGTGGGGGGGGGGGGGGTGTAGTTTCCAAAATGGGATCACTTTTTGTGGGTTTCTACTGAAGGGGTACATTATGGGATCTTCAAATTTGACATGGTACCTGATAATTATTTCAGTGAAATCTGTCCATCAAAATCCATATGGTTCTCCTTCTCTTCTGAGCCCTGCTGTGTGATCATGCAGCAGTTTATGACCACATTTGGGGTAATGCCATATTCAGGAGAAAATGGGTAACAAATTGTGGGGTGCTTTTTTATTCTGTTACCCCTTTGTAAAATTTAAAAATCTGGAGCTAAAGAAACATTTTACTTGAAAAAATTTAATTTTTCATTTTTCACAGCTATGTGTTTCTAAATTCTATGAAACGCCTCTGGGATCAAAGAACTTACTACATCCCTCAAAAATTACGCAAGGAGTGTAGTTTGAAAAATGAGGTCACTTTTTGGGGGTTTCCACTATGGGAATACCATAGTGTCTCTTCAAACGCGACTTGGAACTCAAAGCCATTCCAGCAAAATCTGCCCTCCAAAAAATATCTTCCCTTCTGAGCCCTGCTGTGTGCCCATACAACAGTTTATGAACATATATTAGATGTTTCTATAAACTGCAGAATCAGGGTAAGGCCTCATGCACACGACCGTTTTTTTTTAAGGTCCACGAAAACGGGTCCATAGGTCCATGATCCGTGACCGTTTTTTCATCCGTGGGTCTTCCTTGATGTTTGGAGGATCCACGGACATGAAAAAAAAGTCGTTTTGGTGTCCGCCTGGCCGTGCGGAGCCAAACGGATCCGTCCTGAATTACAATGCAAGTCAAAGGGGACGGATCCGTTTGACGTTGACACAATATGGTGCGATTTCAAACGGATCCGTCCCCCATTGACTTTCAATGTAAAGTCAGGAGTTAATATACCATAGGATCAGAGCTTTCTCCAATCCGATGGTATATTTTAACTTGAAGCGTCCCCATCACCATGGGAACGCCTCTATGTTAGAATATACCATCGGATTTGAGTTACATTGTGAAACTCAGATCCGACAGTATATTCTAACACAGAGGCGTTCTCATGGTGATGGGGACGCTTCAAGTTAGAATATACTGAGAACTGTGTACATGACTGCCCCCTGCTGCCTGGCAGCACCCGATCTCTTACAGGGGGCTGTGATCCGCACAATTAACCCCTCAGGTGCTACACCTAAAGGGGTTAATTGTGCATATCATAGCCCCCTATGAGAGATCAGGGGCTGCCAGGCAGCAGGGGGCAGACCCCCCTCCCTCCCCAGTTTTAATTTCATTGGTGGCCAGTGCGGCCCCCCCCCCCCGCCCCCCCTCCCTCTATTGTATTATTTTCATTGGTGGCACAGTGTGCAGCCCCCCCGCCCCTCTCCCTCTATTGTATTATTTTCATTGGTGGCACAGTGTGCGCCCCCCCGGCCCCCCCTCTATTGTATTAATATCATTGGTGGCCAGTGTGCGGCCTTCCCTCGCCCCCCCCCATACTTACCTGCTGCAATGTCTGTGACCGGCCGGGAGCTCCTCCTACTGGTAAGTGACAGATCATTAAGCAGTGCGCCGCACAGACCTGTCACTTACCAGTAGGAGGAGCTCCCGGCCGGTCACAGACATCGCAGCAGGTAAGTATGATGCTTCTAACTCTCCTCTGCCACCAATGATCGGGGGGGGGAGAGGGGAGGCCGCACACTGGCCACCAATGATATTAATACAATAGAGGGGGGGCCGCACACTGTGCCACCAATGAAAATAATACAATAGAGGGAGGGAGGGAGGGGGGGGCGCACTGGCCACCAATGAAATTAAAACTGGCCATTTTTTGTCACCTTACATCACAAAAAGTGTAATACCAAGCGATCAAAAAGTCATGCACCCTAAAATAGCGCCAATCAAACCATCATCTCATATTGAAAAACATTTGCCCAAAAAATAAAAATAAATATGGCTTTCAGAAATCAGTTTTTTTAATGTTTTATTCTATAAAACTGAAACAAACAACCAAAAAAGTGGTCATATTTGGTATTCACGTGTCTGTAACAACCTGCTCTATAAAAATACCACATGATCTAAATTGTCAGATGAACATTGTAAATAACCCCAAAAAAATTGTGTCAGCTATTTTTTGTTACCTTGCCTAACAAAAAGCGTAATATAGAGCAACCAAAAATCATATGTACCCTAAAATAGTACCAACAAAACTACCACCTTATCCCATAGTTTCCAAAATGTGGTCATTATTTTGGAGTTTCTACTCTTGGGGTGCATCCCTGCCATGTGACATGGCAACTTAAAATTATCCCAGTGAAATCTGCCTTCCAAAAACCAAATGGCGCTCCTTTTCTTCTGCGCCCTGCCGTGTGCCCATACAGCAGTTTACGACCACATATGGGGTGTTTCTATAAACTACAGAATCAGGGTAATAGATATTGATTTTTCAGTGCATATAATGTTCTCAACTGGCGCTTCACCACATGGGAATCGCAGCGGTGTTCTAGCAGTCCCGTGACCTGCTATATAGAGTAATGTGCAGACCAGCTGTACAAAACGCAAATATATATATATATATATATATATAGTAAAATGTAACACTGCGCGCTATAGTGCAAATTAATAACCAGCTGAAACTACACAGAACGCCTTCCTCCTTGTCACGCAATTGCACAGAAACGCTACAAACATATATCTCTGTGTCCAGGTCCTACCTTAACTCAGGTGTGTCTGTTGCGATACAGTGTTCTGCGGCGGTCAGCGTATCTTTTCTGTATAAGGTACAGAGCAGGGGGAGCAGATCCAAGGGAGGGTGGCTGTAGCATAGGCTGTGTAGTAATATTAAAGTATTGGGAATTCGCCCCGGCCGGTGGCAGAATATACCCGTTACCTGTTATGCTCGCTCACGTCTGAGCGGGTGACGTCACCGCAGGTAAGCTACGGATAGCAGTGAGGATCAAACTTCCTACGCGTTTCGAGTACAACGGTACTCTTCGTCAGGGAATGTTACACTCACTGCGTCTGTTCTTGTCATTTATAGTCCATGCTATCCATCTCTCCCTCCCCCCTGTCTCCGCAATTACTATTCAAAACCAAATAATTCAATTTCTGAGTTTAAGCCCTTTGGCAACATTGTGTCTAGGTTAAATATCCATTCCGTCTCTTTTTTTGATTGCTTCTTTATATAATCTCCACCCCGAGCATCCATTTATACCTTTTCTATACCCATAAAAGACATACCCTCTAGTTGTCCTCTATGTACCTCCGTAAAATGCCTAGATAAGGGATGTCCTATAGATTTTTTCTTTATATTGTTCATATGTTCGCTTATGTGTTTTTTAAATTTTCTCTTAGTACGTCCAATGTAGAGTTTATCACAGGGGCATTTGATGGCATAAATTACCCCTTCTGTATTACACAAGATGTGTCCCCTTATCTTTTGTTCAAAGCTGCCCTCATCGTTTTTTATGTGCTGTATTTTAACCGTATTTTTTGCTGTACTTCTACATGGGGCGCATCTTTTACAGGGAAAGAAGCCTTGTGGGAGATTTCCTTTACTATTGATCTTTTTACCTAATGTTCCTGCTCCTTTACTAGTTGAAGCAATCTTACTGCCTATATTAGTTGCCCTTTTATATATGAAGACTGGTGTTGCTGGTATAAAATTACCTACAATCTTGTCTTCTTTCAATATATCCCAATATTTTCTTACAATTTTTCTAAGGATATAGGTTTGTGTGTTATACGGGATTATAATGGGTGGTATTTTATCTTTCATTTCTGTTTCCTTTTGTTTTTCATGTTCATTTTTCTTTGTTATTAATTTTTCTCTTTCATTTTTATTTCTTTTTTTCTGAGCTTCCACTATATCCTCATTATATCCCTTTGGTGTAAACTTTTTACCTAAAATTTCGGCCTCTTTTTCATATTCTTTAGTTTCAGTGCAGTTTCTTCTTTGGCGAAGGAATTGGCTCCTAGGTATATTATCTAACCATCTGGGCAAATGGCAACTTTCTCTGTTAATATAACTATTTGAATCTGCGGGTTTTGAATAGGTTTTTGTACTAATATGGTCCCCTGTGGCATAAATAGTGAGGTCTAAAAAATTAATTTCATAATTACTGTGAGTTAAAGTAAAATCTAGATAAAATTCATTTTTATTAATATCCTCTAAAAATAATTTAAGTGCACTTTCCCCTTTGTCCCAGATAAAAATGACATCCTCAATGAAACGCCGCCAGAGGACGAGGCCCGCCCGGAGCTCGCCGTTGGGGTGTATGTGATCCGCCTCCCACCGTCCAACGTATAAATTAGCGAACCCCGGTGCGAACCTCGTCCCCATCGCGGCCCCCCATGTCTGTAAATAAAATTCATCCTTATATTTAAAATAATTCTTCTCTAATATAAATAAAATACATTCCCCTATATACTCAATTTGAACGCTATTGAGTTCCCCTTTTTGGTATAGAAAATGCTTCGCTGCTGCGCATCCTTTTTGGTTTTCAATACTGGAATATAGAAATTTAACATCTAAAGTTCCTATTATATATCCTTCTTTCCATTCTATGTCTTTTAAAATTTGCAGTACGTGATTAGTATCTTTTAAAAAAGATGGTAACGTCTGTGCGCACGGTTGTAGGAATTGATCTATATATTTTGATAGTGTACTGGTCAGACATTCGATCCCAGACACTATTGGTCTACCTGGGGGTCTCTGTGTATCTTTATGAATTTTGGGGTTTTGATAAAAAAATCGCTGTTTTCGGATTTTTTATATATATATATGCTTTCATTTTTATTCAGGATACCTTCCATTTTACCTTTCTGTATCAGTTGTTTTAGGTCCTTTTTGTACTCTTCTGTGGGGTCCTTTTTAAGACTTTTATATGTTTTCTGATCGCCTAGGATGTTCAAAACCTCTTTTTCATAATCTTCATTATTTAATATCACAATACCGCCCCCTTTATCTGCGGGGCGGATGATTATTTCGTTATTTTGTTGCATATATTGTCCGTATTGCGTCTCTTTCTGCCTTAGTTATATTACCCATATAGTTTTTTCTATGTTTATTGACCTCTTTAGCTTTTCTTATTTCTCTAGTAACTAAGTTTGAAAAGGTATTTATGGGTATGGAATATTCATTCAATGGATCAAATATAGATTTTATTTTCAAGTTTGTTTGTGTATATGTGTTTTCATTAGCGTCTTCATTATCTCTCTTTTCCATATTATTTTTCTCTTTTTTCTTATAATATCTTTTAAGGGCTAATTTTCTCATGAATTTCCTTACTCCCAAGAAGGCTTCAAATTTATTAAAATAGGCGGTAGGGGCAAATTTTAGCCCTTTTTTTTAAATATCATTCTCTGCTTTTGTCAGAATATGTTTGCTCAGGTTATATACTTTCTGTCCTGAGTCTTCAATGGTTTTATCTTCCTTTATTTGTCCCCCTATTATTTGTTTACTTTTTTTCCTTTTGTTATGTTTCCCACCTCTACATCCTCTTTTTGTATGTCTTTTTTGTATATCCTGAAAAAATCATGTTGTGTTGTCTTTTTTACAGTTTTTTTACTACTATTATTCTTCATACTTCTTGTTATACTATTATGGTCCTCCGCATGAATTGTAAAGGCGGATGGAAGCTCTTCTTCTTCTTCTTCTATTTTCTCTGCTTCGATACTGCATTCATCTATTGTCTGGAAGGTGATTTTTGTTTGGCTGTTAACCCTTCCTTGGTTTCTGGAAAAAAATTATTTAAATGGAAAACCGGCCAAAAAAGTGAAATTTCATCTCCATTTTCCTTTAATTCTTGTGGAACACCTAAAGGGTTAACAAAGTTTGCAAAATCAGTTTTGAATACCTTGAAGGTTGTAGTTTCTAAAATGGGAGGGTGGTTTCTATTATGTAAGCCTCAGGCTAAGTTCACACGATTGCGGCCCGCGATCGTGCATTGCGGCCCGCTATTTGCGGGCCGCAGCACAGGCACGGGTCACACACGTTCGTGTGAACTCGGCCTCACAAAGTGACTTCTGACCTGAACTGGTCCTTAAAAAGTGGGTTTTGGGAATTTTATGAAAAATTTTAAGATTTGCTTCTAAACTTCTAAGCCTTCTAGCATCCCAAAAAAAGAAAATGTAATTTACAAAATGATCCAAACATGAAGTAGACATATGGGAAATGTAAAGCAATAACTATTTTAGGAGGTATCACTATATGTTTTAAAAGCAGAGAAATTGACATTTTAAAAATTGTACTGCCATGAAGTACAATATGTGAAGAGAAAACAATCTCAGAATGGCTTGGATAAGTAAAAGCGTTTTAAAGTTCTCACCACGTAAAGTGACACATGTCAGATTTGCAAAAAATGGCCTGGTCCTTAAGGTGAAAAATGGCAAGGTCCTTAAGGGGTTAAAAGGTTCACAAAGTTTGTAAAATCTTGAATAATTTGAGGGGTGTAGTTTCCAAAATGGGGTCATTTATGGAGGGTTTCCATTTTGTAAGCCCCTCAAAGTGACTTCATAACTGAATTGGTCCTTTAAATAATCAGTTATGGAAATTTTCTTGAAGATTTTCTTCTAACTTCCTAAAAAATAAAATGACATTTACAAAATTATGTCAACCGAGACTAGGCCCTTGCTGTCTTCCCTATGCAGGGGAACTTCTCACACACATCCTACCCCTAGAAGGGGGTGGGCTACACTGACTCCCTTCTCCACCCATGCTGCAGGATGTGGGAACTGCCCACTTGTCTCACAGAGGGGGAGCTAAGCTGGAATAATCCATTCCAGCCTAGATTCACTAAACACTAAACTGTACTTGCCAATGAGTTGCTGCCACCTACTGGTAACCAGGCAAATTCCACTAACAATTACATTTAACATAGGTTTTATATGCAAATTTGTGGGGGACATAATGTAAATTACATCAGATGATAGTATAAAGGCTCTTAGTTGATAGTAGCGGGGTAGAGGCGTGTAGTAACACAACTCTGGGGTGTTACACATTACCACATGGCTTTGCAAAATCTCATGGCCATTCACAATGAATGTACCTAAAAATTTTAATAATCCATCTAAAAACTGTTCGACTTGCTTGAAGGTACAGATTCTTTAACACTGAGGCTTCTACATTATTCATTGCCCCTACATTCTCTGGTATACTAAATTTTTCCCCCCTCCTTTATCTACAATGCTTACTACCTGTTCCTCACCTTTTCAGCCCCATTAACAGTAGACGTAGCCCATTCAGCTAAACCTCATAGCAGCAACTATGCCTTCCACCATAGTATGTAGTTACACCTTTGGCGATCCCCTGAGAAGTGTTGTGTCATTGTGTGCTACCTTAGGCCATTGCTCCCTCAGGATTGGTGCAGTACAAATATAGTACTGAAGAAGGAGGCCAAGAGTTAAACGTAACAAAGTTTTTTTTTTACTAAGTGCAATGTAGAACTTGATATACATACAGTGGTTGAAGGCTTTAAATGCAAATCTTCTCTGGCATCAGTAAGGATATGGAGGCAGTTTGGGTGGTGGCAATTCCGCACTTAGTTGATACTGGCCTAGCGGTTGTTTGGTGATGGGTGGCTTGGCTGTAGTCCCACACCTCGCAGCAGTGTCTTCAATGTTGTCTGGAGTCTCAAGGCTTCACTTGAGGGAAATTGGAGTAGTTCTTTCAGGAAAATTTGTAACAGGAGCCGGAGCTCTGCAGATTGCTTCCTCTCCTCTCGTGATTACTCAGTAACTCCCCCTCTTGACAGGAAGCAGGACCATCCGACTCCTACCAAGAAGTGAGGAACAGGGTGGTTAGCCCAGTTCCTGGTTAGCCCTTTGCCATTCCTATCCTCAGCTGGTAACTCTGGCCAGAAATAAACAACAAAATATATAACAGTATAAATGGTAGTACACTGAGGTCTGGTGTACTACACACCCATGTTCACCCAGGACATAACTGAGTACTTTTATATGCACGATCTATACAGTACAATGATCCATGCCCACATATTACTAAAATAGGGACACATAAATCTATCAAATTCTAGATTTTGTATGCACTCACAGACACATACATAACAACATATTGCTGACAACATCAGAAAACGTTTATAACTTTGCTTCACTTTTACGCTTTCATCTTGAGAAATTGTAAGAAAATGCATCAATGCTGTTTGAAGCTGTAAAGCTGAAAACTACATACTGATCTGATAGCGTATAAAGTTAAATCCCAAGTGTGTCATTTTATTACATTATCAGTAATTTGTTGCTGAGCCTTCTACCTCTGCTAACCATATTATTCATGTTCAGTTCAATGATGGCAATAACTACAGAGATTATTTACTATATTTACAAGGAACATTTTTTATTTGTATATTTGTTTAAAGTGTTAACTGTGGGCAGAAAATCTATGATCTTTTGTGGTGTCTTCTATGCATGAATCACTGCAAGGGTGCAGTACAATATATGCAAATGAAAATACAAGGCTAAACCCTCTCACGCTATATGTTAAAATGAGACTTGAGCCAATATATTCCATTCAAGAACATATCGGAGCCCGCACACCCCGTCAAGGTTTCTCAGTTTGCGCGGGACCTACCGCTAAACCTACCTATAGTGTGTGAACACTGTCTGATACCGTAGGTGCTAAGGTCCGACTCACAGCCAAGCTTCCACAAACCTCCAAAGCTACCAGGTGCACCAAAATGTTACCAAAGATAAAAAAAATTGCATATTCTATACATATAGAGACAAATCATATTGTGTAGGATTTTTTTGTGGCACATGTGGTCCGCTGTCAGCATCCTCCATTGTATGCATTATTTGCTGGGGATTGTCGTTTGCAGCAGATCACATGTGGAGGTTTTGCTCCCCGGTTATAAATACACTACAGTATTTGGGGTTCTGAGCATTTCCTCCCATTTAGGCCACTTTATTCAGTGATGTGTCTCTATATGTATGAAATGTGCCCTTTTTTTATCTTTGGTAACATTCTGGTGCACCTGGTAGCTTGTGTCACACTAGCCTGTTATAGGTGGGGCTCACAGGCTCCTCCATCCTCCCATTGTATTTGTGATCTCACTTTGGAGGTTTGTGGAAGCTTGGCTGTGAGTCGTACCTTGGCACCTATGAGACAGTGTTAGCACACTATAGGTAGGTTTAGCGGTAGGTCCCTCGCCAACTGAGATACCTTGACGGGGTGCGATATGTTCTTGAACGGAATATATTGGCTAAAGTCTCATTTTAACATCTAGCGTGAGGGTTTAGCCTTGTATTTTCATTTGCATATATTGTAGAAAACCTTTGCAATGATTCATTTATTCTCATAGTATAATCCACACATTATTCCATATTGTGTAGGATTTTTTTGTGGCACATGTGGTCCACTGCCGGCATCCTCCATTGTATGCATTATTTGCTGGCGATTGTCGTTTGCAGAGGATCACATGTGGAGGTTTTGCTCCCCCGGTTATAAATACACTACAGTATTTGGGGTTCTGAGCATTTCCTCCCATTTAGGCCACTTTATTCAGTGATGTGTCTCTATATGTATGGAATGTGCCCTTTTTTTTATCTTTGGTAACATTCTGGTGCACCTGGTAGCTTGTGTCACACTAGCCTGTTATAGGTGGGGCTCACAGGCTCCTCCATCCTCCCATTGTATTTGTGATCTCACTTTGGAGGTTTGTGGAAGCTTGGCTGTGAGTCGTACCTTGGCACCTATCAGACAGTGTTAGCACACTATAGGTAGGTTTAGCGGTAGGTCTCGCGCCAACTGAGATACCTTGACGGGGTGCGATATGTTCTTGAACGGAATATATTGGCTAAAGTCTCATTTTAACATCTAGCGTGAGGGTTTAGCCTTGTATTTTCATTTGCATATATTGTAGAAAACCTTTGCAATGATTCATTTATTCTCATAGTATAATCCACACATTATTCCATATTGTCTAGGATTTTTTTGTGGCACATGTGGTCCACTGCCGGCATCCTCCATTGTATGCATTATTTGCTGGCGATTGTCGTTTGCAGAGGATCACATGTGGAGGTTTTGCTCCCCCGGTTATAAATACACTACAGTATTTGGGGTTCTGAGCATTTCCTCCCATTTAGGCTACTTTATTCAGTGATTTTGTGTCTTCTATGCAGCATAAAGGCCCTTTCTTTGTGTATTATGTTATTTTATTTAAGTTGACAGTGGACTAGGTGTTCTCTGGGAGCAAGAAATGGAAGTAAAAAAAGGATCTCACTGCAATTCCCATAATATAGATTTGAGGGCTGCACATTTCAATGCTTTACATGCCTACTTAGAAAACATCCTCTTTAAAAAGTTTTTTCCTGTTTGCATCAACATCCTTTAAAATAACAATTTATGAAGGTAGCTGTAATTTTTTTTAATGTGTTTCGGTTACAGGCAGTGAGTATGGACCCACTGTGCCAACCAACTGTCTTGACTTTCGGCTGCTCCTGAGAGCAATAGCCTGGCAGTCTTCTGGTTTTCACCCTTTAACCCCTATACAGGGATCTGGCCTTCGCTGCAGGGGTGTCACCAGGCTGCTACTTGGAATATTCCCATATAGTTGACTACTAACCCAAAGACACCAGTGCATAACACCAAGGGATCAGGCAATACACTTGGTCATGAAACAGGCAAAGGTCAGGGCTGGCAGAGTTCATGTGAATCTGTGAAGCAATCCAAAGGACAGGGCAAGCAGGACAGGATCAGCACAGTGGACACGCACAGGTCTGGTCAGGTTGCAGTGGATCAGGAACCAGGAAATAGGCAGGTACACAGGGAGACAAACAGATTATAGCTCTTAACAGACTCTAGCAAGATACCTAGCAAGATCTACAGGTGACCGATTGCTCAGACAAGAAAGTGAGATCAGCAGCACAGCTATATTGCAGAAGCTTATTGGCAATTGGGAAAACCCTTGCAACAACTCGCAGAGCAAGAGGAGGCTAAGCCTTGCAGCACTGCAACTGAGGTGAGATACAATAAACAATGGTCCTAATTCACACACTGAAAGCCAGCGCATGGGACAGCATCGGCTACTGTAAAGCAAATCTCTGCTATTCATACTGTAGCTCAGAGCAGCAGACTGAGAAAAATGGCTGCCTCCATAATCATATGGAGCAAAAAAAAAGTTTGTATACAATCTGTAAGTAAAAACAGAGTATCAAATCTGTTTTCATATATATAGCTTTCATTAGTAAAAAATGTAGTTCATACATTCCTTTAAGTCAGAGGTGTTCACAGCTATGTGCCTATGTGTGTATGAGTGTATGAAATTTGCATGTAACCCTAATGTAGGTTTCTTCTAGGTGCTCCAGATTACTCCACATTACAAAAACATATCGATAGTATAGTTATTTGGCTGATATAGAAAAATTAGAATGAAAGCTCATTGGGTTAGGATTTGATGTCAAAGAAAAAAAACAAAAAAAACTGTTCAGCTCACTTATTCCTGTGCCTGCATCAAAGGCCAATCTTTTTGGCCAGTAAACAGATCCCCAGCATAAGCAATACTGCATCTGTCAACTGCATTGTTAATCAAAATTTTACTGTAAATCTATGTATTAAAAGCAATGAACTATCCAATACAAAAGATAAAAACATCATCCATATCTAGAATGCTACGAATAAGGGATAAATGTTTTGGCTTTAAACGCCTGGATTAGCAATAACGTTTTTACGTCAAAATTTTGTAGTGTTATATTGGCTACATTTATATGATAAATGCAATCCTAAATAGTGATGGCCTTGCGGTCGCCCTGTGGTAGCAGATAACTTCACCGAACATGCAAATACACTGCTCAAAAAAATAAAGGGAACACTTAAACAACATGTCACGAGTTGGAGGTCCCAAGAGAGACCACCGCATCGTCATGCAATAAACGAACCGAAATCAGGTACAGACAAATAAGAGTTTATTGCACAAACAAAACAAGAGCTCTATGTACCGTCAGCACAGTGGGAGAAAACCCCCACTGCGCCACTGTCTATTAATACTCCAGAAGGGCGTATCTAAGCAACTCCTGGTATTCACTAGAGCCCTAGATGGTAGGGATAGACTTAGCCGCAGGAAGTTGCCAGGGTCCACTCTGGAGCGTGACCTAGACAGTGACAGCAGGAGCGAATGGACAACAGGTACCAGAAGGTACCGACGGCACATAGGCAAACATAACAGACAGGTAAATACAAAACAGGGCAAATAATAACACAAGCAGGAGTTCATGCAAGGGAGCAGGAGTGGCAATGAGCAGAGAAGGACTTGCTCCACCAGTAGTAAACTGCATGGCCTTGTCATGCCACTCTGCTGCAAAGGCTTGCTGAACACAGACATCAGAATAAACACAGTAACTAAAACATAACAGGCAGATCAGATATCAGAAAGACAGGAAAGAGGACATCAGAGAACGTAAATGAACAAGTAGGGAAACTCACAGAGCACAGACAGACACAGATCCCATGGGTCAGCCGCATGGGAGAGAGAGTACAAACCAGGACAGACAACACACACCAGGAGAGCTGACCCAGAACTGAGGAAACCTCAGCCTTATATACAGGTTCCATGGGTGCAGCAGAGAGACCACACCCATGGAGCAGACAGAGGATTAACTCCTAATAGGCACACAGGGGAGTTAACCCATAAAGAACCACAAATTAGCACACAGGAGCAGAACTTCAGCGAGGAGCGCCGAATTAGCAAGAACGGAAGGTCACAGTCAAAGGTAACGACTGTGACACTCCCACCCCTCAAAGCCCCCCCCCCCTCTCCTCCCAAACAGTAAGGGGAAGAAGTGGGGCAACAAACCAAACAGAACCAGGCAAGGGGACAGAAATCAAAGGGGTGACGAGGTACAAGGGCAGGAACACATACGACGACCGCAACCAGCCCAACCGCTGAAAACCAGCCTTCACGGAGGGTCCGCAGCCAGTACGCCAGGGGAAGATAGCCAGCCAACACGGCATACATGTCAAGTGAACTGCACCAAGAAGTTACCTCCCCCTCCACTCTCCCTCCGGTGAATGACATGTCTGCCAAGAACTGATTGGCCAGACATGCAGACACCCCCTTCCGGAGCATTGGGACCAGGAACAGGAACCAGACAGGAAAAGAAAATCAGAATCAAAGGGGTACAGAGGTACACAAGCAGAACACATAAGACAACCGCAGCCAGCACGCAGCCCCTAGCAACCAGCCTACACAGTAAACGCAGCCAGTACGCCAAGAGGAATGCAGCCAGCCTACACGGCCACAAAAGTCATGGTGAACTGCAGTGTGCTAACACCTCCCCCTCCACTCTCCCTCCGGAGAATGGCATGTCTGCCAAGAACTGATTGGTCAGACATGCTGACACCCCCTTCCGGAGGCCAGGACCCGAAGCAGATACCTGCGCTGATAACAGAAAACACGGCCGTAGGCCGAACTGCAAGCAAAAAGGTTAAACCGGACGTCGCCCCTGGCAACCAGCATACACGGAGAACACCGCAGCCAGTACACCAAGGCAACCAAATCCGATACCTAAAGGCAGCATACAGAGGTAAATACAAAAAGCACACACATTACAGATAAGCAGAAAACAGAACAAAAAAAACTCTGTGAAAGTTCACTTGTGGACAGGACCTGGCGAATGGAGGACGCCCAACCACCAACCCCCCTACCTACCTGGCCTGAGGTGTGCCTTGGCCTCACTAGGTCGGTATGCCTGGAAAAGGGGGCATACCCTGGATGTGAAAGTTGGATGACTGACTGAAGAATGGGAATGGGTGGGCAGGGGATGTCCGAATGTCGACGTGCTGCCTGGGAGAAGTGGGCCGCTTAAAACAGGTACTGGTCCCTCCCACAAATCCAGGCTAGCCTGCGGCCAGCCTTATCACTTGTGGACAGGACCTGGCGAATGGAGGACGCCCAACCACCAACCCCCCTACCTACCTGGCCTGAGGTGTGCCTTGGCCTCACTAGGTCGGTATGCCTGGAAAAGGGGGCAAAATCCACCAGTGAGGGAAGGATGGTCCCCGTGCTACTCTGCCAACGTACTAAATGCTTGGACCAATTCTGCTAGAGGCTCCGGGATATACCGGACAAAGCACCCTGAGCGACAGCGCCCCAAGTGCTTGATGATGTGCGCAGGCACTCCATGTTTGGACGCTGCGGATGCAGCCCCAATGCGGAAAGAATGCCCCGAGAACTGCGCCGGATTCAATCCAATACTGGCCAACAGGGTACGGATATGTTTGGTGAACTGGCTGGTCGTGAGTGGATCAACAGGGAATGGTAACAGCGGGTCGGTGGGGCCGTGGAGACTAAGGGCCAGCGTGAGGTTGTCCAAGACTGCCACTGGACACCAGGCGTTTGTGGTCTGGAAGAATTTGACTACGTGGCCAAGACCTACCTGCCTGGTTTTATTGTGAGGCAACTGTAGATGGAAGATACTGCCCATCCTAACTAAGTCTCCCTTGCGGAGAGCCACCGCCCCTCGTCTGGCCTGTGTCACCTCACCTGGTCTTAGAAACCCATAAAAGGCCAAGTACATCGCTGCTTTGATCACCAGGCTGGGCAGGGCCCCGAACGGTGACAACGAGAGGACGTCCGACAGGCCACGAAATGTGACCCCCGTAATAGGTTGACGGATCGACTTGACCGTGACCTGGCTCTTCTGGATGCCTCTGAGGATGGCCTTAATCGGGTGAGCTGCAAATATGGAGGGTCTGTCTATCTCTTGAAGTGCCAAAAAATGTTGCACCCCTGCCAAATATAGCCTGATGGTATTGTAGGATAACGCTAGTACTGAGTGACAGTAAGATACGAAAGCCACCATATACTTGACCTGACCAGCGTCACCCCTAGGATATACCGACTGGAAGTCTAAGAAAACTACCCATGCTCGGCGGTATGACTTCAAAGTACTGGTCGACAAAGATTTCGTAATGAGCGAACTGGCGACCACCAACAGAGAGTCTAGTCCAAGACCAGCAGCCGCCAGTCCGGTACCGGGGTGCCCACCGCGTCTGCTTCTGGGTTCTGTAAGAAAAAGCGTGCAAAGTCAAAACGAGATAAAGCATCAGCCGCCACATTGCTGACCCCGTCCAGAAACTGGGCATGGAAATGAAACCCCTGTTCCAGAGCTATCCAGGTCAACCTACGCATGAAAGACATGATGAGCAGCGATTTGGACCTACCCTTGTTAATGATCTCTGCGGTCGCCATGTTGTCAGTGTGGAAAACCACCGTGTGACCCGACCACCTACGCCCCCAAACTATAGCGGCTGCCACAATAGGATAGATCTCGAACAATGCCGACGTCTGAGAAAACCCCGGCAACTGTAGAACGTGCGAGGGCCATGAGCCGGCGAACCAGTGAGGGCCAAATATGGCTGCGAAACCTATGGAGGCAGCCTCGTCAGAATATACGTGTGGAGAATCAGAAGTGGCCCTCGGAATAAACATGGAAATGCCGTTCCACTCACTAAGAAATCCGTCCCACATGAACAGATCTGCCCGGGCGTTGGTATCAAGATGCACTGATGCGTCCAAATCACTGGTCTGTTGCAGTAAGACTAACAACCTTGAAATAAATGATCTACCCTGAGGAATGATCCTCATGGCAAAGTTCAGCATGCCCAACAGAGACTGCAACTCTCTCTTGGTGCACACCTGAGACATGAGCAAGGAACGGACACCTGATTTGATTCTGTCGAGTTTATCTATTGGTAAACTGGCCGACATGGCACGTGAATCCAGAGAGATTCCCAAGAATGTGACAACCTGCGCAGGCCCTTCCGTTTTGTGGGCGGCCACCGGAATGTTTAACTCCTCGAACACCTGCAAGAGAACCTGCAAGTCAGCAGGCGCCCGTGAGGGTTCCTCAATCAACAGAAAATCATCCAGGTAGTGAATGACATTCTGGCAACCCTGAACTTCCAATAAAATCCATTCCAGAGCCTGCGCTAACTTGTCAAACAGACTGGGGCTGCTCTTGGAACCAAACGTCAACTTAGTGGCGAAATAGTATGCCTCTCTCCATCTGATGCCATGCCACTGCCAGAGGGATGGGCTAATGGGCAGCAGTTTGAACGCATCAGAGATATCTGCCTTGGACAGCCAAGCGCCCCTGCCTGACTGTAGAATGACCTGGATAGCTTGATCCACGGAAGTATACTTCAATGAAAACTCTTCAGACGGAATCAGAGAGTTGAGACTAGGAACGTGGGAAGAATGTGGAGCAGACAAGTCATAAATCAAACGGAATTTATTTGAGTATTTACCCTGCACCACCCCCACCGGGCTCACCCTCCACGTGCAAAAAGGAGAGGACTGGAAAGGACCGATGATAAAGCCCTTCTCCAGCTCACTAGCCAGCAGCAGATCCACCAGATCAGCATGGTTAGAAGCCGACTGCAGATTGGGGCATTCATGTGTCTGCTGAGGCAAGGCTATGAGCCCAGTGTGGAATCCCCGTAAGAAACCTTCCACCAGAAAAGCGCGGAACGGCTGAACAGGATGAAGCCGCAGCAGGTGGTCTAGGACCTCAACATTCACCCGGCTCAGTCATGCCGGCTTCACGGCGCAGACCGTGACCGGATGTGCCCTGAAGCATGTAGCACAAATATGCAGGAGCCTGCACTGGCTGAAGTTGCATACCGCATAGTTGAAATTATTACAGAGCTGGGCTTTGCCCAAGTAGTGAATGGGTCTCCCCAGCTTATCAAACTGGGTAGCCTACAGGCTAGGACCCGGGTTGATCCCACCTCTGGAGGTACTGGGGGCAGCAGTGAGGTCGGCCAAAGGGCACCAGGCGGTAGTATGAGCAGGAGACTGACATGTTGCGCACACCGGGGACTTCAGGCTGGCGAAATGCCTGCAAAACAGCTCCATGTCAATGTCGCTCCAGTCCGTGACTACCTGGAACTGGGCCCAAATGGCTGCCGCTTTGGCCGAGAATGACCTATGATAGTCATAGAATGCTGTGCCCCCATACTTATGCCCAAGTCTACCACCCTGTAGAGGTAAATGTCCAACTCCTCTCTCCTATTGGGGCTGGCAGAGCACAACACGTCTCTGAAAAGACTGAAAGCCAGGACGAATTCAGCCAGGGTCAGCTTGCGACTGAGCCTAGGGTCTTTGGCCTTGAGTACCACAGATAACTCGCTGCACCCGAAGGACTTGTTCTCCGTTACATCGTGAGATGTAATCAGCAAAGATGCCAGATTGACATCTTTGCGCTCTAATATGTCCTTCCTAATGCTGGGCCTAACGAAATATACCGGCGCCACTGAAGGCGCTCTCCCGCCCTGCGACAGGTTAGGTGCCGGAAGTAGGGAAGGCACGGTACCTGTGACCACAGCCGGAGATGCCGCGCCGCCAGCCGGCCCAACTGCTGGGGGGGGGATGCGATGCTGTTCCATTACTTCCATCCGGGCTTGTAAATCCTAAATGGAACTAGTGAGCGAATTCAAGACCGAGTGGATCTGTACCAGTGAATTGGTGATGGTGGTATTGTCACCGGAAGAAGCCGGGCCGGCCTGTGGTGTAGCGGGAAACAGCAATTTGAAAAGTTCCGCCTTTCTAGCAGTAGCCGCGAACGGAATCCCTCTCCTGAGTAACTCTGCCGTTAACTTAGGCACAGTCCAAGCCCTGATGGATGGAGTGCTGCCATGTTCGGACCCTCTTGGAGACGGAGGCAAAGACACAAACTCCTCAATGTCTGATGGTTGAGACATGACGACTAAATAAAACAACAAAAGAAAGAAAACACCAAACAAAACAAACAAACAAAGAAAGAAGAGGGAAGAGGAAAAAAAAAAAAAAAAACAACCTGTTAACCCTACGACCTGCAGCCCGTAAGCCGACAGACAACTGACAGAACCTAACCCCCCTCCCCCGACAGAATGAACGTATGAGGAGCAGTCGACGAGGCTCACGTGACGTATGATAGTCGTTTCCACTGACGGATGAAGCGAGCCCGAGTTTGTCTGAATCTGTGGCGTGGCAGACTGATTAAAAACGAATACTGCGGGCTATCGAACCTACAGACGTGGTAGGTGAATGTATGTAAGTATAGGAGTCGTGGAAAACAGACCGTATGACGTATGACACTATTCTACGAGATGATACGAGGTGTCTCTGAGTGAGGCTGTAGTTGGTGAATGTACCTATGCTAGTGGTGTCTGCAAGAGGCCTGGCGGAAAGGTTTCCCCCAGGCAACCTGAAAATTTTTCCTTTAAAAATCCCTTAATTAATAATTTTTTTTTTTTTTTTTATTAACCACGCCCCCTAAAGGAAAAAATTTCTTTATATATATATATTTTTTTTTTTTTTTTCGCCACTGTCACATGTGCGGACTACATGTATAGGGTAAGTACGTGGTATATGTATGTGAGGACAACGTGTGCACAGACAGAAGCGTTGCAGAAAAATGCACAGAAATGACACCGGGACCCAGCCACTGGCCTAGGCAGCTGTGCCCCGGTAACTTGCAGCCCCACTGTGTTATGAATCAAATGAGCAGCGGAGCTGAGCCGGCAATGGTGCGTGTAGCAATGCTGCCCCCCGGTGTCAAACCTGAAAACCGCAGGTGCCTGATCGCAAGGAAAAGCGATCCTGCCGCACACTACCCCCTACCCTCACAACCTCCTGCCCTGCTTCGCTTACCCCACCTTCTTGAACAAAACCAGCGCTGGAAAAAGCTTGTAGCAGAACAAAAAACACCACCCGGCGTCTAGGAGCTCCAACACTTGCGGACGCTTGGTGATGACGTCACACCCGGAAGTAGCGATGTCCGAATGTCGACGTGCTGCCTGGGAGAAGTGGGCCGCTTAAAACAGGTACTGGTCCCTGCCACAAATCCAGGCTAGCCTGCGGCCAGCCTTATCACTTGTTCATTCTGTCACGAGTTGGAGGTCCCAAGAGAGACCACCGCGTCGTCATGCAATAAACGAACCGAAATCAGGTACAGACAAATAAGAGTTTATTGCACAAACAAAACAAGAGCTCTATGTACCGTCAGCACAGTGGGAGAAAACCCCCACTGCGCCACTGTCTAGTAATACTCCAGAGGGGCGTATCTAAGCAACTCCTGGTATTCACTAGAGCCCTAGATGGTAGGGATAGACTTAGCCGCAGGAAGTTGCCAGGGTCCACTCTGGAGCGTGACCTAGACAGTGACAGCAGGAGCGAATGGACAACAGGTACCAGAAGGTACCGACGGCACATAGGCAAACATAACAGACAGGTAAATACAAAACAGGGCAAATAATAACACAAGCAGGAGTTCATGCAAGGGAGCAGGAGTGGCAATGAGCAGAGAAGGACTTGCTCCACCAGTAGTAAACTGCATGGCCTTGTCATGCCACTCTGCTGCAAAGGCTTGCTGAACACAGACATCAGAATAAACACAAAGTAACTAAAACATAACAGGCAGATCAGATATCAGAAAGACAGGAAAGAGGACATCAGAGAACGTAAATGAACAAGTAGGGAAACTCACAGAGCACAGACAGACAAACACAGATCCCATGGGTCAGCCGCATGGGAGAGAGTACAAACCAGGACAGACAACACACACCAGGAGAGCTGACCCAGAACTGAGGAAACCTCAGCCTTATATACAGGTTCCATGGGTGCAGCAGAGAGACCACACCCATGGAGCAGACAGAGGATCAACTCCTAATAGGCACACAGGGGAGTTAACCCATAAAGAACCACAAATTAGCACACAGGAGCAGAACTTCAGCGAGGAGCGCCGAATGAGCAAGAACGGAAGGTCACAGTCAAAGGTAACGACTGTGACACAACACAATGTAACTCCAAGTCAATCACACTTCTGTGAAATCAAACTGTCCACTTAGGAAGCAACACTGAGTGACAATCAATTTCACATGCTGTTGTGCAAATGGGATAGACAACAGGTGGAAATTATAGGCAATTAGCAAGACACCCCCAATAAAGGAATGGTTCTGCAGGTGGTGATCACAGACCACTTCTCAGTTCCTATGCTTCCTGGCTGATGTTTTGGTCACTTTTGAATGCTGGCGGTGCTTTCACTCTAGTGGTAGCATGAGACGGGGTCTACAACCCACACAAGTGGCTCAGGTAGTGCAGCTTATCCAGGATGGCACATCAATGCGAGCTGTGGCAAGAAGGTTTGCTGTGTCTGTCAGCGTAGTGTCCAGAGCATGGAGGCGCTACCAGGAGACAGGCCAGTACATCAGGAGACGTGGAGGAGGCCGTAGGAGGGCAACAACCCAGCAGCAGGACCGCTACCTCCGCCTTTGTGCAAGGAGGAACAGGAGGAGCACTGCCAGAGCCCTGCAAAATGACCTCCAGCAAGCCACAAATGTGCATGTGTCTGCTCAAACGGTCAGAAACAGACTCCATGAGGGTGATATGAGGGCCCGACGTCCACAGGTGGGGGTTGTGCTTACAGCCCAACACCGTGCAGGACGTTTGGCATTTGCCAGAGAACACCAAGATTGGCAAATTCGCCACTGGCGCCCTGTGCTCTTCACAGATGAAAGCAGGTTCACACTGAGCACATGTGACAGACGTGACAGAGTCTGGAGACGCCGTGGAAAACGTTCTGCTGCCTGCAACATCCCCCAGCAATGCCAGCATGACCGTTTTGGCATTGGGTCAGTAATGGTGTGGGGTGGCATTTCTTTGGAGGGCCGCACAGCCCTCCATGTGCTCGCCAGAGGTAGCCTGACTGCCATTAGGTACCGAGATGAGATCCTCAGACCCCTTGTGAGACCATATGCTGGTGCGGTTGGCCCTGGGTTCCTCCTAATGCAAGACAATGCTAGACCTCATGTGGCTGGAGTGTGTCAGCAGTTCCTGCAAGATGAAGGCATTGATGCTATGGCCTGGCCTGCCCATTCCCCAGACCTGAATCCAATTGAGCACATCATGTCTCGCTCTATCCACCAACGTCCCGTTGCACCACAGACTGTCCAGGAGTTGGCAGATGCTTTAGTCCAGGTCTGGGAGGACATCCCTCAGGAGACCGTCCGCCACCTCATCAGGAGCATGCACAGGCGTTGTAGGGAGGTCATACAGGCACGTTGAGGCCACACACACTACTGAGCCTCATTTTGACTTGTTTTAAGGACATTACATCAAAGTTGGATCAGCCTGTAGTGTGTTTTTCCACTTTAATTTTGAGTGTGACTCCAAATCCAGACCTCCATGGGTTAAAAAATTTGATATCCATTTTTTTATTTTTGTGTGATTTTGTTGTCAGCACATTCAACTATGTAAAGAACAAAGTATTTCAGAAGAATATTTAATTAACTCAGATCTAGGATGTGTTATTTTTGTGTTCCCTTTATTTTTTGGAGCAGTGTATATGGCGATGTCGGCGCAAGCGATATTCTTTTGCATTGCGCCGAACTTTGACCCATGACACATCCATCAGGTGGTGCAGGGCAGCCAATTTAGACTTTTCAGCACATGGACACACCCCCAACCCTATAACAGAACCCGATCTGGCAGCCATTTTACATTATGTGTTTTGCCAGTATAGGGAGAGGTTGCATTTTGGAGCAGGGACAGGCTGTTAGGAACTTAGGGACACCAAACGCTAGGTAATAGGGCCACAAAAGTTCTTATAAAGAGGACCTTTCACCTGGAAAAACATTGTGAACTAAGTATGCTGCCATGGAGAGCGGCGCCCGGGGATCTCACTGCACTTACTATTATCCCTGGGCGCCGCTCCGTTCTCCCGTTATGCCCTCCGGTATCTTGGCTCTGTAAGTTATAGTAGGCGGTGTCTGCCCTTGTCCTGTGGGCGTCTACTTCTCCTAGGCTGCAGCGCTGGCCAATCGCAGCGCACAGCTCACAGCCTGGGAGGTTTTTTTCTCCTAGGCTGTGAGCTGTGCGCTGCGATTGGCCAACGCTGCAGCCTAGGAGAAGGAGACGCCCACAGGACAAGGGCAGACACCGCCTACTTTAACTTACAGAGCCAAGATACCGGAGGGCATAACGGGAGAACGGAGCGGCGCCCAGGGATAATAGTAAGTGCAGTGAGCTCCCCGGGCGCCGCTCTCCATGTCTGCATACTTAGTTCACAATGTTTTTCCAGGTGAAAGGTCCTCTTTAAGGACTGGTAACGTTGTGCTATCGATAGGTGTGATACACAGAGGGGTGTGATATACTTATAATATACTTTCTAACATAGAAAGTATATTATGTTGCATTTGTATGCTTCCAGAAAATACTGATTGAGGGTTGCGATCTATCAGCTTCCACAAAATAGTGATTGAGGTTTTCCATTTACCTGCATCCACAAAATACAGTTTGCGGTTTTTGATATACCTGCTTCAACTAACAACTGATTGAGGACTTTCTGTCACGGGGCGCCGCGGCAGGTTCCCCCCGGTTCATATGGAGCAAGGACGTGCGCTACGCCCTCTTCTCCACAGCAACGAGGGACAGGGAGGATATGGCTGCGCGTATTCCCTTGGCGCAGTCAGTGTCCTTCGCGTCCATGGCAACTACGGTAAGCCTGAGCGCCGAGCTGATCACTCTGTGCTCAGCTGGATTCAGGAGAATGAGTCATGTGACGCTGGCCACGTCACATGACTCCTCTTCTACACTATTTAACAGGCAGCCTGCTGGCCACAGGTTGTCTGTGAATTCAGTCTCTTCCTGAACTTGTTCTGTGTGACATGCGGCTTGATTCCCGGCTCCGTTTCCGACTTCGTCCCCGGTTGCATTTATTGGGTCCTCCTGGTTTGACCTTTGGCATGGACTTGACTTCTCTTTGATTATCCTTTTGTACTTTAGCGACATCCTGGTTCTGACTCGGCTTGCTGACATATCTGTTGTTTGTCTTGTATGTCCCTCCGCACTTACCCAGGCTAGGGAACGTCGTTCAGTTGTACCTCGTTGCCTAGGACGAGTGGTGCAAGTAGGCAGGGACAGGGGTGTGGGTGGAGCCAGTGGTCACTACCCTCTACCCCTCTTTGTGACACTTTCATATATCAGCTTCCACAAAATAGTGATAGAGGTTTTCCATATACCTGCTTCCACAAAATTACTGCTTGAGGGTGATATACCAGCTTCAACTAACAACTGATTGAGGCCTGCCATATATCAGCATCCACAAATACTGCTCTTCTCTAGGGTCTTTGGCACAGGGTCATTTTGAAAATGAGAGGCAGAGGAAGAAACAGGCCGTTCCGCAGAGGTGGTAGGGGTCGGGCAGGTGTACCAGGCCGGAGCCTAAGTGGGAAGTTGGAGAAGGTGCGTGCGATTATGTCAAAGGATGCACCAGAGTTGGTTGAGTGGCTCACTCAGCCTTCCGCTTCTGCACCCTCCTCATCCTCTGTATCTGCACCCCCCTCACTCTCTGCTGTGTGCAATGCGCAGCCATTCTTGGCGACGCATGAGAAAGAGGAGGTAGCAACGGACGCCACCAAGCGGTCTGATGACTGTACCCAGATCAGCCCAAGGAGGGTGAGCAGCAGATAGGGATTAGAAGGAGGAGAAGCAGGCAGAACTCGCAGTGCACAGGAGGCAAAAAGCAGACTACAAATGTATCTGGAGCGAGCCATCCATCCACCATCCAGTCACATCTTGCGCTCCCAGGATGCCAGCACGTTTCTCAGGTTTTAAGCAGCCAATAAAGGTGCAGGTAAGTACTGCCCTCACTGTAATGCCTGTAGCCATGTTGGCTGATGGAATTACAGTGATTGGCAGGCCAGAACGCGTCATCGGGTGCTATAGCACCCGATGATGCATGTTCGGCTCAGACGTAGACAGGGAGAGCAAAGCGTAGGAAGGAAAAGACAGAGTAGGGAGCGAATTTCACAGTTTTTATTCGGAGAACGCTTTTCCAAGACCCAAAAGTGCTTTTAAGGACTACTGTGTGTGTGTGTGTGTGTGTGTGTGTGTGTGTGTGTGTGTGTGTGTGTGTTTTAGAGCAGCAATCTATTTACCTGCAGTCTCAGGGACAGTGCTGAGGAAGGGACAGATAGTGCAGGTTTTTACTACTGTTTTTACTTGCTGTTTTTACTACCAAAAGCTTGGTAGTCCTTTTAAGGACTACTGTGTGTGTTTGACAGCAGCAATTTATTTTTATTTTATAACTATTAGTGACATATACTGTACATCATCCGCAAACTGTGTTTTTAATAATCTGGGCCACATCTAGTGTCCATAGTGTGTGGCTTGGTGTAAAAAATACTGAACTACATCTGCAAACAGTGTCTGTAGTACAAATTCTAATAATCTGGGCGTATTATAGTGTCCATAATCTGTGGTGTTCTGTAACCAATACTGTACTACATCAGAAAACAGTGTCTGTATTGCATATTCCAATAATCTAGGCCTAATATAGTGTCCATATTCTGTCGGTTTCTGTGACATATACTGTACTGCATCAGAAAACATTTTCTGTATTGCAAATTCAAATAATCTGGGCCTAACATAGTGTCCATAATCTGTGGTGTTCTGTAACCAATACTGTACTACATCAGAAAACAGTGTCTGTATTGCAAATTCCAATAATCTGGGCCTAATATAGTGTCCATAATCTGTGGTGTTCTGTAACCAATACTGTACTACATCAGGAAACAGTGTCTGTATTGCAGATTCCTATAATCTGGGCCTAATATAGTATCCATAATCTGTGGTGTTCTGGTACCAATACTGTACTACATCAGCAAACAGTGTCTGTATTGCAAATATTAATAATCTGGGCCTAAAATAGTGTCCATATTCTGTGGTGTTCTGTAATCAATACTGTACTATATCAGGAAACAGTGTCTGTATTGCAAATTCCAATAATCTGGGGCTAATGTAGTGTCCATAATCTGTGATGTTCTGTAACCAATACTGTACTACATCAAAAAACAGTGTCTGTATTGCAAATTCCAATAATCTGGGCCTAATATTGTGTCCATAATCTGTGTTGGTCTGTAACCAATACTGTGCTACATCAGAAAACAGTGTCTGTATTGCAAATTCCAATAATCTGGGCCTAATATAGTGTCCATAATCTGTGGTGTTCTGTAACCAATACTGTACTACATCAGAAAACAGTGTCTGTATTGCAATTTCCAATAATCTGGGCCTAATATAGTGTCCATAATCTGTGGTGTTCTGTAACCAATACTGTACTACATCAGAAAACAGTGTCTGTATTGCATATTCCAATAATCTAGGCCTAATATAGTGTCCATATTCTGTCTGTTTCTGTGACATATACTGTACTGCATCAGAAAACATTTTCTGTATTGCAAATTCCGATAATCTTGGCCTAACATAGTGTCCATAATCTGTGGTGTTCTGTGACATATACTGTCCTGCATCTGAAAACAGTGTCTGTATTGCAAATTCCATTAATCTGGGCCTAATATAGTGTCCATAATCTGTGGTGTTCTGTAACCAATACTGTACTACATCAGAAAACAGCGTCTGTATTGCAGATTTCTATAATCTGGGCCTAATATAGTGTCCATAATCTGTGGTGTTCTGTAATAAATACTGTGCCTACTGCCAGTGAAACTGTGCCTACTGCCAGTGCACCAGAAATAAAAACATCCACTGTACCCCGCTTCATGTCCAACTTAGCTGGGCGGCGCAGGACAACACTGTAAAAGTCGGACCAGTGTGAACAGTTGGTCGGTTGGATTGCTGAAGATAATGCTTCTAGTCGGTTAAGCACCACTCTCTTTTCCACCAAGTCCAGTCTCTGCAACCAAGAATCTGGTCAACCGAATCCTCACTATGATCATCCTTCCTCCCACCATGGACAGGCTTGCCAAACGAGTGATCGCACACTCAGATATTCTACTATTACATTTGGCTCTCACGCCCAGCATGCTTGAAGAGGGACCTGAGATATTGTGCCCTGATTCCCAACCTCTTGAGCCTTCACAGTCTCAAGAAGATGACGGTGGTGAATGGCAATCATTCGTTCATGAGGTGGATGATGATGAGACACAGTTGTCAATCACTGAGGTTGTGGTTAGGTCAAGTCAGGTGGATGAGCAGAGTGAGGAAGTGGAAGAGGAGGTGGTGGACAATGAGGTCACTGACCCAACATGGGAAGGTGAAAAGCCGAGCGAGGACAGCAGCACAGAGGGCGAGGGATCCTCAGCGCCGCAACAGGCTGGAAGAGGCAGTGGTGTTGCAAAAGGGAGAAGTCGGCCCACACCAAACAGGCCCGCAACCGTTACACCGAGCACCCCCATGCGTAAATCTACCTTGCCAAGGGGCAGGTGTTCTGCAGTATGCCGCTTTTTTTAGGAAAGTGCAGACGACAAAAGAGTTGAAGTATGCAACCTGTGCCATATCAAAATGAGCCAGGGCGAGAACATTAGCAACCTCACCACCACCAGCATGATCCGCCACATGGCATCCAAGCACCCTAATAAGTGGGCCGAACGCCTGGGTCCACAATCTGGGTCTGCGGGTCACACCACTGCCTCCTCTTCCCCTGTGTTACTCACTGCTGGCCAATCCCCTGTCAAAGGTGCAGGCCTGGATGCTCCTCGCCCTGCAACTGGACCTTCGCATGAACCATCAGCAACAATATCCACTTCCCTGTCCAAGCGCAGCGTCCAAATGTCCATAACACAGTCATTTGAACGCAAGCGCAAATACCCACCCACCCACAGGCCATAGCACTAAATGCGCAACTTTCAAAATTACTGGCTCTTTAAATGTTGCCATTTAGGCTTGTGGTCCCTCGGTACGCAGTCCCCAGCCGCCACTATTTTTCATGGTGTGCCATGCCCGCCTTACACTAGCATGTGTTCCAGAACATCACCCGTGCCCTGACCAACGCACTTACTGGGAAGGTCCACTTAACCACGGAAACATGGACAAGTGCTGGTGGCCAGGGACGCTACATTTCTCTGACCGCACACTGGGTGAATGTTGGAGGCCGGGAGTGAGTTGTACCCTGGGATGGCACAGGTGCTACCCATGCCCAGGATTGCGGGCCCTATGTCCCTCAGGGTCTCCGGCAGCAGCTATGTTACTGGTGCAGTGTCCCACTACGTGACCGTTGGCACCGCAAACGTGTTTTAATTATGTTATAATGTCATGTAATATGCCTGCATTTTGTACTTCATCTCCTGTCATATTCTCCCATGTCACAATGTGATTCTACATGCAAAGATCCTTTACACAGGCCTAGTCAGGGTGCACTATACTTGTTTCTCCACATGATGGGGCAGTGTCAGTGTATAAATAGCTTAGCTCAGACCTAAGTTAGGCAGTTGAGTTGAGATCAGTTGAGCTCAGGTCAATCCAGTTGAGAGTTCAGTGCAGTCCAGTTCTCTCATGAGCTTAGTAGTCAGAAAGCAACAGCAATGTAGCTGTATACCTGGAGGGAGGCCTATTCACAGCCTCTCTGCTCTGTCCCTGTCGGCTTCACAGTCTAGGGTTAACGCCTGCAACTATTCTACCTAGAGGTGAGAAATCCATTCCTATAGCTCACTCCTCTGGGGTGACCAATGTCCAAACTGCATTCAGCCGAGTATCTAAGGAATTATCACGTTTTATTCAAGACAAAGGATTAGCAAGACAGCCATTACTTGAGGGCTTACTAGGCACCTTTGTATCAGGGGTAGAAGACAGCATAAGGCATCCACACCTCCAGTTCAAATTGTGAGGACAGTTAGGCCAACTGTCAGAACAACATTGGAATAGAAGTTCCAGGATTTAGAAAAGCACCTTCAACCAAGGTTAGGATAAGGCCGGAGTTAAGCCTAGTCTGAAGCAGTAGCTTTCTTATTCATTATAAGGCCTCATGCACACGACCGTTGTTTGGGTCCGCATCTGAGCCACCTTTTTGCGGCTCGGATGCGGACCCATTCACTTAAATGGGGCCGCAAAAGATGCGGACAGCACTCCGTGTGCTGTCCGCATCCGTTGCTTCGTTCCGTGGCCCCGCAAAAAAAATATAACATGTCCTATTCTTGTCCGTTTTGCGGACAAGAATAGGCATTTCTACAATGGGCCGCCCATTCCGCAAATTGCGGAAGGGACACAGGCGGCTTACGTATTTTGCAGATCAGCGGTTTGCTGAACGCAAAAAAACGGAACTGTCGTGTGCATGAGGTCTAAAGAGCCTGTTTTTCTCTGAGGACTTGCATTTCCCTTTCGCCATATGTATGGGAGATTGTGCTTAATGCAGGGCTGTATCAAGAGACTGTTTAATACTTTGGATGTACTGTTATCAGGAGTTATCTTCAGTAAAGTTCCAACCTGGATTTCATCCTTCTTGTCTTAGTCTCAAGTTCCTCAATTAACACAGTAAATGGTTGTGCCTCCATACAAAAGGTACTGGTGTCACTACTACAAGGGACCTTGCCATAGGCACATTAATACAGACCACCAAGGGCACCTCGAACCACCATCTGCCCTGTGTCCCTTACACCAGAGTGTTCCCCAGAGAATCCTTGTGCCGTTCTCCTCTCCACTTATGCGAGCCTGCCCAGGGACAACGTAACCGTGAGTAACCAGAACTGTATTTACCTCGGCCCACCTATTGCTCACACCGTGACCTCACGCATAATTCCCCTGTTAGGTCTGGCCTACTGCACTGGCTCCAACCCCCACTTATCCTTCTCCACCGCCTCCTCCTCCACTTTCACCTCCAGTAGCAGTCAGCCATCAGTCGCTAGTGTAGCACTGCTGTGGGTAAGCGTCAACAGGCCGTGCTGAAGCTGATCTGCTTAGGTGACAAACAGCACACCGCCGCAAAGCTGTGGCAGGGTATAAGTGACCAGACCGAGCTGTGACTCTCGCCACTCAACCTACAACCAGGCATGGATATGTCTGACAATGGGCGTAACTTGGTGGCGGCTTTGGAGCTCTGCAACCTGACACACATCCCATGCCTAGCCCACGTCTTAAACTTAGTGGTTCAGCGGTTTATCAAATCCTATTATCACTGAGGGCAACTTCTAAAAACGTAACTTTTATTCTATATAGATGCAATAAAAATGGTCCAATCAGGATCCTGATAATCGTAGTACGAAAAAAAGCTGTCAAAACAATGGACGGTCAGGGAAATACGGAAAAAATTATGCAAACAAGGACAGAGAATATAGAATATACCCGTCCCTGTTCTTGCCCATAATTAACTACTAGGCCCGGAGATGCACTTAAATGATAAGAGGAGAGCTGAGGTGATGATGAACATAAAGGCAATTTCAATCTATCATTTATAATGTACTCAATCTACTGTAGTGTATTCCCATGTACCTTTTCCACCACAAAAAAAAGAGTATATGGTTGAACCTTGTTTTCTCCTCCTCCTCATCCAGATTGTATATATTCCCTCCACTCTAATTTTTTTAATAGTGTTAGCTCAACTGCAGGCCCTCAACTCAAATTTTTTTTATAGGGTCAGCTGAACAGCATGCACTCGAATATAATGTTTTAGAGTCTGCTGTACAGCATGCACTTGCATAGAATGTTTTAGAGCATCATTTAAACAGCAGGCACTCGCATATAATGTTTTAGTGTGTCAACTCACCGGAAGGCACTTGAAAATAATGTTTTAGAGCGTCAGCTGTAGTGTTGATCGCAAATATAGAGCAATATAGCGAATATTTATCGCGAGTATCGCGATTATTTCTAATATAGTGATATATAATCACCATATTGAATATTCGTCATTTTTTAACATCTGAAAACATGAGTCATTGGCCCACAAGCAACTTAAGCAGGAAGGAATCATGTTTTGATATGGAAGAAAAATGCTGAATATAAAAAAAACAAATATATAGCAATATAGCGAATATATTCGTTATTTAGAATATTTGTTTTTTTGTTTTTTTTCAATGTGTACCGTTATTCCACTTCAGCATACTCCTCCCCGACAAGACTTCCCGTCACCATGGGAGCGCCTGTGGGTTAGAAAATACCATCCGATCTGAGTTTTCCCTGAGATCGTGAAAACTCAGATCCGATGGTATATTCTAACCCACAGACGTTCCCATGGTGACGGGGACGCTTGTCGGGGACGAGTATGCCAAAGTGGAATAACAGTACACATTAGGAAAAAAAAAGACGAATATTCTAAATAACGAATATATTTGCTATATTGCTATAACTTCATTTTTTCGAATATTCGGCATATTTTCTAAAACAAGAATATATAGCAATATAGCGAATATTCACATAATACACATATAGACTGCAATTTAGCTAATATAGTGCTAGAATATTTTTTTTAATGGTGTAAATTTTTTCCAAATCTGTAGTTCAGAAGAGAAAAAAAAATAAGACTATAAAAAAATAAAGATTATAGCACTATTTTAGCTAAATTGCAGTCTATTAGGTGTATTTTACGAATATTCGCTATATTGCTATAACTTTGTTTTTTAGAATATTCGTCATATTCTAAAACAACAAGAATACATAGCAATATAGCGAATATTTGTAAAATACACATATAGACTGCAAGTTAGGTAATATAGTGCTATAATCTTTTTTTATGATCTTATTTTTTTTTTCTCTGCTGAACTTCAGATTTGGAAAACATTTACAATATTGAAAAAATATATTATATCACTATATTAGCTAAATTGCAGTCTATATGTGTATTTTACGAATATTCGCTATATTGCTATATATTCTTGTTTATAGCAATATAGCGAATATTCGTAAAATACACATAGACTGCAATTTATCAAATATAGTGCAATATCTGCTGATAAATATATTTTTTTGCGATTTTTACATTTTAGATCAATCGCAAAAAAAAATCTCGAATACGAATATTCGCGAATATGAAAGAATATTCTAGTGAATATTCGCGAAATATCGCAAATTTGAATATGCAACCTGCTGCTCATCACTAGTCAGCTGTACAGCATGCACTCGCATATAATGTTTTAGAGCGTCATTTGAACAGCATGCACTCGCATATAATATTTTAGAGCGTCACCTGAACAGCATGCACTCGCATATAATATTTCAGAGCGTCACCTGAACAGCATGCACTCCCATATAATATTTTAGCGCATCATTTGAACAGCATGCACTCGCAAATAATGTTTTAGAGCGTCAGCTGAACAGCATGCACTTGAAGATAATGTTTTAGAGCGGCAGATGTACAGCATGCACTCACATATAATGTTTTAGAGCGTCATTTGAATAGCATGCACTCACATATAATGTTTTAGAGCGTCAGCTGTACAGTATGCACTCGCATATAATGTTTTAGAGCGTCATTTGAACAGCATGCACTCGCATATAATGTTTTAGAGCGTCAGCTCAACTGCAGGCACTCACATATAATGCTTTAGAGCGTCAGCTGAACAGCATGCACTCGCATATAATGTTTTAGAGCGTCAGCTGTACGGTATGCACTCGCATATAATGTTTTAGAGCGTCATTTGAACAGCATGCACTCGCATATAATGTTTTAGAGCGTCAGCTCAACTGCAGGCACTCACATATAATGTTTTAGAGCGTCATTTGAACAGCATGCACTCACATATAATGTTTTAGAGCGTCAGCTGTACAGTATGCACTCGCATATAATGTTTTAGAGCGTCATTTGAACAGCATGCACTCGCATATAATGTTTTAGAGCGTCAGCTCAACTGCAGGCACTCACATATAATGCTTTAGAGCGTCAGCTGAACAGCATGCACTCGCATATAATGTTTTACAGCGTCAGCTCACCTGCAGGCACTAGCATATAATGTTTTAGAGCGTCAGCTCACCAGAAGGCACTCGCCCCTAATGTTTTATAGGGTCAGCTCAGCAGCAGGCCCTCGTCCCTAATGTTTTGGATGGTTAGATCAACAAGCCCTTTCTCCAAATGTTTTTGAGGGTCACCAGCAGGCCACCATTCATAATTTTTCAAGGGTGTGTATGATGCCCTCCTTTATGTGTAACAAAGGGTGTTTTGAAGTGCCACTACCTGAACTATTGTACCACAATGTGAATGAGGCCCTCCTTTATGTGTGAATGGTTGAATCTTCCTTTTCTCATCCTCCTCCTCCTCTTCTATCATATATAACATGCTTATTCGTCGCATATAATGCCCTCACATATAATTTTTTACATGGTCAGCTCACCTGCAGGCCCTCGCATATAATGTTTTATAGGGTCAGCTCAACTGCAGGCCCTCGCATATAATGTTTTACAGGGTCAGCTCACCTGTAGGCCCTCACCTACAATCTTTTACAGGGTCAGCTCACCTTCTGATCACAACAGCGAAGTCTTGCCTGTTGGCAATCTGGCACACATTGCTGACTTTATGTTAAGCTGTCTTCCCACGACCCACGGTCAGCTCACCTGTAGGCCCTCACCTACAATCTTTTACAGGGTCAGCTCACCTTCTGATCACGACAGCGAAGTCTTGCCTGTTGGCAATCTGGCACACATTGCTGACTTTATGTTAAGCTGTCTTCCCACGACCCACGCGTTATACGCATTTTAGACAACACATATTACTGGTTGTTCACCCTTCTCGACCCCCGCTACAAGGAGAACTTCTCATCTCTCATTCCTCTGGTGGAGAGGGCAAGCAAAATGGTGATATACCAGAAGGTCGTTGTTGAAAAATTGCTCAAAAGTTGATAGGGCAGACATCCAAATGGATCGTCACCGTCACGGGGACATGCGATCGCCTAGAAGTTATCTAGAGTCAACAAAGCGGTCCAGTCTCAGTATCCAAGAGTCTGGTCAACACAATTCCCACAATGATGGCACACTGGGTGAACGTTGTGTAGGCCAGGAGCAAGTTGGCTGCTGGCACCAGACTTGCCCTCCAATAGATCCTCGTTAACAGAAAGTGTACTCATTCCAATAACAGGGCCTCTTAGGAGTGCTGTATTGTTAAAAAAAAGGGGCAAGGCAACAACAGCCAATCAGATTTCAGCCATTGACTTCCCTTGGATGTGGTAGCCCTTTCTCAGGCTCCCTCTACGGCATCGAACCCTGATTCCCCGTTACCCGTAATCAACATGGTAGGCGCAGAAAAGAACATCGAAAGTTGATAGGGTAGACATCCAAATTGGATCGTCGCCGTCATGGGGACATGCAATCGCCCAGAGGTTATCTAGAATCACCAATGCAGCAGCAGGGCCTCACCCCTAAGGTTTTAGATGGTCTGATCAGCAGTCCCTTGCTCCAAATGTTTTTGAGGGTCACCAGCAGGCCATCAATCATAATTTTATAAGGGTGTGTATGATGCCCTCCTTTATGTGTAACAAAGGGTGTTTTGGAGAAAAACACAGAGCATAAGAGCACTCTCAAGGCATTAAATGCTAAATAGATATATAAATTAATACCACATTTGATATTATAAACAAACATGCGGTTCTAGGGAAAAATATTTTAATAAAAAAATATTTGTGCCCAGCTACCATGGCAAGGTGACCTCATTCCAGATGGGAACCTACTCTCTTCAAAACCTATCTCTATGCCAGTGCACATCTAAAATCAGGAGAGTGGAACCCACACATATACTGTGTTGCTATGCTTGTTACTTATGTGTGCCATCTTGCACCCAATTAAAGGCACTTGTGGAATGGATGGGATGATAGGAGTGTATTCAGAATTGAAGGCAGCCACACCTCCAAGTATGTACTACAAGACAAAAAAAGAAACACAAAAATGATAAACACATTCTGCATGAAATGATAAATAGATACACAGATGTACATGGGCATAATTAAAGAGAGGAACAGAACATAATAAACATGAGGTTCTTAGTAAATATTTGAGATGAGCGAATCAAAGCTGACGAAGTGGAATTTCAGGAAAAATTCGATCCACACCGAAGCTGAATTTCCTCATGCTTCGTGGTAACGAATCAAATTTTTTGTCCTAAAATAGCTGCTACACGTGTGAGGACATGGAGCAAGGAACTCTGGGAAGGCCGGATCACCCATAATGCCATGCATGCAGCCAATCAGCAGCCAGCCCTATAATGTCACAGCCCTATAAATAGCCTCAGCCATCTTGGATTCTGCCATTTACCAGCGTACTTAGTGCAGGGAGAGACATCAAGAGGCACTAGAGACGATTTATAAGTGCAGGGAAAGGATAGGGAGGAATCATTCCACAGCATTTATGTAGAACAGGGTTCAGTAGGGGAGGTTACAGACTGGCTAATAGGAACAATCCTATTACACCTTGCTGCACTGACTGGGGATCCAAATTGCCATTATACAGCTCTGTCATTCCAGCAAACCTTTCTTGTTATTGGAGTGCAAGTGCTGTTTGATACAGCCATTAACAGGGTTTATTACAAGGAAATATTTCTACAGTACGTCTTATTTGCCCTTCTGTGGTGCAGTTATATGTTGTAAAGCCCTTTTTGCCATGTATTAGTGGCAAAAGAAAAATATATTTGCCCTTGTGCGGTGCAGTCATATATTCTAAAGCCCTGTTTGCTGTGTATTAGTGGCAAAATAAAAATATATTCACCGTTCAGCGTTGCACTAGATTTCCTTTAAAGGGGCAGGGTGCTGTGGATGACACTGTTAATGGAGCAGAGTGCTGTGGAGGTCACAGTTCAGGGGGCAGGTAGGGTGGTCATTCAGGCCACCCTCAAAAGATGGACTTAAAAACCCCTCCCCCAGGTCCCGCTAAGCCACTCCCCTGACCCAGTTAGGCCACGCCCCCACTCTGAAGGCGATAAGGGGGCTGGGAATGCTGGAGGTCATAGTTAAGGGGATTGTAACCTATGGCCAGTGTTAAGGGACGGGTGCTGTAGAGGTCACTGTTAAGGGGGCGGGCCCCTATAGAGGTTACTGTCAAGGGCGCTGTGGATGACACTGTTAATGGAGCAGAGTGCTGTGGAGGTCACAGTTCAGGGGGCAGGTAGGGTGGTCATTCAGGCCACCCTCAAAAGATGGACTTAAAAACCCCTCCCCCAGGTCCCGCTAAGCCACTCCCCTGACCCAGTTAGGCCACGCCCCCACTCTGCAGGCGATAAGGTGGCTGGGAATGCTGGAGGTCATAGTTAAGGGGACTGTAACCTATGGCCAGTGTTAAGGGACGGGTGCTGTAGAGGTCACTGTTAAGGGGGCGGGCCCCTATAGAGGTTACTGTCAAGGGGGTGGGTGCTGTGGAACTCACTGTTAAAGAGGCAGACTGCTGTGTTGGTCAAAGTTAAGGGGTGGGCTGCTGTGGACGTCCCATTTTAAGGAGATGTGGCACTGTGTGGGCGGTCAGTGTTAAGCGGTGGGGGGCTGTGGAGGTCACTGTTAAGAGGACGGGGTACTGCAGATGTCACTGTTATAGTGGATACTGTATCTTTTAATGACACACACAAACGATAAATTAAATTGATGAAATATACCCATTCGAAGCTGGGTCCTTCAGCTAGTATATTCTAAAGCCCTTTTTGCCCTGTATTAGTGGCAAAAGTAAAATATATTCACCGTTCAGCGTTGCACTTATATGTTGAAAAGCCTTGTGTCGTGTAAAAGTGGAAAAAATGAGGCCTAATTGTCATTCAGCAGTGCAGTTATATATTCTAAAGCCCTTTTTGTCCTGTATTAGTAGCAAAAGAAAAATATATTCGCCGTTCAGCGTTGCACTTATATGTTGAAAAGCCTTTTGTGTAGTGGAAAAGTGGAAAAAAATTAGGGCCTCATTGCCGTTCAGCAGTGCAGTTATACGTGGTAAAGTCCTTTGTAGCAGTATGCGTAGTGGTGAAATTTTTGGTGTGAAACAGGCTTTTTTGGGGAAAATTGATGGGTGATTGTAGACTTTGTTCTGTATGAACCGAATTCCATTATCCTTTCATTGGTGAAATTTTTTATGTCAAACATGTTTTTTTCGGGAAAATTGATGGGTGATTGTAGACTTTGTTCTGTATGAACCGAATTCCATTATCCTTTCATTGGTGAAATTTTTTATTTCAAACATGTTTTTTTCGGGAAAATTGATGGGTGATTGTAGACCTCCCTTTGCTGTATGGACCGAATTACGTAGTGGTGAAATTTTTTATGTGAAACAGGCTTTTTTGGGGAAACTTGATGGGTGATTGTAGACTTTGTTCTGTATGAACCGAATTCCATTATCCTTTCATTGGTGACATTTTTTCAAACATGTTTTTCAGGGAAATTGATAGGTGATTGTACACCTCCTTTTGCTGTATGGACCGAATTACGTCATCGTGGGTCCTGCAGTAAACATAATAAAGACGCTGATGACAACACACCAGCAGACTTTGCCTTTACCATCTATTCACAATTAAATCAAGCAGCTTGAGTAAGTTGAAAATATTCAGGTGTTTTTATCTGCTCCGTCTGCATTCGATCTCCACAGCACACAAGACATGACAGGAGAGCCTCTGCTTGGAGTCCAAGTCCAGTTTTTTAATATCAGGAGGTCCATCAGAATTGTGCGTAACATTCTTGCTCCCTGTGCAAAGCCATAACAAAAGGACTCCGTAGGCATACACATCAGAGGAAGCTGAAGCTGGTTACCCCAATTTTAATTCAGGAGCAGTAAACAGCGGGAAGCAAATAGAGGTGGCTGAACTCCGCTGCTCTGTATCTTTTGTGAAGTCAATGTCTCCAACTATACCCCTCTCGCGATTTACAGCAAATACATTATTTTCATGTAGAGTTCCAAGAATTATGTTGGAGGCATGTAGTGTATGCAAGCCATGTGCGACCCCTCTCATCACTATCACGCTGTTCTGCACCTGGTTTGCCTGGGCAAATGGAGCCGCACAAGGGAGGAACTGTTTCGCGTCTTTCAGCAAGAAATCGAATCCTGGCTTTCTCGACGACAACTCAAAATCGGAACCATGGTGACCGACAACGGGAAGAACATGGTGCCGGCGCTGCACTGCATGACACACGTATTCAATCTGGTTGTCAAGCGGTTCCTGAAGTCTTCCACCCATCTGCAAGACATCCTAAAAATGGCCAGGAAACTTTGCATGCACTTCAGCCACTCGTATACAGCAAAGCACACCCTCCTTCAGCTGCAGCGGCAGAACGGCATCCCCTAACATAGGCTGATATGCAATGTTTCCACCCGTTGGAATTCCACCCTCCATATGTTGGACCGACTATACGAACAGAGAAAGGCAATAACGATTTCTTGATGATCCAAGCAGACAAAAGTACTCCCCTGTGTAACTTCGATGTCAACCAGTGGCAGCTCATGTGTGACACCTGCCGTTTGCTCAGGCCTTTTGAGGAGGCCATGTTATTCGTCAGTCGCCAGGACTACGGGATGAACAATGTCAAACCACTTATTAATTCAGTGACTTTTAAAATTACCTTTATTAGTCAACGTGCGGGTATAGGTATGTATATACCAACAGACAATGCTACAGTTCAAAAGAGTTATATATAAATTACTTTTGACTGGGAAGTAGCAACCCCTCAACATTCATTAGTGACATACAGATAGTCTAGATATTTGGTAGTTCGAGGAATAAAGACGTGTATTGCGGTAGGGCAGGGCAGACAGTTGCTTACCCTAAATGCCCTAACGTCTGCTCAGCCCAGGGTAGCCCCCTGATGGTGGGAGTTCCCTGTCCCCAAACCTAGGGCTAACAAATCCCTAGATTGACCCTATCCAGGGAAAAAAAGTATTAGATATACAAAACCAGTTAAAAAAAAGGCCCATAATGCCGCAAGTGGAAGGTGTTCCTAGGATAAGAAATAACCACCTACCCACTCGGGGCATACACTGGGATTAATACAGATATGAGGAGAGAAAAGGGGGGATATAGTTGTAGGATAGCACCCAATCCTCTCACAATAACAATACGTACGTTTTCATATGCCCATCCTAATACATAAAACCTCGACGCGTTTCACCTGAAACGAGGCAGGTTCATCGGGAGGTAGATAGGTACTTGGACATAGTCCAGGGATGGTACAGACAAAACCTGAGACTAACACAATGATAGTATAAGTGGGTCTATACTTAGCTATAGATGCTTCAGAAAGACAGGGAAGTAGAAGCTCGATGGCTATCAGGTGGCAGGATAAGCCCCCATCACAGGATACCTAAAATGGTGTAGTAAGATACAGGTGGTAAGTTACTTTGCATATAATGAAAGTGGTCACAGCTTCAAAGTAGCAGAATCAAAGTTCATAACATAGGTAGGACTTACATGATAACGATATTAGCAACGATGCCCCCCTCTTATCGCTAGCCTGCTCAGAGGTCCAGGGGACTTGCTGATTAAAAAGCCGGCTATTTATAGAGCAAGTTCAGAGCGTCCGGACGCCGGTAAATCAACTTCCGGTTTCCGGAACGCACGTTGGAACGCATCGGGACTTCCAGCCTAGGTCACTTCCGGTGCCGTGGAACGCATCGTGAACCGCATAGGGCTCGATGCCGGCACAGGAGGGATACAGGCGGGTATCAGGCTTTTGATGTGCGAGGGGAGGAATCAAATAATAATCATACGACCCCAATAATGATAACAATCGCCATTAGGGCCCGTAATTGATTTCCGGCTTTAGGAGCGCACCATGGACCGCATCGGGCTTATGTCACTTCCGGCACCGTGGAACGCATCATGAGCCGCATAGGTCTCGATGCCGGTGCCGGAAGGGTACATACAGATGTAGGACTTATAGATGGAAGGGGGAGACGATTAGGGAATAAAATTAAGTGACGACCATGATTATAGTTATCGCCACCCACGCTGCATATGACTAGTGTTGAGCGAACAGTTCGAGCATAGTTCGGGTCCGTACCGAATTTTGGGGTGTTCGTGACACGGACCCGAACCAGAACTTTTTCGTAAAAGTTCGGGTTCGGGTTCGTCGTTCGGCATGTATTTTGGCGCATTTTGAAAGGCTGCAAAGCAGCCAATCAACATGCATCATACTACTTGCCCTAAGATGCCATCGCAGCCATGCCTACTATTGGCAAGGCTGTGATTGGCCAAGTGCAGCATGTGACTCAGCCTCTTTATAAGCTTGTGCGCACGTCGGGACGTGCTCACTCCCGATGTGAATAGAACAGGGATAGACGCAGCTGATGCTAGGGCGAGAATAGGCAGGGATAATTGAATAACTGGAAGCAAATTTCTCTCCTCCACCTGTGATTCATCTGAACAACTGCAGCTGAGCTGCTTTTTTGATAGGGATTGGCTATTTTTAGAGTGGCCAGAGTGATTTTTCCATCCACATGTACCTGGGCTGACCGCCGGCCGCCATTTTGCGACTTGTAGTGCTGCAGCAGAAGCTGCCACAGTGTGCATTCCAAAGCTCCAAACAAGTCAGACATCTACACCTGGGATTCAGACCAATAGCGATTTAGCAGCACAGTCCAAGGCTATTTTTTTTAAAGGTTGTGCAGACCATTTTGTGGCACATGTTACTGGGCTGATAGGCGGCGGCCATCTTGGGACTAGTGCTGCAGCACAATCTCTCCCAACGTCCATTAATCACTTGTAATAGTGGTCTGTGCCATAGAAATCCTACATCAGGGACTTGGGTGTGCTTGTGTCACCCCTACTAATACCAGTCCACCTGTAATCCATACAGTGAAAAGCCATAAAGTATTCCAGTGAGGGAATTTTTTTTTTATTTAAAAAAGGCCAAGTTAGTTTATCTGGCGTTCAATATACTAGATACAGTTAGGCCTGCGTTTCATACATCTGGAATTAGCAAACTAATGTGCTGGGGTTGGGAAAACATATATGTACCCATACTAGAATCTGTCAAAGAAAGCGGTACTCACATATAACAGTCATTCCATCTGTAATCCATACAGTCAAAAGACTGAAAGTATTCCAGTGAGGGAATTTTTTTTATTTAAAAAAGGCCAAGTTAGTTTATCTGGCGTTCAATATACTAGATACAGTTAGGCCTGCGTTTCATACATCTGGAATTAGCAAACTAATGTGCTGGGGTTGGGAAAACATATATGTACCCATACTAGAATCTGTCAAAGAAAGCGGTACTCACATATAACAGTCATTCCATCTGTAATCCATACAGTCAAAAGACTGAAAGTATTCCAGTGAGGGAATTTTTTTTATTTAAAAAAGGCCAAGTTAGTTTATCTGGCGTTCAATATACTAGATACAGTTAGGCCTGCGTTTCATACATCTGGAATTAGCAAACTAATGTGCTGGGGTTGGGAAAACATATATGTACCCATACTAGAATCTGTCAAAGAAAGCGGTACTCACATATAACAGTCATTCCATCTGTAATCCATACAGTCAAAAGACTGAAAGTATTCCAGTGAGGGGATTTTTTTTATTTAAAAAAGGCCAAGTTAGTTTATCTGGCGTTCAATATACTAGATACAGTTAGGCCTGCGTTTCATACATCTGGAATTAGCAAACTAATGTGCTGGGGTTGGGAAAACATATATGTACCCATACTAGAATCTGTCAAAGAAAGCGGTACTCACATATAACAGTCATTCCATCTGTAATCCATACAGTCAAAAGACTGAAAGTATTCCAGTGAGGGAATTTTTTTTTTATTTAAAAAAGGCCAAGTTAGTTTATCTGGCGTTCAATATACTAGATACAGTTAGGCCTGCGTTTCATACATCTGGAATTAGCAAACTAATGTGCTGGGGTTGGGAAAACATATATGTACCCATACTAGAATCTGTCAAAGAAAGCGGTACTCACATATAACAGTCATTCCATCTGTAATCCATACAGTCAAAAGACTGAAAGTATTCCAGTGAGGGAATTTTTTTTATTTAAAAAAGGCCAAGTTAGTTTATCTGGCGTTCAATATACTAGATACAGTTAGGCCTGCGTTTCATACATCTGGAATTAGCAAACTAATGTGCTGGGGTTGGGAAAACATATATGTACCCATACTAGAATCTGTCAAAGAAAGCGGTACTCACATATAACAGTCATTCCATCTGTAATCCATACAGTCAAAAGACTGAAAGTATTCCAGTGAGGGAATTTTTTTTTTATTTAAAAAAGGCCAAGTTAGTTTATCTGGCGTTCAATATACTAGATACAGTTAGGCCTGCGTTTCATACATCTGGAATTAGCAAACTAATGTGCTGGGGTTGGGAAAACATATATGTACCCATACTAGAATCTGTCAAAGAAAGCGGTACTCACATATAACAGTCATTCCATCTGTAATCCATACAGTCAAAAGACTGAAAGTATTCCAGTGAGGGGATTTTGCTTATAAAAAATAATATATTTCATTGTGGTGCGAGTTGAATCGCAACAATGAAGAAAAATACTATTAAGGGACGAGGACGCGGTCGTGGTGGTGTCCGTGGAGCCTCTGTTGCTGGTAGAGGACGTTGCCGTTCGGCCCCAGGCGCACACAGTAGGGAACGAACTCCCTCAACTAGCCGGCAGAATGTACCGCAATATCTCGTGGGGCCCAATGCCGCTCTTAGGATGGTAAGGCCTGAGCAGGTACAGGCATTAATCGATTGGGTGGCCGACAGTGCTTCCAGCACGTTCACCACATGGTCTTCCACCCAGTCTTCTGCGGAAAGCGCACAGGTGGCACCTGAAAACCAAGCCCATCAGTCTGTCACATCACCCCCAAGCATATCAGGGAAACGGTCTGAGCCACAAGTTATGCAGCAGTCTCTTCTTCTGTTTGAAGACTCTGCTTCCAGGGTTTCCCAGGGGCGTCCACCTAGCCCTTCCCCAGTGGAGGAAGACATACCATGCACTGACGCACAACCACTTATGTCTCCAGATGAAGAGGACATGGGAATACCACCACAGCAGAGTCACCGACTCTCTGATGATGACGAAACACAGGTGCCCACTGCCGCGTCTTTTTGCAGTGTGCAGACTGAACAGGAGGAGGTCAGGGAGGGAGACTGGGTGGAAGACGATGCAGAGGACGATGAGGTCTTAGACCCCACATGGACTGAAGGTCGTGGCGATGACTTTCACAGTTCAGAGGAAGAGGTAGTGGTGAGACCGAGACAACAGCGAAGCCAAAGAGGGAGCAGGGGGCCAAAGCAGACGAGCCGCCGCCCCCAGAGTTCGCCTGCTACTGGACATCGCCAACAGGGACCCAGCCCCACAAAGGCAGCTTCAAAGAGTTCCCTGGCATGGCACTTCTTTAAACAATGTCCTACCGACAAGACCCGAGTGACTTGCACGCTCTGCCATCAGAGCCTGAGGCGAGGCATTAACGTTCTGAACCTCAGCACAACCTGCATGACCAGGCATCTACATGCAAAGCATGAACTGCAGTGGGGTACACACCTTAAAAACCAGGCACTCGCTGAGGCTCCCCCTGCTCCCTCTACCGCTGCTGCCTCGGCTTCCGCCTCGAGAGGAATGTTGCCACCTGCCGAGCAGCAAACAGAGGATGTGCCACCGACACCACCACCACCGCCACCGTCAACTAGCGTCTCCACTATATCACACAGCAGCGTTCAGCTCTCAATATCTCAAACCTTAGAGAGGAAGCGCAAATTCCCCCCGAGTCACCCTCGAGCCCTTGGCCTGAACGCCAGCATTTCTAAACTGCTGGCCTTTGAAATGCTGTCATTCCGGCTGGTGGACACAGACAGCTTCAAACAGCTGATGGCCATGGCTGTCCCGCAGTATGTGGTTCCCAGCCGCCACTACTTCTCCAAGACAGCCGTGCCTTCCCTGCACATGCAAGTGTCCGATAAAATCAAGTGTGCACTGCGCAACGCCATTTGTGGCAAGGTCCACCTAACCACAGATACGTGGACCAGTAAGCACGGCCAGGGACGCTATATCTCACTAACTGCACACTGGATGAATGTAGTGGCGGCTGGGCCCCCGGCGGACAGTTCCTTGGCGCACGTCCTTCCGCCCCCTAGGATCGCAGGGCATCATTCTCTGCCTCCTGTAGCCTCCTCCTCCTACTCGGCTTCCTCCTCCACTGCTTCCACCAGCTCATCCGGTCAGCCACACACCTTCACCACCAACTTCAGCACAGCCCGGGGTAAACGTCAGCAGGCCATTCTGAAACTCATATGTTTGGGGGACAGGCCCCACACCGCACAGGAGTTGTGGCGGGGTATTGAACAACAGACCGACGAGTGGTTTCTGCCGGTGGGCCTCAAGCCAGGCCTGGTGGTATGCGATAATGGGCGAAATCTCGTGGCAGCTCTGGGACTAGCCGGTTTGACGCACATCCCTTGCCTGGCGCATGTGCTGAACTTGGTGGTGCAGAGGTTCATTCACCACTACCCCAACATGTCAGAGCTGCTGCATAAAGTGCGGGCCGTCTGTGCGCGCTTCCGCCGTTCACATCCTGCCGCTGCTCGCCTGTCTGCGCTACAGCGGAACTTCGGCCTTCCCGCTCACCGCCTCATATGCGACGTGCCCACCCGGTGGAACTCCACCTTGCACATGCTGGAGAGACTGTGCGAGCAGCAGCAGGCCATAGTGGAGTTTCAGCTGCAGCACGCTCGCGTCAGTCGTACTGCCGAACAGCACCACTTCACCACCAATGATTGGGCCTCCATGCGAGACCTGTGTGCCCTGCTGCGCTGTTTCGAGTACTCCACCAACATGGCCAGTGGCGATGACACTGTTATCAGCGTTACAATACCACTTCTATGTCTCCTTGAGAAAACACTTAGGGCAATGATGTTAGAGGAGGTGGCCCAGGTGGAGGAGGAGGAGGAGGATGAGGGCTCGTTTCTAACACTTTCGGGCCAGTCTGTTCGAAGTGGCTCAGAGGGAGGTTTGTTTAAGCAGCAGAGGACAGGTTCACAAGTCGCCAGCCAAGGCACTGTACTGGAGGACGAGGAGGATGAGGAGGAGGAGGTGGAGGGGGACGAGGATGACGCAAGTTCACAGCGGGGTGGCAGCCCAGGCCCATCACTGGTGCGTGGCTGGGGGGATACGGTGGACGATGACGATACGCCTCCCACAGAGGACAGCTTGTCCTTACCCATGGGTAGCCTGGCCCACATGAGCGAATATATGCTCCAATGCCTGCGCAACGACAGCAGAGTTGCCCACGTTTTAACGTGTGCAGACTACTGGGTGGCCACCCTGCTGGATCCCCGGTATAAAGACAATGTGCCCACTTTAATTCCTGAACTGGAGCGCGACCGTAAGATGCGCGAGTACAAGCGCACGCTGATAGAGGCGCTCTTGAGAGCATTCCCACATGTCACAGGGGAACAGGTGGAAGGTGAAGGCAGAGGAGTGGCAAGAGGTCGCCAACGCAGCTGTGTCACGGCCAGCTCATCTGAGGGCAGGGTTAGCATGGCAGAAATGTGGAAAAGTTTTGTCTCCACGCCACAGCTATCTGCACCGACACCTGATACGGAACGTGTTAGCAGGAGGCAGCATTTCACTAACATGGTTGAACAGTATGTCTGCACACCCCTCCACATCCTGACGGATGGTTCGGCCCCATTCAACTACTGGGTTTCGAAATTGTCCACGTGGCCAGAGTTAGCATGTTATGCCTTGGAGGTGCTTTCCTGCCCGGCGGCCAGCGTTTTATCTGAACGCGTATTCAGCACGGCAGGGGGCGTCATTACTGACAAGCGCAGCCGCCTGTCCACAGCCAACGTGGACAAGCTGACCTTCATAAAGATGAACCAGGCATGGATCCCACAGGACCTGTCCATCCCTTGTGCAGAGTAGTCCTTATTAACTGCCTAAAACATGTCTTGTTGTGCTACGGGCCACTTCTTTATTTGATACAAATTTTATGAAACCCACAGTTGAATGAAACTCTTCTCTGTCTGGGCGCCGGGGCCTAACCAGATGAAAGTGGCCGGTTAAACTAACGGGTGACATGAAGCCATAACCTCTGCCATGCTACCTCTGTCTTCTGTCTGGGTGCTGAGGCCTAAGTCAAATAAAGCGGTCTTCTGCTGTGCTGGGGGATATGAAGCTAATCTCTGACCTCTCTCCTCTGTCTGGGTCCAAAGGCCTAAATCACTGAAAGAGGCCTTCTCCTGTGGTGTGTGATATGATGCCAGAATATGTGCTGTGGGGCCTCTCTCCTCTTCCTGGGTGCAGGGGTCAAATAAACTAAATTGTGGCCTACTCCTGTGGTGGTTGATATGATGCCTGATTCTCTGATGTGGAACCTCTCTCCTCTGTTTGGGTAAAGGGGTCAAAGTAACTAAATGGTGGCTTCTCCTGTGGTGGCTGATATGATGCCAGAATATGTGCTGTGGTGCCTCTCTCCTCTTCCTGGGTGCAGGGGTCAAAGTAACTAAATGGTGGCTTCTCCTGTGGTGGCTGATATGATGCCAGAATATGTGCTGTGGGGCCTCTCTCCTCTTCCTGGGTGCAGGGGTCAAAGTAACTCAATGGTGGCTTCTCCTGTGGTGGCTGATATGATGCCAGAATATGTGCTGTGGTGCCTCTCTCCTCTGTCTGGGTCCAAAGGCCTAAATCACTGAAAGAGGCCTTCTCCTGTGGTGTGTGATATGATGCCTGAATATGTGCTGTGGTGCCTCTCTCCTCTTCCTGGGTGCGGGGGTCAAAGTAACTCAATGGTGGCTTCTCCTGTGGTGGCTGATATGATGCCAGAATATGTGCTGTGGTGCCTCTCTCCTCTTCCTGGGTGCGGGGGTCAAAGTAACTCAATGGTGGCTTCTCCTGTGGTGGCTGATATGATGCCAGAATATGTGCTGTGGGGCCTCTCTCCTCTTCCTGGGTGCAGGGGTCAAAGTAACTCAATGGTGGCTTCTCCTGTGGTGGTTAGTATGATGCCAGAATATGTGCTGTGGGGCCTCTCTCCTCTTCCTGGGTGCAGGGGTCAAAGTAACTCAATGGTGGCTTCTCCTGTGGTGGCTGATATGATGCCAGAATATGTGCTGTGGTGCCTCTCTCCTCTTCCTGGGTGCGGGGGTCAAAGTAACTCAATGGTGGCTTCTCCTGTGGTGGCTGATATGATGCCAGAATATGTGCTGTGGGGCCTCTCTCCTCTTCCTGGGTGCAGGGGTCAAAGTAACTCAATGGTGGCTTCTCCTGTGGTGGTTAGTATGATGCCAGAATATGTGCTGTGGGGCCTCTCTCCTCTTCCTGGGTGCAGGGGTCAAAGTAACTCAATGGTGGCTTCTCCTGTGGTGGCTGATATGATGCCAGAATATGTGCTGTGGTGCCTCTCTCCTCTTCCTGGGTGCGGGGGTCAAAGTAACTCAATGGTGGCTTCTCCTGTGCTGATTGATATAAAGCTGATGGTTGTGCCATCTGACATGGTTGCCAGGGTCTGATTCAATGGGGGCCTACTCCTGTGGTGGGTGATCTAAATGCCTGATTCTCTGCTGTGAAACCTCTCTCCTCCGTCTGGGTGTAGGGGTCAAAGTCTTTCAAAGTCGCCTTCTCCTGTGCTGATTGATATGAAGCTGATGGTTGTGCCATCTGACATGGTTGCCGGGGTCCCATTAAATTGTGGCCTACTCCTGTGGTGGTTGATATGATGCCTGATTCTCTGATGTGGAACCTCTCTCCTCTGTTTGGGTGAAGGGGTCAAAGTAACTAAATGGTGGCTTCTCCTGTGGTGGCTGATATGATGCCAGAATATGTGCTGTGGGGCCTCTCTCCTCTTCCTGGGTGCAGGGGTCAAAGTAACTCAATGGTGGCTTCTCCTGTGGTGGCTGATATGATGCCAGAATATGTGCTGTGGTGCCTCTCTCCTCTTCCTGGGTGCGGGGGTCAAAGTAACTCAATGGTGGCTTCTCCTGTGGTGGCTGATATGATGCCAGAATATGTGCTGTGGTGCCTCTCTCCTCTTCCTGGGTGCAGGGGTCAAAGTAACTAAATGGTGGCTTCTCCTGTGGTGGTTGATATGATGCCTGATTCTCTGCTGTGAAACCTCTCTCCTCCATCTGGGTGTAGGGGTCAAAGTCTTTCAAAGTCGCCTTCTCCTGTGCTGATTGATATAAAGCTGATGGTTGTGCCATCTGACATGGTTGCCAGGGTCTGATTCAATGGGGGCCTACTCCTGTGGTGGGTGATCTAAATGCCTGATTCTCTGCTGTGAAACCTCTCTCCTCCGTCTGGGTGTAGGGGTCAAAGTCTTTCAAAGTCGCCTTCTCCTGTGCTGATTGATATGAAGCTTATGCTTGTGCCATCTGACATGGTTGCCGGGGTCCCATTAAATTGTGGCCTACTCCTGTGGTGGTTGATATGATGCCTGATTCTCTGATGTGGAACCTCTCTCCTCTGTTTGGGTGAAGGGGTCAAAGTAACTAAATGGTGGCTTCTCCTGTGGTGGCTGATATGATGCCAGAATATGTGCTGTGGGGCCTCTCTCCTCTTCCTGGGTGCGGGGGTCAAAGTAACTCAATGGTGGCTTCTCCTGTGGTGGCTGATATGATGCCAGAATATGTGCTGTGGTGCCTCTCTCCTCTTCCTGGGTGCAGGGGTCAAAGTAACTAAATGGTGGCTTCTCCTGTGGTGGTTGATATGATGCCTGATTCTCTGCTGTGAAACCTCTCTCCTCCATCTGGGTGTAGGGGTCAAAGTCTTTCAAAGTCGCCTTCTCCTGTGCTGATTGATATAAAGCTGATGGTTGTGCCATCTGACATGGTTGCCAGGGTCTGATTCAATGGGGGCCTACTCCTGTGGTGGGTGATCTAAATGCCTGATTCTCTGCTGTGAAACCTCTCTCCTCCGTCTGGGTGTAGGGGTCAAAGTCTTTCAAAGTCGCCTTCTCCTGTGCTGATTGATATGAAGCTGATGGTTGTGCCATCTGACATGGTTGCCGGGGTCCCATTAAATTGGGGCCTACTCCTGTGGTGGGTGATCTAAATGCCTGATTCTCTGCTTTGAAACCTCTCTCCTCCGTCCGGGTGTAGGGGTCAAAGTCTGTCAAAGTCGCCTTCTCCTGTGCTGATTGATATAAAGCTTATGTTTGTGCCATCTGACATGGTTGCCGGGGTCTGATTCAATGGTGGCCTACTCCTGTGGTGGGTGATCTAAATGCCTGATTCTCTGCTGTGTAACCTCTCTCCTCCGTCTGGGTGTAGGGGTCAAAGTAACTAAATGGTGGCCTACTCCTGTGGTGGGTGATATGATGCCTGGTTCTCTGCTGTGGGACCTCTCTCCTTTGTCTGGGTGCTGTGGTCAAAATAATAGTAAGTGACCTTCTCCATTGGTGGGTGACTTGAAGCCTGATTCTGTGCTATGGGACCTCACTCCAATTAATATTGTTTAATTTTTATTTATTTTATGTTAACTCATCATTTCCCTATCTACATTTGTTTGCAGGGGATTTAACTACATTTTGCTGCCTTTTGCAGCCCTCTAGCCCTTTCCGGGTGTGTTTTACAGCCTTTTTAGTGCCCAAAAGTTCGGGTCCCCATTGACTTCTATGGGGTTCGGGTTCGGGATGAAGTTCGGGTCGAGTTCGGATCCCGAACCCGAACATTTTTCGAAAGTTCGGCCGAACTCGTCGAACCCGAACATCCAGGTGTTCGCTCAACTCTACATATGACCAAAAACCATTTTTCATTATTGTAGACACAAACTAGTCTAAGCAAAGAATGGATATAGCACCATAGAATAGTGGGGGGCACTGCTAACCATTAGGTAACCACCTCCCACCAATAAAGAAAAAAAGACAAAAAGACATGGAACCACCAATGAACTAGTGATATATAGCGATTAGGAAAGGTATATAGCATTACAGACCACACTGCCGCTTAAATCAGATTGATAAATTGACAAAAGGTGCCTGGTCATAATAAGAGATATAAGGAGTTGATGATACCAACCCCTTAGATAGATATAGTGCTTTACGCACTGATACGCACAGTTTTTTAGGGTAACCTTCCGGCACCGGCATCGAGACCTATGCGGCTCATGATGCGTTCCACGGTGCCGGAAGTGACATAAGCCCGATGCGGTCCATGGTGCGCTCCTAAAGCCGGAAATCAATTACGGGCACTAATGGCGATTGTTATCATTATTGGGGTCGTATGATTATTATTTGATTCCTCCCCTCGCACATCAAAAGCCTGATACCCGCCTGTATCCCTCCGGTGCCGGCATCGAGCCCTATGCGGTTCACGATGCGTTCCACGGCACCGGAAGTGACCTAGGCTGGAAGTCCCGATGCGTTCCAACGTGCGTTCCGGAAACCGGAAGTTGATTTACCGGCGTCCGGACGCTCTGAACTTGCTCTATAAATAGCCGGCTTTTTAATCAGCAAGTCCCCTGGACCTCTGAGCAGGCTAGCGATAAGAGGGGGGCATCGTTGCTAATATCGTTATCATGTAAGTCCTACCTATGTTATGAACTTTGATTCTGCTACTTTGAAGCTGTGACCACTTTCATTATATGCGAAGTAACTTACCACCTGTATCTTACTACACCATTTTAGGTATCCTGTGATGGGGGCTTATCCTGCCACCTGATAGCCATCGAGCTTCTACTTCCCTGTCTTTCTGAAGCATCTATAGCTAAGTATAGACCCACTTATACTATCATTGTGTTAGTCTCAGGTTTTGTCTGTACCATCCCTGGACTATGTCCAAGTACCTATCTACCTCCTGATGAACCTGCCTCGTTTCAGGTGAAACGCGTCGAGGTTTTATGTATTAGGATGGGCATATGAAAACGTACGTATTGTTATTGTGAGAGGATTGGGTGCTATCCTACAACTATATCCCCCCTTTTCTCTCCTCATATCTGTATTAATCCCAGTGTATGCCCCGAGTGGGTAGGTGGTTATTTCTTATCCTAGGAACACCTTCCACTTGCGGCATTATGGGCCTTTTTTTAACTGGTTTTGTATATCTAATACTTTTTTTCCCTGGATAGGGTCAATCTAGGGATTTGTTAGCCCTAGGTTCGGGGACAGGGAACTCCCACCATCAGGGGGCGACCCTGGGCTGAGCAGACGTTAGGGCATTTAGGGTAAGCAACTGTCTGCCCTGCCCTACCGCAATACACGTCTTTATTCCTCGAACTACCAAATATCTAGACTATCTGTATGTCACTAATGAATGTTGAGGGGTTGCTACTCCCCAGTCAAAAGTAATTTATATATAACTCTTTTGAACTGTAGCATTGTCTGTTGGTATATACATACCTATACCCGCACGTTGACTAATAAAGGTAATTTTAAAAGTCACTGAATTAATAAATGAATATGTTAACAAACGTAAGTGATAAGGAATCTTCCAAATAATCCAACTGATTGGTAATTTTTGTTTGATACTAAGAATGGCCAGTTTCTTGATGGGTACGGTTTTTACTGAGGATCTTATCAACGAGGTCAAGGATATTTTTTCAGACAGGGAGGTTGCTGGACTGACTTCGTCGACCAGCTGCAAAATTGTCTTTAAAGATCTGTATCAGGGATACAAGGACAACATAAAGTCGTGGTGGGAAATAAAATCATTTGAAAATTATTTGGAGCATAAAATAGTACCTAGAGGCCTGCGTATCCCCCTTAGACCCGCAGAACGGGTCCAATCTCCAGAGTTCGTGTCTAAGTGGGAACAGGAGATCACCAACAGCTCTTTGAAATTGATGGCTCTTCTCCTTGATGAGGAAAAACAGATTTTTGAAAGTACGACATTGAAACTCAAGGGACTCATTGAGTCAGCATTGAAATTGAAAGCAGATCCCGATTTCGATAAAAGGGAATCTTCTCTGCAATCAGCTGTCGAAAGGTTCCAGAACCTCATCAAGGAGAGAAAACATCGTCAATTTATTAAAGACCTGGGCGAGTTTAGGGATAATAAAGCTTATACCTTTGTGAACACTAAAAATCCAGTAACTGATTCAGAACTATCATCGTCTGAACAGGAGTTTTCTGACTCCGAAAATACTGGTTATTCCCAGACAAGAGGAACTATTAGAGGAGGTCGTTACTCGAGGAGAGGGTCAGGTCAGAGATGGAGAGGAACAAGGGGACAGAGAGGCAACTATTGGGGGGGGCGTGGTTATGGCAAGAAAATACCAGGACCATCAGGACCCCAGAATTATACACAAATGGAGAACCAATCTCAGTTTACCCCTTACCAAGGTTTACCCCAAAACAATATTGTTGCCACAGTCCCTATTGTAGACCCCAATCCCGCTGCATCTTCTTCATCATCTTCCTCCTCTTTTTTAGCCAAGGGCCAGGCCTCGTACCAATTAAGGGACCGCAGTCGAAACAATTAACGGATCAACTACAGGTAATAAATCTTTCAGAATATAACCTGACCACGGCGGAGATTAGCCTACTTCAGAAGGGGCTATCCTTCGTACCGACAACAAAACACAACACATTTACCTGGGTAAAAGACCTAAATTTATTTGCTAGGAAATTAAAATGGCACAAATTTTTTAAGAACTGTGACAAAAAAACTTGTATGGATTTGGGTATCAGCTCAGAGGATTTCCCCGACTTTCAAAACCTAATGGAGCTCTGGGATGAAGGAACTAGGGTCGCGGGTAAAGGTCCGTTTATGGAACTACGGCCACGGAGTACCAGACTGCCACCCCCTGTCAGTACTGAACACATTGAGATTTTTTTGCGCCTTGTCATCCAAGATATTGAAAAATTACAGGATGTTCCTCTTTACTCTAATCTTTCGGCATCAGAGTTTCAGGCCTTAAAAAACTTGGAAAATAATAAGGAATTAATTATTAAACAGTCGGACAAGGGTGGCAATCTGGTATTAATGGACCATCACAAATACCAATCAATGTGCCTATCATTATTGAATGATAAAAACAACTATAGAAAAATGGCCGCAGACCCTACCGACTCTTTCCGTACAGATCTTCTCGGAGTTCTCAGTCAGGGCCTACAACAAGGTGTCATCAGTAAGACTGAGTTTGATTTCCTCTTTCCAAAAAATCCACAAACGGCTACCTTTTATTGTTTGCCTAAGATCCATAAGGGGTTACATCCTCTAAAAGGGCGTCCCATTGTGTCGGGTATCGACTCATTGACCCATCATAGCGGTATTTACCTTGATAAGGTCCTCCGCGATTTCGTCTCTAGTCTACCATCATTCACCCGCGACACAATGGACTTCCTTCGTAAAATCGAAACCCTCACAGTAAATTCCAACAGTATTTTAGCAAGCGTTGATGTGGAATCGCTTTATACCTCGATTCCACACAACAAAGGAATAGAAGCCGTAAATTATTTCCTTAATTCAAGAGGAACCCAGTTTGGTGTACACAATACTTTTATCCTTAAACTATTGGAATACACCCTCACGCATAATTATTTTTTGTTTAATGGCTCCTTCTACCACCAGCTCAGGGGGACCGCAATGGGGAACTCCTGTGCCCCTACCTATGCGAATCTCCTCCTGGGCTGGTGGGAGGACAGTGTCATTTTTCCCGATCAACATCCGTGGTGGAGCGAGAACATCTCCTTTTGGACTCGCTACATCGACGATGTTTTTTTGATCTGGGAGGGGACCATTACAACCTTCCACAGTTTTGTTGATTCCCTCAATCTCAATGAGTTTGGTCTAAGATTTACCTGTGAAACCCATCTGGAACGGATCACCTTTTTGGACGTTGTGGTAACAAAAACAGAGGGCATTCTTAACACATCTGTTTTTAGAAAGCCCACAGCCACCAATAGCATCCTCCATTGGGAGAGTCACCATCCCACCGCCGTCAAAAAGGGGATCCCTAGGGGACAGTACCTGCGTGTTCGCAGGAATTGTTCGTCAGGGGGTAATTTTTATCAAGAGGCAGGTAAACTTAGAGAAAGACTAAACGAGAGGGGATACCCTTCAAAGATCCTTAGGGATTCTTTCCAATTCGCAGAGTCAAGGAGGAGAGAAGAGCTTTTAATACCCAGACAAAAGGATACTGATGGGAATCTGATACTCCTGATCTCTACCTTTGACTCTGGGAACCGAGAGGTAGTATCCATCCTGAGAAGGCACTGGGCAATCCTAACCATGGACCCTGACCTAACTCAGGTAATCAAGAATTATCCTCAGATTACCTACCGAAAGGGACGAAGCCTACGAGATCGCCTAGTACATAGTCACTATGAGGGCCCTAAGAGAAAGGGCACTTGGCTGGATCGTAGGCCTCTCGGGGTCTTTAGATGTGGATCATGTAAAGCCTGTAATTTCATCAATCCTTCCAAAACAATTATCTGCTCCGTGACCCAACGGCCTTTTACCATCCGCGACTTTGCCAACTGCAAGACCAAAGGTGTCGTTTACATCTGCCAATGTAGTTGTCCGCTTGACTACATTGGCAAGACTAAAAGGGAGCTACGAAGAAGGATGTGTGAGCATCTAAATGATATTAAGAAATCCAAAGATACGCCTGTGGCCCATCATGTTAACAGCTGCCATAAGGGTGACCTGAGTTCGGTTCGTTTTTCAGTTTTGGAGGTGGTCCCTTTCCCTGAAAGGGGGGGGGACTGGGACAGAAGGATTCTTCAAAAAGAGTCCTCATGGATTTATCGTTTCCAATCCCAGTCCCCCCTCGGTCTCAATGAGAGACTTAACTTTGCATGTTTTATCTAGAAATCCTCCCTTTTCTCTACTAGTCCTGACTATTCAAAGTAAATTCATTGTTGGTATCAAGGGTATGTTACCCTAAAAAACTGTGCGTATCAGTGCGTAAAGCACTATATCTATCTAAGGGGTTGGTATCATCAACTCCTTATATCTCTTATTATGACCAGGCACCTTTTGTCAATTTATCAATCTGATTTAAGCGGCAGTGTGGTCTGTAATGCTATATACCTTTCCTAATCGCTATATATCACTAGTTCATTGGTGGTTCCATGTCTTTTTGTCTTTTTTTCTTTATTGGTGGGAGGTGGTTACCTAATGGTTAGCAGTGCCCCCCACTATTCTATGGTGCTATATCCATTCTTTGCTTAGACTAGTTTGTGTCTACAATAATGAAAAATGGTTTTTGGTCATATGCAGCGTGGGTGGCGATAACTATAATCATGGTCGTCACTTAATTTTATTCCCTAATCGTCTCCCCCTTCCATCTATAAGTCCTACATCTGTATGTACCCTTCCGGCACCGGCATCGAGACCTATGCGGCTCATGATGCGTTCCACGGTGCCGGAAGTGACATAAGCCCGATGCGGTCCATGGTGCGCTCCTAAAGCCGGAAATCAATTACGGGCACTAATGGCGATTGTTATCATTATTGGGGTCGTATGATTATTATTTGATTCCTCCCCTCGCACATCAAAAGCCTGATACCCGCCTGTATCCCTCCGGTGCCGGCATCGAGCCCTATGCGGTTCACGATGCGTTCCACGGCACCGGAAGTGACCTAGGCTGGAAGTCCCGATGCGTTCCAACGTGCGTTCCGGAAACCGGAAGTTGATTTACCGGCGTCCGGACGCTCTGAACTTGCTCTATAAATAGCCGGCTTTTTAATCAGCAAGTCCCCTGGACCTCTGAGCAGGCTAGCGATAAGAGGGGGGCATCGTTGCTAATATCGTTATCATGTAAGTCCTACCTATGTTATGAACTTTGATTCTGCTACTTTGAAGCTGTGACCACTTTCATTATATGCGAAGTAACTTACCACCTGTATCTTACTACACCATTTTAGGTATCCTGTGATGGGGGCTTATCCTGCCACCTGATAGCCATCGAGCTTCTACTTCCCTGTCTTTCTGAAGCATCTATAGCTAAGTATAGACCCACTTATACTATCATTGTCTTAGTCTCAGGTTTTGTCTGTACCATCCCTGGACTATGTCCAAGTACCTATCTACCTCCTGATGAACCTGCCTCGTTTCAGGTGAAACGCGTCGAGGTTTTATGTATTAGGATGGGCATATGAAAACGTACGTATTGTTATTGTGAGAGGATTGGGTGCTATCCTACAACTATATCCCCCCTTTTCTCTCCTCATATCTGTATTAATCCCAGTGTATGCCCCGAGTGGGTAGGTGGTTATTTCTTATCCTAGGAACACCTTCCACTTGCGGCATTATGGGCCTTTTTTTAACTGGTTTTGTATATCTAATACTTTTTTTCCCTGGATAGGGTCAATCTAGGGATTTGTTAGCCCTAGGTTCGGGGACAGGGAACTCCCACCATCAGGGGGCGACCCTGGGCTGAGCAGACGTTAGGGCATTTAGGGTAAGCAACTGTCTGCCCTGCCCTACCGCAATACACGTCTTTATTCCTCGAACTACCAAATATCTAGACTATCTGTATGTCACTAATGAATGTTGAGGGGTTGCTACTCCCCAGTCAAAAGTAATTTATATATAACTCTTTTGAACTGTAGCATTGTCTGTTGGTATATACATACCTATACCCGCACGTTGACTAATAAAGGTAATTTTAAAAGTCACTGAATTAATAAATGAATATGTTAACAAACGTAAGTGATAAGGAATCTTCCAAATAATCCAACTGATTGGTAATTAATGTCAAACCACTGCTTCATGTTCTGGAACAGATAATGGTAAATCTGGCTGGTCAGGGGACTCGAGACGTGGTGCCTACATCTCATGGCAACATGAGCCCTGTGGGTGCTGAACTGGAGGAAGGGGAGGAGGAGGACATTGGAGCACAAGCAATGTGTACCAAAATGGGTCGTTTTTCTACACAGGTGACAGGAGAGGAGAAGCAGGAGCAGCCGGAGGAGTTACAGGACGATGAGGAAGATGAAGCAGAGTACCCAGACACACTGTGGCAGTATGCAGAGGAGATGGAGGCAGGGAGTCCCTCTGAGTCACTTGCGCAAATGGCCCGCTGCATGCTCACTTGCTTGCATAGTGACAGGCGAATTGTCACCATTCGACAGAGGGATAACTTCTGGCTCTCCACCTTGTTGGACCCTTGCTACCAGTCCAAAAGGGGGGCCTTTTTTACACCCGTTGAGAAGGAGGACAAACTGAACTACTATAGAGAAATCCTATGTAGTCAGTTGGCTGCTGCCTATCTGCGCCATCGTCCATCCTCTCGCAGGTCTGACCGGGGGGGCCCTCTGCGCTCATGTTCCACTGCCATGGCTGCTGGGGAGAGGTGGGGTGGCAGGAGCAGTACAAGCTCCATAAGCAGCAGCCTGAGTCTAGAGTCGCTGATGAGCAGTTTTTTTCACCCGCCTAGTGAAAAAAACTACTCATCAGCAGCTAGACATGGAGCCGAATCTGAACCAGCAGGTGGTGGCATACTTGGAGTACACCCTGCCAGCCGTCATTCAATATCCGCTGGACTACTGGACAGCCAACTTGGTTTGTGGCTGTAACTGGCTGAGTTTGCCCTGGAAAAGCAGTCCTGCCCAGCCAGTATGCATCAGAATGGGTGTTTAGTGCGGCGGGGGCCATAGTTACCCCAAGGAGAACTCGCCTGTCCACCCTAAATGTGGAGAGAATGACCTTTGTCAAGATGAATCAGGCTTGTATCAGTCAGGATTTCCACCCACCGGTTTCTTCTGGCTACCTGCCTTAGCTACTATTCTGATGCTGCCACCCGCCTGATGCCACACATCTGATGCCAAGTGCTTCTTCTTACACCCACCATCATCAGCGGGTACTGTTATTTCCACCCAACTTTACACTCTGTCGCTGGGACACACTGTGGTCTCCTGATGCTGATGCTACCTCCACAATATGTCACCTTGCCACTCTGTGGTTTCCAGATGCCGCTGCTACCTCAACACTATGTCACCTTGCCTCTCTGTGGCCTCCTCTCTGTGGCCTCCTCATGCTACTGCTGCCACCTCCACACTGTCACCTTGCCACTCTGTGGTCTCCTGATGCTACCTTCACAATATGTCACCTTGCCACTTTGTGGCCTCCTGATACTGCCGCCACCTCCACACTATGTCATTTTGCCACTCTGTGGTCTACTGATGCTGCCACCACCTCCACACTATGTCAGCTTGCCACTCTGTGGCCTCCTGATGCTGCCGCCACCTCCAGACTCTGTCATCTAGCCACTCTGTGGTCTCATGCTGCTGCTACCTCAACACTATGTCATTGGGCCACTCTGTGGACTTATTAATCTGTTCTCCCACCCTCCCCACTTCATTACTGGGCCAGTATTTAGCCTTTTTGGCTTGGCTGACATCATCATTTATTTGACCCTTCTTCAGTTCTGTCAGAAGGAAGGTAAAATGAGACGCACAATGGATCCTCTCTGTGTAGCAGCTGTAAGGCCTGTATGGTCCAATCAGAATTGGCTTATGATTTGGTAGCCAAAAGCAGGAGTGGGTACAAAACACAGAAGACATGCAAATATTCCGTTCACTTGTCATCGGTTTTGGGTCCACTCCTGTTTTTTTATTTGGCATTAGCAATACTGATGGATTACTGACCAAATGCTGACTGAGTGAAGGCGGATGCTCCACAGACAGGATTCGTTTTTTGTCGGTTATTGTTCTGACATATCAGAGGAAGGGCAAAATAATCAGTGATGTCAACACAAACTTACTGCTGAGCCCCTCTCCACTCTGTTGGGGGGCTCTACTTGTATAAGCGTTAAATGGAACAGGTTTTGTAGACATCTATGTGGAATCAGCTGACAACGGTGTAAAAGGAGTGCGCTTCTTCTTGGCGCTAACATCGACCTGTAAGTCTGAGTTCATACTTGAGTTATTTGGTCAGTTTTGGCCCCGTGACTGCCCAAATAAGTGAACGCCTGTCATCTGCATGTCATAAGGACTAGTGTTGAGCGCGAATATTCAAATTAAAAATATTTATCTCAAATATCGCAACTTCGAGAATTTGCGAATATTTAGAAAAGAGTGCTATATATTCGCTATATCGAATATTCGTCAGTTTTTTACATCTGAAAACATGATTCCTCCCTGCTTCTTGCTTGTGGGCCAATGAGTCATTGGCCCACAAGCAACTTAAGCAGGGAGGAATCATATAACTTAGATGGGAAAAATGACGAATATTCTAAAACACGAATATATAGCACTATATCGAATAGATTAGTTTTTTAGAATATTCGTAATATTCTCAAACAAGAATATATAGCAATATAGCGAATATTCAAAAAAATGAATATAGAGCAATTTAGCTAATATAGTGCTATAATCTTCTTTGTTTAATGGTTGTAATTTTTTTCTCATCTGAAGTTCAGATTGGAAAAAAATTACAACTATTGAAAAAAAAGATTCTAGCACTATATTAGCTAAACTGCTCTATATTCTTTTTTTTCGAATATTCGCTATATTGCTATATATTTTTGTTTTAGAATATTACGAATAGCACTATATCGAATATATTAATTTTTTTTAGAATATTCGTCTTTTTTTTCCATCTGAAGTCATGATTCCTCCCTGCTTAAGTTACTTAAGCAGGGAGGAATCATGACTTCAGATGCAAAAAAAAAGATAAATATTCTAAAAAAACAAATATATAGCACTAAATTCTATAGTGATATATATTAGTTTTTGACCCACACCTGTATTGATCGCGTAATATTCGCATATTACGCGATCATTACCTTGCCGATTTTTCGAGTAAAATTATTATTTTTTGAATATAACGAATATTCGAATTCACGAATATTCGACGAATATTCTACAAAATATTTGCAAAATATTGCGAATTCGAATATGACCCCTGCCGCTCATCACTAATACGGACTCAGTATTATTTCACTACCAAAGCTGACTCCCTATGCGTGTTACTGCAAGGCTCAGTGTTGTACACCACTATAAAGGCTTTCTGCAGCCAGGAAATAGCAGTTTTTTAACAAAATTCGCCGCAAATATATTGGGATCAAACCAAAATAAAAATAAAATTGCATTTTTGAAAACTTCACTCATCTCTAGTAAATATATTTTCATCGAAAAAATCTGTACCCACCCACCATGGCAAGGTTACCTCAGTCCAGACAGGAAGCTAGTCTACTTAATACCTATCTCCATTCCAGGGCCTGTTTGCCCCTAGGCTTGGGATGTCACATCTAGTTTCACTTGCAGTACAAAATGGATCACTTCACTACACACCATTCTTCTAATCAGACGATCCGTCTGTGCAGAGGTTCGCCTCTGTGCACCACTGTCATTCTCATCTGTTGTTATTTTCCCAACCACTGGGACACGCAACTTTGAACAACGCTGACATCTTGGCCTAGGCACATTGTGATCTGCTGGAGTATTAAACCAAGGCCTTTCAGTTAAAGGAATCTACAGTCGTGGCCAAAAGTTTTGAGAATGAAACAAATATTCGTTCTCACAAAGTTTGCTGCTAAACTGCTTTTAGATCTTTGTTTCAGTTGTTTCTGTGATGTAGTGAAATATAATTACACGCACTTCATACGTTTCAAAGGCTTTTATCGACAATTACATGACATTTATGCAAAGAGTCAGTATTTGCAGTGTTGGCCCTTCTTTTTCAGGACCTCTGCAATTCGACTGGGCATGCTCTCAATCAACTTCTGGGCCAATTCCTGACTGATAGCAACCCATTCTTTCATAATCACTTCTTGGAGTTTGTCAGAATAAGTGGGTTTTTGTTTGTCCACCCGCCTCTTGAGGATTGACCACAAGTTCTCAATGGGATTAAGATCTGGGGAGTTTCCAGGCCATGGACCCAAAATGTCAACGTTTTGGTCCCCGAGCCACTTAGTTATCACTTTTGCCTTATGGCACGGTGCTCCATTGTTCTTCACCAAACTGTTGTTGGATTGTTGGAAGAAGTTGCTGTTGGAGGGTGTTTTGATACCATTCTTTATTCATGGCTGTGTTTTTGGGCAAAATTGAGCCCACTCCCTTGGATGAGAAGCAACCCCACACATGAATGGTCTCAGGATGCTTTACTGTTGGCATGACACAGGACTGATGGTAGCGCTCACCTTTTCTTCTCCGGACAAGCCTTTTTCCAGAAGCCCCAAACAATTGGAAAGAGGCTTCATCGGAGAATATGACTTTGCCCCAGTCCTTAGCAGTCCATTCACCATACTTTCTGCAGAAGATCAATCTGTCCCTGATGTTTTTTTTTGGAGAGAAGTGGCTTCTTTGCTGCCCTTCTTGAAACCAGGCCATCTTCCAAAAGTCTTCGCCTCACACCTGCCTGCTGCCATTTCTGAGCAAGCTCTGCACTGGTGGCACTCCGATCCCACAGCTGAATCCTCTTTAGGAGACGATCCTGGCGCTTGCTGGACTTTCTTGGACGCCATGAAGCCTTCTTAACAAGAATTGAACCTCTTTCCTTGAAGTTCATGATGATCCTATAAATTGTTGATTGAGGTGCAATCTTAGTAGCCATAATCCTTGCCTGTGAAGCCATTTTTATGCAACGCAATGATGGCTGCACGCCTTTTTTTTGCAGGTCACCATGGTTAACAATGGAAGAACAATGATTTCAAGCATCACCCTCCTTTTAACATGTCAAGTCTGCCATTTTAACCCAATCAGCCTGACATAATGATCTCCAGCCTTGTGCTCGTCAACATTCTCACCTGAGTTAACAAGACGATTACTGAAATGATCTCAGCAGGTCCTTTAATGACAGCAATGAAATGCAGTGGAAAGTTTTTTTGGGGATTAAGTTAATTTTCATGGCAAAGAAGGACTATGCAATTCATCTGATCACTCTTCAAAACATTCTGGAGTATATGCAAATTGCTATTATAAAAACTTAAGCAGCAACTTTTCCAATTTCCAATATTTATGTAATTCTCAAAACTTTTGGCCACGACTGTACTGTTTTCGACAAGTGGGGATAACTGGCACAACGACGAACTGGAGGCATCATACAATCATCCCATATGATTTGATCCAAATTTTGAGGTTTCATGTGGCTAAAAAACTTTGCCTTCAATCTGCCTTTTATGGTTTCCTACATGCCACAGATTAGAGCTAGAAAATGTAATCATGTACTTTGCACAGAAATTTGTTTTAAAATGTTGGCACAAATTGTCACATTTTAAGTTATGCCTCTTTACACTAATTGTTGCATTCATACCACATTCCCTTTTTTGCTAAATCATGCAAAACTTAGGCTACTTTTACACTAGCATTTTAGTTTTCCGGTATTGAGATCTGTCATAGGGGCTCAATACCGGAAAAAAATGCTTCAGTTTTGTCCGCATTCATTGTCAATAGGGACAAAACTGAACTGAACAGAAAGGAATGCTCCAGAATGCATTCCGTTCTGTTTAGTTGTGTTCCCATACCAGAGAGCAAACCGCAACATGTTGTAGTTTGCTTTCCATCCTGGGATGCAGAGCAAGACGGATCCGTCATGACCCTCAATGCAAGTCAATGGGGATGGATTCGTTTTCTCTGCCACAATCTGCCACAATAGAAAACTGATCCGTCCCCCATTGACTTTTAGTGGAGTTCATGATGGATCCGTCTTGGCTATGTTAAAGATAATACAACTGGATCCGTTTATAACGGATGCAGATGGTTGTTTTATCAGTAACGGAAGCGTTTTTGCTGAACCCTGCCGCATCCAGTAAAAACGCTAGTGTGAAAGTAGCCTTATCGAGCAAGGCACAGTGGATTATTCTTTTTAGCACCAGAAATGCGCCACTTTTTGACACTTGTAAGCCACATTCTTGCACACTCACATTATTAAATGTGGGCCAATGTTCTGAACTGAAATGCTAGTCTAAAATATTCACATGTGCAGTAAACATTTGTTCTACCGCTGATCGTCCCTACGATATTCAGCATAACACAGGGTGACAAATAAACAGCACAGACAAGCACATTTAAAGTGATATATTGTGCACATGCTCTGCAGTTCTTAAATGACAAACAGCAGATAATCAGAGCTCCATCTGTTTATTTCACTCTGATGTGACCAACAACATCATTAAAAACAAAGCGACTTTGACGGGAGCTGTCAAGGTGGTTTGCTAGCTGATTGCGGGATCTAGAAGATATCTTTGTAGAGAAACTTCATGCTGAGCTAACCAAACAAAAAGATAAAAAATACAGAGACCATAAAAAAAACAGGTCAAATCCACCATTTTGTGAAATACACCAGTTATCTTTTCCAATTTTAAAGAGGACCTTTCACTAGAATAAAACATCTAAACTAACTATACAGACATGTAGAGCGGCGCCCAGGGATCTCCCTGCACTTACTGTTATCCCCGGGCGCCGCTCCGTTCGCCCGGTATAGCCTCCGGTATCTTCATAGTTAGGCTCCACCCAGGGGAACCTGCCGGCGTCTCATTCTCCCATGCTGTAGCGCTGGCCAATCGCAGCGCTCAGCTCATAGCCTGAGAGAAAAAAAGCCTCTCAGGCTATGAGCTGAGCGCTGCGATTGGCCAGCGCTACAGCATAGGAGAAAGAGACGCCGGCAGGTTCCCCTGGACCCTAACTATGAAGATACCGGAGGCTATACCGGGCGAACGGAGCGGCGCCCAGGTATAACAGTAAGTGCAGGGAGATCCCTGGGCGCCGCTCTACATATCTGTATAGTTAGTTTAGATGTTTTATTCTAGTGAAAGGTCCTCTTAAGTACTTTTATTTTACCACAGGGGCCAGATCCAGATGTTACATGGTAGCAAATGGGACTTTAAAAAATCCTCTTCCTTTAATATACAGCATACCCCATTCCTTGCATGTTTTCTAAGCGGAAAAACCTTGGTGTACAAAACCACATGTAAAAATGCAATGGCAGATTTTATTGAAGTATCATGATATAGATTTACATAGAAACCAGTTTTGGACTGAGGTTCCTTGGGCCCACCAGAGGGAATAATTCTAAGATCTCATCTTTCATCTATACAGAACATGTCCACATCCACTTTAATTTCATTGCAATCTTTGTTGTTACCAATGCAAACATGGGTCAAATCATAAATAAGGTCTAAGGCCCCAATGCACATATGAGAAAAGTCATTCTAGCCCATCAAAAACTCAGCAGGACCAGCTTCCCAAATGTCCCTCAACAAATTTGATGGAAGGAAAGATCAGGCATGATGAATCTAATCATGCTAATCTTTTGTTCCGCCCCAGAGATAAGCTACTACTAAAGGTGTCTGGCAGCAGGTCACTCTATTCTGTCAGCCAAACACAACTATCTAAGGTGTATGGGCACCTTAATAGGTAAATACAATGCATTCAGAAAGTCTTTAAGTCCGGTTTACTTTTTTCACATTTTATGTTGTAGCCTTGTACTATAATCAAGAAAGTTCATGCTTCCCCCATCAATCGGCATTCAATACCCCATAATGAGAAAAAAGAAAAACTAAAATTTTGCATGGGCATAAGTATTTAGACCCTTTGCTATGACACTCAGCTTCATAGCTAAAGGGGCCTCCCATTTCTCTTGATCATCTTTGAGATGTTTCTACACCATGATTGGAGTCCACCTGTGGTACATTCAGTTGATTGGACATGATTTGGAAAGACACATCTGTCTATAAAAGGTCTTGTTACGAGGGCCCGGCGATACGCGCTTCCTTTGTAGCATCGCCAGCACCCTTCCCAAGATGAGGAGCAAGGACGCGAGTTGCGTCCTCGTTCCCATGACAACGGTGGGGCGGGGAGGACCCGGTCACGCACACCTCCTCAGCGGGGCCGGCGTCCTCCGTTCTCCAGGAGACAGGAGGCAGGAAAACTGAGTGCCGAGGTTAATGATTCGGCGCTCAGGGACGGGTCACGTGATGCTGGCCAATTCATGTGACTCTATTACCTCCGGTATTTAACAGGCAGCCTGCTGCCCACAGGTTGCCTGTTATTGGGTCTATACTACCTACCTGCTACGTTTGTGTTATCTGGATCTTCTGACCTCGGTTTTCGTTTCTGACCTCGCTCCTGTTTATCCCCTGGATTTGGCTTGACCTCCTGGCTATTTGACCTCGGCGTGTTGTTTAACTATCCTAATGTTTATTGCTTATGTACTGACGTCCTCTCCTGGTATTGACCTTGGTTTGCTTCACCTTGTTTTTGTGTTCTGTGTGTCCTGTTGCTTGTCTGTGTTCCTCCCTTTCCCTACCCTGCACTTACCCAGGTTAGGGACTGTCGTCCAGTTGTGCACCGTTACCTAGGATGGATCATGCAAGTAGGCAGGGTGAGAGGCATGGGTGGTAGTCAGGGGTGTATGCTTCCCTATGTCCCCGCGACAGGTCTCACAGCTGACAATGCATATCAGAGCAAAAATCAAGCCATGAGGAGGAAAGAACTGCCGGTAGAGCTCAGACATAGCATTGTGTGGGGGCACAGATCTGGAGAAGGGTACAAAAAAACTCTGGTGCACTGAAAGTTCCCAAGAGCACAGTGTAAATCACAGAAAAAAAAAATGCACCAAACGGATATGCCACTGACTATACTAGCTAGTCATACAAGCAGATATTAAAAGCTGAGACTTTTGCCAATATATTCCTGTCAGGAACACATCGGAGCCCATCATGCACCACGTCACGGTCTCGCAGCATGGCAAGGGTCCTACCACTACGCTAACTATGGTGTGAACGCGGTCTGAAGGTGATAAAATCCAGCTCACAGCCAAGCTTCCACACAACCGCATAGCAGGACAACTAATGCAATGTGAATAAAGCAAGACTGTAAGCCACACCCATATCAGACCATGTGATGGAGGTTACCAGGTGCAAAGGAATGTTTAAATGCCAGGTAAAGGCACATTCAATACATATAAAACAAAATCACAGAAATATAGTGGCAAATATGGGGGAACTGCTCAAACCCCAAACACTGTAGCGTGTTTCTCATTGGGGGAGCAGTCCCACCGAACGTGGACCGCAGCAAACGACCATCCCCAGCAAAAAATGCGTACAATGGAGGATGCCGACGCGGTCCACATACACCACAAAGGCATCCTACACAAAACGGAGCATTGTGCGGATGAAAATATAATTATATAAATCACAGAAAATAAATGCACCAAACGGATATGCCACTGACTATACTAGCTAGTCATGCAAGCAGATATTAAAAGCTGAGACTTTTGCCAATATATTCCTGTCAGGAACACATCGGAGACAAGAGCACAGTGGTCTCCATAATTCTTAAATTTTGAGAAACAAAATTCTCTGGTCTAATGAAACCAAGATTGTACTTTTTGGCCTCAATTCTAAGTTTCAAGTCTAGAGGAAACCATACATTGCTAATCACCTGCCTACTAATCTAATGTCATCCCTACAGTGAAAAATTATGGCAGCAGCATCATGCTGTGGTAGTGTTTTTCAGTGGCTGAGACAAGGAGACTGGTCAGGGTTGAGGGAAAGCTAGGCCGAAGGTTCACCTTCCAACAAGACAACACCCTACACACACACACACACACACACACAGCCAGGACAACACAGGAGTGACTTAAGGACAACTTTGTCAATGTTCTTGAATGACCTAGCCAGAGCCCTGACTTGATCCCAATCAAACATCTCTGGAGAGCCCTGAAAATGACTGTCCACCGACGGTCCATCAAACCTGATGGAGCTTGAGAGGATCTGCAGAGAAGAATAGTAGAAAATCTCCAAATCCAGGTGTGCATACCTTGTGGCATCATACAAAAAAGACTGGAGGCTGTAATTGCTACCAAAGGTGGTTCAACTAAGGCCCCTTTCACACGGGCGAGATTTCCGCGTGGGTGCAATGCGTGAGGTGAACGCATTGCACCCGCACTGAATCCGGACCCATTAATTTCTATGGGGCTGTGCAGATGAGCGGTGATTTTCACACATCATTTGTGCGTTGCGTAAAAAAAAAGCAGCATGCTCCTCTTTGTGTGTTTTCCACGCAACGCAGGCCCCATAGAAGTGAATGGGGCTGTGTGAAAATCGCAAGCATCCACAAGCAAGTGTGGATGCGGTGCGATTTTCACGCACAGTTGCTAGGAGACGATTGGGATGGACACCCGATCATTATTATTTTCCCTTATAACATGGTTATAAGGGAAAATAATAGCATTCTTAATACAGATAGGTATACATATAGATACAATAGGGCTGGAGGGGTTAAAAAAAATAATAATAAATTAACTCACCTTACTCCACTTGTTCGCGCAGCCTGGCTTCTCTTCTGTCTTCATCTTTGCTGTGCACAGGAAAAGGACCTGTTGTGACGTCACTACGCTCATCACATGGTCCGTCACATGATCCATCACCATGGTAAAAAGATCATGTGATGGACCATGTGATGAGCGCAATGACGTCATCAAAGGTCCTATTCCTCAAAGAAGAAGACAGAAGAGAAGTCGGGCTGCGCGAGCAAGTGGATTAAGGTGAGTTAAATATTTTTTTATTTTTTTAACCCCATCCAGCGCTATTTTACTAAGCATTCTGTATTAAGAATGCTATTATTTTCCCTTATAACCATGTTATAAGGGAAAATAATATAATCTACAGAACACCGATCCCAAACCTGAAATTCTGTGAAGAAGTTCGGGTCTGGGTACCACATTCAGTTTTTTATCACGCGCGTGCAAAACACATTGCACCCGCCCGTCAAAAACTGAACAACGGAACGCAATCGCAGTCAAAGCTGACTGCAATTGGGTACCTACTCGCGTGGGTTTGCCGCATTGCACCCGGGACGCATCCTGAGCCAAAACGTGACGCCCGTGTGAAAGAGGCCTAAGTCCTGAGTAAAGAGTCTGAATATGTATGTCAATGCAAGATTTTGGTTTTTCAATAAATTAGCAAAGACTTCTAACATTCTGTTTTAACTTTGTCATTATGGGGTATTAAGTGCAGAATGATGGGGACAATTTTTAACTTTTTTTTATTTTAGCTCAAGGTTGCAACAAAATGCGAAAAAAGTGAAAAAATCTGAAGATTTTCCAAATGCATTGTAGGTTGTTGAAAAATGTTAAATAGAATAGAGATTAGCAAACCTGTTTGCCCTACTTATGATGAACCTGACTTGTTCAAACTACATAACTAATTCTTATTGCCATCCCTATCTCCGTAGTGTATTAATATGTATTGCCTCCAATGGGGCTTTTTCAATATGGCCGCTGTTAATGAAAGACTTCATTAATCATGTGCATGCGCCATTGCTGTGAGTAGCAGCACACCTATTAAGGTATTGCATAACAAATCCGAACCTGGGTTTGTGGTATGCACCACAATCACTAACAAATCCGGGTCCCTATGGTTCCATGATTCCCATTGGCAATAGTCAAGTCCAGTGTGGGAAGGCTCATGGAGAAGAGGTGCGAGACAGGACTGGTGGTAGTCACAGATGACGGTGTCTCACAGTGGTGGCAGCCTCACTTTACCTCTCACATGGGGCCATGCAAGGAGGATGCGGTACATTGATATCCCCCGTGGCATACCCTGGTGAAGCCCTACTACTTGAGGGAAGGTGAGGTGCCCTTGGTATTAATGTTAAGATGCATTGCAGGGAAAGAGGTGGTAGAAGGAGACAGGCCAGTTTAGTTTTTACTAATATTTCTTCACATGCATTTACTTTCAAATGTAAGCACAGTTCCATCGCCAGTGTCAATAAATTCCTAGCTGAATAAAGAAAATAAGCTTCATGTTCCTCATCTAGTTGCACTCTCTGTAGTTGAATATGCTTTATTCTAATCCAGCCTGGTAGTGCAGTATGCTTCTAAAATATGGTTCTGCAATGCCCACTGCAGGGTGTAGACTTTAAACAGATTTGTAATCTCTCTCTCTTTTGTATGACAAGCACATTGACTTGGCATACCACCAGATAAAGATAGTTAAAATCAAAGGGCACTTTGACTGATGTCAGTTACAAAAAGTCAATTCAACAAAATTTTCAGGTCAAGAGTCATTGCTGCCTGACATACAGTATCTACGGTTGCTGATCTTTGACCGTGGTCATATGCACAGTTCAAACTGTTCCCATCCCAAATAGTCCTGAACAAAAGTTAATAGGATATCATTTGTGAAGATATACCAGTCATTACTACGTGTACATATAAAAGCGGTTCTGAAAATAGTGAAACGGATAAAAACTGATCCCATCTGATGCCCTTTCTACAGATGATACTCTAAGTACTTGATGGTATAAGGTCACTTTCACACGGTCAGTATTTGGTCAGTGTTTTTCATCAGTATTTGGCCTCATGCACACGACCGTATTTTTTTGCGGTCCGCAAAACGGGGTTCCGTTTTTCCCGTGATCCGTGACCGTTTTTTCGTCCGTGGGTCTTCCTTGATTTTTGGAGGATCCACGGACATGAAAAAAAAGTCGTTTTGGTGTCCGCCTGGCCGTGCGGAGCCAAACGGATCCATCCTGAATTACAATGCAAGTCAATGGGGGCGGATCCGTTTGACGTTGACACAATATGGTGCAATTTCAAACGGATCCGTCCCCCATTGACTTTCAATGTAAAGGCAGGAGTTAATATACCATCGGATCGGAGTTTTCTCCAATCCGATGGTATATTTTAACTTGAAGCGTCCCCATCACCATGGGAACGCCTCTACGTTAGAATATACAGTCGGATTTGAGTTACATCGTGAAACTCAAATCCGACAGTATATTCTAACACAGAGGCGTTCCCATGGTGATGGGGACGCTTCAAGTTAGAATATACTAAAAGAACTGTGTACATGACTGCCCCCTGCTGCCTGGCAGGTGCTGTAGTTAACACATTGGTGGCCAGTGTGGCCGGCCCCCCCCTCCCCCCCCTGTAGTTAACACATTGGTGGCCAGTGGGCCCCCCTTCCCCTGTAGTTAACTCATTGGTGGCCAGTAACTCATTGGTGGCCAGTGGCCCCCCTCCCCTGTAGTTAACTCATTGGTGGCCAGTGCGGCCGCCCCCCCTCCCTCCCCTGTAGTTAACTCATTGGTGGCCAGTGGGCCCCCCTCCCTCCCCTGTAGTTAACTCATTGGTGGCCAGTGGGCCCCCCTCCCTCCCCTTTAGTTAACTCATTGGTGGCCAGTGGGCCCCCCTCCCTCCCCTGTAGTTAACTCGTTGGTGGCCAGTGGGCCTTCTCCCCTCCCTCCCCCTCCTAATTAAAATCTCCCCCCTATCATTGATGGCAGCGGAGTGTACCGATCGGAGTCCCAGTTTAATCGCTGGGGCTCCGATCGGTAACCATGGCAACCAGGACGCTACTGCAGTCCCGGTTGCCATGGTTACTTAGCAATTTGTAGAACCATTATACTTACCTGCGAGCTGCGATGTCTGCGATGTCATGTCACTTACCAGTCATGTCACTTACCAGTAGGAGGAGCTCCCGGTCGGATGCAGACATCGCAGACATCGCAGCTCGCAGGTAAGTTTAATGGTTCTACAAATTGATAAGTAACCATGGCAACCGGGACTGCAGTAGCGTCCTGGTTGCCATGGTTACCGATCGGAGCCCCAGCGATTAAACTGGGACTCCGATCGGTACACTCCGCTGCCACCAATGATAGGGGGGAGATTTTAATTAGGAGGAGGAGGGAGGGGAGAAGGCCCACTGGCCACCAACGAGTTAACTACAGGGGAGGGAGGGGGGGGCCCACTGGCCACCAACGAGTTAACTACAGGGGAGGGAGGGGGGCCCACTGGCCACCAATGAGTTAACTACAGGGGAGGGAGGGGGGCCCACTGGCCACCAATGAGTTAACTACAGGGGAGGGAGGGGCGGCCGCACTGGCCACCAATGAGTTAACTACAGGGGAGGGGGGCCACTGGCCACCAATGAGTTAACTACAGGGGAGGGGGGGCCCACTGGCCACCAATGAGTTAACTACAGGGGAGGGGGGGGCCGGCCGCACTGGCCACCAATGAGTTAACTACAGGGGAGGGAGGAGGGGCCGGCCACACTGGCCACCAATGTGTTAACTACAGGGGGGGGGGCTGCCCCCTGCTGCCTGGCAGCACCTGCCAGGCAGCAGGGGGCAGTCATGTACACAGTTCTTTTAGTATATTCTAACCTGAAGCATCCCCATCAACATGGGAACACCTCTGTGTTAGAATATACTGTCGGTTCTGAGTTTTCACAAAGTGAAAACTCAGCTATGAAAAAGCTTTTATGCAGACGGATCTTCGGATCCGTCTGTATAAAAGCTAACCTACGGCCACGGATCACGGACACGGATGCCAATCTTGTGTGCATCCGTGTTCTTTCACGGACCCATTGACTTGAATGGGTCCGTGAACCGTTGGCCGTGAAAAAATTAGGACAGGTCCTATTTTTTTCACGGCCAGGAAACACGGATCACGGATGCGGCTGCAAAACGGTGCATTTTCCGACTTTTCCACGGACCCATTGAAAGTCAATGGGTCCGCGAAAAAAAAAGGAAAACGGCACAATGGCCACGGATGCACACAACGGTCGTGTGCATGAGGCCTTTGGCTATATGCACGCGACCGTATGTGTTTTGCGGTCTGCAAATTGTGGATCCGCAAAAAAAAAAAAAACGGAAGACATCCGTAAGCCATCAGTTTTGTTTTTGCGGATCCATTGTAACAATGCCTAAAACGGACAAGAATAGGACATGTTCTATTTTTTTTTGCACGGTGTGCTGTCTGCATTTTTTGCAGACCCATTGAAATGAATGGGTCCACATCCTATCCGCAAAACAAACGGAACGGAAACAAACAAATGTTCGTGTGCATGTAGCCTTTATAAGCCAAAACCAGGAGTTGGTCCAAAACACAGAAGAGGTACAAATCTTTCCATAATACATTTTCTTTAGGTTCCACTTGTTGGGGTGCCCCATACCATCCACCAAAGGGAAGCCACAAAGGTACGTTTGAGAGAGATGGATGCGACACTGGAGTATAGCAGAGCTATACACACAGTACTTAAAGGGGTTGTCCCCCAAAGAAATTCTAGTTTCACATGAACACCTGGATCTGATTATTTTTTTCTTGTAATTAAAGATTTAGCATAGCCACTGAGTTATGTAATAAAATGTATCTGTATAGCGCCACCTGCTGTTTGTTTTGTTTCTTATTTCTTTGTCTGGCTCACTGAGATGGCCACAATTTTTTATTCTTCAACTGCCTCCTGTGTTGTAATAGGGAGAGCATGGCCACACCCACCTAGCTGCAGCAGAAAAAAGACACTCCCCTTGAGCTGTCGCTTGTTATAAAACTAGCAGAGCAATGAATGAGGAGATCTCTGGATCCATGTGAGGTACAGGGCTGGTTCTAGCTTTGTTAGAAAGAGATTGTCATGTACTATATGGTGTCTGATTTTCATTTTTTACATTAGTCATGAGATAACCCCTTTAACTTCATGGCGTCACACTTGTGCTCTTTTTGCAGAGGGGGCCTCTACAGCAGCGATGCTTCTTCAGCATGCAGTATTATTTCGGAATCAGTACCTATCTCTATGGATGCAGTCTGCACTCAATTGAGGAATCCTTTGCCCCTCTCTTCAGAAGTGTAGCTAAAAGTTCTTCTTGTATGCAGAATAGTGCTATTCACCCTTCTGCTTCTAGACTAAGCTCTCACACTGCCCATGAGGACCCGCCACCCCCTTGACACTGATTGACGTTTTTTTCCAACTGAATCAGCCGCTTGTGGGTGGAGAAAGCTAGGAGATCATGAATACTCAGGACCCATCATTATGCACTGGAACAGTTCACTACAAGATTTTAGCAAAACGGCAGTCAGTAAAAAAAAAGTGACCCAGCATTTTGCTAAGGAGACTTGTCACTGGTTTACAGTATATTGCCCCTAGTTAGGACATTATAAAACTGGTGACAGATTCCCTTTAAACAGCTTGAAGTAAATTCAAGGACATAGACAGTATGTAAGAAGAATGATATGTAATCAGTTGTTTGCAGGGGGTTTGCCCTTATTCAGCTCATACCCCTTAGACACACTCCTGGTTTTAGATAACAAATTTTGAACCAAATACTAACCATGTGAAAGTGGCCAAAGGCAGGCCCAGATTTACTAATCTGTCCGCACCTAAAATCTGTCTAAAAAGTGGTGCAAATTGAGAGTGGTGAAAAGAAGGGGGGCTTATCAGAAAATGATGGAGCTTCACAGTAAATGATCATGTCCAAAATGTTGCCAATAATTCGAAAATTCTGTCTCAAGCAAACCAATAGTTGGTATAGGGTGAGACAACAGTGACGTATTTGTGCCATTTTTAGGGTGGTTTGCTTCATGCTCAGCTGTTTTCATTGACTAGGGGGTGGCCAGATGTTTTGAGGGCAGAGCTACATTTTTAGCCAGATTTATCATGGCAACTGTAATAAACGTACCTATCTGGGCTCCAGTGGTGCGACCCAGGAGAGACGTGCTGCTGAGCCATGCCCTCTAGTTACAGAGCGCAATGTTCTGCTTTCTCCCCGCAGCACGCGTGCGCTGCTCAATTACCTGTTTTGCTTCTAGGCTGATCAATGGGAGAGTCAGGTCAATAGACCAATCAGGTTCTGGTCCGTGGACCTGGCTCTCTATTTAAACCCCGTAATTGCATTAGACCATTGCCAGTGATAGTCTTTGTTTGGCTCACTAGAGTTGTTTCCATGTTCCCTGTTCCTGTATTGCTACTGGTACTCTGTGTTTTTGACCCCGGCTTGTCTTCTGACCACTCTCTGTATCCCTTTTTAGTACTGCATAGCCTGACTGGTTTAGTATGACTCTGCTTTTGTGTTGTCCGTATTGTGTGTCTTGTTTGTCCTGCACTTAAACTAGTGTAGGGACTGTTGTCCAGTTGCGGCTCTGTCATTTAGGGCTTTGGCTACTTTCACACTGGCGTTTTGGCTTTCCGTTTGTGAGATCCATTCAGGGCTCTCACAAGCGGTCCAAAACGGATCAGTTTTGCTCTAATGCATTCTGAATGGAAAAGGATCCGCTCAGAATGCATCAGTTTGCCTCAGTTTGCCTCCGTTCCATCTCCATTCTGCTTTGGAGGCTGTAGGAAAGCGCAAGGGTCCTTCATTGACGGAAGATATGTGTCACCGAGGTTCCTGGCCTCGGTGAGGTAAGAGCAGGTAATTTTAAGTGTCAGCGGCTGCTAGTGCTGACTGACACTATTGGTTATTTAGTGTGGCTGTAAAGCCGATCCGGGCCGGCTCCTACTGGGAACAGCCAAAGTGCAGGGTGGGTGGCTGTTCCCCACGTTCCAGGCCGGGTTTAGTTTGGGATATAAAAACTCAGCCAGCAGTCTCAGCTGGGTGTGGATTATCCTCCATTTCACAGGGAAGCTGTGGAGTCTGTTTTTTGAGATCCACATGATGTGTGCCGTACTAAAGGGCTGAGAGCTGCGTTGCTGGGAAGCAGGCCCTAAAGCCTGTTGGGGACTGCTACTGCCAAAACCGCTGACAAGGTGAATGTTTTTTGTTCTGTGGACTTGCCATGGTGTGGATGAACACCAAGATGACGAACTGTCATTTTTGTTTGTGTGAATAAACACTGCACTGTTTAAGTCAAAGACTTTGTTTTTGCCTCTGTACTGCGTCCGCTAATCTGCCTACCAGAGCGAATGCCCACAAGGCGGACACCAAAATGCTGCTTGCAGCGTTTTGGTGTCCGTCTCACGAAACTGAGCCAAACAGATCCGTTCTGACACACAATGTAAGTCAATGGGGACGGATCCGTTTTCTATGACACAATCTGGCACAATAGAAAACGGATCCGTCCTCCATTGACTTTTAATGGTGTTAAAGACGGATCCGTCTTGGCTATGTTATAGATAATACAAACGGATCCGTTCTGAACTGATGCTGACGGTTGTATTATCTGAATGAATCAGTCTGTGCAGATCCATGATGGATCCGCACCAAACGCGAGTGTGAAAGTAGCCTTACACTGCAAGTAGGTAGGGGAAGCAGGCGGCGTTCTAGTTCAGGGATTCACTGTCCTCGTCTGTCCCTATCTACAGTCGTGACAGCATACAAAATGACAGAGCCTTTGTAATAAATATTATTAGACTTTAGACTGAAAAACAAAACGAATTTGAAAAAATTGACAGAGACATTTTGTACAACCAAGCAGTCACTCAAAAAAGTGCAAAAAATTGCATCTTGATATTTTTCCCTCTATGTTTGTCATCTATAGGATTAATAGATCTAGGCCACAATGTTGTGTTTTTTGGGCCAAAAAAGTATCCAAAAACACCTGAGTTGCTCATCAATTTTACGCATTTTTGTTCATATAGTTTTCTTATAGCATTTTTGTATGCCTTGCATTTTTTTGAAATAGGAAAGTAGTACCCCCCAGTAATATCACTTCTACTGTAATGTATGGGGATAATAAATTGGTACAATAAACACCATGACAAAAATGCCAACATCTCTATGCTAGGCAATAAGGGGAAAAACTGCTGACCCAGAGCATGCTGCAATCTAAAGAAAAACTTCATTGACCCCCAAAAATTCAACTCAATGGTGAAAAATTCCTCTACAAAAAACACTTTTATGCTGCGTTTAAAAATTCCAATAGACTTTGATACAACATCTGGAGCTGGTGTTTTGCCTAAAAAAAATGCTACAAAAATGCCAGCCAAAAACATATCAAAAACTTTAGAATCCCTCAAAAATACAACCAAAAATCTATATGCGACACCGGGCTCATGCACACGAACGTATTTTCTGTGTCCGTTCCATTTTTTTTGCGGACTGTGTGCGGAACCATTTATTTCAATGGGTCTGCAAAAAAACGGAAATTACTTTGTGTGCATTCCGTTTCCATACGTCAAAATATAACATGTCCTATCATTGTCCTCATTACGGACAAGGATAGGACTGTTCTATTAGGGGCCAGCTGTTCTGTTCTGCAAAATATGGAATGCACATGGACATCATCCATATTTTTTGCGGATCCGTATTTTGCGGAGCGCAAAATACATATGGTCATGTGCATGAATGCTAATGCTGTTGAATCCTAGAGCATTTCATGATAGTCAATCAGTGACACAATGCTGAAAAAGCTACAATGACTCTGTGCCCCTCGCATCAGCCACAAGTGCTGTAACGAAAGCTGATTAAGGCATTATTTCATGGGCATGTTTTCAAGTCAGCGATTTACACTTTGCAGCCGGCATTATAGTTAATAGCTTCCATGGAAACTAGGGGGAATCTGGGGATTTGGGTTTTTATATTTGACTCTGGTCGGAGTATCTGCCTGAAAAAGAGCTACTTGATCTGTATGGCCAACATTTGCATTTAGTGTAATAACCATTACTCATGTCAATTGTTAATTAAGCAGCAGGATTTTTTCATTCAATGATCGCTCTGACCGAACACTCACTACAACACAGTATTTCTGTCATCTCTTCAATGACAGGGGCTCTGTAGTTTAATTTAGACCGGTTCCAATATCCAGATGTACCCAATCTGATATTGCACAGAAATGGAGCCGATTCCTTTCCGTAACAGGTCCCTCGTGATCGTATGAAACATGTGTGCAGATTTCATTACTCCATTTACCAGCTGTGCAAGTTCACAAGTGGCCTGAATATGAATGAATGAAATATTCTCCTTATCTGTTCGCTGCTGCTGACAGAAGCGGTCAATATGTTCCTAGTCCTTGTATTCTATTAGCGGCCTTATTATACGTCGTAAACCAGAAGCGCTCATTTTAATTGCAGCATTTACAACTGATGATCTGCTTTAACCCCTCTGAGACAGAGACATGGAGTTTGTGGCCCACATTTATTTTTCAGTTTAAGGGCGCATTCACACGACCGCGCTGTGTTTTGCCGTCCACAAATTGCGGATCTGCAAAACACAGATGCCGCCCCTGTGCGTTCCGCAATTGGTGGAATGGAACAGGCGGCCCATTATAGAAATGCCTATTCTTGTCCGGACAAGAATAGGACATGCTTTACATTTTATGTTGGGGCGGCGGAACGGAACAACAGATGCGGACAGCACACGGTAAAATGAATGGGTCCGCACCCACAAAATTGCGGAACGGATGCCGACTCATTCAAATGATCATGTGAATGGGCCCTAAGGCTGAGTTCACATCACTGCTTAGCTTTCCGTTCTTCTGATCCGACTGAGATCCATTTTTTTTTAGAAGGGAAAAAAGTCTTGCACGCAGTACTTTTTTTCAGTCTAAAAAAACGGATCTCAGATGGAAATGGCTCAAACGGATGACAACTGATGCAACAGGATCCGTTTTTTTACAGGATCCTGTAAAAAAAGGATCCTATACAATCCTATGCATAACTGATGAAACAGTAACCATTTTTACAGGATCCAGTTTGTTTTTTTCCTCTTCTTCTGACGGAACAGAAGAACGGAAATCTAAACGGTGATATGAACTCAGCCTAAGCCAGATGTTGGCGTACATTGCACAAGTTAAAAATTTTGAAAAATTTAAAAAGGCACAAAAAATTATGGCCTGTGTGTATTCCAGCACCGTTAGGCCTCTTTCACACGGGCGTGTTTTCCGCCCGGGTGCAATGCGTGAGGTGAACGCATTGCACCCACACTGAATCCGGACACATTCATTTCAATAGGGCTGTGCAGATGAGCGGTGATTTTTACGCATTACTTGTGCGTTGAAAATCGCAGTATGCTCTACATTGTGCATTTTTCACGCAACACATGCCTCATAGAAGTGAATAGGGCTGCGTGAAAATCGCAATCATCTGCAAGCAAGTGCAGATGCGGTGCAATTTTTTTTTCACGCATGGTTGCTAGGTGATGGACCATGTGAAGAGCGCAGTGATGTCACCAAAGGTCCTTTTCCTCCCAGGTCCTTAAAGGAAACCTGTCACCAGGATTTTGTGTATAGAGCTGAGGACATGGGTTGCTAGATGGCCCCTAGCACATCCGCAATACCCAGTCCCCATAGCTCTGTGTGCTTTTATTGTGTAAAAAAAACCGATTTGATACATATGCAAATTAACATAAAAGAGTCATATCTTACTTGTGTGACCAGAGAATAATTACCAGAGAGGGTAATTTGCATATGTATCAAATCGGTTTTTATACACAATAAAAGCACACAGAGCTATGGGAACTGGGTATTGCGGATGTGCTAGCGGCCATCTAGCAACCCATGTCATCAGCTCTATACCCAAAATCCCGGTGACAGGTTCCCTTTAAAGAAGAAGAAAGAAGACGAGCCGGGCTGCGCGAACAAGTAGATGAGGTGAGTTTAATTTTAATTTTAATTTTTTAACCCCTCCATCCCTAATTTACTTATTTACTCTGTATTAAGAATGCAATTATTTTCCCTTATAACCATGTTATAAGTGAAAATAATAAAATCTACACAACATCGATCCCAAAAGTCCGGGTTCGGGTCTGGGTACAAAACAAGCGAATTTTTCTCATGCACGTGCAAAACGCATTAAAACGCTTTGCACTCGCGCGGAAAAATCACGCATTTTCCCGCAATGCACCCGCATCTTTACCCGCAATGCCTGTGTGAAAGAGGCAGATTTCACCTCACGCATTGCACCCGCACTGAATCCGGACCCCTTCATTTCTATGGGGCTGTGCACATGAGTGGTGATTTTCACGCATCACTTGTGCGTTGCGTGAAAATCGCAGCATGCGCTACTTTGTGAATGGGGCTGCGTGAAAATCGCAAGCATCCGCAAGCAAGTGCGGTTGCGGTGCGATTTTCACGCATGGTTGCTAGGAGACGATCGGGATGGGGACCCGATCATTATTATTTTCCCTTATAACATGGCTATAAGGGAAAATAATAGCATTCTTAATACAGAATGCTTAGTAAAATAGGGCTGGAGGGGTTAAAAAAAAATAAAAAATAATTTAACTCACCTTAATCCACTTGTTCGCACAGCCCGGCTTCTCTTCTGTCTTCATCTTTGCTGTGCAGTAGGAAAAGGACCTGTGGTGACGTAATTGTGCTCATCACATGGTCCGTCACATGATCCATCACCAAATAATACAATCTACACAACACCTAACCCAAACCCGAACTTCTGTGAAGAAGTTCAAGTTTGGGTACCAAACATGCCGATTTTTCTCACGCGCGTGCAAAACGCATTTAAATGTTTTGCACTCGAGCTGAAAAATCGCGCATCTTATCCGGCCCAAATCCATGACGCCCGTGTGAAAAGAGGCCTTAGGGTCCATTCACACCACCGTAAGTGTTTTCCTATCCTCAAATTGCAGATCCGAAAAACAGGGATACCAGCAGCATGCATTCCGCATTTATGGACTGCACATGGCCAGCCCTATGATAGAAGCGTCAATTTTGACGTAAATTTGTTTTCCCTTAGTCCTAACAGCAGCACAAGTGGGGTATTCGCCCCTGTGAAGCTGGTCAGGACAGGCGGAATTTTTGCTGAATAAAATTCTGCATCTCTAGTAATTAATTAATTAATTAATTAACTCCCCCCTCCTTATATAGGCCGCCCTCACACAGGGCTAGTTGCTTTTTTTAACAAGTAAACATAACAGCATAGAGGGAGGGATATTTGTGTGCTGCTGTTAGGACTAAGGGAAAACAAATTTACGTCAAAATTGACGCTTCCCTTTCGTCCTAACCAGCAGCACAAGTGGGGAAGTAGCAAGGAACCTCACACAAATCTTGGGAGGGCAAAGGACTAGCACTAAGTAGCTAATAATCCCACAGGAGTTAGAGAGCTGACCTATGGACGAGCAGCATCTAACACGGACCGTCCAAAGGCTGTTCCCTCAGAACGCCTATTCTCTAGGCGGTAATGGGCAATAAAGGTGTTTTGCGTGCTCCACGAGGCAGCCGCACAAATTTGCTCTAAGGGGATTAGCTTCCTTTCCACATATGATGTAGAAACTGCCCTTGTAGAATGGGCAGATAAGAAAGATGGCGGTGGTAAGTCTTAGGACGTAAAAGTCAGCTTAATAGCGTCCTTAATCCATCTGCTCAAGGTGGGCTTGGAAACCTTGAGCCCTTTATTGTTCCCCGAATAAGAGATCAGCAGGTTTTCTGATCTCCTGAACTCTTCCGTTCTATTCAAATAAATTCTAAGGACTCTTGGGATGTCCAAGGAAAGTAATCTCTCCTCCTCAGGAGAGTTAGAGGTAGGAGAGAACACCGGCAGTGTTATCGTCTGGTTGGTGTTCGCAAACGAAGGAACCTTTGGTAAAAAGGTAGGCAGAAATCTTAACAGGACCTTGTCCTGCAGAAAACTTAAGTATGGTTCCGCTGCCCCCAGAGCCTGGAGTTCCCCAACCCTCTTGGCTGATGTTATGGCCAAGAGAAAGGTAACCTTGAGGGAAAGGTACTTTAAGTCTACCTGTTCCAAAGGCTCGAAGGGGGGGGAGCACAACCCCCTTAGGACCACTGGCAGCTCCCACTCAGGGATTGGTCTCTGGATGCTGGGCCTAAGCCTCTGAGCACCCTTAAGGAACCTCTTAATTAGGGGGTCCTGAGAAATTGGCTTACCAAGGCATGCTGACAAGGCAGCGACGTGAGCTCTCAATGTAGATGGGCTTAGACCCTTGTCTAGACCATCTTGCAGGAATTGAAGAATCTCAGAGAGAGGAGGATCTGAGGAAACTACCTCTCTATCCGTGCACCATCGCATAAATATCTTGAATATGCGGGAATATTTCTGATTCGTAGAATCCGCTCTGGAGTGAGAGATTGTTCTCAGGACCTCCACCGAAAGCCCTCTAGCTTCTAGAAGGGACCGGTCAGTCTCCAGGCTGTCAGACTGAGCTTCCTCAGATCTAGACAGGGACCTGTGTCCTGATACACAAGGTCCTGTATTAGGGGAAGTCTCCAATAATTGCCCTGACTCATCTGCATGAGCTGGGTGAACCAAGACCTCTTCGGCCAGAATGGGATGATGGCTATCACTGAGGTCTGGTCTTGCTTGATCTTCATCAATACCCTTGGTATCATGGAAATTGGAGGGAATACATAGGCCAGCATGAACCTCCATGTTATGGACAGAGCATCTATCGCTACCGGATTGTCCTCCTTGTACAAGGAGCAGAATTTGCTTACTTTGGCGTTCAGACGGGTTGCCATCAAATCGATCTCTGGAGTCCCCCAGCGTTGGACTATCCTGGAGAAGATGTTGTCGTTCAGGGACCATTCTCCTGGTACCGGAAGGCCCCGACTTAGGCGATCTGCTACTATATTGAGATCCCCTCTGATGTGAACTGCCACTAGATGAGATAGATTGCTCTCTTCCCAAGATAAAATCAATCCCACCTCCCTCAGGAGGGTCCGGGATCTCGTTCCTCCCTGTCTGTTTAGATAAGCAACCACAGTCGTGTTGTCGGTCCGTACTCTCACGGCTTGACCTTGGATGAGAGGTGAGAAGTGATTGAGGGCTAACCTCACCGCCCTTAGCTCCCTCAGATTGGACGACAGGAGTCTCTCCTGAGGATTCCAGGTATTCTGAACTGTATTGTGTCCCAGATGGGCTCCCCAGCCCAGAAGGGAGGCGTCCGTGGTCAGGATCACCCAAGTAGGTTGGGTTAGAGGCATTCCATCCACTAGGTTCTTCCACCACCTGAGGGAGGAACGGACTTCTGCAGACAGGGAGTGGTTTCGATCTAGGTCTCTGGGTTTGCGATTCCAAACCGCTAAGACTTCCTCTTGTAGTGGCCGAAGATGCCACAAGGCCCAAGGTACTGCCTCTGCAGATGCTGACATGTGGCCTATCATCCTCATTAGAACCCGAATAGACACCCGCCTGGGGGGTAGGAGAAACTCTGCAGCCCTTATTACTTTGTCTCTCCTCTGAGGAGATAGATATAGGGTCATTAGTTGTGAATCTATCACAAACCCCAGAAATCGCCTTGTAGTAGAGGGGACCAGCTCTGATTTGTCCCAATTCACGAGCCACCCTAGGTTCTGCAGAGTGTGGAGAGCTTGTTGAAGCTGGGCTTGTAAGATGCCTGCGCATGCGGCTTTTAAAAGCCAGTCGTCTAAATAAGGGACGACCTCTAAGCCGAGGAGCCTTAAGTGGGCGACCACAGGAGCGTGAAGGTGTGTGGAGCAGAGGAGATGCCAAAGGGCAACACAGCAAACTGGTAGTGCTTCACTACCTCCTTTATGCAGACAGCAACTCTGAGAAATTTCCTGTGGGCCGGACAGATAGGAACATGAAGGTAAGCATCCTTCAGATCTATCGTCACCATCACGTCTGCCGGGTTCAGGATGTTGAGGACTGAGCGAATGGTTTCCATCCGGAAACGCTTCTTTCTGATAAACCGATTTAGGTAACGCAGATCGATAATCATGCGCCAGTCTCCTGACGGCTTTGGAACGAGAAAGATGGGAGAATACACTCCCTGACCGAGCTCTTGAGGAGGAACCTCCTCTAAGGCCCCTTTGACAATGTACTGGAGTACAGAGTCTTCCAGGATCAGTTGTCTGCTGGGTGTTAGACGTCCTGTGAGGACGAACCTCTCTTGAGGTTGGGAACTGAAATCGATCCTGTAACCGGTGCTGATGACCTGCAGCACCCAAGGATCTGGAATTATTTTTTCCCCAAAATTTCTGAACAAAAATAAACGACCTCCTACTGGAGGATTCAGGCAGGGAGATTCGTGTGGGAGTGAGGGGGGTGGGGACGGGGAGGTGACGGGCTGCCACGACCTCTACCTCTCTTGTTAATTTCGGAACGTCTCTGGTTCCTCTCTCTTCCTTGGAATCTCCCCCCTCTGCCTCTCCCACGTCCTCGAAAGGATTGCTGAGGGAGTGATTTTCCCTTCTTGTCTGCTAGACTCTCCATGAGGCGGTCTAGCTCGGAGCCGAACAACCTGCCAGGCTCGTAAGGGAGGGAGCACAAATTAAATTTTGACATGTTGTCCGCTACCCAGGGTTTCAGCCATAAGGGCCGTCTGCTGGCAGCAGACAAAGCCATTGACTTGGCAGCAAGCCTTAGCTGCTGCTGAGACGCATCCGCCAAAAAATCAATGCCTAATAGAAGGGTCTTGAATTGATCCAGAATGTCATCTCTGGCGATTCCCGAGTCTATGTCTGCCTGGATCTTCAGCGTACGGGAGCGAATGAACTCAGAGACCTCGGTACCGGCTATGGCCACAGAGGCAGAGGCGGACGCCGCAGCATAGTTGCGCCTAAGCGAACATTCTGCGCGTCTATCCAGGGGATCCTTCAGGTTACTCCCGTCATCGGAAGGTACCAAAGTTCTTTTAGAAAGCTTGGCTATCGCCATATCCACCTTAGGCGGAGGGACCCAATCCAGGGAGTCCCCGTCCTGTAGGGGGAACATCAGCTTAAACCTCTTGGTTAAGACCGGTCCTTTTTCTGGATGTTTCCATTCGGTCGCCATTAGTTTTTTAAGCGACTCGTCCACTTTGAAGGCCCTTGGCCCCCTAGCGGTGGAGTGTGGAGCTTCCCCATGCTCAACATCCTGGTCCCTTGACCTGATGGAGCGCAGTAATCTTTGTGTCTTCTCCGCCGGAAAAGAAAAGACCGACTCCTCTTCCTCAGAGGAAGAATTCTCGCCAAGCGAGATCACGTCTTCTGACATAGGAACAGGCCCCGGCGAGGCCTGCCTGGGTCTCTTGTTGGAGACCGCCCCCTTGATCTCTGCGACGGAGGTGTCCAAGAACTCCTTCATCCAGGAAAACATTTCAACAACCGTCGGCTCAGGATTGGCTGGCCTAGGGCGGCAGCCTGGACGACGATGAAACTCGTAGCTGTCGGGTAACGGGGTGCCACAACTGGAACAGGCCAGGTGTTTCTGCTTGTGGGCGACTTTTCCTAGAAAAGAAGTAGGCACTATTAAAGCTGGTTTCAACGCGCCCAGGGGGTCAAGCGCAGACGTCAATCTTACCTTGAGATGGTGACGTCATGACTCTAAGAACTCTGAACAACCTAGAACCTTCTGATCAGAGTAGGTACTCTCACAGCCTTAGCACTGGATCAGCAAAAGTCAAGATCAGCTGCACACAGGAACTAAGTGCAACACTGACCCTGCCAGCAGCCTGGCCTTATATAGCAGGAAGGGGAGGACCAGGGGGAGGAGGAGTAACAGCTCCTCCCCCAAAAATCTCCAGGCTCCCCACTGAGGGACCCATTTATAAAAAACGAAATTTTATTAGCAACTTAATCGAATTCGCTCCTCCCCCCCTCCTCCACAAGCACATCAGCTAATTTGCGCTAATTCGCGCTAATTTTTATCGCTGCGGCGTCTCTTTTTTTTTTTTTTTTTTTTTTTTCCGGACCGGAAGTGACAATGACGCACTTCCGGTCTCGCGTCCGATACACCGGAGCTGAGAAACGATCTCAGGGCCGGCAGCAGATTACAGAGGAGGTAGGAGGGGAACGCAGGAGCGGAGCAGAGAGGAGACAGGGGGGAGGGAGCTCCCAGCTCCGCTTACTGAGTACACCCTGTCAGAACTTACCGGCTACCTGCAGCCAGACCGTCTCCATACTTACGCTCCCAGCCAGGCAGGGACCCTGTAAAAGAAAATTGTAACATTAAGACAAAATAAAAGCAGAACTTCAGCAAGTTTTTCCCCCAACTACTGAGGGAGAGACTCTGAATAGAGTCGAGCCTGTCAGACCAACACACAGGACAAAATAAAAGCAACTAGCCCTGTGTGAGGGCGGCCTATATAAGGAGGGGGGAGTTAATTAATTAATTAATTAATTACTAGAGATGCAGAATTTTATTCAGCAAAAATTCCGCCTGTCCTGACCAGCTTCACAGGGGCGAATACCCCACTTGTGCTGCTGGTTAGGACGAAAGGGAAATGCCTATTCTTGCCTGCGACAAGAATAGGACATGCTCTATCTTTCTTGCAGGGCCACGGAACCGAACTACGGATGCAGACAGCACACGGTGTGCAGTCCGCATCTTTTGCGGCCTAATTGAAATAAATGGGTCAGCATTCTTTACGCAAAATTGTGGAATGGATGCGGACCCAGAACTATGAACGTGTGAATGGACCCTTAGCACGTGGACTGCTCAACAATAGTGGTAGGTTTCCCTACAAGGAAAAGTGAGGTTAGAGAATGAACCTTTCTCCTGCATACAGTGAAGATGCAACTGGTATGCTTTGTTTTACACGGTGAATGTAACCTCTGACAAGTTCTGCTAATATTGAACTGTGTTAAGTTAGCAAGAACTGTTTGAAGTCCTATGGTATTGCTGTTGCTTCCAGTTAACGTGAGAGGTCCTTTGAGAGGTGGTACCTTTGTCAACAAGGATCTGGACTGCTACTGTATGGTGAGATGGTGGTCTGGGACCATTCTCCTGTTCAACAGAGTCAGGCATGGTATACATTTGCGCAATCACAATTGAAGGTGGTTGGAAGTAATTCTGTGAAAGTTAGTGACTTAGTCGTCATAAGGACTCAAAGAATGTAGGCCAGTTTAATATGGAGTAACTGGTCTAAGCCCACAAGAAGCACCTAAACAGGACAGGCTGTGTAGAAGCCACCCAAAGACCCACATAGCCACTGAAGAATCGGCACAACCTGACTCTTGGTGGGTACCACAGGACAGCACAGTAAAGGAACACTTAAAACTGAACTGAAGAGTTAATATTTAAAGGGCTTCTGTCACCCCACTAAAGTGATTTTTTTTTTTTTTTGGGCTAGTTAAATTAGTTATATTGCGATATATGAAAATATAATGGTGTTACTTTTGATCCAGCAATTTCTTCAAAAAACGAAGTTTTATAATATGTAAATTCGGTCTCTACCAGCAAGTAGGGCGGCTACTTGCTGTTAGCTGCTGCAGAAAACCGCCCCCTCGCCGTGTTGATTGACAGGGCCAGCCGGGATCTCCTCCTCCGGCCAGCCCTGTCGGCATTTCAAAAATCGCGCGCCTGTGTTGATTCGGCGCAGGCGCTCTGAGATGAGGAGGCTCTTCTCCTCAGAGCTCCCTCAGTGCGCCTGCGCCGATGACATCACCGAAATAAAAGACGTCATCGGCGCAGGCGCACTGAGGGAGTTCTGAGGAGACGAGCCTCCTCATCTCAGAGCGCCTGCGCCGAATCAACACAGGCGCGCGATTTTTGAAATGCCGACAGGGCTGGCCGGAGGGGGAGATCCCAGCTGGCCCTGTCAATCAACACGACGAGGGGGCGGATTTCTGCAGCAGCTACCAGCAAGTAGCCGCCCTACTTGCTGGTAGAGACCGAATTTACATATTATAAAACTTCGTTTTTTGAAGAAACTGCTGGATCAAAGTAAGTAACACAATTATATTTTCATATATCGCAATATAACTAATTTAACTAGCCAAAAAAAAAAAAATCACTTTAGTGGGGTGACAGAAGCCCTTTAAAAAGGTCAAGGGGGTCATTTATGCAGATTGTGAAGCAAAGGTCATAGGCTGCTGCCTCCAGCATGAAAACAGAACTTCAGCACACTGCTAGAGGGCAGAAAAGGACCAGCGGAACCTGGCTACCAGGCTGAACCAGCAGGGTGAATGAATCGGCCCCTGTGCGTGGGCACCAACGGGGCATCAACCTACTTCACCCCTTTTAATTGAGTAGAATGTGTTGGGTTCTGTGCATGTGGGAGCATGGTTGGCAATGACATTTCACAGATGTTAACAGTTTAAAGGCATAAACTTGGTATTTTTAACCCCAAAATTATCTGGTATTTTTAACCCCAAAATTATCAGCGGGGGCAAAGTTGACAGCAGCTGTGTGTTAAAAACATAAAAAAAGTATCAATGATCATGTACACAAGAATTGCACTTTTCTGCTCACTGTTTAGCAGTGAGGTGCTGGTCTTGCACACTTAACCACTGAGACCATGGATTGGCTGCAGCGGTCACATGACCAGGAACAGTCCTCGTTTCTTCCAGTCCAGGAGGGTCCACTGGAAGTTGCCTCATTGGAACAGAGGGCATCTGGAAAGGTGAGGTTTCATTTTTTTAATACACTACTGTGGGCCATATATAGGCCAAACGCCTTTAAAGGGATATTCCCATCTGAGACAATGGGGGCATATCGCTAGGACATGCCCCCATTGTCAGAGAACGGAGCAGGGAAGGTGGTGGCCGGAGGACCCCGGGTTTTCCTGGGTTCGGCCACCACCAAACACTCTCCCTATAGTAGTGAATGGGAGCCCACCGCGGAAATGGCCAAGCCAGTGCTCGACTATTCTCGCCGGCCGCAGAGAAATGAATGGGGGCTCTGTTCTCAGTGTAGGCGTGGGTCCCAGTGGTGGGACCTGCACCTATCAGACAATGGGGGCATATCCTAGTGATATTATCCCATTGTCTGAGATGTGAAAACCCCTTTTAACATGAGTTCAACAACACAGTGTTTCATTGGAAAGATTTCCCATTCTAGCTCCATTGGGCATTGATACCCTGTCTGTACAATTCGCTATTTTATTGCTGTCACATGTAGTGGCCAGCCACAGTGCAGCCAGGAGGCATATGTCCGGGTTGAGTGCTGATTATAGAAGTGTTTACTTGTTGCTGTTTTCGGCCACACTGTTTGTCTAAAACCTGAGCATTTATTTTGTTACATAAATAACATGATAGAGTTACTTACTACGATTACAGCGATACCAAAAATATGTAGTTTCTTTTTCTTTTGAGTTTTACTACTTTCGCCAACAAGACCCATTTTTTAAGAAAAAGAAGGGGGAGATTTAATAAAACTAATATACAGGAAAACTGGCTTAGTTGCCCATAGAAACAAATCAGATTACACATTTCATTTTCTAAAGGAGCTCTGAAAAATAAAAGCTGGAATCTGATTGGTTGCTATGGGCAACTATGCCAGTTTTCCTTTACACTAGTTTTAATAAACCTCTCCCAAAATGTTTTTGCATCGCTAAATCCCAAGACCCATAACTATTATTACTTCTTTGATTTTTGTGGGACAACGTTTTTGTAGTTTTCATTTCATTTTGGGGTACACAACACTTTTTGATCACTTTTCATAGCGTCTTATGGTGGTGAATATGCAATTCTGGTGGTTTTTGTGTCTTTTTTTTACAACGGGATAAATTACGTGACAGCCAAGCTCCTGCTCTCAGCTGCACGGGAGACTCATGCAGCACTTTTTCTAGGCTGCTGTAAAAAGGTGGCACTTTTGCCCATATAGATTAGTTGGCTGTATGGTTTGCTTTACCACCTGGTGTTTTTAATGGTAGTTATTGTCATATTGCATTTTTTTTTAGAGAAGAGTATGTACTCCCTGTAATGGCACTTCCTCTGTAGAGCAGTCTGGGGAAAATACAAAAAATATCATGCATAATTGCCATTTAAAAAAAAGCAGGACAGAAATACCAGGTAATTAGGAAAAAACCACCAGACCCAGGGAATGCTGTGATAAAAAAAAAAATGTGATTGACCCCGAAAAAGACACCCCAAGGGTCAAAAATACCACTACAATAAAAAAGGCTTTTTGTCTTAAATTTAATATTTTCCATAGACTTCCATGCAACATGCAGTGCTGGTGTTTTCTGCCTTAAAAACACACACATAAACCTGCAAAAACAACAACAACAAAAAAAAAATATATATATATATATGTATATATATATGTGTGACATGCTGCCACCCTGCAGCTGTCTTATGGGCCTGAAGACACCTTTACCCCCTGATGATGATGCCCACGCTTCACGTGGGTCCCACGTGAGATCAGCTACTAATGTCTGTTCACTTATGCCACCCTCACCAGTCTCATGGCCACCTCCCTGACCACTTGCACCACTCCTCCAAGTATGTGCTGGCCTGTAGCTGCTGACTGTCACTTAGCTTGTATTACTTCCTGAGCAGAAAAAGAAAGAGGCAGTTGCAGGATACTTGAGGGCACAGAGGTTGTTCCTGGGCCATGCCAACTAAGTGAGGTGTCAGAGGAACCCACCGATTCCTGGCTGTGTGTATCTTTTGTCACCTGAGAGGATGTTAAAGACCAAGTCAACCATTCAGTACAGCTGCATTGTTAGTCAAAACACGACCGCTGGATGACAGTGGCAGCTCTGGCCTGTTGCTGCTTCTGCTACCCCCCTTCCTGCTGCTACTTGTGCCAGCTACAGCAACACTTTTGCCACTGCCCATTCCTTTGGAGGACCCAGGTAACTCTCTGTTGGCTATAGTGTACAATAACTGAATCAGTAATGTAACAGATGAAGTATGAATGGTGTAGCAGATAGACTAGAAAAATGTGCCTATATATTACACCGCCTGTTGAAAATGAGTCTGATGCCCAGTAAATCTGATAACTGAACAGATTAATTATTAATGGGGATGAACTAGGTAAACACACCTATATATTAGACTGACTGTTGAGACTAAATCTGATGCACAGTCAGTCTATGTATAACTGAAAAGATGAAAAATGAATGGCACAGCAGTAGAACAAGATGCACAGGGCGATTACACTCATCCTGCACTGTCCCTGCAGTCTCCCTATGCTCTCCCTACAGTGTATGAAAACTCTCCCTACGATCTCCCTACACTGTCCCTATCCAATATTCTACAATTGAAAGATTGCTAAAACACTTTCCCTAGCACTTGTCATGTCTCTCCCTATGCTCAGTTCACAGTAAAATGGAGGAGACCGGGTGAGATTAGGCTTTCTATAGGGCTGTGACATCACAGCGGATAGCTATCTGCTGATTGGCATTATGGATCATATCGCATTCCAGGGCTTTCTACTTTCACTTTGTAAAACGTGTATCTTCCATTGAAAATAAATAAATAAATAAACGATTTGTTACTACAAAGCACAAGGAAATTCGAATTCATGGCGAATCAAAGTTTTCCTGAAATTAGGATCAAATTCAATTTTTTTCACTTTGATTCGCTCAACGCTAATTACTAGGATCCGTCTCTGTTGTAAATGGGTTACATTTTTTTTTGTTCCGCACTTTTGACGGGAGGGAATAGACTGTACTTTTATGAGCACTAAGAAAAGAATACTGTCACGGCCGTGACTCCTTTACCGCATGCGGTTGCCTGCGGTCTGGTTTAGTTGTTCAACCACAGCTGAGGGCCGCTAGTGTGTAGCCTCACTTGTGGTTGCCGCGGGCAACAAGTAGTTGGGTATTGTCGTAGTAGAGCAGCCTGAGCTGGTGCTAGGCAGCTTGTGGCAATGTGCATGCGGTTGCACCTAGCAACCTCTCTGTTAGGTGTGTGTGTGTATGTTATGCACTTTGTATGTCTGGTGTGCACTAGGTTTAGGTTTGGTGTGCACTGTGACACTTCTCTTCACTGTGGCTGCCCTTGGCAACGTTTGGTATGTGTACATGTGGTGGCAGTGTCTCGGCCTTCTGGCTGACTCCCAGGACATGGTTGCCACCCATGTCGTTGCCTGCGGTAACAGCTACAGGGTGATGTGCATTTGGACACTTCCCCTTTAAGTGGTTTCACTCCCTGTTAGTATTGGAAGGGTTAATTCCCTCTCCTGTGTGTGTCTGTGTGGGTGTGGCCACTTTGGGCTATAAAGCCTCTTTGGAGAGCTGAAGCTGAGGGGTTCTTCAGCCATGCTTTGCTGGAGAAACCCTCCTGGTATTTCCATCTGCCAGTGGGGGCCACCCTTGTGGTCATAAACAAATTGTTATGTATTGTTTATACACGATGTTATGAGGATGTGTTTGTGTGTCATGTCTATTCTTTGCAGCGTATGGTTTCCTGGTGTCCTGTGTGGTGTGTGTGCGCTCTGTCGTTTGTGTTTGTGGACAGCAGCACTGATACTTGGGTCCCAGGCCCTGTGTCTGTGGCAGGTGGGTGTTAGTACTAGTTGCACTTACCTGCCATTGCCATATGCCTGTTTCCGTTTCCCCTGTCTTTATAGTTTGGCCATCTTTAGACTCCTATTTCTCCATGTCCAGGAGGAACAGGTAGTCTACCCAGCTCCTAGCGTAGGGACCGGCGGAAGGGCGAGTAGGGACCCGAGGTTCCAGAGCATGAGTCCTCCTACCTTCAAGGTCGGCTCATGTCGCTAGGAGTTAGGGTCAGATTAGGGAGGCAATAGGAGGTGACCTGCTCCCTAGTTCTGTGGTTCTGGCCAAGACGTGACTACCATCCTCTTTCATCGCACGGCTGAGGGTTTTCCCCATCCTCAGCCGTGACAAATACAAATTGAGTGTTTTGAGTCCTGAATGTCCTGTTGCAAAGTACTTTGTTTTCATATGACAATGGAATAGTTCTTATCACAACAGAGATATTGAGCAAACACTATCTCTAGATCTTGGTACTGGATAATACATTTATAATTTTGTCATAAAAAACCCGAAAATTCTCAAAGTTCTGCATCCTGTTAAATAATAATTTCTTATATCTAAATATATATTGTACCCACTTACTGGGTCTGATTCTTTAAGTTGGGTATAATAAATGAGACACAAGAGTGAAATTATAAAATACGTATATTGTACAGTGAGGAAATGTAAATACAATTATTATCGATGAGTAAATATGGAAGCATAAAGGGACAAAAATAAATATATATCACATACAGAGAGACTTGTACATAATAATAGTAACAATTGCTTAAACTAAAATACAAAATTACAATATAAAGATACCCCCAACAAGAGACCATTTGGTAACTAAACAACTAAATCACTCTAAGGCTCCATTCACACGTCCGCAAAATGTGTCCGCATCCTTTCCGCAATTTTGCGGAAAGTGTGCGGACCCATTCATTCTCTATGGGGACGGAATGTGCTGTCCGCATCCACATTTGCACTTCCGCGCTTCCGTTTCCGCAAAAAAATAGAACATGTCCTATTCTTGTCCGCAATTGCGGACAAGAACAGGCATATTCTATTATGTCGGCAATGTGCGGTCCGCAAAATGCGGAACACACATTGCCGCTTTCCGTGTTTTGCGGATCCGTGTCTCCGTGTATCCGCAAAACACATTGCGGACGTGTGAATGGAGCCTAAGGGTCCATTCACACGTCCGTTTTTTCTTTCCTGATCTGTTCCATTTTTTGCTGAACAGATCTGGACCAGATCTGGACCCATTCATTTTCAATGGGTCCTGGAAAAAAACGGACAGCTCAATGTCTGATTTTTTTCAGGACCCATTGAAAATGAATGGGTCCAGATCTGTTCAGCAAAAAACGGAACAGATCAGGAAAGAAACAACGGACGTGTGAATGGACCCTTAGGCCTCTTTCACACTTGCGTTGTTGGGATCCGGCATGCACTTCCGTTGCCGGAGGTGCCTGCCGGATCCGGAAAAACGCAAGTGTACTGAAAGCATTTGAAGACGGAACCGTCTTCCAAATGCTTTCAGTGTTACTATGGCACCCAGGACGCTATTAAAGTCCTGGTTGCCATAGTAGGAGCGGGGAGCGGGGGAGCGGTATACTTACAGTCCGTGCGGCTCCCGGGGCGCTCCAGAATGACGTCAGAGCGCCCCATGCGCATGGATGACGTGATCACATGGATCACGTGATCCATGCGCTTGGGGCGCCCTGACGTCACTCTGGAGCGCCCGGGGAGCCGCACGGACGGTAAGTATGCTGCTCCCCCGCTCCCCACTACACTTACCATGGCTGTCAGGACTTTAGCGTCCCGGCAGCCATGGTAACCACTCTGAAAAAGCTAAATGTCGGCTCCGGCAATGCGCCGAAACGACGGTTAGCTTAAGGCCGGATCCGGATCAATGCCTTCCAATGGGCATTAATTCCGGATCCGGCCTTGCGGCAAGTGTTCCGGATTTTTGGCCGGAGCAAAAAGCGCAGCATGCTGCGGTATTTTCTCCGGCCAACAAACGTTCCGTACCGGAACTGAAGACATCCTGATGCATCCTGAACGGATTACTCTCCATTCAGAATGCATTAGGATAATCCTGATCAGGATTCTTCCGGCATAGAGCCCCGACGACGGAACTCTATGCCGGAAGACAATAACGCAGGTGTGAAAGAGCCCTTACTCTACAGCAATTGCCATACATCGGTCTGTCTAGGACTCTCAATCAGTCCTTTTTTCGCCCCTTCTAGCTTCTATGTCCTCCTTCTCTGTCTGTGCTTTCTTCTTTTCTTCTTTCTTCCTTCCTTGCTGTCCAATGCCCGTCCTTCCTCGCTGTCCAGTCCCCGTCCTCCTTTGGGTCTCACACTCTGGCCTTTTATACGATTAACAGCCAGTTCTAGAATCTTCTAGAACATGGCCTGGACACATCTGATTGGTTGCTTCCTATGCTTTTCTAGCACTTTCTGGTTAACTCTGGTTAAGATTGATAGAAGTAGCTGGAATGTCCAGCATTTTCTTTCCCCACCATCCACTGTACCATCTACAGGACAACTATCACACATTTCTTAGGCAGTTGACAACTATTTGCTGCCTTTGATATGTTAATGTTCCTTTGTCCAGATAGACAGTACCTGCTCATACTGGCTTTAAGAGGACACTAATTAACAGAAAGTTGCTGAAAACCTTACATACGTCCAAGGTACCAATACAATATATAGCTTATATTATTCCTAAAAATTAATAAAAGTCTGTATTTCTTATACTGTGTTGCCGGATTATCCAGTATACTGGACTATTGGTGAATAGGAGATTCACGTAAAATCAATTTAAGTATCCATGTGGTCCTCATAGCTTTTAGTTTAATACCTTGTATGCAGACATGATAGATGACTAAATTTGTTTTAGGGCTCTTGCCCGTATTGTGGACCGCAAACGGCGGGTCTTCAATATACGGACACTGGCCATGTGCAGTACGTGCTGCGGATGTGGACCTATTGACTTGAATGGGTCCGCGATCATCAAGATACAGCCAAAGACAAGATATGTCCTATCTTTTGCTGAGTGAAGGCACGGATCGTAAGCCCACGGAAACACCATGAAGCGCTTCCATGGGCTTTTGGGTCCCTGTCTCTGCAACCACAAAAGATAATACATGTCCTTTCTTTTTCTGTATCTTGCGGATAGCAAACTCATTCAAGTAAAAGAGTTTGGCGGTGCCGTGCAGTGCAGATTGGCTATTTGTGGTCCACAATATGGGCAAGGAGCTCTTACATTCGTGGGCATGAGCCCTTACTCTGCATTATATATATTAGAATGGTTCAAGCACATGCAAGAAACAACCACCACAATCTGCAAAAACAAAAAGGGAGGATCTGATATAAAGTTGCAAAAGATCCAATACTCGCCTGCTCCAGTGATGCTCCTCCAGTGGCCTCTGCTACAACATGTTTACTTTTATGTGCACCGCACACCATTGGGGCCACTTGTTGGCTGCTGCGGTCACATGGATAGATAGGCATGTCATCATTGCAGCAAATTAAACATGGTCAGCAGAAAAATTAGACCATGACTGCTGGGGATTTAACAGCATTTAAAAATACATTGGGGGGTCAATTTACACCACTCTTTGTTTCCCCACTGCGCTGCCGAAGGATTCGCCTAATTTATGACGTTAAAGAAGAATAAAGTTAAAGTTTTGAAATCACAGAGTCCTGACCTTAATCCAGTAGAAATGTTGTGGAAGAATCTGAAACAAGCAGTTCATGGGAGGAAACCACTAACATAAAAGAGTTGAAGCTGTTTTGTACAGAGGAATGGGCTAAAATTCCTCCCAGCCGATGTGCAGCACTAAAATTACAGAAAACATTCAGTTATAGTTATTGCTGCACAAGGAGATTACACCAGATACTGAAAGCAAAGGTTCACATACTTTTGCCACTCACAGACATGTGATATTGGATAATTTTCCTCAATAAATAAATGACTAAGGCCCCTTTCACACGGGCGAGATTTCCGCGCGGGTACAATGCGTGAGTTGAACTCATTGCACCCGCACTGAATCCAGACCCATTCATTTCTATGGGGCTGTGCACACGAGCTATGATTTTCACGCATCACTTGTGCGTTGCGTGGAAATCGCAGCATGCTCTATATTCTGCGTTTTTCACGCAACACAGGCCCCATAGAAGTGAATGGGGCCGCGTGAAAATCGCAAGCATCCGCAAGCAAGTGCGGATGCGGTGCGATTTTCAAGCATGGTTGCTAGGTGACGATCGGGCTGGGCACCCGATCTTTATTATTTTCCCTTATAACATGGTTATAAGGGAAAATAATAGCATTCTGAATACAGAATGCATAGTACAATAGTGATGGAGGGGTTAAAAAAAAATATAATTTACTCACGAGTCCACTTGATCGCGTAGTTGCAGATCTGTCTTCTTCTGTAATGTTGAGCTGCCGGCTAAGGACCTGTGGTGACGTCACATCACATGATCCAATCACATGGTCCCTCACCATGGTGATGAACCATGTGATTGGACCATGTGATGAGCACAGTGACATTCCTGTGCACAGCAAAGAAGAAGACAGAAGAGATGCCGGCTGCGCGATCAAGTGGATTAAGGTGAGTTAAATGATTTTTTTTATTTTTTTAACCCCTCCAGCCTTATTGTACTATGCATTCTGTATTAAGAATGATATTATTTTTCCTTATAACCATGTTATAAGGGAAAATAATACAATCTACACAACACCTAACCCAAACCCGAACTTCTGTGAAGAAGTTCGGGTTTGGGTACCAAACATGCCAATTTTTCTCACGCGCGTGCAAAACGCATTACAATGTTTTGCACTCGCGCGGAAAAATCGTGCATTTTCCCGCAACGCACCCGTATTTTATCTGGGCAAAATAAGTTAAAAAGTCTAATATTTTTGACTTATTTGTTTGATTTGGTTACCTTTATCTACTTTTAGGACTTTTGTGAAATTCTGGTGTAGTTTTTGGTCAAATTTATGCAGAAATATAGAATGTTCTGTCAATTTCTAAGCATCACTGCAGATAACAGAAAATCATAAAACATTCAAAAAAATATGTTTAACATAAAAACTTGATTTAAACAATAGGTCATTTACAGATGGTACATTCCCTTTAAAACAGTATTCCCAAGTCGGACAATTATGGTATATCCACAGAATGTTCCATAAACGTTCCACCTCTGGATCCCTTATGAATATGGAGAATGAGGGTCTCCCACACTTGCTTGGCAGTTTCTGTTCTGGCCGGGAACAGCCTGCCAGATCCGACACTGCAGGAAGCTGCCAGAATGCCGTCCAGCCCCATTGACTATAATGGGGTCCAGCGGAGATTCAACTGCAACCTGGCAAATATGCAGAGAATCGTATGGACAAATACCTTTTTGTCCGTCTGATTGCCAGCATTTTATGCCGAAACAGCCTGCGAGAAGTCTCAACCTACAGTGTGAAACAAGCCTAACCCAAATACCAGTGAATGGAGTGTGCAGTGCACTTTCTCCATTCGTTTACTGCCTGTAGATATAGTAGATATGCCATCAATGCTTTAGCTGGCAATAATTGGTTAAAGGGTTCCACTATTAATGTGTAAGTCTCGTCTTTTACCTAATATCTCACTGTAGAGTATAATATTAAAGTTGAATAGATTTTTTCAGAGTAAGAATAGATTTTTTCTTTCACACGAACTTGACGGATTGGTTCCGGATGCGTTCAGGGTGTGTTCAGTGAAACTCGCACGATTTTGCAAGCAAGTTCAGTCAGTTTTCTCTGCGATTGCGTTCAGTTTTTTCCGTGCAGGTGCAATGCGCTTTGATGCGTTTTTCACACGCGTGATAAAAAACGGAAGGTTTACAAACATCTCTTAGCAACCATGAATGAAAAATGCATTGCATCCACACTTGCTTGCGGATGCAATGCGTTTTTCACTGAAGCCCCATTCACTTCTATGGGGCCAGGGCTGCGTGAAAAGCACAGAATATAGAACATGCTGCGTTTTTCACGCAACGCACAACTGATATGTGAAAAAAAAACGCTCCTGTACAAAGACCCATTGAAATGAATGGGTCAGGACTCAGTGCGGGTGCTATGCGTTCACGTCATGCATTGCACCCGCGCGGAAAACTCGCTCATGTGAAAGGGGCCTAAAAAATACAGTACTTGCTCAAACTACCTTTAACGAACAGTGGAAAACACAATCAGAGCCTTTGGGTGTGGAGTAATTTGGATTGTTACTAGAGATGAGCGAATTTCAAAAAAATTTGATTCGGCCAGTTCACCGAATTTTCCGAAAAGATTCAATTCAATCCGAATTTATTCACGGCAAATGGCGTTAAAAAACGGCTATTTCCTGGCTGCAGAGAACCTGTAAAGTGTGTGTGTATGAACCTGTGTCTTGCAGTAACACGCATAGGGAGTCTGCTGTAGTACTGAAACAATACTGTGATTCAGTGTTACACGCACATGACAGGCATCACTCTTAGGCCTCTTTCACACGGGCGTCGAGTGTGAGGTCCGTATAGGATGTGGGTGCGTCGCAGGAAAAGATTTTTCCACGCAAGTGCAAAGCGTTTTAATGTGTTTTGCACGCGTGTGAGAAAAATCGGCATGTTTGGTACCCAGACCCGAACCCTGACTTCTTCACAGAAGTTCGGGTTTGGGTTAGGTGTTCTGTAGATTTATTATTTTCCCTTATAACATGGTTATAAGGGAAAATAATAGCATTCTTAATACAGAATGCTAAGTAAATTAGGGATGGAGGGGTTAAAAAAAATAATAAAATAAACTCACCTTATCCACTTGTTTGCGCTGCCCGGCTTCTCTTCTGTCTTCTTCTTTGATGACCTGGAGGAAAAGGACCTTTGGTGACGTCACTGCACTCATCACATGGTCCATCACCATGGTGATGGGCCATGTGATGAGCGCAGTGACGTCACCAAAGGTCCTTTTCCTCCCAGGTCCTCAAATAAGAAGAAAGAAGACGAGCCGGGCTGCGCAAACAAGTGGATAAGGTGAGTTTAATTTTATTTATTTTTTAACCCCTCCACCCCTAATTTACTTAGCATTCTGTATTAAGAATGCAAAAATTTTCCCTTATAACCATGTTATAAGGGAAAATAATAAAGATCGGATCCCTATCCCGATCGTCACCTAGCAACCATGTGTGAAAATCGCACTGCATCCACACTTGCTTGCGGATGCTTGCGATTTTCACACAGCCCCATTCACTTCTATGGGGCTTGCATTGCGCGAAAAACGCACAATATAGAGCATGCTGCGATTTTTACGCAACGCACAAGTGATGCATGAAAATCAGCGCTCATGTGCACAGCCCCATAGAAATGAATGGGTCTGGATTCAGTGCGGGTGCAATGCGTTTACTTCACTCATTGCACCCGCGCGGAAAACTCGCCCGTGTGAAAGAGGCCTTAGAATCACTGCACACTTCACTTATTTGGGCAGTTATGGGGCCAAAACTAACCAAATAACTCAAGTGTGAGCCTTACAAGTCAATGTTAGCGCTAGGTATAAAGAACCATGCAGAGGCCCAAGATCCTACTGTAGCGTGAAAGAGTGCACTCCTTTTACACCGTCGTTGTCACGAACATTCCTGTGACAGGTGCCAGGAGATCAGGGAGACCGGCAACACGTGGTTTGAGCTGACAGGTTCTTTGTAGATCAATTTGTGTCTGTGTTGTTTCTGGTAATGGCTACACCCCTTTCCTCAGGTGTTGCTTATGTGGTCATTTAACCTTCCCAATATATTGTGGCTTCTCTCACCATGCTGTGCGGTTTATAGCTTCAGTCTTTGTGGATTGCTGGTGTTTGGATTTCGGCAGAGTTCCTGTGCTTCCATAGCCATTTGAAGTTAAGTGTCTGTTTCCCCTGCTGTTTATTGTTGTGGTTTTCTTGTGTTGCTCTTTTGCCTGCCATTTGTGTTTAGGCCTGAGGGAGACTCCTGTTTGTCCTACCGTTTGGAGAAAAAGGTTGTCTCTTGTCCTGATATTAGTACCAGGGTCTTACAGGTTGAGTTAGGACTTTAGGTTCCTGTGTATGAACTCACCTACCTCTGGGGTCAGTTCATACTTGCAGTAAGTCAGGACTTTGATTGGGTTTCTCTATGAGGCGACCTGCTCCTTTCCCTAGTTTCCAGGCCTTCTCCCCTCACCCCTTTCCCACCTACATTCAGTGGGGGTTTCCCTCCCACACCGAAGCTAGAAAGTTTTCAGCTGATTCCACATAGATGTATACAGAACCTGTTCTATTAAACGCTTATACAAGTAGAGCCCCCCTGACAGAGTGGAGAGGGTGTCAGCAGTAAGTTTGTGTTGATGTCACTGATTATTTTTCCCTTCCTCTGATCCATCAGACAATAACCCCCCAAAAATGGATCCTGTCTGTTGAGCATCCGCCTTCACTCGGTCAGCATTTGGTCAGTAATCCATCAGTATTGCTAAAGCCAAAAAAAACAGGAGTGGATCCAAAACAGAGATGACACGTGAATGGAATATTTGCATGTCTTCTGTGTTTTGTACCCACTCCTGCTTTTGGCTACCAAATCATAAGCCAATTCTGATGATACCTTACAGCTACTACACAGACAGGATCCATTGTGCGTCTCATTTTTCCTTCCTTCTGACAGATCAGAAGAAGGGTCAAATAAATGATGATGTCAACCAGGCCAAAAAGGCAAAATAGTGGCTCAGTCATGGAGGGGGGAGGGTGGGAGAACATCTTGAGAAGTCCTCAGAGTGGTCCAATGACATAGTGTTGAGGTAGCAGCAGCATGAGGAGACCACAGAGTGGCCCAGTGACATAGTGGGGAGGTGGCAGCAGCAGCAGCATGAGGAGACCACAGAGTGGCCTATTTACATAGTGTTGAGGTGGCAGCAGCATGAGGAAGCCACAGTGGCCCAGTGACATAGTGTTGATTTAGCAGCAGCATGAAAAGGCCACAGAGTGGCAAAGTGACATAGTGTGGAGGTGGCAGCAGCATGAGGAGGCCACAGAGTGGCCCAGTGACATAGTGTTGAGTTAGCAGCAGCATGAGGAGGCATCAGACTGGCAAGGTGACATGGTGTGGAGATGGCAGCAGCAGCATGAGGAGGCCACAGAGTGGCCCAGTGACATAGTGTCGATTTAGCAGCAGCATGAGGAGGCCACAGAGTGGCAAAGTGACATAGTGTGGAGGTGGCAGCAACATGAGGAGGCCACAGAGTGGCCCAGTGACATAGTGTTGAGTTAGCAGCCGCATGAGGAGGCTACAGAGTGGCCTACTGACATAGTGTTGAGTTAGCAGCAGCATGAGGAGGCCACAGAGTGGCCCAATGACAGATTGTGGAGGGGGCAGCAGCATGAAGAGACTACAGAGTGGCCCAGTGTTACAATCCTACAGGCTCACCTGAGTCAGAGGATAGCTGGCTGGAGGTGGAGCCCAGTGGCAAGGACCGCAGGCAGGTTGTAGTTGCAGCGTAGTCAGACAGAGGCGTAATCGGTTAGCAGGCGGTGGGTCAGGGCAGGCGGCAGTGAGCGTGGTCAGACAATCCGGATCGGGAACGGTGGAAGCAGGTCAGTTGGTAGGGACAAGCAGAAGAGTAGTCGGGGACAATTCCAAGGTCGGCAGCAGTCAAGTTGGTAGCAGTAGCAGCAGAGGAACAGCAGTAGATGCAGCAGGATCAAGTCCAGAAGAACAATAACCAGCAGGGATCTGGTGCAAGAGGCTGGGCTTATAAAGAGGAAGTAGCAGGTGCAAGGAATCACAGAGATTAACAAGGCAAGGCTGGAACAAGGTAGATCAAAGAGTTCAGTAGAAGGAAATGTCCAGAAGGGTTGGTAGTCTAGTGGCTAGAGCTACTGCCTGGGACATGGCTGGTCACTGGTTCGAATCCCGACAGTACTCCCCCCCTTCCAAGGTGACCTCCGGGCACCGCAGATGATGGTTTATCGGGATGTCCTTGGTGGAAAGATTTTACCAGTCTGGGGGCATGGACATTTTCCTCCGGCTCCCAGGAGTTATCCTCGGGGGAATAGCCTTTCCACCCAACTAGATACTGCAGCCTTCCACGGTGGAGTCTGGAGTCAAGGATCTTGGCCACAGTGTATTCCTCCTGGTCTTGTACTCTTACCGGAGGAGGAGGAGGGGGGTGGCGGCCTGGGAAAGTGTTCTCAACATGTGGTTTCAGGAGAGAGCAGTGGAAAACCGGGTGCACTCGGATGGAGTCGGGAAGGTCGAGTCGGAAGGTGACTTCGTTGATTCGAGCCGTGATCCGGAAAGGACCCATGTATTTTTGGCCCAACTTCCGGGAGGGAACCTTTGGGCTTAGGTTTCTGGTGGAGAGCCACACCTTGTCCCCTACCTGGAATTCCGGAGCGGGTTTGCGGTGTTTATCCGCTGCCTGCTTGAAGCGGCTCTGGGCTCGATGTAGATTGTCCCGAATATTTTCCTGTGCCTGTTGTAGACTTGCAAGACGTTCGGCCACAGCTGGGACTGTGGTGGAAATGGGCAAGTGAGGGATGAAGGTTGGGTGTAGGCCGTTGTTAGCGTAGAACGGGCTGTATTGGGTAGAACTGTGCTCCGCATTGTTATAGGCGAACTCGGCCGTAGAGAGGTGGTCCAGCCAGTCGTCCTGCAGATGGGTGACGAAACAGCGCAAATACTGCTCGAGGGTTTGATTCGTTCTCTCGGTCTGCCCATTGGATTGGGGGTGGAACGCAGAAGACAGGTTCACCTTGATCCCAAGGGCTTGACAGAAGTTTCTCCAGAACCTGGAAGTGAACTGTACTCCCCGATCCGAAACAACATCGTCCGGGGCCCCATGTAGCCTAAAAACCTCTCGGAGTACGAGATCGGCCGTCTGTTTGGCGGTAGGTAGGCCCTTGCAGGGGATGAAGTGGGCCATTTTGGTGAGACGGTCGACGACGACCAGAACGGTGTTCATGCCTTTGGAGGGAGGAAGTTCCACAATAAAGTCCATGGAGATTGAACCCCAGGGGCGGGAGGGAACCGGGAGTGGACATAGCAAGCCCACGGGGGAGGAGCGGGGGGTCTTGTTGCGGGCGCACGTCGTGCATGAGGAGACAAACCTCTCGGTATCTTTTCTGTAAGTTGGCCACCAGAAGAAACGGGAGAGGAGCTCCTGGGTCCAAAACTTAGTAAATATATTGGAAATAGCTCACTAGTCCCACAACCATAAGAGGTGCACAATCTGATGAATTCACCCTTCAAATTGTATAACTGTCAATGTAGGATTGGCACACTCAAAACATGCGGAGCTCCTGGGTCCTTCTGATACCCAGATGGCCGGCCGGTTTGGAATCGTGGTTGAGTTTAAGTACGTCAAGTGGTGCAGATTCTGGTACGTACAACTGCTGATCCCGGTACAACCAGTAGCCACCCTTGAGAGTAAGGTTTACAGCTCCAGGTGGGTAGGTGAGGAGGTGATCGTTCTCATACCCTTCCTTGAGGGAACCCAGAAGTTCCCTCAAGTAGGTGGCTCCTATGATGCTTCTGTCGGGAAGGATACCGGCCGGAGCCTCATTGATCTGAGAGGTTTCAGAGAACATCCTTGAGAGAGCATCCGCTTTGCCGTTCTTCGACCCAGGGCGATAGGAGATAACAAAATTGAATCTGGAGAAAAACAGACTCCACCTGGCCTGTCTGGCGGTGAGTCTCTTGGCGCTGCGGATAAACTCTAGGTTCCGGTGGTCAGTGTATACAGAGATGGGATTATGGGCCCCCTCCAGCAAGTGTCTCCACTCGGTGAAAGCGTCCTTGATTGCCAGCAGTTCCTTATTCCCGATGTCGTAATTCCGTTCAGCGGGGGACATCTGGCGGGAGAAGAAAGCGCAAGGGTGTAGGAGCATCTTTTCCCCTGAACGTTGAGACAGAATTGCGCCCACCGCAGCGTCGGAGGCGTCCACCTCGACCGTAAATGGTAATTCAGGGTTTGGGTGGGCCAGGATCGGGGCAGAGGTGAAGAGGGACTTCAGTTTAGCAAAGGCCTCCTGTGCCTCCGGAGTCCACCCGAAGGGGACAGTCTTTTTTGTTAGTTGAGTGATTGGGGCGATGATTTTTGAAAAGTTCCTGATGAACTTCCGATAAAAGTTTGCAAAACCTACAAACCTCTGGACCTCCTTTTCGTTCTTCGGGGCAGGCCACTCAGTCACGGCCTGGATCTTCCGGGGATCCATACTTAAGCCCTCCGGTGAAATAATATAGCCGAGGAATTGGGTGGAAGTCTGTTCAAATTCGCACTTCTCCAGCTTAATATAGAGAGACTGTTCACGGAGTTTCTGTAGCACCCTGCGGACATGCCCACGATGTTGTTCAGGGTCTTCTGAGAAAATCAAAATATCGTCCAGATATGCTACCACAAATTGGTCAAGCATGTCCCTGAGGACGTCGTTGATAAAATGTTGGAAGGTAGCAGGGGCATTGCAGAGGCCGAAAGGCATGACCAGATACTCAAAGTGACCATAGCGGGTTCGGAAGGCGGTTTTCCACTCGTCCCCCGGGTGAATTCGGACCAGGTTGTAGGCTCCTCGGAGATCGAGCTTAGTGAAGACTTTTGCCGCCCGAAGTCTCTCAAGGAGTTCAGAAATCAGGGGGAGAGGGTACCGGTTCTTCACAGTAACGTTGTTGAGCTTTCGATAATCTATGCAAGGGCGTAGAGAAGAGTCTTTTTTCTCCACGAAGAAGAAAGGGGCCCCTGCAGGGGATGTGGAAGGTCGGATAAAACCTTTTTTTAGATTTTCGTCTAAGTACTCCTTCAGGGCCTTTAGTTCCGGCTCGGAGAGGGAGTATATACTGCCGAAGGGTATTTCGGCTCCAGGTAGCAGCTCAATCGGGCAGTCATAAGGCCGATGCGGGGGCAGTTTGTCTGCATTTCTTTTGTCACAGACATCCTGGAACTCCAGATATTGAGGGGGTAAAAGCTCCTTGGTGGATAGTCCGAATATGGTAGGTTCTTCGGGCGGAGAAGGGACGGATTTACGTAAACAGTTCTGAGAACAAAAGTCCGAGCGGAACCGTATGCAGCGGGCATCCCAGTCCACCGAGGGGTTGTGAGTTTCCAACCAAGGGATGCCTAGGATCACCGGAAACTTAGGGGAGGTGATCAGGGAGAAGTGAATGGTTTCCTGATGATCGGGTTCGACGAGAAGTTGAAGATCAGCGGTCTGGTGCGTAACCGGCCCAGAAGAGAGCGGGGTCCCATCGACGGTTTCCAGATCGATGGGGGCTGCCCTGGTTACCAGTGGTATGTTGTTCTCATGGGCGAAGGTCAAGTCCATGAAATTTCCGCCGGCCCCCGAGTCAAGCATTGCGGAGCAGGGAAGCTGTCGTTCCCCAATGGTGATAAGGATGGAAACAATGAAGTGGGACCCGGTACCTGTAGTGTCCATGGTTTCAGAGGCCAAGGGTGAAATTGTAGCTTGTTGTAATTCCCGTAATTCAGTGACAGCAATGGTTCGGCAAGTCTTATTGGGGCACCTAATAGCGAAGTGCCCTGGCTCGCCACAGTAAAGGCAGAGGCCCGCGGCCAGTCGTCTCTCCTTTTCAGCAGCCGATAGAGTCTTGCGCAGTGTGTCGACCTGCATCGGTTCGGTGGAGGGTTGGTGAGCCGGCTGAGTCATTGGAGTGAAAGGGTACGCGGGCCTGTTATCTAAGGACCAGAGTCTTTCTCTCCTTCTTTCCGCGAGTCTCCGGTCAATTCGGATGCACAGTTGGACGAAGTCATCCAGATCGTCTGGGGCGTCTACCCTGGCGAGCTCATCCTTTATAAGTTCGGAGAGTCCGCGGCGAAATTGACTTTTCTGAGCAGCGGGGTTCCAGGTGGTGTCCGTGACCCAGCGGCGGAACTCGGAGGAATACTCGGCTACAGAGCGTCTTCCCTGCCGTAGACTGTGCAGCCTAGCCTCGGCAGTCGCGCAGCGGTTAGGGTCGTCGAAGACTTGGCTCATGGCTGTGGTGAAGTTGTCTAGATTATTTAATAAGAGACTGTGGGACTCCACATATGGGGATGCCCATGCCAGGGCCTCGTCAGTTAGAAGGTTAATGATGAACAGGATCTTCTTTCTGTCCGAGGAAAAGGAGCCCGGCTGCATCTGAAAGTAGATACGGCACTGGTTGAGGAACCCCCGAAACTGGCTCCGATCGCCGTTAAACTTTGACGGGAGAGGCATGCGGGAGTCTGTGACCGCGCTGCGTACGTCCAGTAGTTGACGCTGTAAATCGATAATTTCTCTCTGTTGGCTCTGGATTGCGCCTTGAAGTTGAGTCATTTCCTTTTGGGCAGAGGTGCCAAACTCCTGAAGTTCGGAGACTTGTTTGCGCAGGGTGGCCATCGCGGACTCCATTTTCGGGCTGGTTATTCTGTTACAATCCTACAGGCTCACCTGAGTCAGAGGATAGCTGGCTGGAGGTGGAGCCCAGTGGCAAGGACCGCAGGCAGGTTGTAGTTGCAGCGTAGTCAGACAGAGGCGTAATCGGTTAGCAGGCGGTGGGCCAGGGCAGGCGGCAGTGAGCGTGGTCAGACAATCCGGATCGGGAACGGTGGAAGCAGGTCAGTTGGTAGGGACAAGCAGAAGAGTAGTCGGGGACAATTCCAAGGTCGGCAGCAGTCAAGTTGGTAGCAGTAGCAGCAGAGGAACAGCAGTAGATGCAGCAGGATCAAGTCCAGAAGAACAATAACCAGCAGGGATCTGGTGCAAGAGGCTGGGCTTATAAAGAGGAAGTAGCAGGTGCAAGGAATCACAGAGATTAACAAGGCAAGGCTGGAACAAGGTAGATCAAAGAGTTCAGTAGAAGGAAATGTCCAGAAGGGTTGGTAGTCTAGTGGCTAGAGCTACTGCCTGGGACATGGCTGGTCACTGGTTCGAATCCCGACACCCAGAGACATAGTGTTGAGTTAGCAGCAGCATGAGGAGGCCACAGACTGGCAAGGTGACATGGTGTAAAGGTTGCAGCAGCAGCATGAGGAAGCCACAGAGTGGCCCAGTGATATAGTGTTGATTTAGCAGCAGTAACATGAGGAGGCCACAGAGTGGCAAGGTGATATAGTGTGGAGATGGCAGCAGCAGCATGAGGAGACCGCAGAGTGGCAAGGTGACATAGGGTGGAGGTGGCAGCAGCATCATGAGAGGGCTACAGAGTGGCCTACTGACATAGTGTTGAGTTAGCAGCAGCATGAGGAGGCTACAAAGTGGCAAGTTGACATAGTGTGGAGGTGGCAGCAGCAGCATGAGGTGGCCCAGAGACAGAGTTGTGAGTTGGCAACAGCATGAGGAGACCACAGAGTGGCAAGGTGACATAGTGTGGAGGTGGCAGCAGCATGAGGAGGCCACAGATTGACCAAGTGACATAGTCTTGAATTAGCAGCATCAGACTGACAAGGAGACATGGTGTGGAGATAGCAGCAGCAGCATGAGGAGATTACAGAGTGGCAAGGTGACATAGTGTGGGGGTGGCAGCAGCATGAGGAGGCCACAGAGTGGCACAATGACAGAGTAAGGAGGTGGCAGCAGCAGCATGAGGAGACCTGATTGGTGAGGTGGCAGCAGCATGAGGAGACCACAGAGTGACCCGGTGACAGAGTGGGGAGGGTGTGGCAATAACAGTACCCGCTGACGTTGGTGGGTGTAAGAAGGAGCACTTGGCATCAGATGTGTGGCATCAGGCGGGTGGCAGCATCAGAATAGTATCTGAGGCAGGTAGCCAGAAGAAACTGGTTTCTTTTGTCAAGGTTTGGGTGAGACAGCATGGATGATCTAATCTGATGCATCAGGCATTGGTGGGTGGAAATCCTGGCTGATCCATGCCTCATTCATCTTGACAAGGGTCAGTCTCTCCACATTTTGGGTGGATAGGCGAGTTCTCCTTGGGGTAACTATGGCCCCCGCCGCACTAAACACTCGCTCTGATGCCACACTACTAGCTGGGCAGGACAGCTTTTCCAGGGCAAACTCGGCCAGTTGCGGCCACAAATCCAGTTTGTCTGCCCAGGAATCTTCAATGTGGCGTGACAGGGTGCTATCCAAGTATGCCACCACCTGCTGGTTCAGGTTCTGCTCCAGGTATAGCTGCTGGTGAGTAGTTTCTTCACTAGGTGGGTTAAGAAAGCTGCTCGTCTTCGACTCTAGACTCAAGCTGCTTCTAATGGAGCTGGTACTTCTCCTACCACCCCCCACCCCACCACAGCAGCCATGGCAGTGGAACAAGAGCACAGAGGGCCCCTCCCCCCGGTCAGACCTGCGAGAGGATGGACAATGGTGCAGATAGGCAGTGGCCAACTGACTACATAGGATGTCTCTATAGTAGTTCAGTTTGTCCTCCCTCTCAGCGGGTGTAAAAAAGGCCCCCATTTTGGACCAGTAGCGAGGGTCCAACAAGGTGGAGAGCCAGAAGTCATCCCTCTGCCTAATGGTGACAATTCGGCTGTTACTATGCAAGCAAGTGAGCATGCATTTGGCCATTTGTGCAAGTGACTTGGAGAGACTTCCTGCCTCCATCTCCACTGTATTCTACCACGGTGTGTCTGGGTCCTCTGCCTCTTCTTCCTCATCGCCCTGTAGCTGCTCTGCCTGCTCCCGCTCCTCCTCTCCTGTGTAGAAAAAACACCCATTTCGCTACACATTGCTTGTGCTCCAATGTCCTCCTCCTTTTCCAGTTCAGCACCCACAGGGCTCATGTGGCCGTGAGATGTAGGCGCCACGTCTCCAGTCCCCTGACCAGCCAGATTTACCAGCATCTTTTCCAGGATATGAATCAGTGGAATGACGTTGTTCATCCCATAGTCCTGGCGACTGACAAATAAAGTGGACTCCACAAAGGGCACGAGTAAACGGCAGGTGTCATGCATGAGCTGCCAATGGCTAGCATCGAAGTTACACAGGGGAGTGCAACGGACGACTCCCCCTAGGGCCCTCTATGAAATGCAACCCAGGTGCAGGAAAGCCAGAGTGGTATAAGAGTTGCCTATAGTGTCCCTCTAGGTGTTGTGGAATGTGTCACGGTGCTCCTACCTGGATACCTTGGAACCCCAGGCGTTATTGTCCGAGGCAGTGCAAATAGAGTGAATAGTTGAGGGATTTGTAGGATGAGGAAATGAGTTAAATCCAGACTTGTATTAAAGTTGACAGCAGCTTTACTTGAATAAACTTGCATCAGAGAACAATCTTCCAACTTTATCTTGGTCACCAGCAAACTTTGGCATAAGTTTTGGTAGGCAAACACATTTGGCTCTGCTACATCTGAACCTCTTTGGCTCTGCTGTGCGGTCAGATTAAATAGAAAATTTTCCTTTCTGCTGAACTTTACTTTCTGTTTTCTGACTCTGTATTTATCTTAATCTGTATCTTTATCCAGGGAACTTCTCCTGGTTTGCGAGGCTTGCAGCTTGGGCTTCTATGTCCAGAAGAACTGAAGGTCAGCTCATCTGGCTTGCACACGACCTTCCCCTTCCAGGGAGTACTCTAGTCTGACCTTCACTAACTAGAACTCCCTCTCTAGAGAGGGCTAGAATGAATAGACAAGTTCCATTCTATGTAAACTAGCTCTACCATAGGTGCCGCATCTGCTGGTGAACCAGGCACATTACACTTAAACAGTCATTTGCAAACATAGAAAATACACATTTTTGCAGAACATAGTAATAGATGCATAAGATGACACAGGATCAACCATAGGAGATAGTGAGGGTTTGCAAAAGAGTATTACACTCACCGGTAATCCGGTTTCCTGGAAGTCTCCATGACACCAAGTCCTGAGATCGACTTCCTTCTGATTGGACAGGAAAAACACAGAGAGGTTAAAAACCCCACCCCCTCCCTTCATCGCCAGTGTATTATAACGAAAACCCCAGGATGAAAGGATCATCGATATTAACAGAAAAAAAGGTGGGCTGTATGTGGTGTCATGGAGACTTTGAGGAAACCAGATTACCGGTGAGTGTAATACTCTTTTCCCCAGTCGTCTCCATGACACCAAGTCCTGAGAACTATCAAAGATACAATTTAGGGGGGGGGGGGGGGCAGAAAGGACTTTACGTCCAAATCTTAGGTCATCATTGGCAACTAAATCTAGTCTGTAGTGTTTAGTAAAAGTATGAACTCTTTTCCAGGTTGCTGCCCTGCAAATCTGTTGTAAAGGGGCTGAAGCTTTTTCCGCCCAGGAGGCAGCCATGCCTCTCGTAGAATGTGCTTTTAGGGAAGCAGGGACATCTTTTCCCTGAGCTTTATATGCTTCGGAGATGGCCAGTCTAATCCATCTGGAGATGGAACTTTTCGCCGCTTTTTTCCCCCTTATTAGGACCTGAAAACTGGACAAATAGATTTTTATCTACTCTCCAATGATTGGTAGCTTCCAGGTACTTTAAGACCGCTCTCCGGACATCTAGTGTGTGGTAGGTGATTTCCTGATCATTTTTTCGGATTGTCACAAAACGAAGGAAGAACAATGTCCTGGGATCTATGGAAGGACGAAACTACCTTGGGGAGGATCTAATCTGAAAACTAACTTGTCCAGAAATACTGAAAGGAACGGTTCTTGGATGGACAAGGCCTGTAGCTCACAGACCCTTCTGGCAGATGTTATTGCCACCAAAAAAATAGTTTTAATGGTAAGCCATTTGATGTGGGTAGAGTCCAAAGGTTCAAACTGATCAGAGGTTAGACCCCCTAGTACCGTATTGAGATTCCATGGTGCCACCATGTTTTTAATCGTAGGTCTGATCCTATCTGATGCCTTAAGGAATCTAGATATCCAGGGATGTTCTGTTAGCTTGGTATTATAAAGTGCTCCTAGAGCCGATACCTGGACCCTAAGGGTATTAGGGGATAGACCTAAATCTAGCCCTTCCTGAAGGAAATCGAGGATTAGCGGGATATTGGCCCTGAACTGGTTGAAGGAGGTTCCAGACCAATCTGCAAATTTTTCCCATATTTTTAGATACTTGTCATTGGTACTTTGTTTCCTGCTAAGGAGTAAAGTGTTCACTACTTTTTTAGACAAACCTAACTTTAATAAGTTGGATTCTTCAGAATCCAGGCTGTTAACTTTAGTATTTTTAGGTCTGGGTGAGTAATGGGCCCCTGGCTTAGAAGGTCCGGCCTCAGAGGTAGAAGGAGAGGGGCTTCTATGCTGAGGGCTTTTAAGAGAGAAAACCAACTTCTCTTGGGCCAGAAGGGGGTTATCGGGATTAGCGGACAATTTTCTTTCAAGAACTTTTGCAGCACTCTGGGGGTGAGTGGAAATGGAGGAAAAGCGTAAACTAAGTTTGTTGACCAATTCTGGTTGAAGGCGTCCACTGCCAGAGGATAATCCCTGGGGTTGAGGGAGAAGAACTGGTTTAGCTGATGATTTCTCCTGGATGCAAACAGGTCTACCGTCGGCCTGCCCATTTCTTCGTGATCAGATGGAAGGTTTCCGATGCTAACATCCATTCTCCCGGGTCTAGCCTGTGCCGGCTCAGGTAATTGGCCTGAATGTTCAAAGCTCCTTTCAGATGAACCGCTGATAGAGACTGTACGTTCTCTTCTGCCCAGGAGAAGATTTTGTTTGCCAGGTTCTGTAGTAGGCGATGCCTTGTGCCTCCCTGGTGTTGGATGAAGGCCACAGCTGTAGCGTTGTCCGAGTAGATTAGGACATGACGACCCGCTGACAACCGACTCGTGTGTTTCAGTGCTTCCCACACTGCCCTTAGCTCTTTGAAATTTGAGGATTGTTGTTTCACGTAATTCTTCCATGTTCCCTGGTAGGAGTTTCCCTGGACAACCGCTCCCCAACCGTGGAGGCTGGCATCTGTTGTGATTACTAGAGGGAGATCTTGTGCCCAGAATATCCCAATCTTTAGGTTGGTTTTGATGAGCCACCAATTTAGTGACTTTTTCATGTTTGAATCTAGGAATATTTGTCTCTCTAGAGTCAATTGCGATCTGTTCCACTTGTCTAAAATGAATTTTTGGAGTGGCTTAGATGGAACTGTGCCCAGGCTACTGCTGGGATGCATGCTGAAAGACTCCCTAACACTTTTATGGCCTGTCGTATGGAACAGAATTTCTCCTTCTTGAATTTCCTTAAGGTTGTTTGAAGTTTTACTATCTTTTGAGGTGGAAGAAAGGATCTTTGGGAAACTGTGTCTAGAGTTATACCCAAATATATCTTCCGTTTGGTTGGGATTAAATCTGATTTTTCCCAATTGATGAGCCAACCTAGGCTCTGTAGATGGTCCAGGACCAACCTGAGATGGATTTCCAGGGTCTCTATGTTGTCTGCCACTACCAGTAGGTCGTCCAGATAGGGGATCACACAGATGGCCTTTTCTCTCAAGATCGCCAAGGCTCGCGCCATTATCTTTGTAAAAACCCTTGGGGCAGAAGAGATCCCGAAGGGGAGACACCTGAACTGAAAGTGCTGGATGTTTCCCTCCAACTCTATCGCAAACCTTAGGAATTTCCTTGACGACCTGTGAATTGGGACATGATAATAGGCATCCCTTAAATCTATTGTGGCCATCAATGCATCCTTCTTTATAAGTTTCACTGCCGACTTCAGAGGTTGCATTTTGAATTTTTGGTATCTCACATGTTTGTTTAGGTATTTCAAATTTATTATCACTCTGGATTTCCCGCTTGGTTTCCTTATGATGAAGAGACGGGAATAGAATCCCAGCCCTGTCTGATTTTTTGGGACGGGTTCTATCGCGGCCAAGCTTAACAAGTTCTTTATGTCGTTTTTTAAGGTAGCAACTTGAGATGGGGGAAGGGTAGTGACCACATATTTCTGTGTAGGGGGAGAGAGTAGATCTAATAAATAACCCTCTTCTATAATATTTAAAATCCATGAGCTGTTTGTTACGTGCTCCCAAGATTCTAGGAAGGAGCTGAGTCTTCCCCCCACTGGTATGGCGTCATTGTTTGCTGTTAGATGTGGAGGCTTCAGCACGATTCGGGTTGAAGAGGAAATTTCTCCCCCTGCCTCCCTTCGCATAGCTCCACCTCCCGGCCTTTCCTTTGTCTTTTTTATTTTCAGGCTGAAAAAATCGGTCACGAAAGGGCTGCCTTTTTTGTTTATATCTCTCCTCTGGGAAACCCCTTTTTTTATTTGTCGCATTTTCTAGGATTTTATCTAAATCTTCCCCAAAAACATACTGATCGTGGAAGGGGAGTGCGATTAATTTATTTTTAGACGTGATATCTCCCGACCACGCTTTAAGCCATAGTGCCCGTCTCGCTGTATTGGAGAGAACAGCTGTTCGGGCGGACAGTTTGACTGATTCTGCTGCTGCGTCTGCTAGAAAGGAAGTTGCCATCTTTAATAAAGGCAAGCTCTCTAAAATTTGATCACGCGGAGTCTTATTGACTAGATGTATCTCCAGCTGCTCTAGCCATAAGTTTAGCGTTCTGGCTACACACGTAGAGGCAACGCCCGGTTTGAGAAGGGCCGCCGTAGTCTCCCAGGTCTTTCTTAAGAGACTCTCCGCTTTCCTGTCTAGAGGATCTTTTAACTGTGCTGAGTTCTCGAAAGGTAGAGCCGTATGTATCGCCACTTTAGCCACTGGTGCGTCTACTTTCGGTATGGTCTCCCAGTCAGTACAGTCCTCTTGGCTAAACGGGTAGCGCCTCTTAATTCCCCTTGGAATAAAGGATCCCTTGTCCGGTTTCTCCCACTCTGATCGAATTAATTTCTGGACACTATCTGGTACTTGGAAAACCGCTTTCTTCCTTTCTCCTAGTCCCCCAAAAATTTCTTGTTGGGTAGATTTTGGAGTCTTTGGTGACTCCATCTGAATGGTAGCCCTGATGGCCCTGTTAAGTTTGTCAATGTCTTCTGGATTAAACAGGAAACGCTTGTATTCCCCCTCTTCATCAGAAGATGCGGGGTGTTTTTGAACTGACTCAGAGTCTGAGACCGCCAGCCCCTCAGAGTCTGAATCCAGGATTAGTGATTTATTGCTATGGGAGTCCTGAGGAGTAGTAACTTTTGGGGGAGTAGGTTCCTTGGTGGTTAAGGCCAGCTGAACCTCTTCCTTAACTACTTTCCTAATATCTTCAATTAGGCTGGGAGATTTGGACTTGACGACACTGGATGTACACTCTTTACACAAGGGCTTAGATCCAGTGTTAGACAATCGTTTGCAGCAGATACCACATTTTCTAGTTTTTTTTGTGGTAGAAGCCGAATCCTTTTCTCCCTGAAAGGGTAAGGGAGGAAAGGATGAGCAGACTGAACCATCAATACAGAGCATGTGCCTGAGAGCAGGCTACTCACGGTTCCAGGGTTTGATGCAGGCTCGGTTCCAGAGCCCGGCGTGAGGGGGGTGCTCATTCTGACTCCCGACCGCTCCAGAGATGCTCCACAATACACGCGAGCTGCGCTATGCAGGGCGCCATTGCACAGGTCCTGTGAGGTTTTATAGTGTCCTCTAGCCTCCAGGACCTGTGGCTAGAAAAAACACTGGCGATGAAGGGAGGGGGTGGGGTTTTTAACCTCTGTGTTTTTCCTGTCCAATCAGAAGGAAGTCGATCTCAGGACTTGGTGTCATGGAGACGACTGGGGAAAAAGTAATACCACTCTGGGGTATTACATTCACCGACACTTAAGAACCAAGCCGCCCTCAGCTTGTGCTTAGGGTACATATAAAATACCTATATATGCTTTTCGGGTACCTTGAACCAATATAAAGTGCTGCATGAAAAATACACTGACAAGCTAACATATAAGACGGCTACCTCTGGAACTTGACTGAGTAGGGTGTCTTGCAACAGTTTTACCCCTCACAGCGAACCAACCAAATACTAGTACTTCCTTAAAGTTCTCACACTGCACTAAGCACTCAATACTCCCTGACTTGGCCATAGTCACATATGGAGCGTGGGGGGTGTCATGTACTGTAATCCCCCCACATTCTTTTATACGCCCGCTAACAGAAGGGTGGCTTCATCCTGTATTCCCTTCTAAGCACCAAGGCTTTATAATGCTTTATCCTTTGTCACCTTGATGACTGAATAGGTAGCTACACAAATTCTCCTTAAGACGGCATTCTAAGCCTTAGGACTCAAATAACCTTGGCTCAACACAAGGCTCTCAAACGTATACACTAGGAGGATGAGACTAAACACTCCAATCTCTCCATACATAATAGCAGCGGTTTACCCTATACAATCTTAGATCTGCTTGTGACTTTACCACTTGGTTTCTCTGGTGTAGCAATAGGCTATGTCACTCAGGAACCATTAGTATTTTAATGTCCTCAGAGGCAGTCCATAATAAGCAACTGTGATGTTAGATCTGCTTGTGACGTGCCAGCCATCCTCAGAGGCAGTCCATAATGACTAAGCAATACATAACGTGCTTACTATCTGGTGACCTGAATAAAGTGCAAAAGACCATAATTCATACAAAATGCATATAATCACATTGTTGTACCTGAAAGAGAATACACGCAATGGGCAATAGACTTGTAACGTTGCTGAAAATTCAAAAGGTAGTGCAAATCAATAAGGCACACTTTTAATATGAAAGAGTAGTGCAATAGAAAAATCACATTATGCAGCGTCCCACATATGTGTGTAAATGGGACACTTCAAATATCTGAATATATATATGTATTGAATTGCAATGTATGGTATTCTCTATTATCTGGCTGGCAATGTCATTTACACCCATTCGCCCCTAGGTGGTGCTGGAACCACATAATGTATATAGTGGGGTGTGTCTAGCTTAGAGCGGAGTAGTGTAGAGAATGAAGAGAAGGAAGCTGGAGGAGGAAGAAGCAAGTCAATGGAAGGAGACAGGCCAAAGTCACCATGTAGCTGCTTCACTTTCCTCTGAGCCCTGATCAAGCCTAGAGAAGATATCTACAGAAGACAAGCACCAGACAGTGAGTCTATACACCAAGATGCAGAGAGCCTAGCGAGGGTAACAGCTAAACTTAAAGGGAACCTGTCACCGGGATTTTGTGTATAGAGCTGAGGACATGGGTTGCTAGATGGCCGCTAGCACATCCGCAATATCTAGTCCCCATAGCTCTGTGTGCTTTTATTGTGTAAAAAAAACCGATTTGATACATATGCAAATTAACCTGAGAGGTGTCCTGTCCCTGAGATGAGTCAGGGACAGGACTCATCTCAGGTTAATTTGCATATGTTTCAAATCGGTTTTTTTTCTACACAATATAAGCACACAGAGCTATGGGGACTAGATATTGCGGATGTGCTAGCGGCCATCAAGCAACCCATGTCCTCAGCTCTATATACAAAATCCCGGTGACAGGTTCCCTTTAAGCTTATGGACCTCATTAGCACAAGTGACCAGGAGTAGCTTTCCGAGTGCCTGGACACAACTGGATGATTAAGGCCATAACTGTCCTTATCCACTACACAAGCCTTCCGGGTCATAGTAGAAAAACCTATTTATAAGAGTATCCTGCAAATAATGAAGCAGAAGTGTTTGCATGCCACAAGGGAGATCACCCTTAAAGGATAGCTTATAGTAACTATATACACTCACCTAAAGAATTATTAGGAACACCATACTAATACGGTGTTGGACCCCCTTATGCCTTCAGAACTGCCTTAATTCTACGTGGCATTGATTCCACAAGGTGCTGATAGCATTCTTTAGAAATGTTGGCCCATATTGATAGGATAGCATCTTGCAGTTGATGGAGATTTGAGGGATGCACATCCAGGGCACGAAGCTCCCGTTCCACCACATCCCAAAGATGCTCTATTGGGTTGAGATCTGGTGACTGTGGGGGCCATTTTAGTACAGTGAACTCATTGTCATGTTCAAGAAACCAATTTGAAATGATTCGAGCTTTGTGACATGGTGCATTATCCTGCTGGAAGTAGCCATCAGAGGATGGGTACATGGTGGTCATGAAGGGATGGACATGGTCAGAAACAATGCTCAGGTAGCCCGTGGCATTTAAAGGGTTTCTATCACTTTGTTTCACCTATTTAGCTTTCAGACACTAGCGATCCGCTAATGTCTGCTTTATCTAACCATCCTAATATAAGAGCTTATTGTCCTGCCGTTTAGCTAAAAAAATAACTTATATAGATATGCAAATGAGCCTCTAGGTGCTATGGGGGCGTGATTAGCACCTAGAGGCTCCGTCTACCTTAACAAACTGCCGCCGCCCAGCGCGTCCCTCCAGCCCGCCCATCTCCAGCTGAAGCGATCCTCTCCGTGCGCGTCTCTGTTCTGCGCATGCGCAGTGAATGTCTGATCGCTTCCCTGCTCAGACATCTCCACTGCGCCTGTTCCTCGGAGCACTATGACGTCATCGGCGCAGGCGCAGTGGAGATGTCTGAGCAGGGAAGCGATCAGACATTCACTGCGCATGCGCCGAATACGAGGAGCATCGCATTCCGGAGGAGATGGGCGGGCTGGAGGGACGCGCTGGGCGGCGGCAGTTTGTTAAGGTAGACGGAGCCTCTAGGTGCTAATCACGCCCCCATAGCACCTAGAGGCTCATTTGCATATCTATATAAGTTATTTTTTTAGCTAAACGGCAGGACAATAAGCTCTTATATTAGGATGGTTAGATAAAGCAGACACTAGCGGATCGCTAGTGTCTGAAAGCTAAATAGGTGAAACGAAGTGATAGAAACCCTTTAAACGATGCCCAATTGGCACTAAGGGGCCTAAAGTGTGCCCAGAAAACATCCCCCACACCATTAAACCACCACCACCAGCCTGCACAGTGGTAACAAGGCATGATGGATACATGTTCTCATTCTGTTTACGCCAAATTCGGACTCTACCATTTGAATGTCTCAACAGAAATCGAGACTCATCAGACCAGGCAACATTTTTCCAGTCTTCAACAGTCCAATTTTGGTGAGCTCGTGCAAATTGTAGCCTCTTTTTCCTATTTGTAGTGGAGATGAGTGGTACCCGGTGTGGTCTTCTGCTGTTGTAGCCTATCCGCCTCAAGGTTGTGCGTGTTGTGGCTTCACAAATGCTTTGCTGCATAACTCGGTTGTAACGAGTGGTTATTTCAGTCAACGTTGCTCTTCTATCAGCTTGAATCAGTCGGCCCATTCTCCTCTGACCTCTAGCATCCACAAGGCATTTTTGCCCACAGGACTGCCGCATACTGGATGTTTTTCCCTTTTCACACCATTCTTTGTAAACCCTAGAAATGGTTGTGCGTGAAAATCCCAGTAACTGAGCAGATTGTGAAATACTCAGACCGGCCCGTCTAGCACCAACAACCATGCCATGCTCAAAATTGCTTAAATCACCTTTCTTTCCCATTCTGACATTCAGTTTGGAGTTCAGGAGATTGTCTTGACCAGGACCACACCCCTAAATGCATTGAAGCAACTGCCATGTGATTGGTTGACTACATAATTGCATTAATGAGAAATAGAACAGGTGTTCCTAATAATTCCTTAGGTCAGTGTATATTTCAGCATCTTTAGTGCCAGAGTGCTGTAAAAAATGAACTTAGGATTACCACCGGGATCCTTACCTGTAAAGTATCAGCATTAGAAGAATCCCTCCATTGACAACTGCCATTTCCTGATAATAGGATTACAAGTCAAGTAATTATTACTTATGCTATGCCAAACGCTTTCCATTGATGAACTGTACCAACTGTCCAGAGACTAGTGATTCTTCAGTAAATGTTCAACTGGTTTACAACAACCCACTCCTCGTCCTTGTTTTTACTACTACTACTCTCAACATTTGCACCTAACTGTGCTGGCGTCACGAACTAGGGACCCAGCCGCAAAAGCACCTTACACCAATTACCATCAAGGGCACCTCAACCAACATCTGGCTGGTGTTCCCTGCAACCGAGAGTGCCCCGGAGAATTTTGTGCTGTCTTCCCATCCACTGCACTGCTCGCCCCAAGGGACAACTAAACCATGAGTACTACTATGCTTGGCACCTTATCACTAGTATGCTCACGTCCGCATCATCCTTAGGGAGCCCTGGCATGCGGCAATTATAGTCCATTCTTGAAGGTAAAGGGCACCAAACTGGAACTAAAGTGCAACAAAGTCCTTTGTAATCAAAGGGAACAGCAATGTCATTGTTTGTAATCCAAATGAGGCAATATTTGTAATCCACATAAGGTAATAGGTAATTCTCACAGTCGGTAGTTTTCCTCACAGCATGAGGTCACTTACAGGAGGGGTTAGAAGCAGTGGCGTACCTACCATATAGGCAGACCACACAGCTGCTAGCCCGTGAGAAAGAGGGGCCCGAAGTGGAAGAGAGGCCCCACCCCCTAATTGCTCCTGTCTATCTTTCTAAAGCTAAAGGACCTTTGATGATGTCATCACATGTCCTGTAAAGGAACTGCACAGTGTAAAGTGTAGTTCCCAGGTTAGAACAGTGCATCTGCCAGGACCTGTGATGACATCATCTTCAACATCACAGGTCCTGCAGAATATAGCAAAGGAACTGCACCAAAAGTGGTGGAGTTCCTAGGTTTGAAAGGTACATCTGCCAAGACCTGTGATGACATCATCACAGGTCCTTCAACCCCTAACAGCAAGTATTAGAAGTTCACAATCAGCTCTACACTGATCCATACAGACTGGACTGGAATGGAGTGGTAAGAGGAGGTCCTCCACTTCTCGTCATTTACCCCCCCCCCCCCCCCCCGCCCTGTTTTTACTCATTGCTCACTCATGTATAATACTTCAGACAGTTACAGTGACCACTACCTCATGTACCTCACACACACAGTGACCATAATATATAACTGACCACATATTTCTGTAAACAATGCATCTACGGTATTATACCTTCTATGTCTCTTATCAATACACTGCTCTGTATGTATGTATATATATATATATATATGTATACACACTGCATATGTTACACAGTATTATAGATGCAATATGTACCTCACATATCAGTACACTACGGAATATACTATATACCTGTACACACTGCATGTATTATACCTCGTAAGTCACATAACAGTACACTGCTCTATATACCTGTACACACTGCATCTATTATAGCTTTTTTGTGTGCCAGGGCTGTTTTGTAATCCCACTCCGCTCCTGATGGCATTAATTATAAAACGCAGCAGCAAGAATAGTTCATGGAACAAAGGGAGAGGCCTGGAATGGGTAGTGGGAGGGGCTATAAAGGGGCATGGGGGCCCAATTTAGATTCTTGCTATGGGGCCCAGTGATTTCTATGTACTTCCCTGGTTGGAAGTCTTCCTCCTGGGTCCCAAACTTGATGGTGCAAAAGTCCTTCTTTAAGCTGAGTGACATCCTCATCACTGTGACTGCTAGCTCTGGTGCTCTCTGCAGCTGTAACTCCAGCAGAAGCTTAATCTGCGATCTCCTGGATCAACCTATTTTGGAGAATCCTCTGTGAGCCTTAGCCTTTTCGTGGTAGGTGACAGCAATAAAGGATGGACCCTCTGGAATTGGAGTTGGTTTTGGAGTGCATGGAGCAGTATCAGTGGATTCCTCCTTATCCTCGCACACCTCAGGGTAGTGCTCCTGTTTGTTGGGCTCAGGCTGTACAGCAGCAGTAGTAGTTGGTCCAGAGATTTCTGTAGTGGCAGTAACAATGGACACTGTAAAGGGGGAATATTACTCACCAATATTTATGCAAATATCAATAATTAATATTCATAAATAGGAGGAGCCGTCTATTGATGACCCCGCCTATTTATACCTTTATATTAATAATACAATACTTTCACTATACTTTGCCTTACACTAACCACTAAACTAGCTGCATGCACTATACTAAACTAACCATCGCTAATAACCACACGTTACAGATAGTTACAAATAAAACACAGTATTTATTAATACGAACAATACACTACGCACGCAATACACTAACAATACAGTATTATAAATACAGCACTAAACTACACTACACGGTTCCCAAATTCCACCCACAAACTGACTATACAATACACTTACACAAATATTAGCAGCCCACCCCACCTGGTTCTATTCCTGTCCCTAAGGGAACGACGAGGGTTAACGGTGGCGCTGCAGGGGTGAATGCAGGCCACAAACACAGAATAGGGAGCAGGGATGCTCCGGTAGGGTTCGGGTAGGGGAACTGAAGGGTATGGATTCAGCAATGCAAGAGTTAATTCCTTGCAAGTGAATGCTGGGGTACAGGGGAATAGTAGGGATACAGGTGGCAGGGATAGAGTGAGGGGTACAGCAGGTTGTGGGTAGGTAGTGGGTAGGGGTAAGGTACAGCAGGTAGGGAATAGGATGAAGGAAAATAAGGGTAAATCGTTGGTGGGATAGTGGCAGGGGTTAATCAGGGGAAATAGGGGTGAATCAGGGGAGTAGGGGTTTATAGGGGTTAATCAGATACTCAGCGCTGCTCGTTTGTCTAGGGGGTGCTCGTTTGTCCAGGGGTTGATCCTCTTCAGGCGGGGGGGGGCAGCTCCGCTTTCTCCCAGTGCAGGGGCCGCCGGATATTTATATCCGGCGGCCAACACTGCCGCACCGCCCACACTGTGGCGCGCGGGCGCGCGCCACCATCAGGGACACGTGGGCCAGCGCAGTGAGATGACGTCACTGCGCCAGCCCGCGCGCCCCTGGACGAGCGCGGCCCCGACGAGGCACTTGCCAACAGGCGGGAGAAGCCTTTGATCTCCCGCCTGTAGCACTTTGCATTCCGGGCAGCGCGCTGGTAATCACGCTGCCGGAATGCGCATAATAGAAGGAGGGGAGATTTCGCCCTTCCTTCTATCATGCATAATTATCTCCAGCAGCGCTGAAGATAATTACAACAAAGGACTCAGATTCTGTTGAATCTGAGTTCTTTGTAGTCATCAGGATGACCGGACCTTTGTCTGGTCATTCTGATGCAATCAACCAGATTGCATCAGTGTGAATGCTTGGGGCACATTCACACCGATGCACCTGGTTTCAGGTAATTGGGGCATATGGATATGTGGGATATATACTATAAGGAGACACATAGGGGGCTTATATCCTATAAGGGGGCACATATCCTATAAGGGGGCACAAATCATATAAGGGGGCACAAATCCTATAAGGGGGCATATATAAACCAGGGACTGCATATTTCCCACAGGGGCCACAATGAGCCCCTGTGGGCCACCAAGGGCAGATGTGCGCAGATGCTGGGCACATCTGCGCACATCATCCTATGATGTGGCAGTCAATGCATGCATATATATCATACATGCATGCACGTGTTTGCATGCATATATGTATATATATGCATACGTCTCAACCCTTCCTCAACAGCCACAGACTGGTTCTTTTCTGGTCCTGCTACTCCAGCAGTCAGGGGCAACGGTGGCAACCTTAACCTGTCATATGGCCCGCTGCTCCCTACTGGAGGGAAGTTTTCTTTGCTGTTGTTGCAGTGGTTGAAAGTCCCTAGTGGCAATGACAATGGCTACAGGGCAGTCCTTCTCTGACCCATTATGGCAATAGTTAGAGGCATGATGCAGGTGGCTGCAGCTGCTGATGGTGCAGGTGGAACACTGCGGTCCCAGTGAGTGTTATCCTCCCTGTCAGACATGGCTTTTGATACCCCTCTAGTCTGGTACAGGGTCAGCGTAAGCTAAAATTAAATTTAAGTGCACGTTGCTATGGGCAACAGCAGCAGATTTGGTGCGTGGCTCCTTTAACCTCTTCAGGACACAGGGCGTACAGGTACGCCCTGATGTCCACCTGTACGCCCTGTGTATTTCCGATCACCGCCGCACGGCGGGCGGTGATCGGAAGCCGGTGCCTGCTCAAATCATTGAGCAGGCACCTCTGTTAAATGCGCTGGGGGGTCCCGTGACCCCCCCATGTCGGCGATCAATTCAGACCTGCGGTTTGCGGCTTTTACCTATTGCGGTGGCGGTGGGTCCCCATGGGGCTGTAGGGGGGACCCGATGGCATGGAAGGCAGCGCGATGCCTTCCTGAGGCATCGACGCTGCCTTCCGGTGAAGAGCCTGTGAGATCCAGCCCCCTGGATCTCACAGGCCGGAAGCTGTATGAGTAATACACACAGTATTACTCATACAGCCAATGCATTCCAATACAGAAGTATTGGAATGCATTGTAAAGGATCAGACCCCCATAAGTTGAAGTCCCAAAGTGAAAAGTTGCAAAAATAAAGTTTTCCCCGCCAAAAATTTAAAGTTTCAAGTAAAAATAAACAAAAACATCATTTTCCCCAAAAAAGTAAAAAAAATCCTGCAAAAAATGAGCTTCTAACTGAGACAATCGCCCAAAAAATAAAAAAACTATGGCTCAGAATATGGAAACACTAAAACATCATTTGTTTTTGTTTTAAAAAAGCTGTTATTGTGTAAAACTTACATAAATAAAAAAAAGTATACATATTAGTTATCGCCGTGTCCGTATCGACCAGCTCTATGAAAATATCACATGACCTAACCCCACAGATGAACACTGTAAAAAATAATAAATATAAACTGTGCTAAATAAACCATTTTTTGTCACCTTACATCACAAAAAGTGTAATAGCAAGCGATCAAAAAGTCATATGCACCCCAAAATAGTGCCAATCAAACCGTCATCTCATCCTGCAAAAATCATACCCTACCCAAGATAATCGCCCAAAAACTGAAAAAACTATGGATCTCAGACTATGGAAACACTAAAACATGATTTTTTTTCTGTTTTAAAAATGAAATCATTGTGTAAAACTTACATAAATAAATAAAAAGGTATACATATTAGGTATTGCCGCATCCGTAATAAGTTACTCTATAAAAATATCACATGACCTAACCCCTTAGATGAACACCGTAAAAAACTAAAACTAAAAACGGGGTAAAAAAAGCCATTTTTTGTCATCTTACATCACAAAAAGTGTAATAGCAAGCGATCAAAAAGTCATATGCACCCCAAAATAGTGCCAATCAAACCATCATCTCATCCTGCAAAAATCATACCCTACCCAAGATAATCGCCCAAAAACTGAAAAAAAATATGGATCTCAGACTATGGAAACACTAAAACATGATTTTTTTTTGTTTCAAAAATGAAATAATTGTGTAAAACTTACCTAATATGTATACTTATTTATTTATTTATGTATCTCCGCGTCCGTAATAAGTTACTCTATAAAAATATCACATGACCTAACCCCTCAGGTGAACACCGTAAAAAAATAAAAATAAAAACGGTATAAAAAAAGCTTTTTCAAGGTGTACATCTTGAAAAAGCTAAACGCGAAACGTGCGTTGGGGAGTGGACCGGTGGTGTTCCTGTGTGGTATACTAAGCTGTTTGGTCAGTATTTCCTATGTGCCTATCATTATTTTATTCACCATTTGCTTTAGTCAGCCATTGTGGTGTGTATTATCACTTCCACATTTTTGGTATCTGTTATATAATACATGCATATGGGTTGGATCATGTAATCTGTAGCCATAGTGGTGAGGTGTAACACACCTTGTACTGATGACCAATCAAAATTATTGCACGTGCACTTTATTCATATATACCAGCAGTCCACCATCGGTCCTCTTGGTTTTTAATATGTTCATGTACTGTGACCTGTATTAAATGTCTTTTTGTGATTCGTGTCAATTATGTCTTGTGTGATTTTCTAATAAAATTGTGTTACTTTTGGAATACTTTGGTACCACAAGTGTTTTTTGTACTCTATTGACCCACTCCTTCTGGTCGGTTTTCATGCTATAATCAGGGGTGGGCCCTGAACTCTTTTTGGGCTATATATAGGTTCCAGATTATAGTCCCAAACAGTCTTTAGCAAGGTTATTTTCCCCAGCAGTACTCACTCAGACCTCTGGACATTGCTTCTCAGGATCAAGGGCAAAAAGAACTGTATTTTCGATTTTCCAAGATGGCCACCGCTTCACTTCCTCTTTGTTCTCCTGGGAACTTGTACTAAGCATTTTAGTTCCTTCTGCTATAAAATGGTTCCTCTATGAAGGTGGGCTCTTTGGTTCCCTCGCCTCTGCTGGGTGGGTGTCTTCCTTTGTTCTTTTCACTATAGGAGGTCCAATGCCAAGATGGACGATTAACCCCTGCTTTGCCACAGTGTTGCAATCGCAGCAGATTCACACTCTCCAGCAGTGAGTAAACACACGTAATACTGTACGTAGATGCCACTTGATGCAACGGATGCCTCCCCCTAGGGCCCTCTATGAAATGCGACCTAGGTGCAGGAAAGCCAGAGTGGTGTAAGGGTTGCCTATAGTGTCCCTCTAGGTGTTGTGTCACGTGTCACAGTGCTCCTACCTGGATACCTTGGAACCCCAGGCATTGTCGTCCGAAGCAGTGCAAATAGAGTGAATACTTGAGGGATTTGTAGGATGAGGAAATGAGTTGAATCTAGACTTGTATTAAAGTTGAAAACAGCTTTACTTGAATAAACTTGCATCAGAGAACAATCTTCTAGCTTTATCTTGGTCACCAGAAAGCTTTGGCATAAGTTTTGGTAGGCAAACACATTTGACTCTGCTACATCTGAACCTCTTTGGCTCTGCTGCGCTGTCAGATTAAATATAAACTTTTCCTTTCTGCTGAACTTTACTTTCTGTAGTCTGACTCTGTCTTTATCTTGATCTGTATCTTTATCTCTATCCAGGGAACTTATCCTGGCTTGTGAGGCTTGCAGCTTGGGCCTCTATGCCCAGAAGAGCTGAAGGTCAGCTCTGCTGGCTTGCACACTACCTTCCCCTTCCAGGGGGTACTCTAGTCTAACCTTCACTAACTAGAACTCTTCCCTCTCTAGAGAGGTCTAAAATGGATAGACAAGTTTCATTCTATGTAAACTAGCTCTGCCACAGGTGCCGCCATCTGCTGGTAAACCAGGCACATTACACTTAAACAGTCATTTGCAAACATAGAAAATACACATTTTTGCAGGACATAGTAATAGATGCATAAGATGACACAGGATCAACTATAGAAGATAGTGGGGGTGTGCAAAAAGTAGTAATACCACTCTGGGATATTACAAGAGTACCCTGTCCGCCTGTATCATCAAGAAATCGTTTATGGCTTTCTCTGTTCGTATAGTCGGTCCAACATATGAAGGGTGGAATTCCAACGGGTGGAAACGTCACATATCAGCCTATGTTAGGGGATGCCGTTCTGCCGCTGTAGCTCAAGGAGGGTGTGCTTCTCGGTGTATTAGTGGCTGAAGTGCTTACAAAGTTTCCTGGCCATTTTTAGGATGTCTTACAGATGGGTGGAAGACTTCAGGAAACGCTTGACAACCAGATTAAACACGTGCGCCATGCAGGCCGCATGGCTCAGCCCTCCTTGATGCAGCGCCGACACTATGTTCTTCCTGTTGTCGGTCACCATGGTTCCGATTTTGAGTTGTCACGGAGAAAGCCAGGATTCGATTTCTTGAAGAAGGACGCAGAGCAGTTCCTCCCCTGTGTGACTCCGTTCTCCCAGGCAAACTAGGTGAAGAACAGTGTGACACCGCCGTGCCCTGCACATGTGGTATGCTGATGGGGCACTGCAGTGGAGGCTGAGGACAAGGGGGAGAATGTGGAGGCAGAGGCAGACATTGTTGCAGGACCAACGGCGTGAGAACGTGGAGGCGGAAGCGGCGTCACCTGGCCAAGTTGCTGGTTTGGATGGGGAGGAACCACATTCACCCAGTGGACCGTAAAGGACATATATTGCCCTTGACTGTAGGTACAGGTCCTCACATCGGCGCTGCCGTGCACTTTGGCAGACACTGACAGGCGCAAGGACTGGCCCACCTTCTGTTCTACATATGTGTGCAGGGCTGGTTCTGCCTTTTTGGCAAAAAAAATGATGGCTTGGGACTCTCCACCTCGTCTCGGCACAAGCCATCAGTTCTCTGAAAGGTGCAGAGTCCACCACTTGGAAAGGGAGGGACTGCAGTACCAGCAACTTGGTCAGGACCACGATCAGCTTCTGTGATGTTAGATGAGTGCACGCATACTGTTGTCTCTTGGCAATTCCTTCGGTGATCAATTGCTGATGAAATGACTGACTAGGAGGAAGAGGAGCAGGAGCATCAAGACCAGCAGATGATAGGAACGACAGACAGCTTTCTTTGGCTGAGGTGGTGGAGCCTTGACTGCCTGAAATCGGGTGCGTGCCACTGGGTGATGCAGTGGTTGCTGCGGCAGGTTGGATCACCACATTGGAGCCACGGTTCTCCCACGCCACTTTATGGTGACGCTGCATATGTTGACGCAGGGCCGTGGTGCCAACATTGTCACCCTGGCCACGCTTCACCTTCTGCCCAGAGATTAAACAAATGGCCATGTTCACATCTCCTGGCGGCTTAACAAAAAATTGCCACATCGTAGGTGATTTTACCCCCAACACTCCGCACTGACTGACTGCTACCGCCACTGCCTCTGTGAACCCCTGCACTACTACTTTCCAGGCCGGTAGGCTACTGCAAAGCGGGTGGTCTACCCTGGGCACGTTTGGCACCCAACCTCCCACTGCTGCCACCCTGCTGACTCCCGGCCATGCTACCGACTTGCTGGCTCCACCGCTGCCTCAAGCGCAAGCTGCCACCCTCTTCTCCCGATAATGACGAAGCCCCTTCGTCACCCGGCTCCCAATTGCGATCGGCTACATCATCATCAAGTACTGTCTGCATGTCACTGATGTCCTCCTCAACGGTCTAGAGCCAGGAGCCTGACCACTCGCAACACCAGCTCCCACTCCACTCTCCTCATCACTACTTGCCCGCCTACCAGAGGAATTGGCGGATGTCTCCTCCAGATCTTGGCTGGGCAGTAGTTGCTGACTGTCCTCTAGTGGCTTGTCCTAGCTGTATAATGGAGCTGAGCCCACAGCATATAGTACTCCTCTGGCTGAGGGAACAGAAAAGGACAGAGGCAGGTTGAGGACAGGTGAGGGCACAGGGCCTGCTCCCGGGCCATGCCAACTAAGAGTTGTTTCTGATGAACCCACCGACTCTTGGCTGGGGGTGTCTGATGTCACTTGCGTCGAAGTCAAAGATCGAGTCAACCATTCAAGAACCGCTGGTTTGCTGGTCAAGACACAACCGCTAGCTGACACTGGGAGCTCAGGCCTCTTGAAGTGACCCCTGCTGCCACTCCCCCACACTCTGCTGCGACCTGTGCCTGCGCCAGAAACATTTAGGCCTGTGCCCCTCCCCTGTGCAGGGCTTGGCACTTCTCTGTCTGACATACTGTTAGATCAAATAAGTAAATAAAAAGGAAATTAATACACCCCAAAAAAGTCAGTAATTTTCTCACTTCATCACACAACGGCTAATAAGCCCCTTTTTTTCCCCACTAACAAACGTCAAAAAGGGTTTTAATTTTCAAACTTCACCACACAACAGCTAATAAGCCCCTCCCCCCCCCACTAACACGCCAAAAAAAGTCTTTAGAACATAACTGTGGCCGTGAACAGCAAATAAAGTTTTTTTTTGCCACTAAAACACGCCAAAAAGTGCTTTCATTTTCTCACTTCACCACACAATGGCTAATAAGCCCTTTTTCTTTTTCCCCACTAATACACAACAAAAAAAGGCTTTAGAACATATAACTGCGGCCGATAACGGCAAATAAAAAACATTTTTTGCCACTAATACACGCCAAAAAGGGCTGTAATTTTCTCACTTCACCACACAACAGCTAATAAGCCCCTTTATTTCCCCCCACTAATACACAAAAAAAAAAGGCTTTAGAACATATAACTGCGTCTGTGAACGGCAAGTAATATTTTTTTTTTGCCACTAATACACGCCGAAAAGGGCTGTAATTTTCCCACTTCAACACACAACGGCTAATAAACCCTTTCCCCCCACTAATACACACCAAAAAGGCTTTAGAGCATATTACTGCGGACGTGAACGGCAAATAATTTTATTTTTTTGCCACTAATACATGCCAAAAAGGGCTGTAGTTTTCCCACTTCACCACACAACGGCTAATAAGCCTTTTTTCTTTTTCCCTACTAAGGCCTCATGCACACGAATGTATTTTCATTCCTTGTCCATTCCGTTTTTTGCGGACCGTATATGGAACCTATTATTTCAATGGGTCCGCAAAAAAAAACAGAAGGTAAGCAAAAAAAATAGAACTGTTCTATAAGGGGCCAGCTGTTCCGTTACGCAAAATACGCAATGCACACGGATGTCTCCGTATTTTTAGCAGATCCGTTTTTTGCGGACCCCAAAATACATACGATCGTGTGCATAAGGCCTAATACACGCCAAAAAAAGGCTTTACAACATATAACTGCAGCCGTGAACGGTAAATAAAGTTTTTTTTGCCACTAAGACACGCCAAAAAGGGCTGTCATTTTCTCACTTCACCACACAACAGCTAATAAGCCCTTTTTCCCCACTAATACACGCCAAAAAAGACTTTAGAACATATAACTGGGGCCGTGAACGGCAAAATTATTATATATATTTTTTTGCCACTAATACACGGCAAAAAGGGCTGTAATTTTCTCACTTCAGCATTTAACGGCTTATAAGCCCCTTTTTCCCCCCCACTAATACATGCCAAAAAAAGGCTTTAGAACATATAACTGCGGCCGTGAACGGCAAATAATATTTTTTTTTCCCACTAATACACAACAAAAAAAGGCTTTAGAACATACAGGTGAAACTCGAAAAATGCATATCATTTATTTCAGTAATGCAACTTAAAAGGTGAAACTAACATATGAGACTCGTTACATGCAAAGCGAGATATTTCAAGCTTTTATTTGTTATAATTTGGATGATTATGGCTTACAGCTTATGAAACCCCAAAGTCACAATTTTGAGGTACCCTTTGCTCAGGGGGTATGGATTAATTAGCTGACTAGAGTGTGACACTTTAAGCCTAGAATATTAAACCTTTTCACAAAATTCTAATTTTAAGCTGCATTAATGCAATTCCTTTTAAGTTGCATTACTGAAATAAATGGACTTTTACACGATATTCAAATTTTTCGAGTTTCACCTGTACAGAGCCGTCTTTAATATTGATTGGACCCTGGGCAAGAATTTACTTGGGCCCCCTGGATCCCGCCGGATCTATGACCCTCCTATAGAGCCCCCAGTAGTAATAAGACCGCCTATAATGTCCCCTGGATCTGCAGTGCCCCCTGCAGTTATAATCCTCCCTTCACCATACAGTCCCATGTAAATAACATCACCTCCTCCCCAGCCGCCTCCAACGCACAATCCCATGTAAACATCCCCCCCTAAGGCTACTTTCACACTTGCGTTCGTGCGGATCTGTCCTGTACTTGTACAGGACGGATCCACACCGATAATACAAACTAATGCATCCGTTCAGGACCGATTCATTTGTATTAGATTTGAATTTCTAAGTCCCAATACGCATCCGTCCTGACTTACATTGAAAGTCAATGGGGGACAGATCCGTTTACAATTGCACCATTTTGTGTCAATGCAAAGGGATCCGTCCCCATTTACTTACATTGTAAGTCAGGACGGATCCGTTTGGCTCCGCAAGGCCATGCAGACACAAAAACGCTGCTTGCAGAATTTTGGGGTCCGCCTCCAAAACGGACGGGGGATGTACGGAGCCGAACAAATGCATTCTGAATGGATCCGCATCCATTCAGAATGCATTGGGGTTAAACTGATGCATTTGGGGCTGCTTGTGAGAGCCTTGAAACGGATCCCCAAACCCAAGTGTGAACGTAGCCTAAACATTAAGTCCCATGTACATAAACATCATTCCCCCCCACCATCCACTTTCAACATACAGTCCCATGTAAATAACATCACTCCCTCCCCCAGCCACCTCAAGCACACAGTTCCATGTCAATAACATCCCTCCCTTCAGCCCTAATGTACATCCTAGTTAAATAACTACAACTCCCAGCATTGCTCTGCCTCTCCCTTCACTTACCTCTCCAGTCCTCATATACAGACATCAGCATTAGGCTCCTTCTCCTCTTCACTCCGGTCCAATCCTGCACTGGTCACATGATGGTGACATCATCCAGGTCATCCTATCACAGCCTGTTTTGCTGATCACATGACCTGTGATGTCACCACAGGTCCTTCACCTCTTCCCAGTGTATTAGGTTCAATTGTATTGCCGTTCTGTGTACGGCAATACAGTTGTATCTAGAAGGCAGGCAGGACATTCGGGGCCTGGGACAAAACATCAGGGGCCCAGGCGCCGAATGTTTTAACCTAGCGACGCAGTCACTAGTGAATGGGAGTCGGGAAACGGAGCTCCCTTGGGCCCCCAGGAGCAACTGGGCCCGGGGCATCTGCCCCTTTTGCCCTGCGGCAAAGATGGCCCTGCACCTGTATATATACAGTCATGTGAAAAAATTAGGACACCCTTTGAAAGCATGTGGTTTTTTGTAACATTTTTAATAAATGGTTATTTCATCTCCGTTTCAACAATACAGAGAGATTAAAGTAATCCAACTAAACAAAGAAAACTGAAGAAAAGTCTTTTCAAGATCTTCTGTAAATGTCATTCTACAAAAATGCCTATTCTAACTGAGGAAAAAGATAGGATACCCTCACATGTATTCCCTCTTAAATTGGCTCAGATCTCACACAGGTATATCACACCAGGTGCACATAATTAGTAGATCGTTACTCTGCATGTTGAATGAGGCTTGCCCTATTTAAACCTCAGACATTTAGTTTGGTGTGCTCCTGACTGTTGAAGTGAGAGTGAGCACCATGGTGAGAGCAAAAGAGCTGTCAGAGGACTTCAGAAAAAAGATTGTAGCAGCCTATGAGTCTGGGAAGGGATTTAAAAAGATCTCAAAAGATTTTGAAATCAGCCATTCCACTGTCCGGAAGATAGTCTACAAGTGGAGGGCTTTCAAAACAACTGCCAACATGCCCAGGACTGGTCGCCCCAGCAAGTTCACCCCAAGAGCAGACCGCAAGATGCTAAAAGAGGTATCCAAAAACCCTAAAGTGTCATCTCGAGAACTACAGCAGGCTCTGGCTACTGTTGATGTAGAAGTACATGCCTCTACAATCAGAAAGAGACTGTACAAGTTTAACTTGCATGGGAGGTGTGCAAGGAGGAAACCTTTGCTTTCCAAGAGAAACATCGAGGCCAGACTGACATTTGCCAGCGATAAAGTTGACAAAGACCAGGACTTCTGGAATAATGTTCTTTGGACAGATGAGTCCAAAATTGAATTATTTGGACACAACAGCAGAGGACATGTTTGGCGTAAACCAAACACAGCATTCCAAGAAAAGAACCTCATACCAACTGTGAAGCATGGAGGTGGAAGTGTCATGGTTTGGGGCTGCTTGGCTGCAGCAGGACCTGGTCAGCTCACCATCATAGAATCCACGATGAATTCTACTGTGTATCAGAAGGTGCTTGAAGAACATGTGAGACCATCAGTTAGAAAATTAAAGCTGAAGCGGAACTGGACCATGCAACATGACAATGACCCAAAACATACTAGTAAATCAACCAAAGATTGGCTGAAAAAGAAGAAATGGAGAGTCCTGGAATGGCCAAGTCAAAGTCCAGATTTGAATCCCATTGAGATGCTGTGGGGTGACTTGAAAAGGGCTGTACGTGCAAGAAACCCCTCAAACATCTCACAGCTGAAAAAGTTCTGCATTGAGGAGTGGGGTAAAATTTCCTCAGACCGATGTCGAAGACTGGTAGATGGCTACAAGAACCGTCTCACTGCAGTTATTTCAGCCAAAGGAGGTAACACTCGCTATTAGGGGCAAGGGTGTCCTATCTTTTTCCTCAGTTAGAATAGGCATTTTTGTAGAATGACATTTACAGAAGATCTTGAAAAGACTTTTCTTCAGTTTTCTTTGTTTAGTCGGATTACTTTAATCTCTCTGTATTGTTGAAACGGAGATGAAATAACCATTTATTAAAAATGTTACAAAAAACCACATGCTTTCAAAGGGTGTCCTAATTTTTTCACAAGACTGTAACTGCACCGCACAAGGGCTAATAAGACCCCTAATAACAAGAACGGTTTGCTGGAATTATAGAGGTATTGCATACCTGAAATGAGCAGCAGTAGAATGGCAATTTGGATCCACAGTCAGTGCAGCAAGGTGTAATAGGATTGTTCCTATTACCCAGGCTGTAAACACCCGAATTGAACCCTTTTATGCTTCAATACTGTGGAATAATTCCTTCCTATCCTTTCCCTACACTTCTAATGCCCTTTCCCTGAACTTCAATTGAGCAAAATATAAGTTTTCAAGTCTTTCCTAGCACTTTCCCTAGCACCTGCTGACGTCTCTCCCTGCACTAAGTACACTGGAAAATGGCTGAATCCAAGATGGCTGAGGCTATTTATAGGGCTGTGACATCACAGGGCTGTCTGGCTGCTGATTGGCTACATGCATGGCATTATGGGTGATCCCTCGTTCCCAGAGTTTCTTGCTCCATGTCCTAACATGTGCAGCAGCCATTTTAGGAAAAAATGTGATTCGTTACCACAGTGCGAATTGAATAATTCCTGAAATTCTGATCGAATTCCACTTCGCCAGCTTCGATTTGGTCATCTCTAATTATAATCATAAAGCCAGACGGACCGTCATCTATGAGAGTACATACGTGAGCTCCGCATGTTATTATTAAAGCGAACGCGACAGTGTTATATTTTGTTTTAATATAGTTATAACATTCTAGAATGTATTTTATGAACTATATATATTTTTAAACGGTGATTAAATGTACTATTACTGTGAGCCACCCATATTCATTTATTGGTACTGTTTCAAGGTTTGTCATTGAACATTGATGCGTTGGGGGACCTTTCAAATAGGTCTCACTAGCGAGAAGGTTCTTGTTTTATAGGAGATACCTGGTCACACAGCAATCCATCAAAAATTGTGATCATCATGCTAGCTAATAGACAGACAGCTGCTTTTAAATTGACGGTGTGTCCTGCACAAAAAATTAAATCTGTTTACCCCTTCTGGGATATCAGAGTTTTTTTTTTCGTTTTTTCGTTTTCATTTTTCTTTACTATCTTCCTTGAACCATAACTTTATTTTTTTTCTGTTCACTTAACTGTATGAGGGCATGTTTTGCGGGACAACTTTGCTTTCTATTGCCACCATTTAATATGGCATACAATGTAGTGGGAAGCAGGAAAAAAATTCAAAATGTGGTAAAATTGGTGGAAAAAACGCAATTTAGCTACTATTTTACAGGTTTTTTTACTACGGCGTTCTGTTTGCAGCAAAACCCTTCATTATCTGCGTCAGTACGATTACAACGATACCCCAGATGTACAGTCATGTGAAAAAATTAGGACACCCTTTGAAAGCATGTGGTTTTTTGTAACATTTTTAATAAATGGTTATTTCATCTCCGTTTCAACAATACAGAGAGATTAAAGTAATCCGACTAAACAAAGAAAACTGAAGAAAAGTCTTTTCAAGATCTTCTGTAAATGTCATTCTACAAAAATGCCTATTCTAACTGAGGAAAAAGATAGGACACCCTTGCCCCTAATAGCGAGTGTTACCTCCTTTGGCTGAAATAACTGCAGTGAGACGGTTCTTGTAGCCATCTACCAGTCTTCGACATCGGTCTGAGGAAATTTTACCCCACTCCTCAATGCAGAACTTTTTCAGCTGTGAGATGTTTGAGGGGTTTCTTGCACGTACAGCCCTTTTCAAGTCACCCCACAGCATCTCAATGGGATTCAAATCTGGACTTTGACTTGGCCATTCCAGGACTCTCCATTTCTTCTTTTTCAGCCAATCTTTGGTTGATTTACTAGTATGTTTTGGGTCATTGTCATGTTGCATGGTCCAGTTCCGCTTCAGCTTTAATTTTCTAACTGATGGTCTCACATGTTCTTCAAGCACCTTCTGATACACAGTAGAATTCATCGTGGATTCTATGATGGTGAGCTGACCAGGTCCTGCTGCAGCAAAGCAGCCCCAAACCATGACACTTCCACCTCCATGCTTCACAGTTGGTATGAGGTACTTTTCTTGGAATGCTGTGTTTGGTTTACGCCAAACATGTCCTCTGCTGTTGTGTCCAAATAATTCAATTTTGGACTCATCTGTCCAAAGAACATTATTCCAGAAGTCCTGGTCTTTGTCAACTTTATCGCTGGCAAATGTCAGTCTGGCCTCGATGTTTCTCTTGGAAAGCAAAGGTTTCCTCCTTGCACACCTCCCATGCAAGTTAAACTTGTACAGTCTCTTTCTGATTGTAGAGGCATGTACTTCTACATCAACAGTAGCCAGAGCCTGCTGTAGTTCTCGAGATGACACTTTAGGGTTTTTGGATACCTCTTTTAGCATCTTGCGGTCTGCTCTTGGGGTGAACTTGCTGGGGCGACCAGTCCTGGGCATGTTGGCAGTTGTTTTGAAAGCCCTCCACTTGTAGACTATCTTCCGGACAGTGGAATGGCTGATTTCAAAATCTTTTGAGATCTTTTTAAATCCCTTCCCAGACTCATAGGCTGCTACAATCTTTTTTCTGAAGTCCTCTGACAGCTCTTTTGCTCTCACCATGGTGCTCACTCTCACTTCAACAGTCAGGAGCACACCAAACTAAATGTCTGAGGTTTAAATAGGGCAAGCCTCATTCAACATGCAGAGTAACGATCTACTAATTATGTGCACCTGGTGTGATATACCTGTGTGAGATCTGAGCCAATTTAAGAGGGAATACATGTGAGGGTGTCCTATCTTTTTCCTCAGTTAGAATATGCATTTTTGTAGAATGACATTTACAGAAGATCTTGAAAAGACTTTTCTTCAGTTTTCTTTGTTTAGTTGGATTACTTTAATCTCTCTGTATTGTTGAAACGGAGATGAAATAACCATTTATTAAAAATGTTACAAAAAACCACATGCTTTCAAAGGGTGTCCTAATTTTTTCACATGACTGTATAGGCTTTTATGTCTAAATAGTGTAAAAATACATTTAAACTTTGAGAAAAAAAACATATTCTGAGCCCCCATAACATTTTTATAGTTATATCTACTGAGCTGTGTTGTGGGTTCAATTTTTGCAGAACAATGTTTAGTTTTTATTGATACCATTTTGGAGTGTGTGTGACTTTTTGATCACGTTTTATTGCATTTTTTGGGTAAGAGAAGCGATGAAAAAATGGGAAATTGACCATTTTGACCCTTTTTTTCCATTACGTCATTCACCGTATTGGAAAAATATATTAATATTTTAATAGTACAGGTGTTTTCGGTTGCGGTGATACCCATGATGTTTATATTTTTTGTTATTTATGTATTTGCTTTTTTATTCTATGGAAAGGGGGGTGATTTAAACTTTTATATATTTTTAACAGTTATTTTTTTTACTTTTTTATGATTTTGAAGCTTGTATTTGAGCCTACAAAATCCTTTTTTTTTTTTCTGAACAATAATGGATTTTTTTCTATCCATTAATTGTTCAGAATTGCTAATTTCTTATGTTGGCCTGCCACCTGCTGGTGAAAATAAGAATTGCAGCTTTAATGCCTTGGGTCTCTTCAGCAAGATCCAGCACATTAAAATCAATTACCGGCATCCTCATTGGCCACAGAGAATGCCGATAGGGTTTTTCACCCTTTAGATGCTGTGATCTCACTTGATCACGGCATCTAAAGGCTTTAATGACCGTGATCGGCAATATTGCCAGTTGCCGTCATTAGCCTCGGGTCTCTGCTGTTTGAAACAGCGGAGACCTGCCAGCCGTGATGCCCGCTGCACATATGAGCGGGTGCCATGTTTGTCCATCACTCCAGCGCCTTACATGTATGGTGCTGGTGGCAAAGGGGTTAAAGAGAACCTGCCATCACAATTGACCTATAGAATTAATTACATGTTGCTACTGTTCATCCTCCAATAATTCATGAATTAGCTTTGGTTACGCTCAAAGGTATTGTCTTCATGTTACATAGTTACATAGTTAATACGGTTGAAAAAAAGACATAAATCCATCATCAAGTTCAACCAAGGGATAGGTAGGGACGTGAATCCCAAAAAACGAAGTGAGACTCAGATTTCTATACATTTTCATAAGCATTAATCTCATTTACTTATAAGAATTAATCTATGGTTTAACAACAACCTATGCAATATCTCTAAATACTCTTTTGTTAGATCTTGATCAAAGATCCATTATTCAGATATTAGATTTAGTGTGTTATACCATATAACATGGTTCTGTACAATATTCACAATATTCACAATCAATCTTTCATCTCCACCCCCTCCACTATACCACACTATTCCTTGACCCTCCTTCTCCTCTCCCCCCCCCCCCCCCCTCTCACTCTCCGGAATCTCAATTTTGTGACTTAATACAGTTAATGTATTGTATTTATTTGTTGTGTAATATTTCTATCTACATGTAATGAGTCCCGATTTTCATTCTTAAATAAATAAAAATCATTGTTCAAAAAAAAATAATAATAATTAATCTAAACTATTTTTTAAAACTACTGTGACCACGTCCTGAGGAAGTCTATTCCACAGATTCACAGTTCTTACAGTAAAGAAGCTTTGACGCTTCTGGAGACTGATGTGAGTGATCAGATGGCCAAGAGAGGAGAGAAGGCGGTCATAGGTGAGGGTAAACAGATAGATGTCCCTTCCCCCTAACCAAGATGAGTGAAGTTACTCACCTGGTTTGGTTTGCACTGATTGTGGTGCAACCTTGGTGGAGGGAGGTTCGAAGAGTTGAGGTTGTCTGGGTTGGTGCTGCCGGATGGTGTCCGAAACAACCCTGGGCGGGGGCCAAACCGCCACTTGGGTGGGTATTGGAATATATAAAAAAGGTCTCGTCTGCACTGGATACGTGCGGCGAGCCAATGGACTTAAGGCGCAAATCACAACCCGAGCTTGGATACGAGATTTTTTATTTTGAAAAGACGACGCGTTTCGGGGTACTCAGGACCCCTTTATCAAGTCTGTATCCTTGGCAACGTGAGCCCGCTGGTGCACTCTCCTGGAGGTCCCTTTCAGAAGGAATGCTGATGGTTATTGCTGGAGAGTGTCCTGCTGTTGCGGCGCTGCTGTGCTTGCTGTACGTGTAGTGTGCTAACTGAGTGTGAGCAGACTACACGTGCAGCAAGCACAGCAGCGCCGCAACAGCAGGACACTGAGTACCCCAAAACGCGTCGTCTTTTCAAAATAAAAAAACTCGTATCCAAGCTCGGGTTGTGATTTGCGCCTTAAGTCCATTGGCTCGCCGCACGTATCCAGTGCAGACGAGACCATTTTTATATCTTCTCAAGTCGGAGGCAGTGCCCACTTGTCTTCTGAGGGCATTTTACATGGAACAGTTTTTCACCATACTTTTTGTATGGCACAATTATATATTTGTATAGGTTAATAATGTCTCCCCTTTAGAAGTCTCTCCTCAATAAATACATTTAGTTATTTTAATCTTTCTTCATAACTAAGACCCTCAATGCCTCTTATCAGTTAGTTGCTCTCCTTTGTACTTTTTCCAGTTCCAAAGCATCCTTTCTATGGACTTGTGCCCAAAACTGAACTGCATATTCCAGATGAGGCTGCACCAAAGCTTTGTAAAGTGGTAATATTACATCCCTATCCTGTGGGTCCATGCCTCACTTAATACATGACAATGTCCTTGTAGCCTTAGAAGCAGCTGATTGACATTGTATGCTGTTATTTAATCTACTGTGGTGAAGTGTACTGTAGAGGTGTGGAGGGACATACCTCCCAACTTTGTAAATGAACAAAGAGGGACACATTGTGCGGCGCTCAAATTTTTTCCGCACTAGGCCACGCCTCTAACCCAAGATATAACTATGCACCTAATCCCAACCAGTCCTCTTAATGCCCCCACATTGAAATTATTCCCCCTTTAGTAATTATTCCCCCTTCATGCCACCGAACAGTATTTATGCCCACGTTGTGCCCCCTCACAGAATTATGCCCAGCTGTGCCCTCAGTAATATGCCTTGTTATGTGCCCCCATTATTATGCCCAGATGTGCCCCCAGTAATTTTCCCAGTTATGTGCCCCCAGTAATATGTCCAGCTGGGCCCCGGTTTAAATATGCCCACCTATGTGCCCTCAATAATATGCCCAGTTATGTGTCCCTAGTAATATGCCCAGCTGTGCCCCAGTAGAATGTCCGGTTATGTGCCCCTCACAGAAAGTAAAAAAAATAAACACCACCTACTTACCTTGTTCCTAGCAGCAGGACATTGGCTGCTCTGGTCTGTGGAGGAGGCGGAGCCGAGGCTGACTGCTGGACCCGCCCCCCGCACAGACAAGAGGTGTGGAGAGCCGGCAGGGGGGATGCCAGCTCTCTGCTTCATCATCCTATGGAAGCAGAGACAGCTGCCAGAAAGCTGGACATAGCTCCCCCGTACCGGTTAGGTTAGGAGGTATGGAGGGGGTGTATATCTCACCCAGTTTCCAGTTTAGTTGGGTGAGGTTGCAGAAATCCAGAGATTTGTTTTGCTTCAGCAAGACATAGCTTGCTTGAGATCTTTTGTATAAAGAGGACATTTCACCGCTCCTGACACGCCTATTATAATAGCTTCATGCATTTTGTAATAACAATTCTGGAGCATCTATTCTTATGACTTTATGTTGTGCCTTTCCTTTATTATTTCTACTAGAAGTTATGAATGAATTGCTATTAGCCTTCAGTAAGGGAACAGAGGGGAGGTAACCAGTTGGGGGGGTGTACCTGCACAGACTCGCTCTATCCAATCAGTGCTGCCTTTTTCAGTATGTGCAGGTACACACCCCCAACTTGTTACCACCTCTCTGTACACTAACTGAAGGCTAATAGCAATTCATTCATAACTTCTAGTGGGAGTAATAAAATAATGGCTGCAGAGGCTCCATGTGGTCCCAGCCAGGAGAGCTGAGGGGCTACAAGGCTGAGTTGGGTGGACCGAGACCGCAATGTGACATGTTGGTCACAGCCAGGAGGCTGCTGGACCGTATGGCTGTGTGAAGCCGGATTTCCCATTGTAAACAGTGACCTATAGGTGTGATAGGAGAGTTCTGTGTATTACTGAGAGCCTAGATGGAAAAGGCTTGTTATTTTGTGGTGTGACACTGGAACTGTATTCATCGTGCCAAGTGATGCCAAACTTGGAAGTTTGATGTGCTGGGTGACAAATAAAGCACCGTTTGAGCTTGAACCCCCCCCCCCCCCTGTTTAATAAGAAGTCTGTCATCGCCGCCCCGATCCTTGCACTACGATCTACAAGAACACCCAAATCCTTCTCTACAAGTGACTCTTCCAATGTTACATCACCTAGGACATATGATGCACAGAGATTACATTTACCCACATTAAACCTCATTTGCCAAGTTGATGCCCAATTACTCAGAGTGTCCAAGTCAGCTTGTAGTTTATGGACATCTTCCATAGACTGCACAGTACTACATAGCTTAGTGTCATCTATAAAAATAGAAATGGTGCTATTAATCCCATCCTCAATATCATTGATAAATAGATTAAATAATAGAGGACCCAGCAGTGAACCTTGGGGTAGACCACTTATAACCCAGGACCATTCTGAATAGGAATCATTTATCACAACTCTCTGGACACAGTCCTTCAGCCAATTTTTAATCCAATTACAAACTATTCTTTCTATACTTTTTGGGGGTCCCCTGCCTGGTTGGGGTACTCTTGATGTTAGTGTATCACTGATTTGTTATCCTACTAAAACTTAACTTTTATCAGATAATATATATAAAAAATATGTCCCACAATAGTAGTAGTAAATGACTGCATATAGAAAAAAACCTGACCAGGCATATAAATCAGCAATAATTACTTGGCACTACGTGTATGTATATACAACATAATATTACGCATAAACACACGTCGTCCAGTATACTCTTGATGTTAGGTGACTAGCAGTAGGCACAGTTCTCAAGTATTATATAGAATAGGCTTTTCCCATAGGCTGTGTAAAGGAAGTGGCTATGATGGAGGTCCTTTACTTGAGTCTCTGTCTGTAGATACCAAATCAACAAAGGTGTGCAATTATTCTAACTAACTGCGGCGTGCAGATCAGATGGTGAGTCCATCTCTGTAGTTCTGCGAACTCCAGAAGCAATATAATGTAAACCACATGCAGTAAAGTGTAAAGCCATAGACATGTGTTACCTTTATTGACTTTGTCCAAGCATGGCATTGCTTTTCTGTCAGCTTTCACTCTCAGGAACATTTTTTTTCCTGGAGAAAGGTTCTTTATTGGCCTAACTGGCAGCAGCACACACAAAACAGATCTTTTTTTCTGGCTTGGTTACTAGAAGACTTTCTAACTGGTGTTGATCGCAAATTTTTATCGCGAATATTGGCACTTCGAGAATTTGCGAAAATGTAGAATATAGTGCTATATATTCGGAATCTCGAATATACTAGGTTTTTTCTTCATCAGTAACCTCCCTTCTTGCTTGTGGGCCAACGAGAAGGCTGCAATATCTTTGTCAGAGCTTAGCAACATCCCTAGCAAACAATAGGAAAGTTGCCTACCCCTTACTATATAAGAACCTCCCCAGCAGCCATTTTCTGCAGTTTTTTAGCAGTTCTGAGAGAGAGACCAGTGACATTGCTGTGCTCTCTGCTTTCATCTGGATCCTATTTCTTATCCAATTACATTAGAAGTTAGTTAGCTCATATATATAATACAGATAGTTAGTGGGAGATAGTCAGTGTAGGTTAGATAGTGATATAGTGTAGGTTAGATCTTGATATAGTGTAGCTGAGCTGATAGGTTCCAGTGCAGGTTGTTAGGTAGTGTGATAGGAATTACTGTTTCTCTGCTGTCCATACATACATACATACATACATACATTCTACAGACATAGTGCTGTGATGTTACAACAATACTTAGTGCACCAATCAGTAATATCTACTCAGACCTGATAAAATGTGAAGTTACTATTTGTAACCATCCCATGACCTGGCAACTGTAGCTAAGAACTGCCAGTTAACTATTTCCTACACATAATCAGCCTTTTGGAATATATAGTGCATAGTAAAGTCACATTAACCATCTGTACCAGTGTAAGTACATAGTCAGAATCTAAGTAAACATTTGAACCATACCATTAAACCCCTTAGCGGTGAACCAGTGGGTCACTACATATGTGTGGTGGTCTTCCGGAGAGGTTTCACAGCGTTTAGAACTCAGCTTTAAAGGGAACCTGTCATCAACTTTATGCTGATCTCACTGAGGGCAGCATAAAATAGTGACAGATGCTCTGATTTCAGCGGTGTGTCAATCATGAGCTAAAAGTAAGTGGTTGCTGGGAACAAGCATCATAATGATTGCAGCACAGGTCTTGAAAAGCGTCAAATCCACTTGAGAAGAGTCCTGGTTATTCATAATCTCCTGCTCTCTCACCCATCTGCTGATAATTGCCAGTTCTCTACTAGAGAGAAAGGAAGAAAACCAGGTAGAAGCCTGTCAGTCATCAGCAGGTGGGCAGGGAGAGCAGAAATTTTTGAAAAACCATGACTCTTCTCAGGTGGCCGGGACTCTTTTCCAGGCCTAGTCTGCCACGATTGTGATTGTAGCTGGCCAGCTAAGACCTGTCCTAGTTTGCTAATATAGCTTGTGTGTTTATACAGCTAGACCTGCCAATAACCTTAATACAGTTCCTATGTTTGTGTGTTAAAGACAGTTTGGATGTCATAAAACTGTTATATATTGTGTTCACAGAAGCAGAAAAGATAGTATGCCTTTAAGATTCATTATATAATGTAAGGTAAGCTCAATGACACAGCAGAAACAACAGAAAGCATAGAGTTAAACTGTTGTTGCTGGACAGGAATCTTGACCAATCACAGCCAGCCTCACACACAGCAGGAGTTTTGACAAATCACAGCCAGCCTCACACACTGCCTGTGTGGGAAATGCCCCTAGCAGGAGCTGCTAGAATCATTACACCAGAGGAGAGAAGCTGAACAGACATTCACTCCACTAAGAGCTGTATTTTATGGAAGCAGAGAGGCCAAAATAGGTATTTAAAAGTTATATAATGTTCCTACTGTGATTAGAACTGTATACTGAACCAGTTATATGTGTGTTTACTTACAGTTCCACCAATTGCAAACTACAAAGTTCACAATCCAAATTAAAATTCCATATTGCAATCCAAATAGCATACAACCATACCAGATCATACTCAGCCAATCTGCCAATAGTTACTGCTAACTGCATATTGCAATTTGTGACCAAATTCAGCAAGTGAACTATTATTTACACCTCAGATATACTTCTCAGAGAGATCATAAAGTGCTTAAATAACTTAAAGTGAGAGTACAGATACTCAAGAGAGAAATATATCCACCATTTTATGTTGAATGACAAGATTGAACAGTTGAACCACCATCTTATGCATACCGCCATTTTGTGATATCCTTTCAACACGTGTTATGTACATGGAGTATCTGCTGTGGAGGTGGCAGTGTTACATATGAAGAAAAGTTCAAGTTCATAAAGAAGTTATTTCAAGCATTTGGTGTGCTCTTTAAACCTACTGTTTCCATAGAACGGCGCTAGAGGAATTACAGAGTAATAGACAGTCTGGTTAGACTAAAAGTCAGAGATATCAAAATTCTTCTAATGCCACAGCGCAAAAGGCACTTCATAGTGCTGCACCTCCCACAGTGATGTTGGTTTTCAGCAACCACTTACTTTTAACTTTTAAATGACAGACCGCTGAAATCAACTCACCTGTCTATACTTTATGCTGCTGTTAGTATGGGCAGCACAAAGTTGATGACAGGTTCCCTTTAACTGCCAGGAAAACAATGATAGAAAGTGTACAATATACCATAATCATAATACCATTGTGATCATTTGTTTTAAGTTTTCTCTTGTGATTAAAGGACAATACATGAGATGTGCAGCGCTGATTCAGCAAATGCTTTCTACGTAAATTACCTATTGTATCTATACAGCAAATTGTCAGTCACTGCAATACACTTCCAATATCACTGTAATCTCTGTCCTTCTCTCATTTACAACAATAACCCTTAAAAGCATTGCTGACGTAAAATCAAACTTTTCTGTTTGTAGAAGAGGAAAATAAATTGTTTGGAATGACACAAGAGGACTGCAGATTTTCCAGCCATTGTCACTTTAGTGTTGTTGATTGCGGGTATTGCTGAACTATGTGGTACAGATGGAAGTCACACCAGCTATTATTGCAGCAAGCCACATGGAAGGTGGAGTGAATGGAGCTTGTTATACTCACGTGTGCAGTCTTCTCTATGTTGCTACTCAAGCCATGCAATGATAGGAAGGGCGCACCCTCTCCTCCCTTCAGGGCACACCCTGGTTTTGGGACTCTTGTCCAATGTTAGGTGGGGTGTCCTTGGTGTAGATGAGTTTTAAAGAGCAAGGCAGGGTGCCTGAATGATGTGACAGCAATGCAGCAGTTGGTGCACACAATGATGAGGCCGGGTTTTGTGCACTGTGTTGTATTGAGGCAGTTCAATAGATGGCTACGTACACCTTTGATGGCATTTTTTTATTATTTTTATTCTGTGCTAATTTTGAGCTAAAAATAATTTTTTCAATTGGTCTTTATTAAAAATATAGAACCTTTTTTTCTATACGTAGCTGAGATGCTCTAGAAGCAGTGTCTAGATTCTCTTTCTTTTCCATCATTTGGGGAGCTGACGGGTTCCTTATCTCTGCTCTCTGACCTTATAAACACTCAATATAGCTCAGTTCTTATCTTACTGATAAGAATGTGCCTTAAATAAATGTTTATGACCTCTTAGTAGTTTAGAGATAAGTCTTATTAGGTGTACCAGTACCAATCACACAGTTAGAACCCTTTGAGACAAAACAGCTCAATATTTTTAATAAAGGTAAATTAAAAATAAGATTTTTAGTCAAAAATGAGTAAAATGCAATCATAAACAAAAATTGCCTATGAAGGTGTACATAGCCTTTAAGTGAAGTCTTTACAGTTGGCTTATTCCAGTCCCAATGTTGCAATAGAAGAAAAAGAAGTCAGCTCCAACCCCTGACACAGGAGAGAACATTAAACAGAGCCTGGAGCAGGCAGTGTACTAGATCCAAAGAGGAAAAAATTCCAGCACTTGAAATCTCGTGTAAAATGGAATATTTATTAAAATTGCATTTTAAAATTACATGAGCCAGCACCGCACACTGCAGTCAATGCATTTCAGACAAAAATCCTTAATCATGACCTAAAGGTTTATACCCTAAAAGTGTTGACTGCAATATGTGTTATGTGCTCATGTAATTTTTTATGAACTTTCAATAAATATTATTTTTTATTTGAGATTTCAAGTGCTAGAATTTTTTCTTCTTTGGTTCCCAAGGCTGTGTATGGGAGGCTGGTCTCTTTCTCTCTTCCTCTTTTTTTCATCAGGCTCTACAGTCTCTCTTTTCCCAGTCTAAGGGGTGACCACTCTCACTATATAATAGCTCTGTAGTCTCTCAACAGAAGGCCCTTCTGCCCTTTTGATACAATAGGAAACTTAGTATATCATCATGGCCTATTAACTCCTTAATAAGTTTTATACAGAAAATTTGCAAGTAAAAACCCATTAGCAGGGGAGTCACTGCCATAGCACTTGTGTCATGGCAGTTGGTCACATGCCATAAGGGGACATAAGTCATTGGCTGCAGCAGGGTCAAACTAGATGTTGACAGCAGAGGAACCAATCAGAGATGGCAGGGAAGCAAAGGAACGGAACCCCGGAGCAGGTAGCAGGTAAGTATGCTTCCCTATGCAGTTCCAACCACAAAGGTTCGGCCTGCTAAAAGATCCCCAGAAAACGAACAACCCCTTTAAGCTGCAAGTTAACTGTTGTTAGTGATAATAGTTTCTTTAAAGAGCTGCAGAATATGTTGGTGCCATGTAAGCAATAGAAAAGTAACCATAGAATTGATGACACATTTTCCATAAGCAAAATACTTGTTAACTTTCCTAGGTTTTCAAGCTCCTCTGAGTTCAATTCTATCCTAGTCCCCAGGACGCAGATACGATTGAAGATTTGACAGTGTTGGCAGGACAAGGGAATCATTAGTTGCCATTTGGCTCTTTTTGTCATACAGATGGTGTAATGATGTCATCGTGCCACTCGTGACATTCTACAGGAGCAGACCTAGCCAGAAGAGACCAGGCCTGCATTACTGAGTGATGTTGTGGGACTGAGGACAGGTAAGGTGCACTGCATACAGGGGACTCAGCAGACAAGAGGCACTATATGCAGGGGCACAGCAGGCAAGAGGCACTATATATAGGGGACACATTCAAGAGGCATTATATAAAGGGGGAACAGGCTATAATGCAGGAGGCTCAGAGTAAGAGGCATTATTTTAAAAGAGGCACAGACCGTGCTTGGTTTTAGTGGCCAATCTGTCTTTTAAGTAATGGTAGATGGTCTGAGACTTTTAACCCCAACCACGATGCAATGAAGTCCATAGGCAATATTCATGCAATATACATGCATTTTCTTCACCGACTCATCTTTCTCCTGCACTCTCCTTGCTTGGCGGCAAAACCTTCTGTTAGGTACAACACTTCTCACCCTCAGAGGCTGGCGCAGGTTATAGTAGCCAACTGGGCAGGATTATCCCAATCTGCTGCTTCTCCTCACTGCAGTCAGTAATTGGCCAAAAGAGCATTTTAAGATAATTCTTGTGTGTCAAGACAGGGGCCGGAAGTAGAGGTCAGCTGTGACATGGCAGCAGCATGGAAACAATGGAGTTAAGTATCTCTTTATGTTTTTCAGCTCCTCTCAACCCATTGCCAATTATTTTTGTTTTGCTGGAACACCCCTTCAAATATCTGAATTAGAGGTAAAGGAGAGACCATGGCTAATGCATGAACAATTTGTTTGCTATTCATGAGTCATCTGTTTGCATTGACGAAATTATATTAATACACTTTAATGGTGGGTTTACACGTGGTGAGGAGCAGTAGAATATCGGGAAGGAAGCGTTGCTTCCCAACAACTGGATGCTCTTTCAGTGTGAGTGAAGCACTGCATTTATGTGCAGTGATCACCTCCACAGTATGAGGGGTAGCGGTTACTATTGAGATCACTCGTTCTCATAAAGCTGCATTGTTTTTGGGCAGATGATCAATGTATAGACATCACGATCTGCTGCCCAGAAACGATCATTTACTTGCCTGCAGGAACAACAGTTTCACCCAATGAACGAGCCTTTCGCTCCTTTAGACAGGCAGATTGTTGGAAACGAGCACTCACAGGAAAGTTGTTCCCCGGTAATCTGCCTGACTACCGGGCCTTGTCAACCCACCATTAGGAGTTCCTCCTACCCCTCTTCTGGGCCAATCTTTGCAGTAATTCCCATATTTCCTAAATTATCAACTGCCTGGGTCAGTGAAAAGAGTCAAAAAAGACCTCTGTTGATTCCACCCGATATGCATTTTCTAATATCCTAATGCATCCTTCATCTTTTAAATGGAATATTTGGTGAGACTCCAGAGACCTTTGAATTATTTTTTGCTTCCTAGCAAAATGTAAACTTAGTTGTCTAGCAAAACGCAGTCTCCTTTCATTTCCTGGCTCTGGCTTACATTAGTAAATTACAGTGAATGAATAGTATTGGTGTTTTAGCCCATTTTAGGTAAGTGTCATCTTGAACAATTTGCATGACATTGTAGGCACTAATAAATTGTCATAATTTCCATTTCACCCAGCCTTGTCATCATAGTCTATATGAACTTCTCCCTGCCTCCACTTTTCTATCATTATAGCATTCTTGCTTCCATTGCGGTATTACGTTATCTCACTTATTCAGAGCACTTCCCACAGATACCCATCTAATTGCATTAAATTATTCATTTTGTTCATCAAGGCTAATGAAATCTCAAAGACAATCTTCTGGCTAAATAAGAATCACAAGAGTTATTCATAGCGTAAAGCATGTGTTCTCTTCTATTCAATTAATCTATTATTATGCTCTGGACTGGCTTTATATTTCGATTGTTTTCTATTGCATGTCATCTATTACCATGGCCCTATAATTGCTCAAAGAAAAGCCGTATTGTTTTCTGGTTTTAATCGGTATAATTAAAACTGTGAATAGATATACTGTACTTGCTATGCATTTTGACAAGCTAAATTAGCCAGCTATATAATTTTCTTCCTCTGATATTTTTTGCTAGTGTTTCCAGTTGGAGACTACTTCGTAATGTGTACTGCTTACTGTTATATCATGTACGGAAGCAGCCAAATATTGTCAGGCTAGTCGTGATGAACGAATTTCTTGAAATTCGATTCAGATCCCAATCAGTCAGGTGACTTAATTCGAGTGTGAAGAATTTGACCCAAAAAGTTGTGGATGACATTGTGGGGTCTCCTAGGACTGTATGTAACTCATCTCAAGCTCTTGAATGCCAAGTCAGCATTAGTAGTCTTAAAGTGATTGTGATGGCTATGGCTATGGGTAAATACATGGCTGCTGGTGGTAAGAGATTTTATCTTTTATTTAAAAAAAATGGTCCCAGAAAGATTCAGTTTTGGCGGGAAAATGGCAAAATGTCTTCTGAGCTAAAAAAAAGGCAGATTTGACACAAAGTTTTGGAAAATTCAGGTCAAATGTTATTAGTTTAGAATTGATTTGCTCATTCTGACAGTTTGTGCAGAAATTCTTTGATTATGCAAACCGATTGTTGCTGCAGCTGTCCGGGTGGCTGGTCTCAGACGATCATGGAGGGGAACATGCTGGATGTGGAGGTCCTGGGCTGGTGTGGTTACACATGGTCTGCAGTTGTGAGACCGGTTAGATATACTGCCAAATTCTCTGAAACGCCTTTGGAGACGGCTTATGGTAGAGAAATGAACATTCATTGCACGGGCAACAGCTCTGGTAGACATTCCTGCAGTCAGCATGCCAATTGCACGCTTCCTCAAACGTTGCGACATCTGTGGCATTGTGCTGTGTGATCAAACTGCACATTTCAGAGTGTACTTTTATTGTGGGCAGTCTAAGGCACACCTGTGCAATATTCATGCTGTCTAATCAGCACCTTGATATGCCACACCTGTTAGGTGGGATGGATTATCTCGGCAAAGGAGAAGTGCTCACTAACAAAGATTTAGACAGATTTGTGAACAATATTTGAGAGTAATGGGTCTTTTGTGTATGTAGAAAATGTGTCAGATCTTTGAGTTCAGCTCATGCAAAATGGGAGCAAAACCGAAAGTGTTATATTTGTGTTCAGTGTATAATGAACTAGTCTCTAAAAACCACTGGCTAGATACATGGAAAGGATTTCACAAATCTTCCACAGATCATATCTTACCTGTTAGAGGCTGTAAGATGGTCATATTCCCCTCATGCCTCCACTGCAGCTCTCTATGAGCAGATATTGCTTATTGTCTATGGTTTTGGAAGGTTGATAGTTTTTTTATGGACCAAGGTTTGTGACTTTAACCAAACTTACCTAACCAACTTTTGTACCTTTTAACCCGTAGGATACCAGCGTACAGTGCTGGAAACTGGGACAGAAATCCCAGTTCCTTACAGCTACAGCGCTCTGCGCCTGCCCGCCCGACCAACACTGATGCCGGTGCATTAACCCATGCACTGACCGTGGCACGTGCAGTATCCTGCCGGGTGCGGGGTGTCCATCGGGTCCCCGCGCTTCTGTGAAGGGGACCCGATGGCAGTGAAGGCAGTCCGATGCCTTCCTTAAGCATCGTGGCTGCCTTGCGTGAGAGCCTGTGAGATCCAGCCCCCTGCATCTCACAGGCAGCAAGCTGTAATTGTGTAGGTAAAGGGATGGCACTCTAGTCATAAGTTATGCATGGAGAAAGCTATTTATTGTAGGATGGCTAAGTTGGCCAGATAAACTTGATAGGAATAATAAAAAAAATGAAAGTAGCAGATCCTAGGATATACAACAATATTAAATAAACAATAGTATGAAAGACAATATAAAGAAGTTAAAAATATGATCCAGAATAAAAATTTGGTCCCGAATAAAAATTATAAAAAATGAGTCTGATAGACCTACTGAAGGTAGGTGTAGATGTCCAGTTCAATGATATGGTATCCAGGAATTAAATAAGAGATAAGTATCTTCTTAAAAGTTGCTAGTAAGGTAGCATCCAATTTTAGTCAAATAACCCTCTTATTTGTAATCCAGCAATATTAAGTAGTAAAAGGTATCAATGCTATTGATAGCAAGTACGTTACCCTCCTGGTGTCCAATAGTAGGCTGGTGAGCGGCTCCTGGCGGGAGGATGGCGTCCACGTGTAGTGTTCCCGCCCGCGGGGATGTTCGCTCTGCCTGGTGATTCTGCAGCTTTACGTCACTTCCGGTGACGTCACTTCCGCTCGCTCGCTCTCCCGCTCGATTATGGTCGGCGTTCCACGTGGATGCTGTTGGCAGGATAACTTTGCAGACTTTGAAAGAGAAGTTTGCTCTGGAGCTTTAGAATATTAGGATCCTTTGTGGTGTCACTAGCTAGTTTGAGTATGGCTAACTCAATACACCATACGCGTTTCGGAGCACACTGCTCCTTCTTCAGTGGGAATGACAGCTGTAAGTGTATTACAGTGAGTAATACACCTACAGCCAACAGAAGTATTGTAATGCATTGTAAAGTGAAACAGACCACCAAAATTTAAAGTCCCAGAGTGGGACAAAAAATAAAGTTAAAAAAGAAGTTAAAAAAAGAAAGTTTTACAAAAAAAATTAAAAATTTCAAGTAGAAAAAAAGTGTCCATTTCCCAAAATAACTAAAATAAATAAATAAATAAGGAATAGACATATTAGATATCGCCGCGTCCGTATCGATCGACTATAAAAAATATCACATAATCCACACCGTCAGGTGAACGCCTTAAAAAAATAAAATTAAATTATGTCAAAAAAGCCATTTTCTGGTCAACTTGCCTCACATTATATCCCCCATCAAATGAATGCTGTAAGAAAAATGTTAAAAAAATATGCCAAAACAGCCATTTTTTTCACCTTGCCTGACAAAAAGTGTAATACCAAGTGATTAAAAAGTCTTATGTACCACAAAATGGTACTAATAAAACAGTCATCTCATCCTGCAAAAAATGAGCCCCTACCTAAGACAATCACCAAAAAAATATAAAAACAGGGCTCTCAGAAAATGGCAACACAAAAACAAGATTTTATTCTGTTCAGAAATTATTTCACAGTGCAAAACTTAACAAAAATAAAAATTATAGACATATTAGGTATTGCCAGTCCATAACAACCTGCTCTATAAACAAAAACACATTATATGCCCCCTCAGGTGAATGCTTTAAAAAAAAAATATTTCCCAAAATAAATTTAATAAAAAATAAATAAAAATAAGAAATAGACATATTAGATATCGCCGCGTCCGTATCGATCGGCTCTATAAAAATATCACATAATCCACCCCGTTAGGTGAACGCCTTAAAAAAAAAACTATTCCAAAACAGCCATTTTTTTCACCTTGCCTCACAAAAAATTTAATACCAAGCGATCAAAAAGTCTTATGTACCCCAAAATGGTACCAATCAAACTGTCATCTCATCCCACAAAAAATGAGCCCCCACATATGACAATCACTTAAAAAATAAAAACCAATGGCACCCATAAACCTAGCCATCAAAATCTGCACTGCAAAAGCTATATGGCACTCCTTCCGTTCCGAGTCCTGCCATGTGTCCCTACAGCAGTTTACCACCAAATATGGGGTGTTGCCATATTCAAGAGAAAATTGGTAACAAATTATGGGGTGTTTTTTCTCCTGTTACCCCTTGTGAAAATAAAAATTTGGGGCTAAAGCAACATTTTATTCGAAGAAACAAAACTTTTTATTTTTACAGCCAAGTGTTTCCAAATTCCGTGAAACTCTTAGGGGGTCAAAGTGCTCAGTATCCCCCTTAATATATTCTGTAAGGGGTGTAGTTTCCAAAATGGGATCTCTTTTTGAGGGTTTCCACTGTAGGAGTACGTCAGGGTCCCTTCAAATACAAAATGGTGCCTAAAAACCATTCTAGAAAAATCCATATGGCGCTCCTTTCCTTCTGACCACTGCCACGTGCCCATAGAGCAGTTTACCGCCACATATGGGGTATTTCTGTAAACCTCAGAATCAGAGTAATATATATTGAGGTTTATTTTGCTGTTAACCCCTCCTGTGTTGCAAGAAAAAAATTATTAACATAAAAAATCTACCAAGCAAGTGAAATTTTGAAATTTCACCTCTATTTTCCTTTAATTCTTGTGGAACACCTCAAGAGTAAACAAAGTTTGTAACATCAGTTTTGAATACTTTGAGGGGTGTCGTTTTTAGCCACCTCCGGACCGCCTAACGCAGATTCGCGTTCCGGAGGTGGCAGCGCTGCGCACAATCACACATATACGCGTCATCTCGCGAGACGCGAGATTTCGCTCAAAGCCGGCCCGCGCATGCGCATCGCGGGCCGCCAAAATTTAAAGAACAAGTTCGTCACCAGCCTACCAGCAACGATCATTGTCTGGCAGGCTGGCGATTTTCGAAAAATCCAATCACAAGTCATATAACAGATCATATTAGTAAATATGATCTGTTATATGGCTTGTCTGCTCCTCTGCTGGTCTTTTTCGTCGGTTGGATCCAGCAGAGGAGCAGACTGAACTGTGAGTACACCAAACACTACACCTTAGCCCCAGATCACCCCCCTGCACCCCAATTAACCCTTTGATCACCCCTTTGATCGCCCTTGTCAATCACTAGTGAAAGGAAAAAAAGTGATCAGTGTAAACTGTCACTTTTTTTTTTTTCACTAGTATTGGCTGTTAGGTTTTAGGGATAGTTTAGGCCCCTTGGTTAGGTAGTTTAGCGTGAGTTAGCGCCCAGCCCACCGCACCGCAGTCACTTATTCGCTGTTTAGCGTATCGCTAATCAGCATTTGTACTTTTATAGTATCTGTAAGTGATCAAAACTGATCACGGTCAGATCTATAATAGTATTAGTGTCACCTTAGCTCGCCCTCCACCCAAAACGCAGTGTTTGCCCGAATAGGCCTGATCGGTCGCCCACACGTGCGTTCACCCACACCCGCCCCACCGCAGTGACAAAAAATATATATTTTTTTTGATCACTGCACATTCATTTTACACGCACTGCGGCGATAAAAAAAATCAGTTTTGATATTTTTTATCAACCGCAGCAGCCTCCGGTACTTCGCTAGCCTCCCCTTTGTAAGACAGGTTTGCTTTTTTTCTTGGGTAGTCTCAGGGAATACCCCTAAATTTAGTAGTCCAAAATGTCAAACAGGGGGTATTCTTCTGAAGAGGCCTACAGGATTCTGACCCAGTCGGATGAGGAGTGGGAACCCTCATCTGACGAATCTAGCGGGTCAGAATATGAACCTGTGGAAAGCAGTGGCTCTCTGACCCAAAGTTCGGACGAGGATGTGGAGGTCCCTGATAGCACCAGGCGTACCAGGCCCCGTGTCGCTAGACCACAGGTTATGCAGGATCCGCTTCAAGAGCAGCAGAGTGGGGCTGTCGCTGCCGGATCACGTGGTAAGGCATACACCAGCAGCGCAGCCCTCCCTGGACCTAGTACCAGCACTGCCGTACAACATGGTGACGTGGCGAGCACCAGAAGGGCAGTTGAAGCTGGTACGGTGGCACGTGCAGTAGTTACCCCGTCGCAGTCACCGCACAGACAAGCCCGTAGAGCCCCTAGAATCCCTGAGGTGCTGGCAAACCCTGATTGGCAGTCACCAACTTCAGCCGCACCATTAGTTCCCCCTTTCACCGCCCAGTCTGGAGTTCGGGTTGAGACGGCTCAAATCGGTTCGGCCCTGGGATTTTCTGAGCTGTTCTTGACTGCGGAGCTCTTGGACTTAGTCGTGGCAGAGACAAACCGGTATGCCACACAATTTATATCCGCCAACCCGGGAAGCTTTTATGCCCAGCCTTTCCGGTGGAAACCAGTCCAAGTTTCCGAACTTAAATTTTTTTGGGCCTTCTCCTCAACATGGGTCTAACTAAAAAGCATGAATTGCGGTCATATTGGTCCACGAACCCGATTCATCACATGCCCATGTTTTCTGCTGCTATGTCCAGGGCACGATTTGAGGCCATCCTCCGTTTCCTGCATTTTAGCGACAACACCACCTCCCGTCCCAGAGGCCACCCAGCTTTTGACCGGCTCCACAAAATTCGGCCCCTCATAGACCATTTCAACCAGAAATTTGCAGATTTGTATACCCCCGAGCAAAACATCTGCGTAGACGAGTCCCTAATACATTTTACCGGGCACCTTGGCTTCAAACAATACATCCCAAGCAAGCGTGCCCGGTATGGGGTCAAATTGTATAAGCTCTGTGAAAGGGCCACAGGCTATACCCACAAATTTCGGATCTATGAGGGAAAAGATCAGACCCTGGAGCCGGTCGGTTGCCCTGACTACTTGGGGAGCAGTGGGAAGACAGTCTGGGACTTGGTGTCACCCTTATTCGGCAAGGGGTACCATCTTTATGTGGACAATTTTTACACAAGTGTGGCCCTCTTTAGGCATTTGTTTCTAGAACGGATTTGCGCCTGTGGCACCGCGCGAACTAGTCGCGTGGGCTTCCCCCAACGGCTTGTAACCACCCGTCTTGCAAGGGGGGAGAGGGCTGCCTTGTGTAACGAAGAACTGCTCGCGGTGAAATGGAGAGACAAGCGTGACGTTTACATGCTCTCCTCCATTCACGCAGACACGACAATCCAAATTGAGCGAGCAACCCGTGTCATTGAAAAGCCCCTCTGTGTCCACGACTATAATGCGCTCATGGGAGGGGTGGACTTCAATGACCAGATGTTGTCTCCGTATTTATTTTCCCGCAGAACCAGATGCTGGTATAAGAAGGTGTCTGTATATTTAATTCAATTGGCGCTGTACAATAGTTTTGTTCTCTACAGTAAGGCTGGGAGAACACGATCCTTCCTCAAATTCCAGGAAGAGATCATCGAGAACCTCCTTTACCCAGGAGGTTCCGTGGCCCCATCCACCAGTGTAGTTAGCCGTCTACACGAGCGACATTTCCCCAGTGTCGTTCCTGGTACCTCAACCCAACCGTCACCCCGAAAAAGATGTCGTGTCTGTAGCAGGAGTGGAATAAGGCGTGACACCCGCTATTTCTGTCCTGACTGTCCTGACCACCCTGCCCTATGCTTTGGTGAGTGTTTCCGGAAGTACCACACACAGGTACACCTAGCATAGGGATTGCATCTCACAGGACAGGCACACAGGGCTATTAGGGCCCTTTTACTTACAGCTGCTGCAAACCTCTCCTTTCACCTGGGATAAAGTGCATAACGGACTTCGCCACATCTTTGGGCGATTTGCGCTTTGCACATTGTCCCATGGGGAAGGAGAGGTTTGTTCTATAAAGGTAAAAAAAAACTAAACAAAAAAAAAAATACCGGTAAGTAAAAAAGTTAACGTTCAGTTAAAAAAGTTAAAAAAAGTTTAATATGTTCTGTTGAAAAGTTAATAAATTTATTGCGTTGCGGCCTGTTTTTTTCTTTTTTGTTTTGTTTTTTTTACCTTCTAGGTGGACCAATCGATCGACTAGCTGCAGCACTGATGTGCATTCGGACAGAAGCATTGCGCTGCTGTCAGATTACACGCAAGTCTGTGTATGCGGCGCTGCAAGACGAGATTTCTCCTCTGCAGTAAAAGATACGTTTGCCGAGGCATATGAGCTGAGGAGGTGGCGGTGTTCATATACTTTGGCAAACACTTTGTATATATAAAAAAAAAATCCCGGCAATGATTTATTCATCCACATCGATTGATGTGAATGGAGAAATCTGGTTTGCCAGGGCATACGAGCTAAGTGGATATGGATGTTGGGCGGAGCTCCTATGTCCTGGCAGACGCCTTTCCCCTCCTTTTTCTTTTTTTGGCAGAGATTTTTTCATCCACATTGATCGATGCGAATGAAGAAATCTGCGCCGTTCATTTTTTTCTTTCAGCCCAGAGGCTGAACGGAAAAAAAAAATCTCATTACCTGTATGCTCAATATAAGGAGAATAGCAGAAACTCCTAATGCTGGGCATACATGTAATGATTGCGGAGACCCTCAAATGCCAGGGCAGTACAAACACCCCACAAATAACACCATTTTGGAAAGAAGACACCCCAAGGTATTCGCTGAGGGGCATATTGAGTCAATGAAAGATTGAAATTTTTGTCCCAAGTTAGCGGAAAGGGAGACTTTGTGAGAAAAAAATCAAAAAAATCAATTTCCGCTAACTTGTGCCAAAAATTTTTTTTTCTATGAACTCGCCATGCCCCTCATTGAATACCTTGGGGTGTCTTCTTTCCAAAATGGGGTCACATGTGGGGTATTTATACTGCCCTGGAATTTTAGGGGCCCCAAAGCGTGAGAAGAAGTCTGGTATCCAAATGTCTAAAAATGCCCTCCTAAAAGGAATTTGGGCACCTTTGCCCACCTAGGCTGCAAAAAAGTGTCACACATGTGGTATCTCCGTATTCAGGAGAATTTGGGGAATGTGTTTTGGGGTGTCATTTTACATATACCCATGCTGGGTGAGATAAATATCTTGGTCAAATGTCAACTTTGTATAAAAAAATGGGAAAAGTTGTCTTTTGCCAAGATATTTCTCTCACCCAGCATGGGTATATGTAAAATGACACCACAAAACACATTCCCCAACTTCTCCTGAATACGGAGATACCACATGTGTGACACTTTTTTGCAGCCTAGGTGGGCAAAGGGGCCCACATTCCAACGAGCACCTTTCGGATTTCACTGGTCATTTACCTACTTACCACACATTAGGGCCCCTGGAAAATGCCAGGGCAGTATGACTACCCCACAAGTGACCCCATTTTGGAAAGAAGACACCCCAAGGTATTCCGTGAGGGGCATGGCAAGTTCCTAAAATTTTTTATTTTTTTGTCACAAGTTAGTGGAAAATGATGATTTTATTTTTTTGATTTTTTTTTCATACAAAGTCTCATATTCCACTAACTTGTGACAAAAAATAAAAACTTCCATGAACTCACTATGCCCAACAGCGAATACCTTGAGGTCTCTTCTTTCCAAAATGGGGTCACTTGTGGGGTAGTTTTACTGCCCTGGCATTCTAGGGGCCCAAATGTGTGGTAAGGAGTTTGAAATCAAATTCTGTAAAAAATGACCAGTGAAATCCGAAAGGTGCTCTTTGGAATATGGGCCCCTTTGCCCACCTAGGCTGCAAAAAAGTGTGACACATCTGGTATCTCCGTATTCAGGAGAAGTTGGGGAATGTGTTTTGGGGTGTCTTTTTACATATACCCATGCTGGGTGAGATAAATATCTTGGTCAAATGCCAACTTTGTATAAAAAAAATGGGAAAAGTTGTCTTTTGCCAAGATATTTCTCTCACCCAACATGGGTATATGTAAAATGACACCCCAAAACACATTCCCCAACTTCTCCTGAATACGGAGATACCAGATGTGTGACACTTTTTTGCAGCCTAGGTGGGCAAAGGGGCCCATATTCCAAAGAGCACCTTTCGGATTTCACTGGTCATTTTTTACAGAATTTGATTTCAAACTCCTTACCACACATTTGGGCCCCTAGAATGCCAGGGCAGTATAACTACCCCACAAGTGACCCCATTTTGGAAAGAAGAGACCCCAAGGTATTCGCTGATGGGCATAGTGAGTTCATGGAAGTTTTTATTTTTTGTCACAAGTTAGTGGAATATGAGACTTTGTATGAAAAAAAAAAAAAATCATCATTTTCCACTAACTTGTGACAAAAAATAAAAAATTCTAGGAACTCGCCATGCCCCTCACGGAATACCTTGGGGTGTCTTCTTTCCAAAATGGGGTCACTTGTGGGGTAGTTATACTGCCCTGGCATTCTAGGGGCCCAAATGTGTGGTAAGGAGTTTGAAATCAAATTCTGTAAAAAATGACCAGTGAAATCCGAAAGGTGCTCTTTGGAATGTGGGCCCCTTTGCCCACCTAGGCTGCAAAAAAGTGTCACACATCTGGTATCTCCGTATTCAGGAGAAGTTGGGGAATGTGTTTTGGGGTGTCATTTTACATATACCCATGCTGGGTGAGAGAAATATCTTGGCAAAAGACAACTTTTCCCATTTTTTTATACAAAGTTGGCATTTGACCAAGATATTTATCTCACCCAGCATGGGTATATGTAAAAAGACACCCCAAAACACATTCCCCAACTTCTCCTGAATACAGAGATACCAGATGTGTGACACTTTTTTGCAGCCTAGGTGGGCAAAGGGGCCCATATTCCAAAAAGCACCTTTCGGATTTCACTGGTCATTTTTTACAGAATTTGATTTCAAACTCCTTACCACACATTTGGGCCCCTAGAATGCCAGGGCAGTAAAACTACCCCACAAGTGACCCCATTTTGGAAAGAAGAGACCCCAAGGTATTTCGTGATGGGCATAGTGAGTTCATAGAACTTTTTATTTTTTGTCACAAGTTAGTGGAATATGAGACTTTGTAAGAAAAAAAAATAAAAATCATAATTTTCCGCTAACTTGTGACAAAAAATAAAAAGTTCTATGAACTCACTATGCCCATCAGCGAATACCTTAGGGTGTCTACTTTCCGAAATGGGGTCATTTGTGGGGTGTTTGTACTGTCTGGGCATTGTAGAACCTCAGGAAACATGACAGGTGCTCAGAAAGTCAGAGCTGCTTCAAAAAGCGGAAATTCACATTTTTGTACCATAGTTTGTAAACGCTATAACTTTTTTTTTACCCAAACATTTTTTTTTTTATCAAAGACATGTAGAACAATAAATTTAGAGCAAAATTTATATATGGATCTCGTTTTTTTTGCAAAATTTTACAACTGAAAGTGAAAAATTTCATTTTTTTGCAAAAAAATCGTAAAATTTTGACTAATAACAAAAAAAGTAAAAATGTCAGCAGCAATAAAATACCACCAAATGAAATCTCGATTAGTGAGAAGAAAAGGAGGTAAAATTCATTTGGGTGGTAAGTTGCATGACCGAGCAATAAACGGTGAAAGTAGTGTAGGTCAGAAGTGTAAAAAGTGGCCTGGTCTTTCAGGGTGTTTAAGCACTGGGGGCTGAGGTGGTTAGAATGGGGTCATTTATGGGTTGTTTCCATTAAGTAAGCCCCTCAAAATCACCTTATAACTGAATTGGTGCTTAAAAAAAATGGTTTTGGAAATGTTGAAAATAAAATAAAATGACATTTACAAAATGATGCCAACATAAAGCAGACATATGGGGAATGTTTATTGATAACCATTTTATGAGTTATTACTATCTGTCTTAAAAGTAGAGAAATTCTAATTTAGATAATTGTGAATTTTTCCAAATTTTTGGTACATTTTTGATTATTTTATAAATAAAGGTGAAATATATCAACTCAAATTTATCACTGTCATGAAGTAGAATGCGTCACAAGAAAACATTCTCAGAAAGACTTTGATAAGTAAAAGTGTTCCAAAGTTATTACCACATAAAGTGACACATGTCAGATTTGCAACAATCGGCCTAGGATTTAAGGTGAAAAGTGTCCCGATACTGAAAGGGTTAAAGCATCTTGGGGTTTGTTTAGTTGGGTAGATACTAAACAATACCAAGGCTATTCTGAAAGCATGGATAGATCCACAAGCCCTGCCACAAGGATTGCTGCTAGAGAAGCTTACGATTGTTTAAGATGGACTGGGTTACTGCAATCATTCAAAAAGAACTTTGGGGGTTTTACAGTATTTTGATATTTATGGCCTATCCACAGCACAGGTCATCAATATCAGATTGGTGGGGATCTGACTCCTGTGACCCCCGACAATCAGCTGTTTGAAGGGCCACGATGCTCTAGTCAGTGCTGCGGCCTCTTCCTAAGTCTGTGACATCAAATTCGTTGGTCAGTCCCATTCAAATGAACGGGGCTTAGCTACAATACAGCTTACTAAGCACAGCTGCTATCCAATTGATGGTGCAGTGCTTGGTAAGCTGCGAGGAGGCACCACTGCCTCCTCAAACAACTGATCAGTGGGGATGCAGGGAGTTGGACCTCACCGACCTGATATTGATGACCTATCCTGAGGACAGGTCATTAGAATCTCAGAAAAATCCTTTAAGGTCAAGAAATTACTTGCATACATAATAAAGTAAAAGGCCATTTTAAAAATACCACATAGTACCTGGAATGTGTTGTCCAGGGTGATCCCCCTATCTAAACTACTACCATTGAAAAAGCTAACGCGAAATGTGCGTTGTGGAGTGGACTGGTGGTGGTCTGTGTGTTGGTATATGAGGCTGGTTGGTCAGTATTTTCTATGTGCCTATTATATTTTGCTGCTTTATTGCCTCAGTCAGCCCTTGTGGTGTGTATTATCACCCACATGTTTAGGTGTCTGTTGTATATACAGTGGGGGAAATAATTATTTGACCCCTCACTGATTTTGTAAGTTTGTCCAATGACAAAGAAATGAAAAGTCTCAGAACAGTATCATTTCAATGGTAGGTTTATTGTAACAGTGGCAGATAGCACATCAAAAGGAAAATCGAAAAAATAACTTTAAATAAAAGATAGCAACTGATTTGCATTTCATTGAGTGAAATAAGTATTTGAACCCTCTAACAAAAAAAGACTTAATACTTGGTGGAAAAACCCTTGTTTGCAAGCACAGAGGTCAAACGTTTCTTGTAATTGATGACCAAGTTTGCGCACATTTTAGGAGGAATGTTGGTCCACTCCTCTTTGCAGATCATCTCTAAATCCCTAAGGTTTCGAGGCTGTCTCTGTGCAACTCTGAGCTTGAGCTCCCTCCATAGGTTTTCGATTGGATTAAGGTCCGGAGACTGACTAGGCCACTCCATGACCTTAATGTGCTTCTTCTTGAGCCACTCCTTTGTTGCCTTTGCTGTATGTTTTGGGTCATTGTCGTGCTGGAACACCCATCCACGACCCATTTTCAGTTTCCTGGCAGAGGGAAGGAGGTTGTCGCTCAGGATTTCACGATACATGGCTCCGTCCATTTTCCCGTTTATGCGAATAAGTTGTCCTGTGCCCTTAGCAGAAAAACACCCCCAAAGCAAAATGTTTCCACCCCCATGCTTGACGGTGGGGACGGTGTTTTGGGGGTCATAGGCAGCATTTTTCTTCCTCCAAACACAGCGAGTTGAGTTAATGCCAAAGAGCTCTATTTTGGTCTCATCAGACCACAGCACCTTCTCCCAGTCACTCTCTGAATCATTCAGGTGTTCATTGGCAAACTTCAGACGGGCCTGCACATGTGCCTTCCTGAGCAGGGGGACCTTGCGAGCCCTGCAGGATTTTAATCCATTGCGGTGTAATGTGTTTCCAATGGTTTTCTTGGTGACTGTGGTCCCTGCTAATTTGAGGTCATTAACTAACTCCTCCCGTGTAGTTCTAGGATGCTTTTTCACCTTTCTCAGAACCATTGACACCCCACGAGGTGAGATCTTGCGTGGAGCCCCAGAGCGAGGTCGATTGATGGTCATTTTGTGCTCCTTCCATTTTCGAACAATCGCACCAACAGTTGTCACCTTCTCTCCCAGCTTCTTGCTAATGGTTTTGTAGCCCATTCCAGCCTTGTGCAGGTCTACAATTTTGTCTCTGACATCCTTGGACAGCTCTTTGGTCTTTCCCATGTTGGAGAGTTTGGAGTCTGCTTGATTGATTGATTCTGTGGACAGGTGTCTTTTATACAGGTGACTAGTTAAGACAGGTGTCCTTAATGAGGGTGACTAATTGAGTAGAAGTGTCTAACCACTCTGTGGGAGCCAGAACTCTTAATGGTTGGTAGGGGTTCAAATACTTATTTCACTCAATGAAATGCAAATCAGTTGCTATCTTTTATTTAAAGTTATTTTTTCGATTTTCCTTTTGATGTGCTATCTGCCACTGTTACAATAAACCTACCATTGAAATGATACTGTTCTGAGACTTTTCATTTCTTTGTCATTGGACAAACTTACAAAATCAGTGAGGGGTCAAATAATTATTTCCCCCACTGTATATGCATATGAGTTTTTTGTACTATATATTTTTGAGCCATAGTGGTTTGGTTGAACAAACCTTTTTACTAGTGACCAATCATAATTATTGCACTTGCACTTTTCAAATATATACCAACAGCCCACCATCGGTCCTCTTGGTTTTTAATATTTTAATGTATTGTGACCTGTGTTAAATGTGTTTTTGTGACTTGTGCCAATTATGTCTTTTTGTGATTCTCAAAATCATGTTATTTTCTGATTACTTCAGTATTATATGTGTTTTTGTACCTAATTGACCCATTTCTTTTGGTTGGTTCTCTTTTTACTTTATATGCAATACAGTGCAAATTTTCCAAAAGCAACCCATCCCCTTATTCAAGTTGTCCCCATTTACTTTGCTTATAAAGCTATTTGTCTTCTATAATACAGCAATGTCATAGGAAAGTGTTGCATGATGTATTGGTTCACTATTTCTGGATGCTGTCCAAGCCTCTGGGAGGAGTCTGCCCTGTTTTTGAAAAAAAAACTCCCAGGCTGTGAGCTCTATGCTGCGATTGGACAGCACTACAGCCAGGGAGAAGGAACGCACAGGGAGAAACAGGGCAGACTCCTCCCTGGTGGTTACCATACAGCGCGGGAGAAGGTAACGGGGCCACAACGGGCAAACAGAGCGGCGCCCAGGGATAATAGTAAGTGCAGTGAGATCCCTGGGTGCCGCTCTACATGTCCAGATAGTTATCTTACAAAGTTCGGACCCATGAAAGGTCCTCTTTAATATATTTTTTGCCTTGTATTAGTCGAAAAAAAGGGGCTTATTAGTCATTTTATGTGGTGAAGTGAGAAAATTACAGTGCTTTTTGGTATGCATTAGTGGCATAAAATATACAGTCAGGTCCATAAATATTGGGACATCGACACAATTCTAACATTTTTGGCTCTATACACCACCACAATGGATTTGAAATGAAAGAACAAGATGTGCTTTAACTGCAGACTGTCAGTTTCAATTTGAGAGTATTTACATCCAAAATAAGCGAACGGTGTAGGAATTGCAACAGTTTGCATATGTACCTCCCACTTGTTAAGGAACCAAAAGTAATGGGACAGAATAATAATCATAAATTAAACTTTCACTTTTTAATACTTGGTTGCAAATCCTTTGCAGTCAATTACAGCCTTAAGTCTGGAATGCATAGACATCACCAGACGCTGGGTTTCATCCCTGGTGATGCTCTGCCAGGCCTCTACTGCAACTGTCTTCAGTTCCTGCTTGTTCTTGGGGCATTTTCCCTTCAGTTTTGTCTTCAGCAAGTGAAATGCATGCTCAATCGGATTCAGGTCAGGTGATTGACTTGGCCATTGCATAACATTCCACTTCTTTCCCTTAAAAAACTCTTTGGTTGCTTTTGCAGTATGCTTTGGGTCATTGTCCATCTGCACTGTGAAACTCCAATGAGTTCTGAAGCATTTGGCTGAATATGAGCAGATAATATTGCCCGAAGCACTTCAGGATTCATCCTGCTGCTTTTGTCAGCAGTCACATCATCAATAAATACAAGAGAACCAGTTCCATTGGCAGCCATACATGCCCACGCCATGACACTACCACCACCATGCTTCACTGATGAGGTGGTATGCTTAGGATCATGAGTAGTTCCTTTCCTTCTTCATACTCTTCTCTTCCCATCACTCTGGTACAAGTTGATCTTGGTCTCATCTGTCCATAGGATGTTGTTCCAGAACTGTGAAGGCTTTTTTAGAAGTCGTTTGGCAAACTCTAATCTAGCCTTCCTGTTTTTGAGGCTCACCAATGGTTTACATCTTGTGGTGAACCCTCTGTATTCACTCTGGTGAAGTCTTCTCTTGATTGTTGACTTTGACACACATACACCTACCTCCTGGAGAGTGTTCTTGATCTGGCCAACTGTTGTGGAGGGTATTTTCTTCACCAGGGAAAGAATTCTTCGGTCATCCACCACAGTTTGTTTTCCGTGGTCTTTCGGGTCTTTTGGTGTTGCATTCCTTCTTTTTAAGATTGTTCCAAACAGTTGTTTTGGCCACGCCTAATGTTTTTGCTATCTCTCTGATGGGTTTGTTTTGTTTTTTCAGCCTTATGATGGCTTGCTTCACTCATAGTGACAGCTCTTTGGATCTCATCTTGAGAGTTGACAGCAACAGATTCCAAATGCAAATAGCACACTTGAAATGATCTCTGGACCTTTTATCTGCTCATTGTAATTGGGATAATGAGGGAATAACACACACCTGGCCATGGAACCGCTGAGAAGCCAATTGTCCCATTACTTTTGGTCCCTTAACAAGTGGGAGGCACATATGCAAACTGTTGTAATTCCTACACTGTTCACCTGATTTAGAAGTAAATACCCTCAAATTAAAGCTGACAGTCTGCAGTTAAAGCACTTCTTGTTCGTTTCATTTCAAATCCATTGCGGTGGTGTATAGAGTTAAAAATGTTAGAATTGTGTCGATATCCCAATATTTATGGACCTGACTGTATATATTTGCCGTTCAGCGGTGCAGTAATATGTTATAAAGCACTTTTTTGCGTGTATTAGTGGCACAAAAAAAGTCTTTGCCGTTGTGTGGTGAAGTGAGAAAATGACAGCCTTTTTTGGTGTGTATTAGTACAAACCGGATTCAAAAAAAAGTTGGGACACTAAACAAATTGTGAATAAAAACTGAATGCAGGGCTTCCGGCGCCAACATGATGAGAGGCGCGCGCTAAGAGCTCCGCTCCGGCAGACACTGCTTACCAAATAAATCCCTTGCAAACGACCAGGGCAGTGGCACAGATCGGGTGATCGAGTGACTGCCTATATACAGAGTCGGTTGATGGACCGTTACGTGATGCAAATGGGGAGTAAATCGAAGAAAACTGCAGCGAAGCCTGGAAAGGCGCCAACTGACGCTAGTATGGCGCAGCCACCAGAGGAAGAAGCTCCAGATCTGTCACAGTCAGAGCAGAGAAATGGTGCAGGCGTCCTGACTACTACTAGCGAGGAGAAGCTAGTTATCGATTATAAATTCTTGGCGGTGGAGGTGGCGACGCGAATCTTACCTGACCTGCAGGAAGCCTTGTCATCCACAGTGGTGGTCTCTTTCAACGAGCTGAAGGCGGAGGTCGCACAACATGACACGCGATTGGAGACACTGGAGACAAGAATGGCGGAGATGGAGGGTGAATATGAGGAGGTACGCAGGCAACTCAAGAGGGCTCTAACGGAGAACGCCAGGCTATGGGATAAAGTAGACGATCTTGAAAATCGCTCTCGTAGGAGCAACTTGCGAATAGTCGGCCTCCCAGAAGCAGTAATGGCGAAGGACTTAGAAGCCATATGTGCCCGAGAAATACCGGAGGCGTTGGGTCTAGAAATCACCTGCAAAATTGAGAGGGCTCATAGAGTTGGCCCATATAACGCACAACAGGGGCAAGAAAGAAGCGCCAAAGATGCAAACACGCCAAAAACTAAAGTCAGGGCATGCCAAGTAATCGTCAAGTACCTGAACCATGCGGATAAAGCGGCCATACTAAGAGCGTTCAAGCAAAACGGCAAGGCCATTGAAATAAGAGGTCACCGGGTACTAATCTTTGGAGATTTTTCGGCGGAGGTATCCAAACAAAGGAGGGCCTTTGCTCCAATATGCTCTGCGTTGTTCAAAAATCAGACAAGATTCTCCCTGCTGTATCCTGCGACGCTGAGGTTTTTTTTCCCCAACAACAAAATGGAGTCGTACACGGATCCGGAGGAGGCGGAAAACGCATTGCAAGGTGTGCTTACAAGACGACGATGAATACCAGCGATTACCTACAAGGCTGCAGAGCACACGTCCTCACAAGGGAACAGGGAAAACTCCTGGTGCGGACCCGGATCGGTGAGAAGATCGCCTCGGGAAGAAACAGTCGCGGACTGATCAAATGTCTCCGTACATGTCGAAGGGACTGATAAGTATTCCAAAGTTTTCAGTTGTAATTGAATTCCTAACGTGTCAGTGGGACATTGCTGGTTATGCTTATATATGTTAATGCAGCTACTGCAGGAGTTTTCATCTCGGAGGCCTGTCATATCATTAGGCAGGAAAGATGGAGTAACCGGAGGGAAGAGCAGCATGTTACTAGCAATGGTGGTTTATGTTATCACTGTTCTTTTCTTCTTTTTGCTGATATTTATTCAACATGCAAAGGTGTCTAGGTCGGAGGAGGTCGGGAAACGAAGTAGTTTCTCTCTAGTGTTGGAAAAAAGTAAAGCCTAAACTTAAACTTGAATGTTTTTCAGAGGTGTAAAGCAATGGATAGTTAGAGGGTACAGTTTGCCCCGGGTTGTTCCATTGTTAACTCATCCTGTGGTTGTAGTTTTGCATAAGGGAGGGCACCAGTTCTTCACTAAGGATCTGCAGGGACATTTAATCGGTAGGAGAAAATCTAATGGATAGTCGTATTAAAATCGTCTCCTGGAATGTCAAGGGGTTGAGGTCTCCGAGAAAACGCAGGCTGGTCCTGAAGTATCTTAACAAAATGGGAGCCGATATTGCCCTTTTGCAAGAAACTCATCTCCCAGTTGAGGAATTAGGAAGAATGAAAACGCTGTGGGTAGGGGAAGTTTATGGCTCAGGAGCTATAGGTAAGAAAGCAGGAGTGCTGACGCTGCTAAAAAAAAGGGCTGCCATACAAAGTGATAGGTCACACGCATGACCAGCAGGGTAGAGTCTCCAGATTGCATCTCACAGATGGAGGGAAAGCTATCAGTATTTTTAATGTTTATGGACCTAACGATCGTGACCGACCTTTTTTCAATGCGCTCACCAGGGACATATCTGCGGAGCCAACGGGACTGAAAATAATAGCCGGGGATATGAATGCGGTGTTAGGTGAGAAGGAAGATAGAAGACGGGGCCCAGGAAAGGGAGGGAAAAATGGGTCTGCTGATATTAGACTAGCACAACTTATAGCTGACACAGATATGGTGGACTTGTGGAGGACCCGAAACCCAGAAGGATGGGAATTTACACACTATTCGCATGCCCACCAGTCGTGGTCGCGACTGGATTATATACTTTGCGGTAAATCAGACTCAAGACATTTCTCGGATCCACACATAGAAGACATGATAATCTCGGACCACTCTCCGATATCTGTCATCTTGAGAAGGGAGACTCCCCGAGGAACTGACTTCCTATGGCGGTTCCCAACCGCATTATACAAGAATGAGGAATTTACTAATTTCCTGAGAGGTTGGTGGTTAGAGTATGAGCAAGAGAACAAGGGCATAGACAACCACCAATTACTCTGGGATGCGGGGAAGTCAGTAATTCGGGGACGGATCATGGCATACATGTTTGGAAAGCGCAGAATAATAAAGGAGAAGTTAAGTCAGCTTAGTAGTGAGCTTAGAAAGGCTTATACCTTCTTTCAAACCATCCCCACGAATGATTCCCGTGTAATATGGCAAAACGCCAAAATGGAATATGAGGCCTGGCTTAAAAAATGGGATAGTTTTGCTACTACAAGGTGGGGGGCACACCTATACCGTTATGGTAACAAGGCAGGCAGATTATTGGCGCGGTTGCCGAAGGGGCAAAGAGTGGTCTCTACATTTCATTCCCTTAAAGGGAAAAACGGGATAGTGACTTCGCACCCGGGTGAAATTAACAAAATATTGGGAGATTTCTACGCGGATTTGTATGCAGCAAACCCATCTCAGAGTAAAGATGGCAGTAAATGGTTAGCGGGAATTCAGATGCCTAAACTATCGGCGGAGGACAGGGAGACACTGAATGCCCCAGTTTCCACGGAAATAGTAGCCACATATATAAAAAACCTGCCCTTAGAGAAAGCGCCGGGGCCAGATGGGTATAGTGGAGAATTTTATAAACTTAGCTCAAGACATAGCGCCGACCCTTTCTCAGATATATTCAGGGTATATGAAGGGTGACCCAATACCGTCATTGACTAATACAGCCCACATTAAAGTTCTTCCGAAGCCCGTGAGGGACCCCATGAACCCAGCCTCATACCGTCGAATTTCCATCATCAATGTTGATCTTAAAATCATTTCTAAAATACTAGCTGATAGACTCTCAAACCTGCTACCTAAATTGATTTCATCTGCCCAGGTAGGATTTGTGCAGGGTAGGTCGGCAGTGATGAATATTAGAAAAGTTCTGCTGGCATTGGATGAGGTAAAACTAAGGCCCTCCTCCCATTCATTCCCAGCCATCATATCTATTGATGCGGAAAAAGCGTTTGATAATGTAGACTGGGGGTGGATGGGAGAGGTATTTGGACAGAATGGGCTTCGAGGGACCGTTCAGAAAATTTTAAAATGTAGTATATTCAAATCCTCAGGCTAGAGTAGCCACACCGGGATTCCTGTCTAGACCTATACACTTAGGCAAGGGGACGAGGCAGGGATGTCTGCTTTCCCCGCTCCTCTTCAACCTGGCATTGGAGTCTCTGTCTAGACAGATTGAGAGGGATACTAAACTAGAGGGGATTAAAATTGGCAAGTCCGGAAAAAAAGGTAATAAAACATGCACTTTTTGCCGATGACTGTGTTTTTGGAGAAGCCATAGAGACATAGGCCACCTGATAAAATTACTGGAGACGTTTGGATCGTTCTCGGGATTTAAGGTGAATACAGATAAATCGGAGCTGATGTTTATAGGGCCCCAGGCAAAGAGAGCCCAAAAAAGATTATTAGGATTTCCCCTACAGATAGCTAATCATTCGATTAAGTATCTGGGTATCCATGTAGGAAGTACTCCTGATTCCCTATACTCATTAAATTACCCACCATTAATCAAAAAAATTCTGGCAGATGTAGGGAGGTGGTCGTCCCTGCCACTGTCCCTGGAGGGGAGATGTCAGCTTTTAAAAATGATGAGTGTGGCCCAACTCCTGTACCCGATACAAACAATCCCCATCCTACTTAAGCACAAGGACATAGAAGCCATGGAAAAGGCATTCAGGTCATTTCTGTGGAGAGGGAAAAAATGTCGAATTTCGCTGGCGAAATTACAACTACCAAAAATTTTAGGGGGACTAAACTTTCCGGACATAAGAGCGTATGATCTGGCTAGTCTCCTAAGGCATAGCCTAGATTGGATATTTGGAACACACTTTTACACTAATACCAAGCTGGAGGAGCAATTGGTGGCGCCTTGGTCACTGACAGCTCTGCTGCACACTAAATATGGGGCCATGTCTCCTGAGGTTAAAGGTAGTCTCTTGATAAAAGATACTGTGGCAAGCTGGAAGGCAATCCGTAAGCTGTTTTCATTGCCTTTCAATTTGTCTAAACACATGAGCATTTGGGGTCACCCAGAATTTCCAGCAGGGAGCGAAGCTAAACACTTTCATAAATGGAAGGAGTTGGGGATCGGTAAGGTAAGGGATCTCTGGGATGCACAGGCAGGGAGATACCTCAAGTACGAAGAACTCATTGTGAGATTCCCTGCACTACGTAACCAACACCCGTTAGCATTTTCACAAATCAAAGACTTCTTAACTAAGAGAGTAATGAACCTAACCAGAGAAATGGGGCTGAAAGACTTTGACTCACTTACAGGTCAGGGACTTAGGAAGAGTCACTCTCAGAGCTATATGGGGGTTTGAGGGATATGAAGCAAAGGCAAATAGCTGAAAGCCTATTCTCAAAATGGAGAAAAGAATTCCCATCAATAGACATATAGCAAATTATTCTGAGGGGATGGGAGACAATTAGAAAGGTGACACCAAACGAGGGATGGAGAGAGACATACTTTAGGATGATGCACAGAGCTATTTATGGCTTTCATTTTGCCCCTCGGGCGCCTCAAACGGACAGAATCATAAAATGTCCAAAATGCCACGAAATCGGTACAGACCTATATCATGGTATATGGTCCTGTCCGGAAACGGAAAAGTTTTGGAAGAAGGTCATCCTCCAACTTAAAAACCACTTGAAAGTGGAAATTTTGCTTGTTCCGGAACTTTTGATATTCCAGGTGGCTCCCGAGGGACAAAGGATAACCCCGTTGGTGCACTTATTGCTACTAGCAGCCAAGAGGTGTCTATTCAGGGAATGGCTTCAGCCTAAAACGCCCTCAATGGATGAAGTTTTTCTGCATGCTAAGTCGTGCTTTCTACTTGAAAGAGCAGAGGCAGAACAATTCAAAGGAAAGTGGGTCAATGCTTTCTTTAGCAGATGGGAACCATTCATAAGAGTAGCCCTAAGCAATGCTGAGGTGTTGGAAACTATGCAACCATTCACAGGTTCAGAGTGGTATCTGAAAAGAAGATTAACAAACACCCTAGGGACGTTACAGGTAGATTGAAGAGAAGAGGGTAACCTAGTATTTAACACATTAGAGAAGGTGTTGAAATATACAGAAGACCTGAAGTGAAAGGGGGGAGGGTCAGTTGGGGTCTGTTAAACTGAAGTTGGGGGTTAAGACTATATGGAAAATAAAAATGGATAGTCATGAAACCGAAAAGAGGTTTTGGCGCAATTATGTGTAGCATGAGGTCATCTGAAAATTGTATTGTGAAGGATATAAAGTATATGTACCACTACATGACCACACACGACTTCAAGCTGTGTAATAATCGTAATGCGAATATGGTATAATATGTATAATGCTGCATTAATGTCGCTGTAACCACATGTATGATATGATATCATAATGATGTGATTGGATATGACTTATCTATTTCAATAAAAATGATATTTGAAAAAAAAACAACTGAATGCAATGATGTGGAGATTGCAAATGTCAATATTTTATTTGTAATAGAACGTAGATGACAGATCAAACGTTTAATCCGAGTAAATGTATCATTTTAAAGGAAAAATACGTTGATTTCAATTTTCACGGTGTCAACAAATCCCCAAAAAGTTGGGACAAGTAGCAATAAGAGGCTGGAAAAAGTAAATTTGAGCATAACGAAGAGCTGGAAGACCAATTAACACTAATTAGGTCAATTGGCAACATGATTGGGTATAAAAAGAGCTTCTCAGAGTGGCAGTGTCTCTCAGAAGCCAAGATGGGTAGAGGATCACCAATTCCCACAATGTTGCACAGAAAGATAGTGGAGCAATATCAGAAAGGAGTTACCCAGCGAAAAATTGCAAAGACTTTGCATCTATCATCATCAACTGTGCATAACATCATCCGAAGATTCAGAGAATCTGGAACAATCTCTGTGCGTAAGAGTCAAGGCCGTAAAACCATACTGGATGCCCGTGATCTCCGGGCCCTTAAACGACACTGCACCACAAACAGGAATGCTACCTGTAAAGGAAATCACAGAATGGGCTCAGGAATACTTCCAGAAACCATTGTCAGTGAACACAATCCACCGTGCCATCCGCCGTTGCCAGATGAAACTCTACAGTGCAAAGAAGAAGAAGCCATTTCTAAGCAAGATCCACAAGCTCAGGCGTTTTCACTGGGCCAGGGATCATTTAAAATGGAGTGTGGCAAAATGGAAGACTGTTCTGTGGTCAGACGAGTCACGATTCGAGGTTCTTTTTGGAAATCTGGGATGCCATGTCATCCGGACCAAAGAGGACAAGGACAACCCAAGTTGTTATCAACGCTCAGTTCAGAAGCCTGCATCTCTGATGGTATGGGGTTGCATGAGTGCGTGTGGCATGGGCAGCTTGCATGTCTGGAAAGGCACCATCAATGCAGAAAAATATATTCAGGTTCTAGAACAACATATGCTCCCATCCAGACGTCATCTCTTTCAGGGAAGACCCTGCATTTTTCAACAAGATAATGCCAGACCACATTCTGCATCAATCACAACATCATGGCTGCGTAGGAGAAGGATCCGGGTACTGAAATGGCCAGTCTGGAGTCCAGATCTTTCACCTATAGAGAACATTTGGCGCATCATAAAGAGGAAGGTGCAACAAAGAAGGCCCAAGAGACGATTGAACAGTTAGAGGCCTGTATTAGACAAGAATGGGAAAGCATTCCTATTTCTAAACTTGAGAAACTGGTCTCCTCGGTCCCCAGACGTCTGTTGAGTGTTGTAAGAAGAAGGGGAGTTGCCACACAGTGGTGAAAATGGCCTTGTCCCAACTTTTTGGGGATTTGTTGACACCATGAAATTCTGATTCAGCATATTTTTCCCTTAAAATGGTACATTTTCTCAGTTTAAACTTTTGTTCCATGATTTATGTTTTATTCTGAATAAAATATTAGAAGTTGGCACCTCCACATCATTGCATTCAGTTTTTATTCACGATTTGTATAGTGTCCCAACTTTTTTGGAATCCGGTTTGTAGCAAAAAATATATATATTTGCGGTTTTGCAGTGCAGTTATATGTTCTAAAGCCTTTTGTGGAGTGTATAAGTGGAAAAAAGTAAGGGCCTATTTGCCGTTCAGCAGTGCAGTTATATGTTCTAAAGCCCCTTTTGGCGTGTATTAGTGGCAAAAAAATATATAATTTGCCGTTCTGCGGTGCAGTTATATGTTCTGAAGCCCTCTTTGGTGTGTATTAGTGGGAAAAAAATTATGAGAAAATTACAGACTTTTTTGGGGTGTTTAAATTTCCTTTTTATTTTTTTATTTGATCTAACACTATGTCAGACAGATAAGTGCCAGGCCCTGCACAGGGGAGTGGCAGAGGCCTATATGTTTCTGGCGCAGGCACGGGTCGCAACAGAGTAAGGGGGCGTGGCAGCAGGAGTCGGAGCGAGAGGCCTGAGCTCCTGGTGTCATCTAGTGGTCGTGTCTTGACCAGCAACCCAGCGGTTCTTGAATAGTTGACTCGGTCATCCACTTCGTGCCAAGTGACATAAAACACCCCCAGCCAAGAGTCAGTGGGTTCGTCAGACACAAACCTTAGTTGGCATGGCCCGGGAGCAGGCCCTGTGCCCCCACCTGTCCTCAACCTGCCTCTGTCCTTTTTTGTTCCCTCAGCCAGCCAGACAAGTATTATATTCTGTGGGCTCAGCTCCACTATACAGCGAGGACAAGCTACTAGAGCAGGGGTACTCAACTAGTTTTATTAAAGGTCCACATACCAGGGTCTGCAGTCAGGTGAAGGTCCGAGCTGAACGCCAACAGTAAAGATGCCATGCGATCATGTGATACATGCGCGTGGGGCGCTCTGACGTTATAGTGGAGCGCCCCGGGTAAGTACCAGAATTAGTAATGGCCACATTAGTGCCCCAGTAAGATTAATGTCCCCATTAGTGCCCCCAGTAAGAGTATTGCCCCCCTTCTCTGCTTTTGCAAAATAAATAAATAAATTTGCATTCACCTGGCTGCGGTGAACATTCGCTGCTGACTGCAAGCTCAGGACCGGTGCTCTAACGTGATGGCGTCTTGTAGGTCCTGTCCTGAGCTTCTAGTCAGCAGGGAGTGTTCTCCACAGCGTGAGCAAATGGAGGTGGAGGTACCGTAATATATATTTTTTTTTACTAGCTCAAGTAGCGGTGGAGGTAAAGGCTGTACTAATGGGCGTTCCATGATGGAAGCGCTCATTAGTAAGGGTACTTTCACACTTGCAGCAGGATGGATCCGACAGGCTGCTCACCCTGTCAGATCCATCTTGCCACTACTTCGCCGTGCCGCTGCTCTGTGCCCATCGACTATAATGGGGATGGGGGCAGAGTTACGGCGCAGCACGGTGAGAGGCCGCCAGACTAAAAGTACTACATGTCCGACTTTTTCGTCTGGCAGCCCCCTCAATATAATAAACATTGGTGGCGCAGTGCGCCCCCCCTCAATATAATAAACATTGGTGGTGCAGTGTGCCCCCCAATATAATAAACATTGGTGGCGCAGTGCGCCCCCCCTCAAAATAATAAACATTGGTGGCGCAGTGTGCCCCCCCATCACCCCAGTATAATAAACATTGGTGGCGCAGTGTGCCCCCCCATCACCCCAGTATAATAAACATTGGTGGCGCAGTGCGCCCCCCCTCAGTATAATAAACATTGGTGGCGCAGTGTGCCCCCCAATATAATAAACATTGGTGGCGCAGTGTGCCCCCCAATATAATAAACATTGGTGGCGCAGTGCGCCCCCCCTCAAAATAATAAACATTGGTGGCGCAGTGCGCCCCCCCATCACCCCAGTATAATAAACATTGGTGGCGCAGTGCGCCCCCCCCCAATATAATAAACATTGGTGGTGCAGTGGGCAGTGCCAATGAGGGTTGATCGCGTAACTGCCGGTCTCCAGTTCTTACTTCTTTCTTCAGGACCTGTGGTGACATCACTGAGCTCATCACATGATACATCACCATGGTAATGGGCCATGTGATGAGCTCAGTGACGTCACCACAGGTCCTGAAGAAAGAAGTAAGAACTGGAGACCGGCAGTTACGCGATGAACTGGAGGAGGTGAGTTAATTTTCTTTTATTATTTTTAACCCTCATTGGCACTTCCCACTGAGCCACCAATGTTTATTATAATGGGGAAGGGGGGGGGGCGCACTGCGCCACCAATGTTTCTTATACTAGGGGGGGCGCACTGTGCCACCAACGTTTCTTATACAAATACAGGAGGTGGGTGCCGGAATCAAATAGCCGGCACCCGACCTTTGTGACAGGGGGCTGCGATCAGCTACAATTAACCCCTCAGGTACCGCACCTGAAGGGTTAACTCAACTGCAGCTGATCGCAGCTCCCTGTCACAGAGGTCGGGTGCCGGCTATTAGATTCCAGCACCCGCCTCCTGTATTTGTAATACAGGTCAGTTTTCTTCATTGGTGGCGCAGTGGCCACAGCCCCTCCCCTCCTGCCTCTTCTTATTGGCAGCGGCGGGGACAGCAGCAGCACAGGGGGGAGGGAGAGACTCCTCCTGCGCTGCTGAGAACTATCAGCTCCTGTGCCCCGCCGCTGTATGAAGCAGAGCTGCCAGAGTGTGCAGGAGGAGGAGCGCTACATGTGGAGGGAGCCCTATCTCACTGTGCTGTGGGACAGGTGGAAGTGCGCCGGTAAGCTCCTCCTCCTGCACGGCACAGTGTGCAGGAGAGGAGCAGCGCTCTGAAGGATGGCCGGGGTCCGGACAACTGGCGGCCGCGGTCCGTATTTGGACTGCGGTCCGCCAGTTGAGTACCCCTGTACTAGAGGATAGTCAGCAGCTATTGGCCAGCCAAGATGTGGAAGAGACAACCGCCGCTTCCTCCGGTAGGTGGGCAAGTAGTTATGAGGAGCGTGGCGTGGGAGCTGGTGTTGCGAGAGGTCAGGCTCCTGGCTCAGAGACCGTTGAGGAGGACATCAGTGACATGCAGACAGTACTCGATGATGATGTAGCTGATTGTAATTGGGAGCCGGGTGACGAAGGGAGCGAATGTGTACATAGGAACCTCAATTGGGTGTTCGACTGGCTGTTGCTGATTGTATCCCTGGAGGGACCATGTTCTTTTGGGTGGTTCTCTAGCTTATGCATGGGTGGATACACTCTTGACCCTGCGGTTGGTTGTCATGAGCAACAGAGGGTCATTTTTCCTGTATCCACGATCCCCCAAAATAATTTGGCACACGTCCAGTCCTGTAATATGGATGTGAGATGTGGCCAGTTTCCTGGGGCAGAGTGTATGTGAACATAGTCACCTCACGCGGGTGTTCAACTGGCGGTCACCCTGGAGGTAATATGTTCTTTTGTATGGGTTTCCAGCTAGAGACTGATGGATTGTAATAGCTCATTAATGGCCTCTAAAAAAATGGCATGGCAGGCTTGACTGGTACTCCACCTACTGATAAATGGTTGTTGGCCTGTATAGCTCCGTGTGACAGGTGAGACGGACCGCTTCCCTTCTATTTATGGAAGCGTTCCGATCGCCCTGACGACCGTAGCGGATTAGCCAGCTTTTAGGCCGTGTTGAGAAGAGGAGTAATCTCCCCTCCACGCGGCAACAGCTGACGTTATAATAGGCCTTTTTTCTATTGGCTCCAGCTTCCCCTTGTCAGTTTTTTCTATTGGCTCCGGAGGCGGCAACCACTGACGTCATGGATGGCCTTTTTTTCATTGGCCGACACATGTAACGCCTCCGTTGCCTAGTAGCTGGTGAAGGACGCTGACGCATGCGCAATGAGGAGAAGGGGACGCCAGCATTTGGCGCGGTACTGTGATCAGCGTGGATTGCGGGGCTGTCGCAGAGATCATCATTTACAAATAAGGTATAATGGAATGTATTAATTTTATCACTATGTGTGTTCTAAGGAAAATCACTTTGATGTTGTTTTCTGATTTTTTTTTCTAAGCTCTCCTGTACTTGAACCATGTTATGTGTAGACATAATTATTCTTCCACCCGGGAGGGGGGACTATACACACCCACTAATGTACCCACCTTCATACACTATTTAAGGCACTTTGGGATATGGGACTTCATTGCTTGATAAAGACCAACCAAGGTCGAAACGTCACTGTAATCTAGCTGTCTGAGTGAATAAATCACAATTTTTCACCAACTACTGGCGAGTGCTGCGGATTATTGAAGTTTCTTATACAATAGACAACCCCACAAAGGCTGTATGTCAAAAGCCAGGTATGTACAAGCCATCAATCTATCCATGAGACAGATAACAGCCAGCATACCTTACCATGGCAGCCTTGTGCACTATGAGATATTCCAAACCATGTCTCATCTGACTGAGAACTAGAAAAGCTCAAATTTATTTTGCATCTGTTGGATGGCTTGGGTGGACCTGCACACCTAGATCAATATCATTAGGGCGACAAAGTTTTCCAATTGTCCTAACATAATATTTAATAACCTTTCTATACAGTTTTGTCATGTAAAAACTCATTTGCATAAACATGAGACTATGGGAAAGACGTGCAAATGAGCCGAATCTGCCATGTTTTTCAGCTGTCATAAGACTATGAAAACCAATAGATGACGCTATTGAGTTATAAACAGCGCCCTCTATTGGTTTCACAGTCTTATGACAAGACAAATATTCTTGTCAGAAGACTATAAAACCAATAGAGGGCGCTGTTCATAACTCAACAGCGCCCTCTATTCGTTACATAGTCTTCTGACAAGAATATTAGACTGAGTCTTATGACAAGCTTATTAGTGTATCCTTTTGCATGGAAAATTTGCAATTATAATATTCGCAATCTACACTAGGATGATATCTGACACTGGGAAAGCTGGGTAATAACTCGCGATCTACACTGAGTTATTACCCAGCTTTTCCAGTGTCAGATATTATCACTGACTTACTACATAATTCTTACATAATATTAGCTATATTGCTATATATGCATTTTTAGAATATTACGAAAATAAAAAAAACTAATATATAGCAATATAGTGAATATTATGTAATAATTATGTAGTAAGTCAGTGATAATATCTGACACTGGAAAAGCTGGATAATAACTCAGTGTAGATCGCGAGTTATTACCTAGCTTTCCCAGTGTCAGATATCATCCTAGTGTAGATTGTGAATATTATAATCGCAAATTTTCCATGCAAAAGGCTACACTAATACGCTTGTCATAAGACTCAGTCTAATATTCTTGTCAGAAGACTATGAAACCAATAGAGGGCGCTATTGAGTTATGAACAGCGCCCTCTATTGGTTTCATAGTCTTCTGACAAGAATATTTGTCTTGTCATAAGACTGTGAAACCAATAGAGGGCGCTGTTCATAATCATAACTCAATAGCGTCCTCTATCGGTCTCATAGTCTTCTGACAAGAATATTTGTCTTGTCATAAGACTGTGAAACAAATAGAAGGCGCTGTTCATAACTCAATAGCGCCATCTATTGGTTTTCATAGTCTTATGACAGCTGAAAAACAAGGCAGATTCTGCTCATTTGCATGTCTTTCCCATATGCCCATGTTTATGCAAATTCATTTTTACATGACAAAACTTATAGAAAGGTTATTGAATATTATATTAGGACTTTTTGTCACCGTAATGATATTGATCTAGGTGTGCAAGTCCACCCAAGCCATCCAACAGATGCAAAATAACTTTGAGGTTTACTGGTTCTCAGTCAGATGACAGCTGGTTTGGAAAATCTCATAGTGCACAAGGCGGCCATTGTAAGGTATGCTGACTAAGCCTGTCATCTGTCTCATGGATAGATTGATGACTTGCACATACCTGGCTTTTGGCATATAGCCTTTGTGTGGTTGTCTATTGTATGTCGTAGATAATAGGAGTCTAAGGCTAGTTTCACACTGGCGTCTTGGCTTTCCGTTTGTGAGATCTGTTCACGGCTCTCACAAGCGGTCCAAAACTGATCAGTTTTGCCCTAATGCATTCTGAATGGAAAAGGATCTGCTCAGAATACCTCAGTTTGCCTTCGTTCTGTCTCCATTCCGCTTTGGAGGCGGACACCAAAACGCTGCCTGATGTCCTGCGCTTAAGGCTGAGCGAGGATGTACTGTGCGTCATCGTCTCCAGGGTGACGTGGAGCAGATGGGAGTCGGCAACACACGCCTTCTCTGCAGGGCCGGCGCCCTCTGCTCCCATGACAACAGTATTAGGGCTGAGCGCCGAGCAGTGTGATCAGGCGGGCAGTTCCGTCGTCGGAACTGCCCGCCGGATCCGCCGATCTGCATGTGACTGAAAGCATTTGTGAGACGCATCCGGATGTGGATCCGTCTCACAAATGCATTGCAGGAACTGATCCGTCTCTCCGCTTGTCATGCGGACAGACGGATCCGTCTTGTATCTTTTTTCAAATTTTTACCGGATCTGGCACTAATACATTCCTATGGGAAAAAATGGCATTCCGGCAAGTCTTCAGTTTTTTTCGCCGGAGATAAAACCGTAGCATGCTATGGTTTTATCTTTTGCCTGATCAGTCAAAGTGACTGAACTGAAGACATCCTGATGCATCCTGAACGGATTACTCTCCATTCAGAATGCATGGGGATATGCCTGATCAGTTCTTTTCCAGTATAGAGCCCCTGTGACGGAACTCTATTCCGCAAAAGAAAAACGCTAGTGTGAAAGTACCCTTATTTACCTGGTGTGTCCTCAGGCTTGGCAAGGTTTTGCATGTCAGCTCCCTGGTGTTTACTCTCCTGATCCTCAATTGTGGTTTTCCCTGGTTGTGACCTTTGGCTTGTATTCTGACCAGGGGCGGATTAAGTGCATGATAGGCCCGGGGCTGTCTACCCAACTTGGGCCCCCCCCCCCCCCCTTCATTTTAGTTTAGTTTTTTTTTTTTTGTATGAAGAGGCTGCGGTGCTTCATGGGCGCCACAGTCTCTTCTTAGGCCATATGACATCTTCAGACTAAAAAAGAATACCCCAAATTGGGTCCTAAACTGAAAAATTTGGTCGCCAAATTTAAAATACAGATAATTGTAATAAAAAAGACATGGAGGAGAATACAGCACCACATACCTCTTACATCCAGTGACATCTCCTGTCATGTAGACCTTCTCTTTCCTCTTCTCCTCCATTTGACCCAGACCACCATGGCAAATTCTTTCAGCCGCATCTCGTCTCTACAGTTTGTAACACAGACACGTTAGATTTCTAAATTTTTCCATCAACCTCCTCATCCTGGTGTCCCCACAGCGTCATCCTGCCACCCCCAATACTGTGCCCGTTGTGCTCCCCAATGCCCCAGGAACTATACTGCTGAAAAAATTGTGACCCTAATAGACATAATTGGGGTCATTTATCAAACTGGTGTAAAGTAGAACTGGATTTCCAAAAGAGCTGTCAAATATGAAAGGTGGAATCTGATTGGCTGCTATGGGCAACTAAGCCAGTTCTGTGTTACACTAGTTTGATAAATTACCCCAAATGTTCCTATAGTGTCCACAGCAGCTATAATGTCCCCTAGAGTGCCCCCAGTAAAAATAACACCCTATATTGTGCTCCAGGTAATAATCCCTGTATAGTGTCCCCAGAAATAATAGAATTGCCCCTACAGTGCCTCCCCAATAGCAACAACCCCATATAGTAATTTTCACCACACTGCCCCCACATAGTAATCCCCCCGTAGTAATTTGCCCCCACACAGTAATTTCCCCCAAACTGCCCCCATATAGTAGTTTGCCCCCACACAGTAATTTGCCCCACACTGCCCCCACATAGTAATTTCCACCACACTGCCCCCACATAGTAATTTGCCCCCACACTGCCCCCACATAGTAATTTGCCCCCACATAGCAATTTCCCCACACTGTTCCCCCACACAATAGTTTTCCCCACACTGCCCCCACATAGTAATCTGCCACCACATAGCAATTCTCCCACATAGCAATTTCCCCACACTGTCCCCACATAGTAATTTCCCCACACAGAAATTACCCCACACTGTCCCCACATAGAAATTACCCCACACTGTCCCCACATGGCAATTTCCCCCACACAATAGTTTCCCCCACACTGCCCCCACATAGTAATTTGCCCCCACACTGCCCCATATAGTAATTTGTCCCCACATAGCAATTTCCCCACTGTCCTCACATAGAAATTACCCCACACTGTCCCCACATAGTAATTTCCGCACACAGAAATTACCCCACACTGTCCCCACATAGAAATTACCCCACACTGTCCCCACATGGCAATTTCCCCCACACAATAGTTTCCCCCACACTGCCCCCACATAGTAATTTGCCCCCACACTGCCCCATATAGTAATTTGTCCCCACATAGCAATTTCCCCACTGTCCTCACATAGAAATTACCCCACACTGTCCCCACATAGCAATTACCCCCACACAATAGTTTCCCCCACACTGCCCCCATATAGAAATTTGCCCCCACATAGTAGTCCATCCCATAATAATTTGCCCATACACTGCCCCACATAGCAATTTGCCCCCACACTGCCCCCACATAGCAATTTGCCCCCACACTGCCCCATCTAGTAATTTTCCCCCACATAGTAGTCCCTCTCATAATAATTTGCCCCCACACTGCCCCCACATAGCAATTTGCCCCCACACTGCCCCATCTAGTAATTTGCCCCCACATAGTAGTCCCTCTCATAATAATTTGCCCCCACATAGCAATTTGCCCCCACATAGTGTAGTCCCTCTCATAATAATTTGCCCCCACACTGCCCACACATAGCAATTTGCCCCCACATAGTGTAGTCCCTCTCATAATAATTTGCCCCCACACAGCAATTTGCCCCCACACTGCCCCCACATAGCAATTTGCCCCCACACTGCCCCATCTAGTAATTTGCCCCCACATATTAGTCCCTCTCATAATAATTTGCCCCCACACTGCAATTTGCCCCCACATAGTGTAGTCCCTCTCATAATAATTTGCCCCCACACAGCAATTTGCCCCCACATAGTGTAGTCCCTCTCATAATAATTTGCCCCCACACAGCAATTTGCGCCCACACTGCCCCCCCCCCCCCCAAAGTAGGCAGATGAAATAAAAAAATAAAAAATGAACAAAAAATGAAAAGATAAATACTCACCTATGTCCAGGGCCAGGCGCTTGCTCGCAGAGGAAGGCGGGATGAGTCAGGCGCGTCACAGTGTGCGTCCCGGCACAGGCGCGCGATGACGTCATCACGCACACCTGCGCCGGGATTTCACTACCGCATAGGCTTCAGGCCTACAAGGCCTGAAGCCTATGGCGGTGATCGGCGACGGGACAGGGAGCTATGCGCTCCCGTGCCCCGCCGCAGTATGTGGGCGTTCGGGTCAGCGCTGGGCCTGGGGCTGCCGACCCGAACGTCCCTATTGTAATCCGCCACTGATTCTGACCCTCGTTTGCTCCTCTGGTTCGTATTTGATATCCTGGTATTGACTCTGCTGGTTTTTGACTCCTCTGCGTTCTCTCCTCGGCGTGTTTGTCTCTCCTGGTTTGACTTCTGGCTTATATCACTTTGTCTACCTGTATCCGTATTGACAGTGACTGTCAGTGTTGTCCGTACCTCCCTCACTTACACAGGTAAGGGACCGCCGCCCAGTTGTGCCCCGTTACCTAGGACAGGAGGTGCAAGCAGGTAGGGAAAGAGGTGTGGGTGGCAGTCAGGGTTGCACATTCCCTTCCCCCGTCTCGTGACAATACCAATGAACGCTGCCTATCTGCGCCATCGTCCATCCTCTCGCATGTCTGACTGGGGGGCCCTCTGCACTCACGTTCCTCTGCCATGGCTGCTGTGGCAGGGTGTAGGAGCAGTTCCAGCTTCATCAACAGCAACTTGAGTCTAGAGTCGCTGATGAGCAACTTTCTTCACCCGCCTAGTGAAGAAACTATTCACAAGCAGCAGCTAGACCTGGAGCAGGACCTGAACCAGTAGGTGGTGGCATACTTGGACAGCACCCTGCCACCCCACATTGAAGATCCGCTGGACTACTGGGCAGCCAAACTGGATTTGTGCCACAACTGGCAGAGTTTGCCCTGGAAAAGATGTCCTGTCCAGCCAGTAGTGTGGCATCAGAGTAGGTGTTTAGTGCGGCGGGGGCCATAGTTACCCCAGGAATAACTCTCCTGTCCACCAAAAATGTGGAAAGACTGACCTTTGCCAAGATGAATCAGGCGTGGATCAGCCAGGATTTCCACCCACCAATGCCTGATGCATCAGACTAAATTATCCATGGTGCCACACCAACACTTTGACAAAAGAGACCGGTTTCTTCTGGCTATCTGCCTCATCTAATATTCTGATCCTGCCACCTGCCTGATGCCACACATCTGATGCCAAGTGCTCCTTCTTTCACCCACCATCATTAGCTGGTACTGCTATTGCCACCCACCTCCACACTTTGTCACCGGATCACTCTGTGGTCTACTATTGCTGCTTCCACCTCCACACTATTAACAAATAAAGCCTGTTTAGGCTATTAACCTCGCTTGTCCCAGATATTAAAACTTAACTTTTATTAAATCTGCTAAGAGATTCTAAGTGAAAAGAAAGTGAGCTACGGAAAGGGTTAAAACTATCTGATGCCCTGTCAGTACTGCAGCATGTGTATCCTAGCTACAATGTGAGCCGGGAGTGTGCACTTCACACACTTTAATACTGTATTAGCAGACCTAAACAGCACCGTCCTATCTGTATCGCTATAGAAGATTCTATGTGCAAACATTATTCAAACTAGGACATGCTCTGCTATTAATACTTATGGCTGGAAATGACACGGATCACAGAGTCTAAAACATTAAACTGGTACCCAACATGTTTCGCCAGCTAATCTGGCTTCATCAGGGGTAAAGGACAGAACACCTCCACACTATGTCACCTTGCCACTCTGTGGTCTCCTGATGCTGCTGCCACCTCCCCACTCTGTCACCGGGTCACTCTGTGGTCTCCTGATGCTGCTGCCACCTCCACACTATGTCACCTTGCCTCTCTGTGGTCTCCTGATGCTGCTGCCACTTCCCCACTCTGTCACTGGGTCACTCTGTGGTCTCCTCATGCTGATGGCACCTCCACACTATGTCATCTTGCCTCTCTGTGGTCTCCTGATGCTCCTGCCACTTCCCCACTCTGTCACTGGGTCACTCTGTGGTCTCCTCATGCTGATGGCACCTCCACACTATGTCACCTTGCCACTCGGTTGTCTCCTGATGCTGCTGTCACCTCCACACTATGTCACCTTGCCACTCTGTGGTCTCTTGATGCTGCTGTCACCTCCACACTGTCATTGTGCCACTCTGTGGCCTCCTCCCTATGCTGCTGCTGCCACCTTTACACTCTGTCATTGTGCCATACTGTGGCCTCCAGATGCTGCCGCCACCTCCACACTCTGTCATTGTGCCGCTCTGTGGCCTCCTGATGCTGCTGCCACGTCCACATTGTCATTGTGCCACTCTGTGGCCTCCTCCTGATGCTGCCTCCACCACCAGATTCTGTCATTGGGCCACTCTGTGGTCTCCTCATGCTGCTTCCACCTCACCACTAGGTTATAGGGCCTCTCTGTGGACTTCTCATGCTGTTCCCACCCTCCCCACTTCATGACTGGGCCACTATTTTGCCTTTCGGCCTGGCTGACGACATCATTTATTTGACCCTTCTTCTGATCTGTCAGAAGGAAGGAAAAATGAGACGCACAACGGATCCTGTTTGTGTAGCAGCTGTAAGGCCTTTATGGTCCCAGCAGAATTGGCTTGTGATTTGGTAGCCAAAGCAGGAGTGGGTACAGAACACAGAAGACATGCAAATATTCCATTCACGTGTCATCTCTGTTTGGGATCCACTCCTGATTTTTTTTGCATTAGCAATACTGATGGATTACTGACTAAATCCTGACCGAGTGAAGGCGGATGCTCAACAGACAGGATCCTTTTTTTGGGGGGTTATTGTTCCGAGGGATCAGAGGAAGGGCAAAATAATCTGTGACCTCAACACAAACTTACTGCTGACACCCTCTCCACTCTGTCGGGGAGCTCTACTTGTATAAGTGTTTAATAGAGCAGGTTCTGTAGACATCTATGTGGAATCAGCTGACGACGGTGAAAAAGGAGTGTGCTTCTTCTTGGCGCTAACATCGACCTGTATGGCTGAGTTCATACTTGAGTTATTTGGTCAGTTTTGGCCCCGTGACTGCCCAACAAGTGGTGTGCAATGATTCTAAGAGCGACGCCTGTCATCTGTTATACTGACTCACAGTATTATTTCACTATCACACCAGACTCCCTATGCGTGTTACTGTAAGACACAGTGTTCTACACCACTATAACGGCTCTCTGCAGCCAGGAAATAGCAGTTTTTTAACGCAATTCACCGCAAATAAATTCGTATCGAACCAAATTTTTTTGAACAAATTTGGCGAACCTGCCGAATCGATTTTTTTTTTTTATTCGCTCATCTCTTGCATTCACCATATGGGTTAAATACATTCATATTTTAATCGTATGGATTTTGTGCACATTATGCCTATGATGTTAATTTTTTGCTTGTTTTTAATATGGAGTGATTTGAATTTATATATATTTAAACTTTTATTATACACATATTAAGTTTCCTTAGAGAACTTGAACATGTAATCATTTGATCGCTTCTCCCCTATACTGCAATGAATTACCATTGCAGTCTAGGGAAGATAGATAGATAGATAGATAGATAGATAGATAGATAGATAGATAGATACAGGTTCATGTGGGCCCTTGGGCGATAAAGTCTCAGTGGGCCCCCTTGTGGCATTTTGCACAGCGCTTACAGCAATGAATATGTCAGTCCTTATGTGCCTACCGTATTTTTCACCCTATAAGACGCACCAGCCCATAAGACCTCTGCTCAGACCACCAATCAGACCCCCTATGCTAATCAGACCTCAGCTGACAGCCCCAATAAGACCCCCAATGTTAATGAGGCCTCAGGTCAGACCCCCAATCAGACCTCAGCTCAGACCCCAATGTGAATTACCCCAATCAGACCTCAGATAAGAGCCCCATGGCTCTCATCAGCCCCATATGCCTCTTATCAGCCCCCCATATGCTTCTCACCAGTCCCCAGCAGCCTCTCTTCAGCCCCCATTACCTCTCATTAGCCCCCAGCGGCCTCATATCAGCCCCCATTGCCTGTCACCAGCCCCCAACAGCGTTATATATAAGTCCCATTGCCTCGCATAAGCCCCTAGCCATGTTATATTGGCCCCCATCAGCCTCATATTGAATAAAATAAAAAAGCACTTACCTCTCTTGCTCCCAGACGCTGCTGCTCCTCTCCTCCAGCACGATCCTCTTCATCATGCCGCTGGCTGTGCTGTGATCCGGCGCTCAAGTTACAGTGTGAGGTCATAGAGCGCCCTCACGCTGTGCGCAGCCACTGCACAGCCGACAGCCGAGGACCAGGAAGCAGTGAGTACAGAGCCTTCACCAGTTCCTGGTCCTTCTGTACTAATGAGCTCATTAGTATTCGCCCCATAAGATGCAGGGGCATTTTTCCTCCACTTCTGCGTCTTATGGGGTGAAAAATACTCTACTTTTATTTTCTACCTCTTACGGTGGATATGCCAAGATATTTGCCCAGTGCCCCTTTCACAGTGGTTATGCCCAGATGTGCCCCCTTCACAGGAAGTGAAAAAAAAAACAATAAATACTCCTCGCCTCAGTCACCTGGCTCCTCCCATGATCTGCGATCCCCATCAGCACAGCAGGATACTGTGACACATCGCGCTGCTGTGTAGGAGGAGCAGAGGCTGATTCATAGCGTGCCCCGCTCCTCCTCCTACACAGATCAGCAGGATGATGTGTGAGGACATAGTGCTGCTGCTGCTGTGGAGCGCTGGCGACTCAATGGTGGAGCCTAGGGTTTTAGGCACGCGGGGCGGGTCCTTTCTCTGGCACCCCCCGAATACTTTAAAAAAATTGTACCCCCTCACAGTAGTATAGCCCTCATCGTACAACCTTCACAGTAGTTTCGTACAGATGTGTGCCCTCTCACAGTAGTTATGCCCTCTCTGTGTCCCTTTCACAGATGTAATGCCCTATCTGTGTCCATTCACAGTAAAAATCCCCATTGTGCCTCCTTCATAGTAATAATCACCATTGTGCCCCCTTCATAGTAATAATCCCCATTGTGTCCCCTTCATAGTAATAATCCCCATTGTGCCCCCATTATAGTAATAATGCCCACTGTGCCCCCTTCATAGTAATAATGCCCATTGTGCCCCCTTAATAATAGTAATGCCCACTGTGCCCCCTCCATAGTAGAAATCCCCATTGTGCCCCCTTCACAGTAATAATGCACACTGTGCCCCTTTCACAGTAATAATGCCCACTGTGCCCACTTTATTGTAGTAATGCCCTCTGGCTCTGTGCCCTCTCCATAGTAGAAATGCCCATTGTGCCCCCTTCACATTAGTTATGCCCTCTGTGCACCCTCCAGAGTAAGAGTAGTAATGCCCTCTGTGCCCCCTCATAGCAGAAATGCTTTCTGTGCCCCCTCCATAGTAATAAAGACCTCTGTGCCCCCTCCATAGTGGAAATGCCCTCTGTGCCCCCTCCATAGTAATAAAGCCCTCTGTGCCCCCTCCATAGTAATAAAGATCTATGTGCCCCCACCATAGTAATAAAGTCCTCTGTGCACCTTCTGTAGTAATAAAGTCCTCTGTGCCCCCTCCATAGTAATAAAGACCTCTGTGCCCCCTCCATAGTAATAAAGACCTCTGTGCCCCCTCCATAGTAATAAAGACCTCTGTGCCCCCTCCATAGTAATAAAGACCTCTGTGCCCCCTCCATAGTAATAAAGCACTCTGTGCCCCCTCCATAGTAAGAGACCTCTGTGCCCCCTCCATAGTAATAAAGTCCTCTGTGCCCCCTCCATAGTAATAAAGTCCTCTGTGCCCCACCCATAGTAATAAAGACCTCTGTGCCCCCTCCATAGTAATAAAGACGTCTGTGCCCCCTCCATAGTAATAAAGCACTATGTGCCCCCTCCATAGTAATAGAGACCTCTGTGCCCCCTCCAAAGTAATAAAGTCCTCTGTGCCCCCTCCATAGTAATAAAGACCTCTGTGCCCCCTCTGTATTAAAAAAATAAAATAAAAAACACAGTAACTACTCACCTTGTCCCATTCCTGAAGCTCACAGTCCTCTCTTCCCTGCAGGCACAGATCGATCTGCAGAACGGTGTGGGCAGAGCTTATGCAGATTTCCAGGCTGCACGCTCCACCCACACAGGCCGGCAGTGCGATCTGTGCCTGCAGGCTGAATGGTCGAGAAGGGAGAAGTCTTCCTGCTTCACCATTCAGAGCGCCGCCGACCTGAAGGAGGGGAGGACCGCGGGGAGCTAAGCGGTGAGTGACAGGACCGCAGCTCCCTGTGCTCCAGCAATGAGCGCTTCCATCCGTATTGATGGAAGCACTCATTGCTTCTATGTTCTGGCACCACCTGAGAGCAGGCACCTGGGGCGAACCCCCCCCCCCCCTTTAGCATGCCACTGCCCTGCTTCTAGTGCTTCACAATTATAATCAGCTGTGCAGTGGGCCCCCACAGGAGCTGTGGGCCACGGCACTTGCACGGTATGCTGGGTGCTGACGTCGGACTTGGACTTGTCATATTTAGCTATCTATCATTCTGAGCAGCACAGCGATTAAATAGTTATGGTGTCCCAGTGGCTCCAGAAGTGATCCAACATTCAAGTTAATAAATTAGAAAAATTCCACGGCACTCACAAAATGTAAATTAAAAGAAGTGTACTTTAATCACCAAAAAGCGACGTTTCAGTCCTTTTACTGGTCCACTGACCATAGGCCCTTTAAATATCCTAAGGCTACTTTCACAGTTGCGGCAGGACAGATCCGACAGGCTGTTTACCCTGTCGGATCCGTCCTTCCGCTATTTCACTGTGCCGCCGGACCGCCGCTCTGTCCCCATTGACTATAATAGGGACGGGGCGGAGCTCCGGGGCAGTACGGCAGTTCGCGGTGAGAGGCCGCCGGACTAAAAAGTCAGACATGCAGGACTTTTAGTCCGGGGGCCTTTCGCCGTGCACTGCTGTGCTGCACCGGAGCTCTGCCCCCGTCCCTATTATAGTCAATAGGGACAGAGCGGCGGTCCGTAACCAGGACTGTGGTTACGGATGCATCATTGGCTGGTATTATAGATTCAGATCTTGAAAAATGTATTACCAAAGATACCTAAAACTCTCATAGACCTTCCTGGGGGACCGATTGTCTCTGGCACGGATTCTATTTTTTCACACATAACCATCTTCTTAGACAAGATATTGCGTTCTTTTTTCCACTGATGCACTGTCCTATGTCTGTGATATTTCGGACTTTTTATTGAAACTACAAAATTTAGACTTGTCTGGTCATAGTAATGTCATTTTGGCATCCTTTGACGTCACAAGCCTTTACACTTCTGTTAATCATGACAGAGGCTTAAAGGTTGTACAGAATATGTTACGTCTTTCTATGTATTCAGATGATGCCCAATATTTTATTCTGTCACTTCTGGATATTGTGTTACAATGAAATTATTTTTTATTCCAAAAGGATTTTTATATTCAACAGAAGGGTGTGGCCATGGGGTTTAATGTGGCCCCGACATACGCTAACATGTACATGAGACATCTGGAGGAGGACGTCATCTATGTTTAACAATCTAATAACAAGGACAGGTGCAATGAGAGAAATAAAGGAATATTCTCCAGCATCTGTCAGTATTGGTCGTCTTTATTGTAGATCGGTATAACAGTACATGCTAGGTTATGACTAAGAACTTCCGAGTTTGAAACATGTTAACCTGTGGTGGGGGGTGGTGAAGATTGAAGCATGTACTGTTATACCGATCTACAATAAAGACGACCAATACTGACGGATGCTGGAGAATATTCCTTTATTTCTCTCATTGTACAAGGGACGGGTCCGGTCCTCTCCGTGCACCGAACGCTTATGGTGAGCTGGATAAACTTTCTTCTTTGATTAAGGACAGGTGCGCTCTGCGATCTTACTAAGCCCTCAAACTGGTGTTAAAATTGAGAGATTATCCAACATGTCCTACATGAGGACATGTCTGAGCCTGAGCACCGCGGCAAGGTTTCTCAAGTAGCTCAAGTGTTAGGACCCAAGCTACTTGAGAAACCTTGGCGCGGTGCTCGGGCTCAGACATGTTCTCATGTAGGACATGTTGGCTAATCTCTAAATTTTAACACCAGTTTGAGGGCTTAGTAAGATCGCAGAGTGCATCTGTCCATGTTATTAGATTGTTATACTGTTTATCACATCCACACAATTGCTATCTTGTGTAGGATGTCTCTTGTGGTACTTGTGGTCTGCTGCAGGCATCCTCCACTGTATGCACACGGGCCACAAGTGCAGGATTTGCTCCCCTGTATATATGTGCATAACTGCATATGGGTTTGAGCATTTCCTGCCTGTTGAACACCACGCTATTTCTGTTAGTCGTCATCTATGTTTCCCACAATTTCTCTCATGTTTTGAGAAGGTAGCATTACATTGATGACGTCTTCCTCATTTGGTTGGGGACTCCTGAATCTTTACATTCTTTTCATACTTTTCTCAATGACATCAATCCTGGGGTTAAGTTTACTGTTGTATATTCCTCCAGTCACATTGAATTTCTTGACACTACTGTAAGGGTACTGAATGGCAGTTTACAAACTGAATTGTTTACCAAACCTACTGATAAGAATTCTATGCTTAGATATGACAGTTGTCACTGTAGCGGTCAGAGGAGGGAGAGACCGCAAAGCAGGATTCAAGTACAGTACAGCGGACAAGGAGACTGAAGCAAAAGCCGGCTTTATTAAAGAACCAAATGTAACTGCCGGAAAAGCTGAGTAACAATACAGTACCACCGCACCAGAGGCACAATGGGTCAATGATAGGAATGGTATTAACAGGTGAACATAAAACAACAACAGTGGTAATGAGATTTTGCATAGACACAAAATAAGCTAAACAGCAAATAGTCAGCTTGCAAGCTACTCTCCACACTTATTCCCTATCTAGCCCTGCTACCCAGGGGACGCTTCTACAGCGCACTGACTAAGTCCCTGACTCTATAACCTATCACAGGAAAGCACCGGTGCCACTCACAGTTCTGCAGATTCTCTTGGATCCCATAAGATGCAGTCTGGATCCAGGTCCGGTCGCTTGCTTGTCTGTCTTTCTCTCTCTGGTCACAACAGATGCAGCTCTCCATCTCTGGCAGGAAGGATCCGGCTGGTACTCGTCTGGTACGGGTCTCTACACGGTCCCACTTCATCTGGAACACAGAGTGAAGTCTCTTTCTCTGGGTCACAGCTGCAGCACTTCAGTTCAGAGTCTATCTTGGCCTGTCTCCAGCACAGCCAGCTTTCAGGACTCCATCAGTCAGGCTCCATGTCCCATCACTAGCCTTTACTTGGCTCCTAACATGGCAGCCATCATTTCACAGCTCTCAGGACACTCCCACCTCCAGTCAGGACTCAAACCCCGGGAACTTCTGGCTCCTCCTACCTCTTGGGCATCTCAGCAACAGTTAGCTTCCTCATTCTCAGAGCCACAGTGACCTCTAGTGGCTGAAATAGGTAATCACAGTCTATGTAACACCATATTGTAAGATATCTGTGCAAAGAACAGTATTCTAGGGGCTGACCCTTACATCACCATAGAAATATGATTTGACATCTACCATACAGTCAATTCTTAAGTGTGAAACGCATTGTCTCTGATGATAAGATCCTTATGAGTACCCTGGTTAATATGGTTCACAAATTTCAGAATAGGAGTTACCCAAACTCAATTTTACAACCACAGAAAACCAAGGTACTCACTCTTGATAGACAACAGACATTACAGAGGACAGTTAGACCCCCCTAGGGATCTAGGATTCCTTTTATTTCTATTTATAATGAGCACAATTTGTGCATTAATTCTAGCATTAAATGTCATTTGCCTATGCTCTCTAGGTGTATAAAGAGTGTTCCTGAATTGACAACTCCTCCTTTATTAGCTTATCACAGATCCAGGAATCTTAAGGACCAACTGGTATCTGCTGATGTATTACATAATGTAAGTCCTACACAGACTTTGCTGACCATATGGAAATCTGGATGCTTCCCTTGCTTGAGACGTGTCAACTGCTGCCTGATGATCAAAGGCGACCGTTTTACACACCCAGACACAGGAGAGACATTCTCTATTAAACATTTTTTGACTTGTGACAGTGATCACGTCATTTATGTACTATTTTATCTCTGTAATTTACTTTATGTGGGTGAGACTACTAATGACCTGAAAAGTCGACTTAATCAACATCGTTATACTATTCGCAAGAACCATCAGGATTTACCAGTGCCCAAATATTTCTCTAATCACAAACATAGTAAACATCAGCTGCGGTTCCAGATAATTGACCATGTCCCCCTATTAAGGAGGGGTGGCAATAGATCTGATATTTTGAATAAAAAAGAGCTCCAATGGATCTTTAGATTAAACACGTTGACACCCGAGGGCCTTAAAGGGGTTGTATCACCTCCTTATTTACAGGCTCCCTCGCGGCTCTTGGGGCCTCAGTTCCCTGCTTGCTGGGGGTGGAGCTGAAGGCCCCTTTTGCTTGATTGTGCACGCACCCTATAAATCCTATGAGCTTGTAGTAAAGCTCAGACGAGGTGGCCGGGCCGGGAGTGACTGCACATGCACAATTATTTGTGCGCGCTAGCTCCCATGAAACGCGGCCACCAGATCAGCCAGCCGATAGGGTTTCTGTGCACCTGCGCGGCCACCGCTGATAACATTACAGTGGTGGCCGTAACCTCTAGAAACGAGCATGGAATTTGGGGCACTATAAAGAGAAATAAGAGGTGACAGAGGCAAATTGGAAAATGGATCTATATTACATAAACCATCCTAGGACTACGAGGAAGTGATTAAATGGTGATTACTGAGGTGAGACAACCCCTTTAATGTAGATTTCAAATTGAATACAATAACATGCTGATCTGGTGCTCTCTCAATCAGCACTAATGTGATAGCAAGTTTTTTTTACACTATATCTATTATAATTTAAAGTTAAGCTCATGTTCTTTTTCTTTCATATATCCATGATTAATAATATTTCTTTCCTTTTTCCTTTTTTCTTTTTTAGATGCTCCTTGACAACATTCGACTCGCCGGGGGACGGACATCATTTTTTTTTGTTTAATAGCATATTATTGCCTTTTTATACATTGTTTCCTTTTTTGAGATGACAGAGAAAATGTCCATTCATTGTCAGTAGAGCATTGGGCGGCATATCTTTATGTATTTGGCCTATGGGTGGTGTGACATTGTGGTGAAAGCTACGTATGAGTGTTTACAAGGGAGCCTATAAGGGGGGTCGCTCCACATTTGAGGGGCTGTCCAACCATTTGGTTTTCCGACAGTTAGGGGCTGCCTCTCCAGTTTTGAAGTGATGACCCCTTTCTTCACTTTTCGAGTAATGCCATGTTATTTACACACCATTACTATTTAAATGAGGAGACCCCTCTGTTTCTGGCTGACTTAAGAACCTAAGTATCCAGCATCATTTTACACACTTGTCTCTTTTTCTGGATTCAGTTTAATTGAATATATGCCAACCCTTTGTTATTGCTCTACAGGCATTTTTGCCCTTTTCAATAGGGTGGTAGTGCCCCAGTAACAGCAAGCGCACATGTCAGTGATCACTGACTGTAGACAGATTTGCCCTCTTGTTTTCCCCTTTCCAAGATGGCCATCCCCATTCCCGAGTGGCAGAAAGCATGTCAGACATGCTCAATATACTTTGGCTTTCCTCTACCTAGGTGAATGCCGATATTGGCTTGCTTACATGCTGTTTGTCCCCTGGTGAGCCTAATCTTTTGATATATTCATTGAATAATCATTTGCATATGAAGTCTACAGGTGTAGTCATGTTTTGTAATGTATATTAATCATGGGATTATGTTGGTGCACTCACTGTATTTTGCATAGGGATGTGACAATCATGTCTACAATTGTATGAATACATCATGATGTACTATGGCACTATGCACTTTTTATGACACTTCTGGCACTTTATTTCTTTTTTTTTTATGTCTAATTATGTATATTAAGTAAGTTAGATGGGGTGGCTCACTTCTGGTTGTAGATGGTGCGGTGCTACTAACTCGTATTGAGGACACCCTGCCTCAATTAGTAGAATGGGTGAGTAGAAAACAGTGTAAGCGAGCACTCACACTATGGCATCAATTCAATATATTTATTGGTTATAAATAAAATCCAATAGCTCATAAAATTCAATCCCATATATGTTATGGCATAAAATACATAATCACATAAAATATAGTAACATTTAAAATTCCCTACAGGTGGTCGGCCGACCCTAAATGACGGCAAGTATACAGAAACCACAATATGGGTATGTAGCAATCCCAGCAGTATAATAAGATGTTACAATAGCAGCAGACAATAATTCTCAAGGTCTTCAGATAGTGATCTATTAACTGATAACATATAATGGTGCAAAGTGCAATCAATCATTCATAAAAAGTGCCTTTAAGATTTGGTTTGACAAATGTCCAAACAAAAACCTGTGTTCAGGAATGTGACCTGTTGATTATTTAGTGAATATAACACTGAAAAATATAGTGCTTCAAAAATGGTGATGAAGTTATGTGCAATACGGCACCTGATGGTTAGCTGCACATTTAATAAATGCTGGAATGGTTATATTTCCTTCCTATTGAAAGTGATCGCCTATAAAAAATCGTCCCAATCAATGTTTCATCCGGATAATCGATCTTACAATGCATCCAATATAATTGTAGGATATAAGTGGTTTATGGGCTCTTGTTTGATGACACACTTACATGAAAGATTTAAATCATCGGCACACCACTTTCCTTTCAGTGTTTTAAATAGTCCCAGATAGTTTAGGAAAGCTCGCTCTTACCTCCTGTAGTTCGAGGATACTTTCCTTGTAATAGTCCAGGTGGTGAGCTAGAGACGCTGACACCCCCTCCCCCGCCTCACTCCTCGTGTGCTTTGATGATCGCACAAAATATCGCAATGTGATGAGTGAGACTTTTGGGCAGTAAGTGAAATCACTTCGGCAGTAAGTCGATTCAATTTTCGAATATATCCAATGTTCGAATCATACAAATTTTCGAATATTCAAGTATGCATGGCCATGCATATCCAGTTTCCAGTTCATTCCAGCGGAGGCATTTGTCGAAGTGTCCAATATACCAGACGCGTTTCGGGATAATTCCACACCCCTTCCTCAGTGGTCATATCGTATATTGATTCATGATTCATTGCACATGCACTTTGTGTTTATATATATAAATAATATATATATATATATATATATATATATATATATATATATATATATATGATCTGTTCACATGTACAACTGCTTCAGAAAGGCTCTAGGGTTGAGCCACAATGTTGCGTATCCACATGGGTGAATAAAAGTATTTTTACTCATTTTGGAGTGCTGCCTTTTTGCTATTTTAGATATGAGTTGGATAGATAGATAGATAGATAGATAGATAGATAGATAGATAGATAGATAGATATGAGATAGATGGATCGATAGATGGATCGATAGATAGATAGGAGACAGACTGACTGGCAAGCAGATAGATGGGCACACCTACACACAGTATATATACAGTTACACCTACTGTACACTTGCTTAGTGGACACAGCACCTACTTGGGGATGTCAGTCTTTGGACATAACTTTGCTGTTATCCAGGTCTGGGAGACTCAGACAAGTGCTGCAGATACCAGCCTGTGATGCTGTGTGGGGGAGGGGCGCCAGGAATATTCTGCTTTCTACTGCAGGAGGCAGTGGGTCGCCTGTTCTATGACCCGAGAGTTTGTGCCATGTTGGAATTGCTCAGGGGAGGCCTGTTAGGGCCCACCATCAGCACTGCAGCATCAGTGACAGAAAACAGTAGAGAAGAAATGAAGTTCAAGAGAGCTGGTAAGCAGACAGCGCTCCCTTAACTTGGCAAGGACCATGCGCCCTGTACACCTCACAGTATAGCAGCGCAGCGACTGGCTTAAAAGACAGGAGGAGCTCCTGAGTCCCGACTTCCTCGCTCCTACATGGTTAATTAGCTGGCCGCGATACTGCAGTTTAAACTGCTGCTTTTCAGCTGTCCGTCTGCTCGCTTCCACAGACGTTCAGCTGAACAGCAGCACTGAAGTAGGGGGCCCCTTAGACGATGGGGGCCAGGGCCGATCCTACACGGGGTGCAGTGGGTGCCCCGCACCCCAGCGCTGCGGCCCTGGTGACAAGTGGGGGCGGCCGGCGGCAGGGCAGAGCAGGAGATGAGCGCCTCCATTGCGGAAGCGCTCATCTCCATAGTCATCTGTATTGCCGTCCTCAGGACGGCAATACAGATGCCTGTCTGTGCTGCGGCAGAGGAGGGAGAGGTGTGTCCCCTCCTGTTCCTCTGATAGGCTGCCGGCTTAGTGCTGGCAGCCTATCAGAGGCCGGTGATGGCGCGATGACGTCATCGCGTCGCCTGAGCCGTATAGCGAGGGACACAGACGGAAGAGGTGGCCTGCATCGCATCGCATTGCTGGAGGTAAGTATAAGTGTATTATTTTTTTTTATTTTTTTATATAGGTACAATACTGGGCTGGCACATGATAAGGGGGGCTACTGGGCTGGCACATAAGGGGGGCTACTGGGCTGGCACATAAGGGGGGACTACTGGGCTGGGCTGGCACATGATAAGGGGGGCTACTGGGCTGGCACATGATAAGGGGGGACTACTGGGCTGGCACATGATAAGGGGGGACTACTGGGCTGGCACATGATAAGGGGGGCTACTGGCACATGATAAGGGGGGCTACTGGCACATGATATGGGGGGCTACTGGCACATGATATGGGGGCACTCTGGCTACTGGCACATGATATGGGGGCACTCAGGCTACTGGCACATGATAATGGGGGGGATCTGGCTACTGGCACATGATATGGGGGGGGGCTCTGGCTACTGGCACATGATAAGGGGGGGGGGGGGCTCTGGCTACTGGCACATGATATGGGGGGGCTCTGGCTACTGGCATATGATATGGGGGGCTCTGGCTACTGGCACATGATGGTGGGGGGGCTCTTATTTCTGGCACATGATTGGGGGCACTCTGGCTACTGGCACATGATATGGGGGGCTCTGGCTACTGACACATGATATGGGGGGCTCTGGCTACTGACATGATATGGGGGGGCTCTGGCTACTGGCACATGATGGTGGGGGGGCTCTTATTACTGGCACATGATTGGGGGCACATCTTACTGCAGATTATTGGGGGGCACTATAGGGGCATCTACTGAGGCTAAAAAAGAAGATATTTTATATGGGGGCTCTGTATAGGGGCATTTTATACTGGGACACATTATGGTGGGTACTATGGGGAAGGGGGGGGCACTATGGGGGTCATCTACGGGGGCACTGAGAAGGGGTATTTTATATTGGCACATTATGGGAACATTAGCTCAACTGGGGCCATTACAAATGTTTTGCATATTATAAGGAGAATTATTACTACTGGGGGGGCATTATGGTGGGCTTTATTACTCCCCCATGGTATGACCCCCTAGTAGCAGCACCAGCCTCTCCCTGCTCTGCTATCCCTCTGCCCTTTCTCCAAATCCTTATTATGAAATCTTTCTCATTAGGTTAAAGCACAACATCAGCTCCGCCGAGCCCCCGGCCAAAGTGTTGAAGTGGCGTCCTAGATCCCCAAGGGCCAAGTCAAGTAACTGTAAGTTTTTATGGGGGTTCTACAAAAGAGCTATCGTGGGGCAAAGTTCATATTCGTGTTTACACACGTGTTTTAAAATGAATGCTTTTTCCTATTATAAACAAGTAAATAATGACGCAATGCTGTGGGGCTGGTGTGCAACTTTTTCCAGGGCTGGTTTTTATCCCCAGTCCGGCCCTGGCCGAGCGAGCCGCCGGGACTTTTTTTTTTTTGACTTTTTTTTTTTTGACTTTTTTTTTTTTTTAAGCCGAGCAGCCGAGCCGCCGATTCGTGGGGCTGAAGTTGTTGCCATAGAAACATTGTAAAGGGGAGGAGTTAGTAAGATAACCACGCCCATGTGGGGGCGCCAGAAATATTTCTGCACCCAGGCGCCTGTGACCCTAGGATCGGCCCTGATGGGGGCCTTGGGCAATTGCCCAGTTTGCCTCCCCCTAACGCCGGCCCTGCATACTCGGGAGAAATTGTGTAACAGACTGTAGGGTGCTTTTCTGCTGTTTCCCCACTGAGTGTGCTATAGAGGCATGCTGCCAGTCCATATGGCTAGACTGACATATATTAACCTACAGTTGCAAGAAAAAGTACTTTTTCCACCTGCACTGTGAATGTTTACATGGTGTGTTCGATAAAAACATGGTAACATTTAATTCTTTGTGTGTTATTAGTTTAAGCAGACTGTGATTGTCTATTGTTGTGACTTAGATGAAGATCAGATCACATTTTATGACCAATTTGTGCAGAAATCCATATCATTCCAAAGGGTTCACATACTTTTTCTTGCAACTGTATTACAGACCATGATTTTTTCTCTTATCTGTCTTCCCTCTCACCCTAAGGAGTTGTATAACGAAACAAGATTTAGAGAGAGTTGGGTTTTCTATCCGGTCAGTGGCCCGTTAAGCAATGAAGGCCAGAATTGGAGAGCTTAGTATCGGGTCTAGTACCTAGACATCACCCATCTATTTCTAAATTTTTTCTCTACCAGCAGTTTCAATTTATTAATTTACTTACATGTGATACAGAGATCTGTCATAGGGTCTCAATACCGGAAAAAAATGCTTCAGTTTTGTCCCCATTCATTGTCAATGGGGACAAAACGTAACTAAACAGATCGGAACGCTCCAAAATGCATTCTGTTCTGTTCTCATACCGGAGAGCAAACCACAGCATGCTGCAGTTTGCTTTCCATCCTGAGAAGCGGAGCAAGATTGATCCGTCATGACCCACAATGCAAGTCAATGAGGACGGATCCGTTTTCTCTGACACAATCTGACACAATAGAAAATGGATCCATCTCCTATTGACTTTCAATAGAGTTCATGACGGATCCGTCTTGGATATGTTAAAGAGAATACAACCAGATCCGTTCATAATGGATGTAGATGGTTGTATTATCAGTAATGGAAACGTTTTAGCTGAAACCTGCCGGATCCAGCAAAAACGCTAGTGTGAAAGTAGCCTTAGACCCCAAAACAGACCTCATAATTAATTCAGTTCCCAGAACAGACTTAAAAAGAGGTTGTCCACTATTTTTATATTAATGACTTATCCTACAGTAGAAGCGAGGAGGGTAAATATACAGGCAGTTAGCTACTGGATTACTCCAATAAATAAGGATCAATATATTTAGTGTCTTAAATGTGGCAGGACCCCATGCTGCTCCCCCCCCCAATTCTACACTTATTACTCGGTAGCCCCTTCCTTCGTTTCGCCCCTGCTTTACTCATACAATTATCTGGCCAGTTTCTATTCAGTCAGACCTATATCAACCTACCATATTTTTCGCTCCATAAGATACACCGGACCATAAGATCCATCTAGGATATAGAGGAGGAAAATAAGAAAAAAAAATGCCCCATCAGTTACCCGAGCTCCATTAGACCTCAGATCAGACCCCCAAGCCCAGACCTCTGTATTAGACCCCATTCCTTGTTAGAACTCAGATCAAACTCCCTATCAGACCCCCATTCTTTCTCAGACCTCAGATCAGACCCCAAGCTCCATCAGACCTCAGATCAGACCCTGATCACACCTCTGGATCAAACCCCCATTCCTCATCAGACCTTAGATCAGATCCCTAAGCTCCATTAGACCTCAGATCAGACCCCCATCACACCTCTGGATCAAACCCCCATTCCTCATCAGACCTTAGATCAGATCCCTAAGCTCCATTAGATCTCAGATCAGACCCCCAAGCTCCATCAGCTGTACATAGTCATAACTTGTGCAGTGTGGCGCCCGGAAGAAGAGCAGGGAGAGCCGAGCACAGCCAGTCCAGCGCTACACTGATGACTGGTTCCATAATGGAAGCGGTTATTAACATTCGCATGATAAGACACACTGCCATTTCCTTGTATGATATCTGATGTCTTTTACATCAATCATGGGATAACTCTTTTAAAGGGACACGGCACTTGCCGGAGCACAGTGGACCCTTCATTCTGCTGATCAACATGAGTCTCAGAAGGTAGACCCTCCATTGGTTGAATATTAACACAGACTATCAGTACTAAAGTCCCAGAAAGGTTAAAGTTCCATCTTAAGAACCAAGAACCCATCTGTGCTTGCATTGTATGAAGTGTATCTGATGATGACCAATAAAAAATGTATCCACTGTATCAACTCATCAGGTTGCAATTTAGATCAAGTTAATAAACCAACATTCTTGGCTGCAAATTTTGGCTCTGAACAATGAGGTGATACCCAGAATAAAATCCATCATTTTAACGTGCTCAGAGGCACAAGTGGGTAAAACGTCTTTTAATTGGCTTTCTATCATGTTAAATGAGGGAGACGTTTCCTAGATCATACTGCACCACTAGTCATGTTTGGTCCCTTTTCCATCTGGCACAGAGGGTAGCTATTAAATTAACTGAGTTAGCTTCATTAAGCTGGCATACACAATAGTCTTGATGGCATCATGCTCTTCACTAGCAGTGATTACTGTGTATTAATGAATGCAAGGCAGAAGAAACCTTGTATGAACCCATTCAGATGCCTTTAAAAAGAAGCGCCTGGTATTCTTCAACATAACATAACTTCCTGGCAAGGCCAAGAAGAGAAATATGATAGTTTTTTTTTCCATTTACAGTATTCACAGATTGCAATAAATGATTGATACTACAGTGGTGATATGACACATGGAAAACAGCATACTGTATAATGCTGAATTATTTCTCATGAGGCTTCCCTATCACTATCAATTCTTTATACTCCAAGTATTCGATTTTTACATTGCTGTTGTAGATATATATTTTTCATTGTGGTCTTAAAAAAGACTGTTGTCTATCAATGGCTTCCAGAATACAGGTCATCGTAAAAAATTGTGATCCTGTTTTTGAGTCTGCAGGGTGAACATGGGAAAATTTAGTCAACTATCATATTCTTTGGATCATAACTTACGGTGATGAACTCAAATGTACACAGAAGAAAATAGTTTAAAAAAATCTGATTTGTGGAGCAGCTTTTAAAGCCACAAAATGTCAATTCTTTCTATGGATTTCCACCCATATTTCACCCCTTACAATGCATAAGGTGAAGTCCATCACAAATATACTGCAACATCTAGGACAAAATCCTCATGTAGTGCAAGGTGCAGGGGCAGAGATGACACACACCTAATAATTGCAGTAACAAAGTCTTATTTACTGTAAGGACTGGTCTGGTCACAAGGGGCTTATGCAGCAAAAGTACATTAATTCAAATGTTGCATATAAACCTTTATATATTTCAATATACAGCTTTCTGCAGATGAGGTGCTGGCTTAACTATTATCCAAATCATGTCTCAAGGCCTGTTTAAAAGGTGGAATATTGACTTATAGGATCACTACCTTATTTACATCTGTTGACATTGGAGGCAGAGCTTGCTGAAAGCTCATTTGCATATCCTATTCACAGAATTCCAGAGGAGTATGAGACTTCTCACGCCAATTAGATGCTCTCCATAAGTTAACCCAGTTAAGCCAGTATACTTAGAAGTTGTCCATAAGTTAACCCAGTATAAGCCAGTATACTCTCTACTCTGCACTGATGAGGGGCAATCACCCTGAAACAGCTGTCTGTAGATGAGGTTCTGCCTTAAGCTGCCCCAGTGTCTCCACTGTCAGCACTACTGTACTTTTGCAGCTTCCTCTGTTATTTACAGACATCCTAGTGCTGCAGCCTCCATGTCTCCACCTCTTTGTCTGCAGCCTCTGTGGTTAAGCTGCAATGTCCAAGATATCTCTGATTCTACAGCTTCTCATGCACATGGTGTTGACCCTGATCCATACCCCCAGTGGGAAGTGGGAGGCACACCATGCAGACGCAACCCCAAAAGGCCTTATGGCATCAAAATTACTGTAATTAAAATTCAGCATCTCCCCCCAGATCGAGGGCCCTATTGATCTGGTCATGTGACCAAAGGCCCTCGCTCTCACACACACACACACACACATACCCAGCATATCACAGGATACACAGCACAATCACTATCATTTGTACTGAATTCATAATATCTCTATATATTTTAAGGAGCAGTTTGAACATGGTTGTAGGGGGTGCTCCAAGCCCTTAGACCAGCATATGCTACATTTCATATTTAGCTATTGGACACTTGAACATTTATAAAATCCATGAATAGTAACATACATCATTTTTTTAACTTGTATTTATCATGTTTTTCAAACATTTTCAAACAAATCATGATAAGCCAGACTGTTATAAACTTGGCGAAGGAGCCGTGCAGCCCCAAAATGTGTTGCCAGGATAACCTTTCATAAAGTACATTGGTTTCCAGACTTTGGTTGCGCTGCTTTGAACTCTGAAGTTTCTCCTCTTATTTCAAAACATGATAATCAGCATTTCATACTGATGTCACATGTGCAGTAATGATAGGGACTTAGTGTTGTTGAAAAAAAACATTTGGGGGGGGAATATAACAAGATGTTTCCCATTTTACACCATCCTCGCCATTTTTGAAAAGTGATATAAAAGTGGGTGTGGTTTATTATGTTAATTAATTCCACACCAGAACTATCAATGTGACTTTTTAAAAGTCACCAAAAACAAAAATCCCAATTTAACAATTCAACAAACATTGTGCAACTTTTGATAAACTTGGTGCACTTTTCGCTGTCTCAAAGTCAATGCAAAACTGAATTCAAAAAGTCACATTCTCCCCACAGTTAAGGTTGAATACAGTTGTATAGAGCTTTGAGAATAGAAATAACAGTAATAAAACAAAATCAAAATATGTGCACATTTAAATAGACCTAACTAGAAGATATTTAGCTACAAGCACAGCATCACAAAGGTTTGATCCATTTGCATAATTCTCATTCTATTGCACAATCATTTCATTAAGCTCCTTTAATGACTTGGCAACTTTTCTCATTTTAGCACAGTCAGACACATCAAAACAAACTGTTCCTAGATTTTGGCTTATTGATAAATGAACAAGCCAAAAAGTAATATAAATGACAACATTTTAGTTGCTAAACAGCCGATTAGTGAGTTATTTTGCCAATTGATCTCAATAGGAAACATTTCTGATTCAGAGCCATAGCTAGCGAGTGTGCAGGGGGGTGGCAGCCCTAGGCTCACTGGCATTATGGATCCACCATTCTCAACTGTATCTGCATCCACAGGACACTGATACAGTTGAAAGTAAGTAGTAGAGTGAGGAACCGCACTCAAATCAAATGTCTCTGGTGCCAGTCAAGGACTGCGAACAGCCAGTAAATATAAAATGAAAATTGCGGCACTCAGATTTTAGATTATTGCATACAAAACTTTTTTATTTTTTCATATTTTCAAGTATTAGCAGTGGTTCCATCCAAAAGGCCCAATTTGGATCCTTGGTGCAAACAGTGTTTAAAGACCAGACGTTTCGGTCATAACAGACCTTCATCAGTGGTCACATATTTTATCTGAAATAATACATGGTACGAGACATGAGTTGGCATGAAAACAACAGAAAATACATCATTTTTTTACATAAAAAGATAATTTTTCATATATATATATATATATATATATATATGTGGTTATCCAATATGTTGCATAGTACATAGTTGACACATAAAGGAACATGTTGCAGACATCTCAGGATGGAAAAAAAAGTCAGGTCATATCGGATACATGGTAAATGCTAGAGGAGGAGAATATATCAAGGCAGTACGATGCAGGTTATGGTCCGATGGATGCACGATCACCGTAAATTCTACAGTAGGGTACGTATAAGTCATGACAAAATTATGTAGCTTCTCATATTATAAATATCAATTATATCCATTGTCATATTCTGCATGGTCCAAAGTATAGGTCTGGAATAACACTAAAATGGTACCCCTCATATAATATGGCGCCCCACATGGTATAAATACAGGTCCTGGTGGTTAGCCCGGTTTTAGGTATATGGAGAGTCACAGTATATACTGTTTCTTATTGTTGGTACTGACAACACAATATATACTTATACAGTTGAATCCTGTAGTACAGCAGGGAGCCCTACCACTTTCTGTCTTGTAAGCCACAAGGCCATAATATATAGCCTATAAGACACCGGAGGATGCACAGGACGTCAGCATCCAGCTTAGGTGGCAAAATAATGTCACTTAATTGCTTCACCTGTGCCAGAATGCTAGCTGCGGAAAGAGAACTTGTCATGCTCATCGGAGGACTAAGGTAAGGTGAGTGCAAGGTATATTTTTTTCTTCTGGTGGTAATTGTCTTTGGGCCAAGTAAGAAGATTATTATTTATTTAAGGAGCACAGGGGCATTAATATTTATTTAGGGGGTACAAGGGACATTATCACTTATTAAGAAGGCACATGGGAATTATTACTTTTTCGGGGGTGCAGAGGGAATATAACTTTTTGTAGGAAGAACTCTGTGAGCATTATATTAAGGGGCATTCATGGGATATTGTTACCTTCAAAGGAACATACATTGAGCATTATCACTGTCTAAGTGGCAAAAAGGGGGCACTATTATTTTGTAGGGCACTCAAAGTGTTCATTATTACTTTCTAGAGGGTACAAAAGGGTCATTATTACTCTCTAGAGGGCTCATATGGTGGCAAAAATACTACTTAATGGGAACAGAAGTGAGCATTTTTATTACTATTGTTACTTTGTGGCATCACAAAAGATGGTACAGTTACTATGTGGTGCATTATAACCTTCTCAGGCACAATATGGGGCACAGTGCATCTAGCACTATACTTTTGGGGGGGCACTACTGTTTTCAGAGTTGCTGTCTATGTGGCAGTAGTTTAATTTATTTATTTATTTATTTTGGGGGCGGGGGAATAATAGTTATGATACCATTATATTTGAAGTACAATATTTGAGGGCACCATGCCACAAAAAAGGTACATCAATATGTACAGATGGTCCAGCAACAAGAACAGAATTGAGGTATCAGAATTATGAGAAGTTTGTGTTGGTTGAAGAAAGGTAGACAGGATGCTAGAAAAGTTAGGACCCAAAGAAGTCTTTGTTGAAAACTGTAGAAACAACTCATGGCTGGGAGAAGCCGTCATGGTGGTCCGGGCCAGATGTAAAAGATAGAAAAGAGAACAATTCCAATTAGTGAATTGAATTGTAAGTCACTGGATATAATTGTACAGCAAACCCTTTATCCCCCCCCCCCCCCTTCTTCTCTTGCTTGAACCCTCTATATTTCTGTTCTGTTTGAATATAAGTCAATCCATCTTATTCAGTTATAGGCAACAGTCATATGTTTATAACTGCTGGGGCGTATACACAAAATGTTACCTGATACAGAAACAATGAAAGGTATATACATCAGGGTGCTTCAATGCCTTTATAATGTACTGTATTCTATACTGTACATGAATATCATATCTGTACATCAGATAAAAGTCACTTTTCACTGTCTATAACATGTGTATGAGATGGTGTTAGAATAAGTCTTTTTTGTGGTGATCCAAGAGTGTGATATCAGGCATTATAAATAGATAGGAGTTGTATCTAAGCTGTGGGGGGAATCTGCAAAGCAAAAAGAGCTGAATAATATTCGGATGATGTTGAGGCGTAATGTCTTCTTGTGAGGCTAGTTGCACAAATATTTCATCGGTGTATATAAATGCTAAACATACTTCCTGTGAGACACCATACTGTTATAGCGTGGGAATGATGCAGGCTCAGGAGCTGTGCTTGCACCATTATGTATAGATGTGCAGTGAGCCCCTAAGGAGCAAAAGCAGAGCATGGGAGTGGTAGTGGCCCTAATGATGATGTGTCACAGTGTACTCCCTCAGGCCATCACTCCCTGGGGTCGGTGCAGTGAAAGATAGGCACTCCCTGTAGCCATGAGCTCATTGCCTGATGGTGGGGGTGCCCATAGTGTCAGTGTCTATGTGGGCACTAGGCAGATCATGTGATGGAAATATAATGGTCAGCATGTGGTGTTGAGTCAACAGATTGAACTTAACAAAAGTCTCACTTTACTGAGTGCACAACAGATTTAGTATGTTCAGCAGTTATCTGTACACAGTGCAAATTCCTCCCAGATGTCCAAGCATGATCTAGGCCAAGGTTCAGCAATCTTCGGAACTCCAGGACTTTAGCAACAGAAGGAGTAACTAGAGGGCCATTGCTGCAGCAAACTGTCTAGATCAGGTTTCAGCAACCTTCGGCACTCCAGCTGTTGTGAAACTACAACTCCCAGCATGCAAAGCTGCTCAACTGTTTTCTGAACTTTCATAGAAGGGAATGGAGCATGCTGTGAGTTGTAGCTTCACAACAGCTGGAGTGCCGAAGGTTGCTGAACCCTGATCTAGACAGTTTGTTGCAGAAATGGCCCTCTAGTTACTCCTTCTGTTGCTAAAGTCCTGTTTTTGGGATCTCTGGCTAGCAAATGCAACCTAGCAACCGTGGTTGCAGTTTCCACTAGTCTGCAGTGCATAAGTTGTCTTAAGTTGTTTCCCCATTGCAGCAGCAGGAACTGGAACACTTAAGCTGGGTTACCTTACTGGCTCTCTCTTTTGTTGCAGCTATGCAAATCCTCTTTATTTAGTACTTGCTCTCGTTTATCTCCTAGAGCTTGTGGCTGTGATGGGGCTCCAGGGCTTGCTGCTGGGGTATGGAGGAGAGGAACACATAGATACTGAATGTTACCTCCTTCCTCTCTACAGCTACTATGACTGGAATAATATGGAACCAGGGGTGGAGCCAGCCCACACCCTAAGCTTCAGAGAAAGCTGGGCCAGGATTGCCTGGCTCATGTTGTAATAACTGAGCGAGCAGTACATTAAAATTTAATGTTGATAAGTGCAAGATAATGCACCTGGGGCGTAAAAAGCCAAGAGCAGAATATAAAATCAGTGATACAGTCCTAACCTCAGTATCTGAGGAAAGGGATTTAGAGGTCATTATTTCAGAAGACTTAAAGGTAGGCAGACAATGTCATAGAGCAGCAGGAAATGCTAGCAGAATGCTTGGGTGTATAGGGAGAGGCATTACTAGTAGAAAGAGGGAGGTGCTCATGCCGCTCTACAGAGCACTAGTGAGACCTCGTTTGGAGTATTGTGCGCAGTACCGGAGACCATATCTCCAGAAGGATATTGATACTTTGGAGAGAGTTCAGAGAAGAGCTACTAAACTAGTACATGGATTGCAGGATAAAACTTACCAGGAAAGATTAAAGGACCTTAACATGTATAGCTTGGAAGAAAGAAGAGACAGAGGGGATATGATAGAAACTTTTAAATACATAAAGGGAATAAACAAGGTAAAAGAGGAGATAATATTTAAAAGAAGAAAAACTGCTAATAGAGGACATAGTTTTAAATTAGAGGGGCAAAGGTTTAAAAGTAATATCAGGAAGTATTACTTTACTGAGAGAGTAGTGGATGCATGGAATAGCCTTCCTGCAGAAGTGGTAGCTGCAAATACAGTGAAGGAGTTTAAGCATGCATGGGATAGGCATAAGGCCAGCCTTCATATAAGATAGGGCCAGGGGCTATCCATAGTACTCAGTATATTGGGCAGACTAGATGGGCCAAATGGTTCTTATCTGCCGACACATTCTATGTTTCTATTACATTAGCAAACACTACAAAAAAAGATGCCAGTATTATACAGTCGGCTGTCTACTCTCATGGCCATTCACCCAAGGCATCAACCAGATCAAGGGGCGCGGAGGCAGCCAAGGTCCTAAACATGCTAATCATTTTATTATAACAACATTGCAGTGTATTATATGGGTGATCAGAGGACCACAGGTTCAAGTCCTCTACAAGTGAAAAATAGCTTTTTTTCCTATTCAAATGCCTTTGTTTCCATAAAAATAAAAATAAAAACTATACATAAATGGTATTGCCACAGGTGAAATGATTCATACAATAAAACGATCACATTATTTATCATGTATAGTGAAAAAAAATATGAATATTTCTGTTTTTTGTTCAACTGGCCTTTGCAAAAAAAAGCACAAAAAAGTGGCACCAAAGAAAACTACAATTTGTCCTGCAAAAAACAAGCTGTCACGTAGGGGTGGGAAGAGTGCAGCCCTGATCTCCACCCGCACCTCTGTCCCTACCTGCTTGCGTGGCCCGTCCTAACTGACGGCGTACAACTTTGCGGCGTTCCCTAGCTTAGATACGTGCAGGGCCCTAAAGAGTGCTAGAGTAACACGTAACAGAGTCAGGGAAGCAAAGGTCAAAGCCAGGAGGTCATGCAGGTACACAAGGGAAAACACAATAGCAAGGTCAACACAAACCGAAGTCAGAAGCCGAGAGGTCACGTCAATTCCAAGGAGGTAACAAGGTCGAGGTCAGAAACAAAGCCGAGGTCCAAACACAATAGCCTGGTAACAATAGGAACGCTGGTGAAGGTAGAAAGACCAATCACAGGCCACCTGTGGCCAGCAGGCTGCCTGTTTAAATAGACCAGACTGGTGAGTCACATGACGTGGCCAGCATCACGTGACTCGCATAACACGGCTCAACATAGCCGAGCGCCGATCATCATTATCGGTGCTCAGCTCTCCTGCTGCTTGTTGTCTAGGGGACGGAGGACGCCGGCCACGCAGAGGATTCATGCTCGGCCGGATCCTCCCCGCCCCCTAGTCCCCATGGAATGCCAGCGGCGCTGCGAAGGGAGAGTGCGGCGCCGGCTCCCCGTGACACAAGCCCTCATACAGCTCCTTCAATGAAAAAAATAAAAGTGTGACACAGAAACACATGAATTTTATAATAAAGTGTTTTTATTGTGCAAAAATAGAAAAGCATAAAGAATATAATGTAACTTTGGTATATTTGTATTTATATATTTATTAATATTATATATTGTACTGACCTGCAGAATAAAGTTATCACATAACATATACCTCATAACATATAAACATAAAACCTCCCCCTCTACCCTTTCTTTTTCACCTCTCTCCTCCTTCCCCCTCCCTCTACCTCCTTACTCTCTATTAATCCTTCTAGCTGGCCACCTCGCCCGTGTGCCGGTTGTCCCTGTCCCCTTACCCCTCCCTTCCCGCTTCCCATCTCCCCTCCCCCTCTTCCCTCCCCTCTTTCCTTCAGCTTGCGAGGCTATTAGTAACGGAACGTCCCCATAACTTGGCCAGGTGCGTGAAGCACCTTAACTGTCAATTATCTTGAATAATGAACATAAACTGGTTTATTGATATTCTGTATGCCCCCTCCTGACTATGAGTGGGCAACATATACAGTTGCAAGAAAAAGTATGTGAACCCTTTGGAATGATATGGATTTCTGCACAAATTGGTCATAAAATGTGATCTGATCTTCATCTAAGTCACAACAATAGACAATCACAGTCTGCTTAAACTAATAACACACAAAGAATTAAATGTTACCATGTTTTTATTGAACACATAATGTAAACATTCACAGTGCAGGTGGAAAAAGTATGTGAACACTTGGATTTAATAACTGGTTGAACCTCCTTTGGCACCAATAACTTCACCAAATGTTTCCTGTAGTTGCAGATCAGATGTGCACACTGGTCAGGAGTAATTCTTGACCATTCCTCTTTACAGAACTGTTTCAGTTCAGCAATATTCTTGGGATGTCTGGTGTGAATCGCTTTCTTGAGGTCATGCCACAGCATCTCAATCGGGTTGAGGTCAGGACTCTGACTGGGCCACTCCAGAAGGCGTATTTTCTTCTGTTTAAGCCATTCTGTTGTTGATTTACTTCTATGCTTTGGGTCGTTGTCCTGTTGCAACACCCATCTTCTGTTGAGCTTCAGCTGGTGGACAGATGACCTTAAGTTCTCCTGCAAAATGTCTTGATAAACTTGGGAATTCATTTTTCCTTCTATGATAGTAATCCGTCCAGGCCCTGATGCAGCAAAGCAGCCCCAAACCATGATGCCCCCACCACCATACTTCACAGTTGGGATGAGGTTTTGATGTTGGTGTGCTGTGCCTCTTTTTCTCAACACATAGTGTTGTGTGTTTCTTCCAAACAACTCAACTTTGGTTTCATCTGTCCACAGAATATTTTGCCAGTACTGCTGTGGAACATCCAGGTGCTCTTGTGCAAACTGTAAACGTGCAGCAATGGTTTTTTTGGAAGGCAGTGGCTTCCTCTGTGGTATCCTCCCATGAAATCCATTCTTGTTTATTGTTTTACGTATCGTAGATTCGCTAACAGGGATGTTAGCATATGCCAGAGACTTTTGTAAGTCTTTAGCTGACACTCTAGGATTCTTCTTCACCTCATTGAGCAGTCTGCGCTGTGTTCTTGCAGTCATCTTTACAGGACAGCCACTCCTAGGGAGAGTTTCAGCAGTGCTGAACTTTCTCCATTTATAGACAATTTGTCTTACCATGGACTCATCAACAGCAAGGCTTTTGGAGATACTTTTATAACCCTTTCCAGCTTTATGCAAGTCAACAATTCTTAATCGTAGGTCTTCTGAGAGCTCTTTTGTGCGAGGCATCATTCACATCAGGCAATGCTTCTTGTGAAAAGCAAACCCAGAACTGGTGTGTGTTTTTTATAGGGCAAGTCAGCTGTAAGCAACACCTCCAATCTCATCTCATTGATTGGACTCCAGTTGGCTGACACCTCACTTCAATTAGCTCTTGGAGAGGTCATTAGTCTAGGGATTCACATACTTTTTCCACCTGCAATGTGAATGTTTTCATGGTGTGTTCAATAAAAACATGGTAACATTTAATTCTTTGTGTGTTATTAGTTTAAGCAGACTGTGATTGTCTATTGTTGTGACTTAGATGAAGATCAGATCACATTTTATGACCAATTTGTGCAGAAATCCATATCATTCCAAAGGGTTCACATACTTTTTCTTGCAACTGTATAAGTGTCTTTGACTGCTTCTCTTCTACTATGACCCCCTTTTTGATCTCTCCCCCCTGTCTGGCCCTACCAGGTCGCGTTCTCGTCATCTCTTTAATACAATTCCCCTTGCCCCATGAGACGGTAATCACCCGCATGAACCAGCTTCTTACAATTGGAGCTCTGGCTAGGGTCGCCGCCTTGGACCGGGGATAACCCCCGGGATGTGGTGTACAGTCAGGATCTGACTGCTGATCACTTATGTCTCCAACCCAAGTGAGGTGACTTTTCAGCAGACTCCCATGAACGTAGGACAAACATAAGCAGAGACCTAATATTGTTTTCAATGGGTGATGCCTCCCCCTCTGGTCAGCGGTGCCTGGCATGCCCGAATTCTATCCCTTAGGTCCTTGATGGAGCGCTGCTGTCAGTGGACCGGATGCACGATGAGGTCCAACCACCAGAAGGGGCAGGCAACGTTCTACGCTCTGGCACCCACTAAGCACTTTGCGGCCACGGCTGCAATTGATATATCAACCGGAAGTTGGCGCCTCCGCATGCGTTCCACGGTGGAACGCATGCAATCGATCAGTGCTGCTTACCATGTGATATCAACGGAAGTGACATCACATACTGGGCGACAAAGGGCGAGTCAGGAGGGATACTTAAATGGGGAGTGGAGGATAAACATAGTATTGGACCTGAGGAGGAGCCAATATGGAGGACCGGACACCGCAACTATTGATTGTGAGTACGACATGGACACCTCTGACTCACTGTGAGGAAGGGTGTGTTTACTAAATATGCCTTTTGTGTAGCACAGGTGTTCTAATGCGGCGATCTGCCCTTTACTTCTCTACCCGACTCTACCCATCGAGCAGTCATTATGAGGTATTTTTGTACTTTTTGGGGACTTCGGGGTCGTGGCTTTTTGTCTGAATAGCGAAAATATATACCGCTGGTACTAGTATGTATGTTTCCTCTTCCACAGCAGTAAGCTTCAACCCTATGACCTGGTCTGGCGGTTGATTTGCTGGGCACTATAACTGTGCGCTATTTCACCACTATAGTCACCCTGTGTGGCCACTACAACCGGCCATTGTACATTACACAACTGGTTACCTGGCATTCCCCAGACATAGCGAGTTATCTTTTTGATCAGGATGTTCATTGGTGGTGTCTACTTCCTAAGTATGTGAATTGCGGCTATCAGTGCACATATGTATATACAAATTTCTTTCTTCCACAGAAGCTTCCCCTGAACATATGATCGCATGGAAACAACTATCCTCTCACTTTGGGGTCGCTGTCCCGGATGGGCCTCCTCCTCTTTTAAGCAACAACTGCTGGTACAATCATTAATTATCTAATACTTAAAGACACCGTTGTATCAGTATCGGTGATCTACACCCACATTATATCATGGGTCTCCGTTATCTCTAATATTGATTGAAACATCTGCTCTTATTTACCCCCTGATGATCCCACACCGTGGGGGAAACGGGTTGGGGTTCTTTGTCATAATTAGTGTACCTACCGTACTATTATATTAGGGTGTTTTTAGACATATTGGTGTACTTTGTACCTCTTGATATGAGACATTATCAATAGGGTTGTATACAAAGGTCATCCTTTTGTTTGTCTGTGTGTATGTTTATCTGGTAGTCTACCACTAGGCTAGCACCTAATCCATCGTCACTAATCGAGGGCACGTCAGGAGGTGGTAGTCAAGGTTCGAGGACAGGGAGTCCCGAACACTAGGGGCCGATCCTGGGCTGAGGTATACACTGCATGCAGAATTATTAGGCAAATGAGTATTTTGACCACATCATCCTCTTTATGCATGTTGTCTTACTCCAAGCTGTATAGGCTCGAAAGCCTTCTACCAATTAAGCATATTAAGTGATGTGCATCTCTGTAATGAGAAGGGGTGTGGTCTAATGACATCAACACCCTATATTAGGTGTGCATAATTATTAGGCAACTTCCTTTCCTTTGGCAAAATGGGTCAAAAGAAGGACTTGACAGGCTCAGAAAAGTCAAAAATAGTGAGATATCTTGCAGAGGGATGCAGCACTCTTAAAATTGCAAAGCTTCTGAAGCGTGATCATCGAACAATCAAGCGTTTCATTCAAAATAGTCAACAGGGTCGCAAGAAGCGTGTGAAAAAACCAAGGCGCAAAATAACTGCCTATGAACTGAGAAAAGTCAAGCGTGCAGCTGCCAAGATGCCACTTGCCACCAGTTTGGCCATATTTCAGAGCTGCAACATCACTGGAGTGCCCAAAAGCACAAGGTGTGCAATACTCAGAGACATGGCCAAGGTAAGAAAGGCTGAAAGACGACCACCACTGAACAAGACACACAAGCTGAAACGTCAAGACTGATTTTTCTAAGGTTTTATGGACTGATGAAATGAGAGTGAGTCTTGATGGACCAGATGGATGGGCCCATGGCTGGATTGGTAAAGGGCAGAGAGCTCCAGTCCGACTCAGACGCCAGCAAGGTGGAGGTGGAGTACTGGTTTGGGCTGGTATCATCAAAGATGAGCTTGTGGGGCCTTTTCGGGTTGAGGATGGAGTCAAGCTCAACTCCCAGTCCTACTGCCAGTTTCTGGAAGACACCTTCTTCAAGCAGTGGTACAGGAAGAAGTCTGCATCCTTCAAGAAAAACATGATTTTCATGCAGGACAATGCTCCATCACACGCGTCCAAGTACTCCACAGCGTGGCTGGCAAGAAAGGGTATAAAAGAAGAAAATCTAATGACATGGCCTCCTTGTTCACCTGATCTGAACCCCATTGAGAACCTGTGGTCCATCATCAAATGTGAGATTTACAAGGAGGGAAAACAGTACACCTCTCTGAACAGTGTCTGGGAGGCTGTGGTTGCTGCGGCACGCAATGTTGATGGTGAACAGATCAAAACACTGACAGAATCCATGGATGGCAGGCTTTTGAGTGTCCTTGCAAAGAAAGGTGGCTATATTGGTCACTGATTTGTTTTTGTTTTGCTTTTGAATGTCAGAAATGTATATTTGTGAATGTTGAGATGTTATATTGGTTTCACTGGTAAAAAAATAAATAATTGAAATGGGTATATATTTGTTTTTTGTTAAGTTGCCTAATAATTATGCACAGTAATAGTCACCTGCACACACAGATATCCCCCTAAAATAGCTAAAACTAAAAACAAACTAAAAACTACTTCCAAAAATATTCAGCTTTGATATTAATGAGTTTTTTGGGTTCGTTGAGAACATGGTTGTTGTTTAATAATAAAATTAATCCTCAAAAATACAACTTGCCTAATAATTCTGCACTCCCTGTAGGTTAGGGTGTAAGCTTAGGGAGAGTCTCCCCACCCAATATCGATTAGCCTAGATATTGGTAGTTCTACCTAAATAGTTGAGTCGTATACGTAATTTCTGTAAGGTTACTATTAAAAATCGCATCACCTGCCGTCCCCCAAATAGAGCACACAGTCTGTGAGTACTCTGATTTGCCCCACTAAGCTAAAGGGAACACCGCTAGCCAGGAGCGCTATCAGAAGCCCAAGTAAGCGCTGCCCGAGTATTGCATTCAGCCGGTATCAAGTATTTAAAGGGCCATACACTGCACAAATAGGGGTCACCCATAGCAACGCCGCATAAAAAGTATCTACAGCCACAATTGACCTACTTAACTGTAATTCACCTGTTGTCCCCCTGTCTGTGCAAGAAGATAACGTGCAGTCTGACCTCCGCGGACCTCCTGCGGCAGCCGCAGCCGGTCCCAGAGCAATACCAACTGCTGCAGCGCCAAGTTTAATGCCTTTAACCATGCCTTATTATTTTGGGGCCCCCTGGTTCCCACGGTATTATGGAGAAGTTCACACTTTAAAGGACTTTCAAGAGAAAATTCTTGCTGTGTTCAGATTGTACCCTGTATCCCCAGAACAGCAGATGGAGATTCTCCTTGCGCAATTGGAAGGAGCTGCTCTCAGAGAAGTGAAATCCTGGCCAAGATCAGAAAGGAGGACACTGGAGCAGATATTTGAATGTCTCTACACCACCTTTGAACCCAGAACCGTGTCAGAGGTCAAGATGAGGTTCTTCAGCAAGAAACAACAATCGGGTGAGTCGCTCAGAGACTTTGCATTATCTTTGCAGGAAGCTCTTAGAGCTGTTTTTCAAGTTGACCCCCGTGAGGCAGAGAATCAGGACAAAACCCTGAAAGAGCAATTTATTGAAGGTGCCAATACAGACAATTTAAAGAGCCAACTAAGAATGTTAGCCGCTCAGCATCCAAGTGCTGCCTTCTTAGACTTTAAAGAGTTAGCTATCAGTATACTGGGAAAAAGTTCACCAACAGAACCTGTTAGATCCGCTGTAGTGCCAGCAACACAGCCGGTCACCCCTGTGAAACCTTTACCTGTCGTCAGTCAGGCAACTCAAGCCCCAATTCCTGACGCAGTTGCTGCCCTTACTGAGCAAATCCAATTCCTGACTAAAAGTCTGGAGAAAGTTCACAAAAAATTGGAGCAGTGGGAAAAAACAATATTGCTGGAGGATGAGAAACCTGTGTCCATAAGACTCTTCTCTCCTGACTATAAAGAGACCTATTCTAGAAATTCAGGCGGACGTCCACCTGACCGCACTAGTACACCCAAGCGGCCTATCTGTACATACTGTCACAATCCAGGCCATACTGAAGCCACCTGCTGGCAGTTAAACGAGTGACCCCCGAGGCCAAGGACCACCCCTCGGGAGGTAAATGAATAGGTCCAGAAGATCCCTATTGGATGCCAAGATATGTAGGATCCCATCCAGAAGTGACACTTCAAATAAATGGAGTTCCTTTTGTTGACCTAGTAGACACAGGATCCCATTGCCGGCGGTAACAGGTGGAGTGTGGTGTGATCCCATCCAGAAGTGACACTTCAAATAAATGGAGTTCCTTTTGTTGACCTAGTAGACACATGGGATAGGCATAAGGCCATCTTTCATATAAGATAGAGCCAGGGGCTATCCATAGTATTTAGTATATTGGGCAGACTGGATGGGCCAAATGGTTCTTATCTGCCGACACATTCTATGTTTCTATGTTTCTATGTTACCATCCAACAAACAGCATTTGAGAAATACTGGGACCAAAATCAACTCACCCAGCCCCCAGAATCCTGGCTGAGTCTCATAGCCAGTAACGGCAGACCTGTACCAATACTGGGTTACTGGGAACCTACCCTCCAAGTAGGAGAAACTATTCTATCCCAACAAGGCATTATTGTAGTACAAGTCAAAGAAAATAACCATAACCCTCCAATAGTCCTAGGTATGAATGTCCTCAGGAACTGTTATGTTGAAATGCTGGAAGCCTTACACCAGTCAGTGCCTACTGCTTCTTCTGCTTCTAAGAAGGTAATCCAACAAACCATCCGTGTACTAAGTGCACAACAGTGATTTGCCAATGAAAAAAGGGGAAATCTGCTGTGTCCGCATCCGAGATAATCAACCAGTGATTCTCAAGCCCAACACTGAAACCCTCTTGTGGTGCCGAGCTGTAGTCGGAATTCAAGGTCAAGACTATCAAGCCTTGGTAGAACCAGTTGTCTTGGAAGACTATCCTCTAGTTAGAGCTGCAAGAAGCCTGGTAACCGTCTCTGAAGGTAAAGTGCCTATTCGTCTCCTCAACTTGAGTGATCACAGTGTAACATTAACAAAATACTGTCCCATTGCACAGCTGATTCAAGTTACATTTCAAGATGTCATCAGCGTGACTACAGATCCCAAGAAACGACAACCACAGGGCCAAAATTTAAACACCCCCTGGTGGAAAGAAGGATGGCCAGGAGGATGACTCCAGCATAAACAAGGCTGAAGTACCCCTCAGCTACAGGCAACCAGCAGAGGCTAAATAGCCCAAATAGCCACACCCACACATAGACACACCCAGTGTTCACAAACTAAGAAGGGAGTTAACCCTTCATACACCAGGCAAAGAACGGAAACCACTTAAAGGGAAATACACACATAAACACCACACTCTACCTGTTACCGCCGGCAATGGCATGCGTGGCAACCATGTCCTGGGAATCAGCCAAAAGGCTGAGACACTGCCACCACATGCACACCACATGTTACCGCGAGCAACCGCAAGTGAAGGGAAAATGTCACAGTGCACACCATACAGACAAAAGGCACACCTACTGTAGTGTCCCACTAGGTAAAGGTGGGCACTACACAAAGGTGTTAATGTGTTTTTACATGTATGATTTCCCTGTGTTAACTGGGTGTCAGGCCTGTTAGGGTGTAGTTTAGCCTCCCAGGCGTTAGAGGGAGCTAGAGAGCCCCAAGTATATATAGGTAGGCCCAGACAGGGGAGAGTTAGTGTATTCCAGGGGACTAGAGGAGTCACTTAGTCAACCTGAAGCTCCTGAGGCTAAGATTAGCTCAGTTGAGATACCCCAGTAGTAGGACAGCACCTCCCGGGAGAAACCTGCAGCCACCTTTAAAATCCAGCACTGAAGACAGCTAGGAAAAGAAGGTATTGTAACCTTAAGCAAGTGCCAATACTGGAGGAAGGATTTTATACCAAGGATTTAAGCCAGCAATTAGGCATCCGGGCCTTGGGATCCAGCCAGCTAGAATAGCTGTGAGGGAGGTGCAGCGTACTCAAGTTGTGTGCAATAGGTGTTTCTGGGTGATGTAGTGCAATATACACTAACCTGGTACAGCTGACTCTCTGCAAGGGCAGGTATAGGTAGAAATAGTTTGTGACGCCAGTGCCAAGTAAACGGTGGCACGCCGTTTGCGGATGCAGGAATAAATTGAGGAAACGTAGTATTAAAACAGAACTCCAACTTTAGTAATTTTCAAGCAGAGACAATATTGGAATCGCAGTTCCTTGGCATACAGTCGATTTTGCAATTCGGTCGATGCAGGCAATTCAGTTACAGCAAGGTGATTACAGAGTGTTGAACACAGGACTTGCAGCACAGGAGCTTGCACTCTAATTCTGTCTGATCCTGGAATATAGCAATTCTTCACCAAGGCCCAATAACCTAGTTCTGGCTTTATATCCTTGGCTATAGCTTTAATAAGTACCTCCTCTGTCTTTCTGAGTACCTCTTGCTTTCCTGATCTTTGCCTCTGTATCTCTCAGCTTCTGGAAACTTCCTCAGGCTCTTGAGCTAACATATTCCTGTTTCTGCATATGGGAATTCAGGAGTGAATCTTCTCCTGGACAGCAGGCTTCAGGCCTGGACTTGTCTCTGACATTGTCTAATCTCCAACTGTAGATTACAGACACTAGACTCCGTCTGCCTTGCACTTCCCTGACTGGGCCTTATATAAACTAGGGCTCCCTAGCTCCCTCTATTGACTAGAAGCTGGAATGACACCCCTAGCAGGCCTGTACATGCAAGTTTCAGTAACAGGAAAATACATACATTACATGACATTTTATAAAACTGACATATAACAACTTCCCCATAATTAGGAGGGATGACAGCACACCAAGTGACACTTTGGTAGTGACGGGTATTACAGTTCCCGTACACTACATACCCCACTGCTTTAAGCTGAGTACGACCTCGTACTCCATCATGGGTCGCCCAACTGAAATCTCTACCTGAAATAGAAAATAGAGACATGCAGGCATACATACATGTAATTCATCTGCATTTACATTTACATCAGGTCCAATTGGCAAAAGTGAAGGGTAGTGACAAGGGGCGTCGTTCTCTTCTCTCAGGATAGTGAATGGAACGGGGGCGCTGACCTGGCACAGCGTAACATTATAACCAGGATAGTCCATGACAATGAATAAGTCCATGATAGAACAGCAAAATGGATAAAACAGTATAAAAGTTCTTGGAGGCTCAAAGAACAAACATGAGTCCGTACCCAGGTTATTTCTTATTAATCAGAGGCTCTCATGCGGTGGAGTCCATCTCTGGGCACATTACTTTTAAAAGAATAAGAATCTCAGAGGCTCAGGTACTTTTGAGTCTGTCTCCGGGCACGGTTCCTTAGTATGAAGTTGCACAATAAAAGGACAGCAAAGACAAGTGCTGTAATACCCCTGATCAACCTGAAAAGGGGGTGAAGGGTAAAAGGTGCAACTAAAGGAACAGGCACAACTTGGTGTGGGGTACAAAAGCAGGCAGGAGATCCTGGAAACAAACGTGGCCTTGCTGACTTTGTGATTTCAGTGGTCAACACCTACCACTGAGCCGTGGACAAACTGGCAGCCGCAACAAAGGACCAGAAACGTAGGACTCCTGTCCTGGAAGGGTTAACATCAAACTTCTGCAGTGAAATAAATCAAAGGCCTAGCAGGCTGATTACAGTGGCATATCATAACCACTTGGCTCCGCTGGCAGGTATCGTCTGTAGTATTCTTCTACAGGAGGGTGTGCCCACATAACTGTATCAGGGGGCAGCTGTAGGGTAAAGGGGCCCCTAATAGGTATTGGCCCATTAGGCCTAGGGGTGAACCCTCTGGTGGACCGTGCCGGTCCTTGCATGATCACTGCAGGGTGTAATGCGCTTGGCACCGCCGCAGCAAGCGGTCCGGTGCTCTGGGTGCAGCAGTTTACGGCAATCGCGGGTCCGGTCTGGGGCACTGACGGAGCGGTGGCAACAGAAGGCGGTCTACGGGTGGTGACAGGCACCCTTACCTCATCCTTCCTCGGCGGTGTCTGGATCCTGGCGGTGTACCTCTTGCGCAACTCCCGCAACTTCTCCTCCAGCCGGACGATCTGCTCACCGATGCTCTCTGTGTCGGAGTCGCTGTCATCTGCTGGCGCCGCCGGCGCAGGTACAGTCACCGATGGTGCGGACTCGGCCTCTGCAGGTTCTGGCGATGCGTCTGGTCTCCGACCCCTCCGGATGTTTTCAAAGGTAGCACTAAGTCCTTTTAACTGTTCCAGCTCTGATATGGTCTTCTCCCGACGAGGCAGCTCGGGGGAAGGATAGGGGCTCACCCATTTCTCCAACACGGTTGGCTGCCAGAAGACATTAGGCCCAATGAAGGAGCTCCGCTCCTGAAAGGCGTGATGGGCCGGCTCTGGAGAGCGTTCCAGTTCCCGCTCGCAGCCAGAGTAGTCTTCTCCTTCTTCTGCCTCCCAGTCCTCAGGGTTTCGCTTGGGACGGGTCACAGCAGTCGCATAAGGGCCTCGCAGGCTCTCGGCAGGGGTGTATTCCACTTCCTCTCCCTCGCGGAGGCTATGCTGGTAAGAAGGGAGGTAGTCTCTTTTGACAGACCTTCGATTCACATAGAGGTCTCTGCCAGTTAGATAGTCCTGGATAAACCCGTAGCCACGGGATTTGTCAAATGACAGCACCACTCCCTTTCTCCTTTCCAGGCGGGGTTGGGTGTGTGTATGCTTCTCATGTATTGTCTTAGTTAGTTCCTCATAGATGATTTTGGTCTTTGTATTCCGCTTTATAGCGGCCTCTCGGATCTCCGCCATCAGGGAGGACCATTTGAAAGATGATTGGAAAAAGTCCCTCCACGAGCAATAGTAGGGCTCGGGTTCTTTCTCCCTTGGGCGGCAGGCGGGTTGCTCCGGTCCCGGAGAGTAGGCCGGTGGAGCCTCTTCTGGCTCTACGCCGATGTCAGTCATCTTTGCAATTTCAGGTGCGGACGCTGCAGTAACACTCTGCTCACTATCCAACATGCTCGATCCTTCTGAGGAGAGCGATAGGGTCGCGTCAATTAGAGTAGCCAGCTCCTCCCACTGCACTGGGAGGCCGCCCCCCAGGTATTCCAGTATATGGAAGGCGGTGTCCATGCTGGCAGACATGCAAATATCCAGATAAGCCGTGGCGCCTGACCTTGACCTTCTTCCCGCTTTTTCCTCAGAAAGGCGCCAATTTTTCCCGCCTTTTCGGGATAAGGGTGACGCAGCAGTAAATTCAGCAAGCCCAGCAGCCATCTTTGGGTATAAACGCTGTCTATTCACTGACAGCAAGCAGGATTGTAAAAAGTCCACAAAACCACATTCCAATGTGGCGATTTTCTTCCTCTTGGTAGCGCAACACTGCACAGCGCTTTTTAGAATTTTTTGGTACACTTTGGGTATGATTTTCAGTCCACAAAGTCCACTTTCAATAAACAGGTAATTTGTCACTTTGGTCACAGGGCAACTGTATAAGGCACAAAGTTCACGCTTCTTGCACTGGAAAGCGTGCGAATCCTGTTCGTGACGCCAAAAGAGAGGTGCAGCGTACTCAAGTTGTGTGCAATAGGTGTTTCTGGGTGATGTAGTGCAATATACACTAACCTGGTACAGCTGACTCTCTGCAAGGGCAGGTATAGGTAGAAATAGTTCGTGACGCCAGTGCCAAGTAAACGGTGGCACGCCGTTTGCGGATGCAGGAATAAATTGAGGAAACGTAGTATTAAAACAGAACTCCAACTTTAGTAATTTTCAAGCAGAGACAATATTGGAATCGCAGTTCCTTGGCATACAGTCGATTTTGCAATTCGGTCGATGCAGGCAATTCAGTTACAGCAAGGTGATTACAGAGTGTTGAACACAGGACTTGCAGCACAGGAGCTTGCACTCTAATTCTGTCTGATCCTGGAATATAGCAATTCTTCACCAAGGCCCAATAACCTAGTTCTGGCTTTATATCCTTGGCTATAGCTTTAATAAGTACCTCCTCTGTCTTTCTGAGTACCTCTTGCTTTCCTGATCTTTGCCTCTGTATCTCTCAGCTTCTGGAAACTTCCTCAGGCTCTTGAGCTAACATATTCCTATTTCTGCATATGGGAATTCAGGAGTGAATCTTCTCCTGGACAGCAGGCTTCAGGCCTGGACTTGTCTCTGACATTGTCTAATCTCCAACTGTAGATTACAGACACTAGACTCCGTCTGCCTTGCACTTCCCTGACTGGGCCTTATATAAACTAGGGCTCCCTAGCTCCCTCTATTGACTAGAAGCTGGAATGACACCCCTAGCAGGCCTGTACATGCAAGTTTCAGTAACAGGAAAATACATACATTACATGACATTTTATAAAACTGACATATAACAACTTCCCCATAATTAGGAGGGATGACAGCACACCAAGTGACACTTTGGTAGTGACGGGTATTACAGTTCCCGTACACTACAATAGAGCAGCATTGCACTGCAAAGTATTAACTGTTTGCCCTCCAAGTATCTTGCAAGATTGAAACCTGCTGTGAAGTAAACCGCTGTGCATTTTGTATGATAAAGGACTGCATTATATACCACTGCAACTGTATGTAAAAAGTTGGACTGTTCCACCAAGTAAAGCAACGTTTGGTTTACCAACTGCGTACTCTATTAATCCTCCTACAAATCGGTGTACCACCGTTACAGGCACTGGCGTCACGAATCTTAAAGGGACCTTACCTAAGGCACTCAAAACACCTACAACATCCAGGGCACCTCACCCAACATCAGGCCTGGTCCCTATCTACAGAGTGTGCCCCAGAGGAACTAGTGTCTGCCTCTCCTTTCACTGTCGCATGCCTGCCCAGGGTTCTCCTCAGAAAAGTGAGTAACCCTCGATTGCCCATACCGTGACCTCACTGTCGCTATACCCTGCAGGTCTGGCGTGCTGCATAAATTGGTGTCACGAACAGGATACGATCATTCCTGCGCCATTGCGGATATAAAAACTGTGTGCTATTATATGCCTTAAAGTGACCAAGCCCTAATTGCTTTATTGAAAATTTCTGGGCCAAAGTGAACTGTAATAATTTGCGGTGTGAAGATTTTATTGTCTGGACTGTTTGCCGTTTGCGTAAGCCACCGCTTGCTGTCAGTGAATCGACAGCGATTTTGCCCACTTAACCTGAGTTGGATTACAAGTGCGCCTTGTGGAACCGTTTGGCGCGAAAAAGAGGACTTTGGCGCGAAAAAGAACAAGGAGGAAGGACGCCGCCCTGTCTGGAAGAAAAGGTGCCGCCTACCTGAGTCCCGGAGCTACGAGAGACCGCGCCCACCTGCTGACGCTGTACGCAGGACGCTCGGTGCCCGTAGCCACGCATCTCGCGAGATCTGGAGCGAGCATCACCGGAGTAAGTACAGACTTTAAACTTTTGCCGGCACTTCCGATTACCTTACCGGAACATTCCCGACCCCTGCCAGGGCACCGGAGAGGATCCCTTTAGTGACCAAAGACTTTACTTAGAAAAGTTATTACATTGCCGCTCCAGTCCGCTCCGCTACATTTAAAGGGCCATACCCGCCTATTAACGCCATGTCCGCACCTGAGGAAATCGGGCAGGCGGCCCCAGTCGTGCCTTCCGAAGTACCTACAGCCGACTCTAGGGCCCCTGCCGCTGCGGCACCGCCAAGCCTGATGCCGTTAACCATGCCATATTATTTTGGGGCCCCCTGGTTCCCACGTTATTCAGGGGAAGCCCACAAGTTAAAGGACTTTAGAGAGCAGATACTGGCCTTGTTCCGGCTTTATCCCATAACTGCCGAACATCAAATAAAGATCCTCCTAGCTCAGTTGGAAGGGGCCGCCCGCAGGGAAGTCATGTCATGGCCCCGCTCTGAGAAGAGTAGCCTGGAACAGATTTTTGATCGCTTGGGCACCACATTTGAGGCCAGAACGGTGTCAGAAGTTAAAATGCGTTTCTTCAGCAGAAAGCAGCAGCCTGGGGAGTCGCTCCGCGATTTTGTCCTGTCCTTACAAGAGACACTGATAGCTGTAGTCCAAGTGGATCCCAAAGAAGCTGAGGACCAGGACCGGACTCTTAGAGAGCAGTTCATTGCGGGCATATGTACTGAGCATTTAAAGGGCCAGCTACGGATGTTGTCAGCTCAACACCCCCACTGTACATTTTTGGATTTTAAGGAATTGGCCATCAGTATACTAGGCCAGAACCCTGCTCCAGGGCTAGCAGCCTTCCCTGAACCTCAGGCTTGTCAGCCAAAGACTGTTAATATGGGGCCTGCAGGAGTCAGTCAGGCCACCCAGGCTCCAGTCACAGATGTAGTGGCAGCACTAATGGAGCAAGTGAACCATCTTACTCTAAGCTTAGAGAAGGTGTGTAAGAAAATCGAGGAGTGGGAGAGACCATTGTTACTGGAAGATGAAGGCCCTTTTCCTCCAAGGCTCCCACCTGCCTATAGGGATGGATATCCAAAAGAACCTGATGGGCGACCGAGTTACCGGCCCAGAAGTAGAAAACAGCCTGTCTGCCACCATTGTAAGAAATATGGACATACCGAATCAATGTGCTGGCAGTTAAACGGGCAACCCCTGAGGCAGAGGACCGCCCCTCGGGAGGTAGAACAGTAGGTCCAAAGGATCCAAGCTGGATGCCTAAATATGTAGGATCCCGTCCAAAAATTAATATATGCATCAACGGGATACCCTTTGAAGCCCTGTTGGACACTGGGTCACAGGTCACCACCATTCAACGGGCTGCCTTTGACAAGTTCTGGGATCCAAGTCTCCTCACCCAGCCACCAGAGTCCTGGCTAGATATCATTGCCAGCAACGGTAAGCCAGTGAAAGTGCATGGGTATTGGGAACCTACCCTTCAGGTGGGAGAAGCCACCCTGCCACAGCAAGGCGTGATTGTGGTACAAGCAGGAGATAAAGGAGGACACCCTGTGATCTTAGGGACTAACGTGCTAAAAAATTGTTACTCTGAAGTGCTTGACGCATTAATTCAAACTATATCCTCACCTGCTTCCAGAAGAGTCATTCAAAAGACTATTAGTGTGCTGTGTGCTCAACAAAGGTTCTCCAACAAAAAAGGAGAAATTTGTACTGTCCAGATCCGGGATAACCGGCCGGTAATTCTGCCTCCAAATTCCCAGATCATCCTTTGGTGCCGTGCTGTGTTAGGGATTCAGGGCCAGGACTATCAAGCCCTAGTGGAACCTATTCCCATTGAAAATCATTCCTTCATACGGACAGCCAAGAGCCTGGTGACCGTGTCTCAAGGTAAAGTGCCTGTCCGTTTAATTAACTTTGGTGATCATCCCGTTACTCTCATTAAACACTGCCCCGTTGCTCAGCTTTTTCAAGTGTCTTTCCAGGATGTGATCCGTCTGCCTGCCACGGAGGCGTTCCAGACCACACAGAGCAGCAGCCTCACTACGACATCCTGGTGGGAAGAACTACATGTGGGGAACGAATCCACCCCAACGGAGCAAATAGAGGGAGTCCTGAAGCTGGTGAAGGAGCACCACCAGGCTTTCAGCAAACACTCCACGGACTACGGAGAGGTCAGTGTAATCAAACACACCATACCCACTGGCTCTCATTCTCCTATTAAGGAGAGATACAGACCCATACCACCTACTACTTATCAGTCTGTGAAAGAGATGATACAAGAGATGAAAGACTCTAATATAATCCGGGACAGTCATAGTCCCTGGGCTGTGCCCCTAGTTCTTGTCCGGAAAAAAGATGGCAGCATAAGGTTCTGCGTGGATTACAGAAAAATTAATCAAATCACCCACAAAGATGCATATCCATTGCCACGCATTGAGGAGTTCTTGACTGCCTTGGGGTCATCAGCCAATTTCTCCACCTTGGACTTAACCAGTGGGTACTGGCAAGTGCCCATGGCTCCAAAGGATCGAGAAAAGACTGCTTTCACTACACCTATGGGCCTGTTTGAATTCAATTATATGCCGTTTGGACTATGTAACGCTCCGGGAACGTTCCAGAGGCTGATGGAACGTTGTTTAGGCCATAGGAATTTTGAGACTGTGCTATTATACCTGGATGACGTCATCATATACTCCAAGACGTATGAGGACCATTTAAAGCACCTGGGTGAGGTGTTTCAAGTTCTTACTAAATATGGCCTCAAAATCAAGCCATCCAAGTGCCACCTGCTGAAACCAGCGGTCAAATACCTCGGGCACGTTGTCAGTGCCGAAGGAGTACAGCCTGATCCTGATAAACTTGCTGCTGTCCGCAAATGTCCTACTCCTACGACCGTGAAAGAGGTGAGAAGCTTTCTCAGTTTTGCAGGGTATTACAGGCGTTTCATCCCACATTTCGCACAAATTGCGGATCCCATCCAGGAACTCCTGAGGGGGCATCCAAAGAAGAGCCCAAAAACTCCTATTCCTGTTGAATGGAACGAAGAACGGGAAATTGCCTTTCAACTCCTAAAGAAGAAGTTGACTGAACCCCCTGTCCTGGGTTACCCAGATTATCAGAAGCCGGTCCACCTCTACACAGATGCCAGTAAAAGAGGCCTGGGGGCCGTGTTGGCTCAAGTGCAAGATAACAAAGAAAGGGTAATTGCCTACGCCAGCAGATCCCTGAAGGGAGCTGAAAAGAACGACCAGAATTACAGTTCTTTCAAGCTGGAGTTTCTTGCCTTAGTGTGGGCTGTGACCGAAAAGTTTAAAGACTATCTCGCTGCCACACCATTTGTTGCCTTCACGGACAATAATCCCCTGGCGCATCTGAATACAGCCAAATTGGGGGCACTGGAGCAAAGATGGGCCTTGCCAACTATGACTTTACTGTGAAATACCAGGCAGGCCGCTCCAATGATAACGCTGATGCTCTGTCGCGGCTTCCCACTACAGAGGCCCCAGATGAACTAAAAGATGCCTGGGAAGAAGTGGAAAATGCCAGCGTTCTACAATAAATTTGCCCAGCAGGATAATATCTGTACTGAAGATCTCCCTGCTGCTGATCCTCCCTCATCAGATGGTCCTGAGTCCAGAGGTGATCAAGAAAGGTGGATTAAGCTCCAGTCCGAAAGTAGAGTCCTCGGTGAACTGCTCGACTTCCCTACCAGTGGGAAAATCCCTGAGAGAATCCGCAGGAAGAGTGCCGACCCAGAACTAGCGAGACTGTGGAGACATCGCCACCAACTATTCCTTCAAAGAGGCCTGTTGCTCAGAAGGAGTCTGGATCCAGTGTCCTGTGATAGAGTGTACCAAATTCTCCTACCACGTCGGGGTGCCAGCCTGGTGCTGGATATGTATCACAACCAGTCCGGGCACTTCGGTGTGCAGAAGACTGAGGCCACCATTCGCAGAAGATTCTATTGGATTGGGATGAGAGAAGATATTGAGAAATGGTGCCGAGAATGCACTGCCTGTGCTGTGGGGCGAACTGAATGCCATGACCAGAGGGCGCCTCTCCATCCTATCGTAAGTAAAACTCCTCTAGAACCTGTTGCTATTGACCATGTGAAGTTGGAGCCGAGTCGCTCAGGGTATACTTATGCCATGACTATTATTGATCACTTCACCAAGTTTGTTGTAGCAGTGCCTGTGAAAGACCTGACAGCTAAGACTACAGCGGAGGCGTTCTGGAAGAATTTTCTACTGCCCTACAGCTGCCCAGAAAGGATCCTCACCGACCAAGGGTCTGCGTTTGAGTCACAGCTGTTCCATGAGATGTGCCTGCTGCATAATTGCCAGAAAGTCCGGACCACTGCCTACCATCCGCAAGGTAACAGACTCTGCGAAAAAATGAATAAGACTCTCATTGAAATGCTGAGAGCAGTACCCCCTGAGACGAGGGGTGATTGGCCTACTCTGTTGCCGCAGCTCATGTACACTTACAACAACACCATTCATTGTTCCACCGGTTACACCCCGTTCTATTTGATGTTTGGCCGACAAGGGAGATTGCCTGCGGATCACTCCCTGGGTGTGCAAGTGCCGGATGTGATCAACCCACTGCCAAGGACGGATTGGGTAGTGGAACACCAAAGACGTCTCCTCAATGCTAAGGAGATCGTCCAGGAACGCATGGAGAATGTTCGAGAAAGGCAGCAAAAAGACTATGACCAGGCTGCCCATGCGGAACCCCTGGCTCTTGGAGACCAGGTGTGGTTGAAAAACAACCACTGGACCAGCAAGTTGGACAGCAAATGGGAAAGGATTCCCTATATTATTTCTGCCATCCCCAATGCTGAAGCACATATTTATCAAGTCTCCAGAGAAGGAAAAGGTTCCCAAATCGTTCATAGGAACCGTCTCAAGCCTTGTATAGAAGGAGAACCAGCGGCAGAGGATATGGAGCCTGAGTCTTCTGAAGTGGAATTGCCAGCTCCACCTATGGACCCTATGCAGGCTGTGGAGAACTTAATCCATGACAAGGGGCCGCTCCACTGGTTCCTCACACCCTGGTTGAATTTAATGGTTCCTGCTCCCGTTCCTGTTAGTCCTCCGCCTCAGGACATCTTACCCCAGAGAGCTCCTGAAGTAGCTCCAGAGGCGGTGGGCTCCTCTGACCTTCCTGAGTCCAGGCAGGAAGAACCCCTGCCAGTAAGGAGGTCCACCCGTTCTACCAGGGGACACCCACCTGTGAGGTTTGGAGACTACATTATGGGCCCAGGTAGCCCCTCACGGGAAACCCCTGTTTAACCCTTTGCAAGCCTGGGTACAGACTCATGATCCTTTGAGCCTCCAAGGACTTATGTTTGTTTGCATTTTTATGGACTATTTGCATTTAAAGTTTTATATATATATCCTGGTTTATTGATACGCTGCAACAGGTCAGCGCCCCTGTTCCCTTACATATCCTGAGAGAAGAGAATGACGCCCGTTTTCAACACTCCTTTCAGTGACACTGTTTGTCAATTTTTATATTGTTACTGTGGTGATTGCTGTATATGCATGTTCTCATTTGTCTTTCAGGTTGCCGCTTCCAGATGGGTGGACCCGCCATGTTGCGCCGAGGACGGGCAACGTCATAGCGTGGGGTTATGTAGTGTCCCACTAGGTAAAGGTGGGCACTACACAAAGGTGTTAATGTGTTTTTACATGTATGATTTCCCTGTGTTAACTGGGTGTCAGGCCTGTTAGGGTGTAGTTTAGCCTCCCAGGCGTTAGAGGGAGCTAGAGAGCCCCAAGTATATATAGGTAGGCCCAGACAGGGGAGAGTTAGTGTATTCCAGGGGACTAGAGGAGTCACTTAGTCAACCTGAAGCTCCTGAGGCTAAGATTAGCTCAGTTGAGATACCCCAGTAGTAGGACAGCACCTCCCGGGAGAAACCTGCAGCCACCTTTAAAATCCAGCACTGAAGACAGCTAGGAAAAGAAGGTATTGTAACCTTAAGCAAGTGCCAATACTGGAGGAAGGATTTTATACCAAGGATTTAAGCCAGCAATTAGGCATCCGGGCCTTGGGATCCAGCCAGCTAGAATAGCTGTGAGGGAGGTGCAGCGTACTCAAGTTGTGTGCAATAGGTGTTTCTGGGTGATGTAGTGCAATATACACTAACCTGGTACAGCTGACTCTCTGCAAGGGCAGGTATAGGTAGAAATAGTTCGTGACGCCAGTGCCAAGTAAACGGTGGCACGCCGTTTGCGGATGCAGGAATAAATTGAGGAAACGTAGTATTAAAACAGAACTCCAACTTTAGTAATTTTCAAGCAGAGACAATATTGGAATCGCAGTTCCTTGGCATACAGTCGATTTTGCAATTCGGTCGATGCAGGCAATTCAGTTACAGCAAGGTGATTACAGAGTGTTGAACACAGGACTTGCAGCACAGGAGCTTGCACTCTAATTCTGTCTGATCCTGGAATATAGCAATTCTTCACCAAGGCCCAATAACCTAGTTCTGGCTTTATATCCTTGGCTATAGCTTTAATAAGTACCTCCTCTGTCTTTCTGAGTACCTCTTGCTTTCCTGATCTTTGCCTCTGTATCTCTCAGCTTCTGGAAACTTCCTCAGGCTCTTGAGCTAACATATTCCTGTTTCTGCATATGGGAATTCAGGAGTGAATCTTCTCCTGGACAGCAGGCTTCAGGCCTGGACTTGTCTCTGACATTGTCTAATCTCCAACTGTAGATTACAGACACTAGACTCCGTCTGCCTTGCACTTCCCTGACTGGGCCTTATATAAACTAGGGCTCCCTAGCTCCCTCTATTGACTAGAAGCTGGAATGACACCCCTAGCAGGCCTGTACATGCAAGTTTCAGTAACAGGAAAATACATACATTACATGACATTTTATAAAACTGACATATAACAACTTCCCCATAATTAGGAGGGATGACAGCACACCAAGTGACACTTTGGTAGTGACGGGTATTACAGTTCCCGTACACTACATACCCCACTGCTTTAAGCTGAGTACGACCTCGTACTCCATCATGGGTCGCCCAACTGAAATCTCTACCTGAAATAGAAAATAGAGACATGCAGGCATACATACATGTAATTCATCTGCATTTACATTTACATCAGGTCCAATTGGCAAAAGTGAAGGGTAGTGACAAGGGGCGTCGTTCTCTTCTCTCAGGATAGTGAATGGAACGGGGGCGCTGACCTGGCACAGCGTAACATTATAACCAGGATAGTCCATGACAATGAATAAGTCCATGATAGAACAGCAAAATGGATAAAACAGTATAAAAGTTCTTGGAGGCTCAAAGAACAAACATGAGTCCGTACCCAGGTTATTTCTTATTAATCAGAGGCTCTCATGCGGTGGAGTCCATCTCTGGGCACATTACTTTTAAAAGAATAAGAATCTCAGAGGCTCAGGTACTTTTGAGTCTGTCTCCGGGCACGGTTCCTTAGTATGAAGTTGCACAATAAAAGGACAGCAAAGACAAGTGCTGTAATACCCCTGATCAACCTGAAAAGGGGGTGAAGGGTAAAAGGTGCAACTAAAGGAACAGGCACAACTTGGTGTGGGGTACAAAAGCAGGCAGGAGATCCTGGAAACAAACGTGGCCTTGCTGTATATATAGGTAGGCCCAGACAGGGGAGAGTTAGTGTATTCCAGGGGACTAGAGGAGTCACTTAGTCAACCTGAAGCTCCTGAGGCTAAGATTAGCTCAGTTGAGATACCCCAGTAGTAGGACAGCACCTCCCGGGAGAAACCTGCAGCCACCTTTAAAATCCAGCACTGAAGACAGCTAGGAAAAGAAGGTATTGTAACCTTAAGCAAGTGCCAATACTGGAGGAAGGATTTTATACCAAGGATTTAAGCCAGCAATTAGGCATCTGGGCCTTGGGATCCAGCCAGCTAGAATAGCTGTGAGGATAGAGCAGCATTGCACTGCAAAGTATTAACTGTTTGCCCTCCAAGTATCTTGCAAGATTGAAACCTGCTGTGAAGTAAACCGCTGTGCATTTTGTATGATAAAGGACTGCATTATATACCACTGCAACTGTATGTAAAAAGTTGGACTGTTCCACCAAGTAAAGCAACGTTTGGTTTACCAACTGCGTACTCTATTAATCCTCCTACAAATCGGTGTACCACCGTTACAGGCACTGGCGTCACGAATCTTAAAGGGACCTTACCTAAGGCACTCAAAACACCTACAACATCCAGGGCACCTCACCCAACATCAGGCCTGGTCCCTATCTACAGAGTGTGCCCCAGAGGAACTAGTGTCTGCCTCTCCTTTCACTGTCGCATGCCTGCCCAGGGTTCTCCTCAGAAAAGTGAGTAACCCTCGATTGCCCATACCGTGACCTCACTGTCGCTATACCCTGCAGGTCTGGCGTGCTGCACTACAAAGACAGGTTGCCAGGTGCAACCGCATGCCCTTAACAGCAAGCTGCCTAGCAACAGCTCAGGCCGCTATACTGCGAATAACATCATGTTGCCAGCGGCAACCACACGTGAGGCCAGATACTTCAGCCCTCACCTGTGATTGATAACAAGACCAGACCGCGGCAACAGCATGCGGGTCCAGCCCATCAGATCACTGGCTTCAGAAGTACACAAGACATCACTGCTGAAGACAGCAATTGGCTGCAAATGTAACATGTTGTGCATGACCATCATTGTGAGATTTCTGGGGTTCTGACTATTCAAGTAAATGGAATGAGATACAGTATGAAGCACAACCACTTGTACGGGCAGACCACTGGGCCTTTGTAATTAACAGTGGTCATCTTGATTGTGCTGAAAGGTGGGTTACGGTGGTCTATCCCCGACAGATCTTATCCTAATGATAAACCATCAATGTTGAAGTCCAAGACAACCCCTTTAATGATCATTTTATGCATGCAATGCTTTTTATATACAATATTCATATACAGTATACTGGGTCATCTCTTTCAATCACATCTAATCATGTCAGCACTTTCCTCAGTCTATTGAAAAGCACCTTTTAGCAGCACATTCAGTTTGCTGCATTGTTCACATGGTTGCTTGAATTACAACTGGGTCCCCTCACCAAGCTGCCAAATAGATAATTCACTTCTGAGTGCAGAGGAGATTGCTTCTCTTTGTGGACTGGAAACAATATATGGAATTTCATATTGTTTTTACATTGCACACACATATCTATATGTAGCACAGGGTTTTTAATCAATTTTACTTGCTCGTATATGACCAGATCACAACAAAAATGTACGGTATCTTCTATAATAAATTCAGTGTACTCAATGTACATGCAGAATACAAAAACATGAATTATGATAATAATGTGGATAATGATTATGCGGATTACAATGTCAGTTCAGGGAGAGCACTGCCGCAGTAAGACGCTTCCTCTGCCAGTCAGAGGAATGTCAGCTCCAGTAAGCAGGGGACCAGGAGAGCAGGGCAGGGCAGACAGGCGCTGGTAGTGGGAGACTCTATCATTAGGGCTACAGATAGGGCGATCTGTCACAAAGACCGGGATCGTTGGACGATGTGTTGTCTTCCTGGTGCTTGAGTTACAACATATCACAGATCGGGTTCATAGATTAATGGGACGGGCTGATGAAGACCCATCGGTCATGGTCTACCATGGAATGACAAAGACAGAGGTAGGTGGAGGGTGCTTAAAAATGATTTTAGGGATTTAGGTCGCAAGCTCAGGGCAATGACCTCTAAGGTAGTATTTTATGAAATACTACCTGTCCCACCAGCCACATAAGAAAGGCAGCGGGAGATTAGGGAGGTTAACAAGTAGGAAGGAGGGGTTTGGGTTCCTGGAGAACTGGGGCGACTTCTCTCTCGGCTACAGGCTCTATCGTAGGGATGGGCTGCACCTCAGCGAGGAAGGTGCAGCCGTTTTGGGGGAGAAGATGGCAAGAAGGTTGGAGGAGTGTTTAAACTAGGGACTAGGGGGGGGAGTAATTACATTATAGGAATTATAGGAGGGGAAGATAGTGCAGATAGAGTCCTGGAATGAGTAATGGAACTAGAAGAGAATGGAAGGAGGGACTAGAACAGGTAATAAAGAAAAGTGTTGGGTACAAAATATACAAAAACTTCATAATTGCATGTACTGTATACTAATGCCAGAAGCCTGACTAGTAAAACTGGTGAACTGGAATTAGTGATGTGTGAGGAGGACTATGACATAGTGGGAATAACTGAGACATAGTTGAATGATAGCTATGACTGGGCGGTTAATGTACAGGGTTACAGTCTGTTTAGAAAGGATTGGCAAAACCGGAGAGGGGGAGGGGTTTGCCTTTATGTAAAGTCCTATCTAAAGCCCACACTCTGGGAAGATATAAGTGAGGGACATGAACATGTGGAGTCACTGTGGGTAGTAATACATGGAGGCAAAAACAATAATAAAATACTAATAGGAATTTATAATAAGCCACCTAATATACCATAGAAAACCTACTACTAAACTAAATAGATGAGGCAGTGAATCATGAGGTCGTTATTATGGGGGACTTCAACTACCCAGCTATAGACTGGGAAACTGAAACCTGTAGATCTCATAAAGCAAACAGGTTCTTGGCAATAACCAAAGACAAGTACATTTCACAACTGGTTCAGGATACAACTAGAGGGACGATCATACTGGAATTAGTATTAACAAATTGACCTGACCTGACAGATGTGCAAGTTGGGTGACAACTGGGAAACAGTGACCATAAAATAACAACCTTCCAGTTGGCATTCAAAAGAGTGTTTCTTCATGGAGGCAAAAACACTTCTGAACTACCAAACTTCCAAAAAGCTAAATTTGAGCAGCTGAGAGTGGCCATTAGCCTCACTAGCTAGGACAGTGTCCTCAAAAATAAAAATTCAGCCACAAAATGGGATATTCTTAAAATTATCCTAAAATCTAATTGTGAGAGGTACATACACCCCAGTATCCTAAGGCAATTAAGTAATGCCATAGACAGACCCTTATTTCTGATATTTAAGGACTCTATATTGACATGGAGCTTTCCACAGGATTGGCACTTGGCAAATGTGGTGCCAATATTCAAAAAGTGGTCAAAAAAAGAGTCCAAAGACTAAAAGCAGTTACGTTTAACATCTGTCATGGGTAAACTGTTTGCAGGTTTTCTAAGAGATGCTATCTTGGAGTACCTCAATGAAAATAAGTGTATAATACAGTATCAGCATGGCTTCAGGAGGGATCGGTTATGTCAAACTAATTGAATCAGTTTATATGAGGAGGTAAGTTCTAGACTTGATCGCGGTGAGTCAATGGATGTCGTATATCTTGACTTCTCCAAAGCATTTGATACTATTCCACATAAAAGGTTAGTATATAAAATGGGAATGCTTGGACTGGGAGAAAATGTCTGTATGTGGGTAAGTAACTGGCTGAGTGATAGAAAACAGAGGGTGGTTATTAACGGTACACACTCAGATTGGGTCACTGTCACTAGTGGAGTACCTCAGGGGTCAGTATTGGGCCCTATTCTCTTCAATATATTTATTAATGATCTTGTAGAAGGCTTGCACAGAAAAATATACATTTTTGCAGATGATACTAAACTGTGTAAAGTAATTAACACTGAAGAGGACAGTATACTACTACAGAGGGATCTGGATAGATTGGATGCTTGGGCAGATAAGTGGCAGATGAGGTTTAACACTGACAAATGTAAGGTTATGCACATGGGAAGGAAAAGCACAAGTCACCAGTAAATACTAAATGGTAAAACACTAGGTAAGGGTCCATTCACACGTCTGTAGAATGTGTCCGCACCTGTTTCGCAATTATCCGGAACGGGTGCGGACCCATTCATTCTCTATGGTGCAGGAATGTATGCGGACAGCGCACAGTGTGCTGTCCGCATCCGTATTTCCGGAGCGTGGCCCCGAACTTCGGGTCAACGGCTCCGGAAAAAAATAGAACATGTCCTATTCTTGTCCACAATTGCGGACAAGAATAGGCAGTTCTATGGGATGCCGGCCATGTGTACTGCGGATTCGCAATTTGCGGATCCGCAATACACTACGGACATGTGAATGGACCCTAACATGGAAAAGGACTTAGGAATTTTAGTGGACAACAAATTAATCTGCAGAAACCAGTGTCAGGCAGCTGCTGCCAAGGCCAATAAGATAATGGGTTGCATCAAAAGGGGCATAGATGCCCGTGATGAGAACATAGTCCTACCACTTTACAAATCAGTAGTCAGACCACACATGGAGTACTGTGTACAGTTCTGGGCTCCTGTGAACGAGGCAGACATAGCAGAGCTGGAGAGGGTCCAGAGGAGGGCAACTAAAGTAATAACTGGAATGGGGCAACTACAGTACCCTGAAAGATTATCAAAATTAGGGTTATTCACTTTAGAAAAAAGACGACTGAGGGGAGATCTAATTACTATGTATAAATATATCAGGGGTCGGTACAGAGATCTATCCCATCATCTATTTATCCCCAGGACTGTGACTATGACGAGGGGACATCCTCTGCGTTTGGAGGAAAGAAGGTTTGTACACAAACATAGAAGAGGATTCATTACGGTAAGAGCAGTGAGACTATGGAACTGTCTGCCTGAGGAGGTGGTGATGGTGAGTTCACTAAAAGAGTTCAAGAGGGGCCTGGATGTATTTCTGGAGCTTAATAATATTACAGGTTACAGTTACTAGATTTCTGCCTCATGGAGTCAGGAAGGATTTTTCCCCCCCTAAAATGACGGAAATTAGCTTCTACCTAATTCCTCTGGATCAACTTGCAGGATATTTAGGCCTCATGCAGTCGACCGTTGTGTGCATCCGCGTCCGTTCCGTCATTTTTCACAGTTTAGCGGAGGTCCCATTAATTTCTATGGAGCTGTGAAAAAAAATTGATAGTCCTCCGTTTTTTCTCCGTGTCCGTGATCCGTGATTCCAGTCCGTCAAAAAAATATAAACTGTCCTATTCTTGTCAGTGGAAAACGAAGGACAGACCCATTCAAGACAATGGGTCCGTCAAAAAAAATGGATGCACAACTGGTATGTCGTCCGTGTCCGCGTCCGTGTCCGTTTTTTTCTACAAGACCTTGGTGCAATAAAACTACAGTTTTCATTAACCTTCCTTTTTTTTCCCTGTCAGACAAAAAAAAAAGGAAGACACAAGGAAACACAACTGAAGCAAAATTGGACACGGACCACTGAAGCCAAATCACTGACAGTGAAAAAAAACTGTCGTGTGCATGAGGCCTTAATATATTTCCGGAAGTGCCACTCTTCACTCAAGGACCCAAGTTGCGGAAATATGACAACCAAAATGATGTCACTGTCCCTTATCACTTGCCAAGAAAGCTCCTGAAGAAAATGTATAACATTTCTTATCTTCTCATCAAGGTCCCTAATGAATTCAGTTGTAATAACTAATAACCTCCATTAAGGCCTCATGCACACAACTATATTTTTCATCCGTGCAGTATCCACATTGCGGAAAGCACACTGACCTATTCATTTCTATGGGGCCATGCACAAACTGTATTTTGCAGAGTGCAGACGTAAGGTACGTATCCGTATTTTACTGTTCCGTGGACAGCACATATTGTTTCATCACTGCCACCTGAGGAGTTATCATCCACCTTTAAAAAGGGCATCTCACAAAACATCACTGATATGTAGGGGAGGATTGGCTGTTGACTCTACATGGAGAAATCCCAGTAGCTGTCCTCCCCAAAAACTATTCAATAGTTCCAATATCTGGGCCTGCACATCACTGATGATCTGTAAGCCAGCCTACAGTTTACACAGACACCTCCTGTCCACGCCTAGAAAAGCTACTCCAGTTTTCCTACTCCACCATCCTACTGAAGTCAGATGCAACTTTTGTTTGCGACTTTCTAAAAAAGTCTGATAAATCTGGAGTGAAAACCATTAACATAGCTGACCACACCCACTTTCCCACCTATATTTCAAAACTGAAGTGTGTTTTGTTTAACCACCTCAGCCCCCAGTGCTTAAACACCCTGAAAGACCAGGCCACTTTTTACACTTCTGACCTACACTACTTTCACCGTTTATTGCTCGGTCATGCAACTTACCAGCCAAATGAATTTTACCTCCTTTTCTTCTCACTAATAGAGCTTTCATTTGGTGGTATTTAATTGCTGCTGACATTTTTACTTTTTTTGTTATTAATCGAAATTTAACGATTTTTTTGCAAAAAAATGACATTTTTCACTTTCAGTTGTCAAATTTTGCAAAAAAAACGAGATCCATATAGAAATTTTGCTCTAAATTTATAGTTCTACATGTCTTTGATAAAAAAAAATTTTTTGGGTAAAAAAAAAATGGTTTGGGTAAAAGTTATAGCGTTTACAAACTATGGTACAAAAATGTGAATTTCCGCTTTTTGAAGCAGCTCTGACTTTCTGAGCACCTGTCATGTTTCCTGAGGTTCTACAATGCCCAGACAGTACAAACACCCCACAAATGACCCCATTTCGGAAAGTACACACCCTAAGGTATTCGCTGATGGGCATAGTGAGTTCATAGAACTTTTTATTTTTTGTCACAAGTTAGCGGAAAATGATGATTTTTTTTATTTTATTTTTTTCTTACAAAGTCTCATATTCCACTAACTTGTGACAAAAAATAAAAACTTCTATGAACTCACTATGCCCATCACGAAATACCTTGGGGTCTCTTCTTTCCAAAATGGGGTCACTTGTGGGGTAGTTATACTGCCCTGGCATTCTAGGGGCCCAAATGTGTGGTAAGGAGTTTGAAATCAAATTCAGAAAAAAATGACCTGTGAAATCCGAAAGGTGCTCTTTGGAATATGGGCCCCTTTGCCCACCTAGGCTGCAAAAAAGTGTCACACATCTGGTATCTCCGTACTCAGGAGAAGGTGGGGAATGTGTTTTGGGGTGTTATTTTATATATACCCATGCTGGGTGAGAGAAATATCTTGGCAAAAGACAACTTTTCCCATTTTTTTATACAAAGTTGGCATTTGACCAAGATATTTATCTCACCCAGCATGGGTATATGTAAAAAGACACCCCAAAACACATTCCTCAACTTCTCCTGAGTACGGAGATACCAGATGTGTGACACTTTTTTGCAGCCTAGGTGGGCAAAGGGGCCCATATTCCAAAGAGCACCTTTCGGATTTCACTGGTCATTTTTTTCTGAATTTGATTTCAAACTCCTTACCACACATTTGGGCCCCTAGAATGCCAGGGCAGTATAACTACCCCACAAGTGACCCCATTTTGGAAAGAAGACACCCCAAGGTATTCCGTGAGGGGCATGGAGAGTTCCTAGAATTTCATTATTTTTTGTCACAAGTTAGTGGAAAATGATGATTTTTTTTTTTTTTTTTTTTTCATACAAAGTCTCATATTCCACTAACTTGTGACAAAAAATAAAAACTTCTATGAACTCACTATGCCCATCACGAAATACCTTGGGGTCTCTTCTTTCCAAAATGGGGTCACTTGTGGGGTAGTTATACTGCCCTGGCATTCTAGGGGCCCAAATGTGTGGTAAGGAGTTTGAAATCAAATTCAGAAAAAAATGACCTGTGAAATCCAAAAGGTGCTCTTTGGAATATGGGCCCCTTTGCCCACCTAGGCTGCAAAAAAGTGTCACACATCTGGTATCTCCGTACTCAGGAGAAGGTGGGGAATGTGTTTTGGAGTGTTATTTTATATATACCCATGCTGGGTGAGAGAAATATCTTGGCAAAAGACAACTTTTCCCATTTTTTTTATACAAAGTTGGCATTTGACCAAGATATTTATCTCACCCAGCATGGGTATATGTAAAAAGACACCCCAAAACACATTCCTCAACTTCTCCTGAGTACGGAGATACCAGATGTGTGACACTTTTTTGCAGCCTAGGTGGGCAAAGGGGCCCATATTCCAAAGAGCACCTTTCAGATTTCACAGGTCATTTTTTTCAGAATTTGATTTCAAACTCCTTACCACACATTTGGGCCCCTAGAATGCCAGGGAAGTATAACTACCCCACAAGTGACCCCATTTTGGAAAGAAGAGACCCCAAGGTATTCGCTGATGGGCATAGTGAGTTCATGGAAATTTTTATTTTTTGTCACAAGTTAGTGGAATATGAGACTTTGTATGAAAAAAAAAAAAAAATCATCATTTTCCACTAACTTGTGACAAAAAATAAAAAATTCTAGGAACTTGCCATGCCCCTCACGGAATACCTTGGGGTGTCTTCTTTCCAAAATGGGGTCACTTGTGGGGTAGTTATACTGCCCTGGCATTTTCCAGGGGCCCTAATGTCTGGTAAGTAGGTAAATGACCTGTGAAATCCGAAAGGTGCTCTTTGGAATGTGGGCCCCTTTGCCCACCTAGGCTGCAAAAAAGTGTCACACATCTGGTATCTCCGTACTCAGGAGAAGGTGGGGAATGTGTTTTGGGGTGTCATTTTACATATACCCATGCTGGGTGAGAGAAATATCTTGGCAAAAGACAACTTTTCCCATTTTTTTTATACAAAGTTGGCATTTGACCAAGATATTTATCTCACCCAGCATGGGTATATGTAAAAAGACACCCCAAAACACATTCCTCAACTTCTCCTGAATACAGAGATACCAGATGTGTGACACTTTTTTGCAGCCTAGGTGGGCAAAGGGGCCCAAATTCCTTTTAGGAGGGCATTTTTAGACATTTGGATACCAGACTTCTTCTCACGCTTTGGGGCCCCTAAAATGCCAGGGCAGTATAAATACCCCACATGTGACCCCATTTTGGAAAGAAGACACCCCAAGGTATTCAATGAGGGGCATGGCGAGTTCATTGAAAAAAAAAAATTTTGGCACAAGTTAGCGGAAATTGATTTTTTGGATTTTGTTCTCACAAAGTCTCCCTTTCCGCTAACTTGGGACAAAAATTTCAATCTTTCATGGACTCAATATGCCCCTCAGCGAATACCTTGGGGTGTCTTCTTTCCAAAATGGTGTTATTTGTGGGGTGTTTGTACTGCCCTGGCATTTGAGGGTCTCCGCAATCATTACATGTATGCCCAGCATTAGGAGTTTCTGCTATTCTCCTTATATTGAGCATACGGGTAATGAGATTTTTTTTTTCCGTTCAGCCTCTGGGCTGAAAGAAAAAAATGAACGGCACAGATTTCTTCATTCGCATCGATCAATGTGGATGAAAAAATCTCTGCAAAAAAAGAAAAAGGAGGGGAAAGGCGTCTGCTAGGACATAGGAGCTCCGCCCAACATCCATACCCACTTCAGCTCGTATGCCCTGGCAAACCAGATTTCTCCATTCACATCAATCGATGTGGATGAATAAATCATTGCCGGGATTTTTTTTTTTATTCATACAAAGTGTTTGCCAAAGTATATGAACACCGCCACCTCCTCAGCTCATATGCCTCGGCAAACATATCTTTTACTGCAGAGGAGAAATCTCGTCTTGCAGCGCCGCATACACCGACTTGCGTGTAATCTGACAGCAGCGCAATGCTTCTGTCCGAATGCACATCAGTGCTGCAGCTGGTCGATCGGTTGGTCCACCTGGAAGGTAAAAAAAACAAAACAAAAAAGAAAAAAACAGGCAGCAAAGCAATAACTTTATTAACTGTTGAACAGAACATAGAAACTTTTTTTAAACTTTTTTAACTGAACGTTTAACTTTTTTACTTACCGGTATTTTTTTTTTTGTTTAGTTTTTTTTACCTTTATAGAGCAAACCTCTCCTTCCCCATGGGACAATGTGCAAAGCGCAAATCGCCCAAAGATGTGGCGAAGTACGTTATGCACTTTATCCCAGGTGAAAGGAGAGGTTTGCAGCAGCTGTGAGAGAAAGGGCCCTAATAGCCCTGTGTGCCTGTCCTGGTGAGATGTGATCCCTATGCTAGGTGTACCTGTGTGTGGTACTTCCGGAAACACTCACCATAGCATAGGGCAGGGTGGTCCGGACAGTCAGGACAGAAATAGCGGGTGTCACGCCTTATTCCACTCCTGCTACAGACACGACATTTTTTTCGGGGTGGCGGTTGGGTTGAGGTACCAGCAACGACACTGGGGAAATGTCGCTCGTGTAGACGGCTAACTACACTGGTGGATGGGGCCACGGAACCTCCCGGATAAATGAGGTTCTCGATGATCTCTTCCTGGAATTTGAGGAAGGATCCTGTTCTCCCAGCCTTACTGTAGAGAACAAAACTATTATAGGCAGCCAATTGAATTAAATATACAGACACCTTCTTATACCAGCGTCTGGTTCTGCGGGAAACTAAATAGGGAGCCAACATCTGGTCATTGAAGTCCACCCCTCCCATGAGCGCATTATAGTCGTGGACTGAGAGGGGCTTTTCAATGACACGGGTTGCCCTTTCAATTTGGATTGTCGTGTCTGCGTGAATGGAGGAGAGCATGTAAACGTCACGCTTGTCTCTCCATTTCACCGCGAGCAGTTCTTCGTTACACAAGGCAGCCCTCTCCCCCCTTGCAAGACGGGTGGTTACAAGCCGTTGGGGGAAGCCCACGCGACTAGTTCGCGCGGTGCCACAGGCGCAAATCCGTTCTAGAAACAAATGCCTAAAGAGGGCCACACTTGTGTAAAAATTGTCCACATAAAGATGGTACCCCTTGCCGAATAAGGGTGACACCAAGTCCCAGACTGTCTTCCCACTGCTCCCCAGGTAGTCAGGGCAACCGACCGGCTCCAGGGTCTGATCTTTTCCCTCATAGATCCGAAATTTGTGGGTATAGCCTGTGGCCCTTTCACAGAGCTTATACAATTTGACCCCATACCGGGCACCCTTGCTTGGGATGTATTATTTGAAGCCAAGGCGCCCGGTAAAATGTATTAGGGACTCGTCTACGCAGATGTTTTGCTCGGGGGTATACAAATCTGCAAATTTCTGGTTGAAATGGTCTATGAGGGGCCGAATTTTGTGGAGCCGGTCAAAAGCTGGGTGGCCTCTGGGACGGGAGGTGGTGTTGTCGCTAAAGTGCAGGAAACGCAGGATGGTCTCAAATCGTGTCCTGGACATAGCAGCAGAGAACATGGGCATGTGATGAATCGGGTTCGTGGACCAATATGACCGCAATTCATGCTTTTTAGTTAGACCCATGTTGAGGAGAAGGCCCAGAAAAATTTTAAGTTCGGAAACTTGGACTGGTTTCCACCGGAAAGACTGGGCATAAGAGCTTCCCGGGTTGGCGGATATAAATTGTGTGGCATACCGGTTTGTCTCTGCCACGACTAAGTCCAAGAGCTCCGCAGTCAAGAACAGCTCAAAAAATCCCAGGGCCGAACCGATTTGAGCCGTCTCAACCCGAACTCCAGACTGGGCGGTGAAAGGGGGAACTACAGGTGCGGCTGAAGTTGGTGACTGCCAATCAGCGTTTGCCAGCACCTCAGGGATTCTAGGGGCTCTACGGGCCTGTCTGCGCGGTGGCTGCGACGGGGTAACTAGTGCACGTGCCACCGTACCAGCTTCAACTGCCCTTCTGGTGCTCGCCACGTCACCATGTTGTACGGCAGTGCTGGTACTAGGTCCAGGAAGGGCTGCGCTGCTGGTGTATGCCTCACCACGTGATCCGGCAGCGACAGCCCCACTCTGCTGCTCTTGAAGCGGATCCTGCATAACCTGTGGTCTAGCGACACGGGGCCGGGTACGCCTGGTGCTGCCAGGGACCTCAACCTCCTCGTCCGAACTTTGGGTCAGAGAGCCACTGCTTTCCACAGGTTCATATTCTGACCCGCTAGATTCGTCAGATGAGGGTTCCCACTCCTCATCCGACTGGGTCAGAATCCTGTAGGCCTCTTCAGAAGAATACCCCCTGTTTGACATTTTGGACTACTAAATTTAGGGGTATTCCCTGAGACTACCCAAGAAAAAAAGCAAGCCTGTCTTACAAAGGGGAGGCTAGCGAAGTACCGGAGGCTGCTGCGGTTGATAAAAAATATCAAAACTGATTTTTTTATCGCCGCAGTGCGTGTAAAGTGAATGTGCAGTGATCAAAAAACAAATTTTTTTTTGTCACTGCGGTGGGGCGGGCGTGGGTGAACGCACGTGTGGGCGACCGATCAGGCCTGATCGGGCAAACACTGCGTTTTGAGTGGAGGGCGAGCTAAGGTGACACTAATACTATTATAGATCTGACCGTGATCAGTTTTGATCACTTACAGATACTATAAAAGTACAAAAGCTGATTAGCGATACGCTAAACAGCGAATAAAAGTGACTGCGGTGCGGTGGGCTGGGCGCTAACTGACGCTAACTACCTAACCAAGGGGCCTAAACTATCCCTAAAACCTAACAGCCAATACTAGTGAAAAAAAAAAGTGACAGTTTACACTGATCACTTTTTGTCTTTCACTAAGTGATTGACAGGGGGCGATCAAGGGGTTAATTAGGATGATGGGGGTGATGGAAGGTGATCAGGGGCTAAGGTGTAGTGTTGGTGGGTACTCACAGTGAAGTCTGCTCCTCTGCTGGATCCAACCGACGAAAAGGACCAGCAGAGAAGCAGAGAAGCCATATAACAGATCATATTTACTAATATGATCTGTTATCTGGCTTCTGATTTGATTTTTTGAAAATCGCCAGCCTGCCAGCCAATGATCGTTGCTGGCAGGCTGGTGACGAAATACTTCTTTAACTTTTGCCGGCCCGCGATGCGCATGCGCGGGCCGGCAATGCACGAAATCTCGCGTCTCGCGAGAGGACGCACCGGCGCGTCCACCCAGAACAACAGGACCACCGCAAAGACGCAATCCTGCGTACGGCGGTCCTGAGGAGGTTAAATATGAAAAAAGTTGAAATTTTTTTGCGCAAGTGAGCAAAAAAAAGTTGCATAAGCCCCATTTTCAGATTTTTTTTAAGTCGGAATTCTGGAGCTACTAGGCCAGTGATGGTTAACCTACGGCACTCCAGCTGTGGTGAAACTACAACTCCCAGCATGCTCTATTCATTTCTATAGAGTTCTGAGAACAGCCAGACAAGTGACCCCAAAAACGCTATGTATATGTGCAAGTGGTCTTTACAGTATTTTGGTATGGACTTCAAAGTAACATTTAGCAACAAGAGAAAAAAAGTGCAGCGAAAAATGGTGCAGAAATGGTGCAAAAAACCTGGGTAGACCCTGCATATCTTGCCGATCGTCTCATAAAAGTGATGTCAGTTGCGACAACTGACTCTTCTGCAGGTTTAAGGACAGGACCAGACATGGCAGCTGGCAAGTGTTTGAGCCATAATCCAGGTCTTATCTCACTTTTATCTGTTAAACATACACCACTATGAAAAGTGGCGAGCATCACAAAATGTTGCAGTTGCCATGGAAATGGCACAATTGCCATGATTTGCAACTTTTTTATTCCACATATCTTATTTCATAAATGACCCCCTATGTGTCCTAACTTTTGATTTTAGGCTACTTTCATTTTAGCGGCAGCCTTCTCCAGCAGGCTGTTTCGGCGGGTGAACAGCCTGCCGGATCTGTGCTGCAGCTAGTGCACGCGTGCTCCCGCAGGTCCGCTCCGGCCCTATTCACTATAATGGGCACGGGCCGGAGGGGTAGCCGGAATAAAACTATGACATCGTAGTTTTATTACACCCGCCTCTCGAGATGTTTGACAAATTTAGGCTTCTTTCACAGTTCCGTTCTTTGCCAGAACAGCCTGCCGGAGCTCTCTGGTTCTGGCGTTTCTAGATGTTACTGGGATGCTCACCAGCCCCATTGGGAGATCTGGCCGCTACCCGGCAAATATGAGAGCTCTGGCAGACCGTTCTCTGCCAGAACAACCTACCGAAACTACAAACGAAAGTGTGAAAGAAGCCTTACCAACCATCCAACAAGTTCCTATATACACTGCTCAAAAAAATAAAGGGAACACTTAAACAACACAATGTAACTCCAAGTCAATCACACTTCTGTGAAATCAAACTGTCCACTTAAGAAGCAACACTGAGTGACAATCAATTTCACATGCTGTTGTGCAAATGGGATAGACAACAGGTGGAAATTATAGGCAATTAATTTCCATAGCATGAGATGGAGTCTACAACCCACACAAGTGGCTCAGGTAGTGCAGCTTATCCAGAATGGCACATCAATGCGAGCTGTGGCAAGAAGGTTTGCTGTGTCTGCCAGCGTAGTGTCCAGAGCATGGAGGCGCTACCAGGAGACAGGCCAGTACATCAGGAGACGTGGAGGAGGCCGTAGGAGGGCAACAACCCAGCAGCAGGACCGCTACCTCCGCCTTTGTGCAAGGAGGAACAGGAGGAGCACTGCCAGAGCCCTGCAAAATGACCTCCAACAGGCCACAAATGTGCATGTGTCTGCTCAAACGGTCAGAAACAGACTCCATGAGGGTGATATGAGGGCCCGACGTCCACAGGTGGGGGTTGGGCTTACAGCCCAACACCGTGCAGGACGTTTGGCATTTGCCAGAGAACACCAAGATTGGCAAATTCGCCACTGGCGCCCTGTGCTCTTCACAGATGAAAGCAGGTTCACACTGAGCACATGTGACAGACGTGACAGAGTCTTGAGACGCCGCGGAGAACGTTCTGCTGCCTGCAACATCCTCCAGCATGACCGGTTTGGCATTGGGTCAGTAATGGTGTGGGGTGGCATTTCTTTGGAGGGCCGCACAGCCCTCCATGTGCTCGCCAGAGGTAGCCTGACTGCCATTAGGTACTGAGATGAGATCCTCAGACCCCTTGTGAGACCATATGCTGGTGCGGTTGGCCCTGGGTTCCTCCTAATGCAAGACAATGCTAGACCTCATGTGGCTGGAGTGTGTCAGCAGTTCCTGCAAGACGAAGGCATTGATGCTATGGACTGGCCTGCCCGTTCCCCAGACCTGAATCCAATTGAGCACATCTGGGACATCATGTCTCGCTCTATCCACCAACGTCACGTTGCACCACAGACTGTCCAGGAGTTGGCAGATGCTTTAGTCCAGGTCTGGGAGGAGATCCCTCAGGAGACCGTCCTCATCAGGAGCATGCACAGGCGTTGTAGGGAGGTCATACAGGCACGTGGAGGCCACACACACTACTGAGCCTCATTTTGACTTGTTTTAAGGACATTACATCAAAGTTGGATCAGCCTGTAGTGTGTTTTTCCACTTTAATTTTGAGCGTGACTCCAAATCCAGACCTCCATGGGTTGAAAAATTTGATTTCCATTTTTTTTTTTTTGTGTGATTTTGTTGTCAGCACATTCAACTATGTAAAGAACAAAGTATTTCAGAAGAATATTTAATTAATTCAGATCTAGAATGTGTTATTTTTGTGTTCCCTTTATTTTTTTGAGCAGTGTACTTAGGCCGGTATAGCTGCTGGCATGATATCTATGAAGTTCAAGGAGCTTGGCCACATTACTTCTATAATGGGTCTATGTTCACACGGATTTCAGCTTGAATTCTGCACCAAAAGTCATACAGCATCTTCAGTGAACCGACCTCCCATTTTTTTCAAAGAGAGTCCACATCGCGGGTTCATATGTGTTCATATTCGTATATAACCATATTGTATATATTTTAATGATTCATTTTTAGCTTTTAATTTGCCTGTGCAGAAAATTTCTAATAAGAAGAAAAGAGGGGTTTGACACTATTGAGCTACAAAGTAGTTCTCGCTAACCGCTGATTTTTTTAATGGTTGCATGAATTCAGCAGTAAGTCTGAGGTTAAATTGTACAATTTGGGTAGAGGAACACCTCTATCAATATGAAAGATGATTTAATCTGCACCTTTTGAGTGAAATGATGATATAATAGAGTGTGTTAATGTTTTGGGGACACACAAAACCCTTGGGGAGATAGCGCTGCAGCACATAATGGAATAGGCAGCTTAATTGCTGTTTTTTAATTACATAGATTACATGGTTGTAGAGAGTTATTATAGACACAAAGGAACAATGGTTTCATAATCTGTGCAGTTAGAAAGATAATCATGACTTTGTATTTCAGTTATTACAGAACAAGAGCCGCTGTGTGGAATGGAAAAATGATCCTGCCTTTGTGATTCTCATACATATTTGGGCTTATTCACACAACCAGAGTGTTGGTCGATGTGATGTCTGTGTGCGCAACATAGATCATACACCTCAGTGTTAGGGCTCATGCACACGACCGTATGTATTTTGCGATCCGCAAAAGATGGATCTGCCAAAAAAAAGAGGACATCCGTGTGACGTCCGTGCTGCATCCGTTTTTATTTGCAGATTCACAGTAACAATGCCTGTCCTTGTCCGCAAAACGGACAAGAATAAGACATGTTCTATTTTTTGACATATGGACATGGAATGCACACTTCCATTTCCGTTTTTTTTTCAACCCTCATTGAAATGAACGCTTCCGCATACAAACCTGTAAAAAAAAACGGAATGGAAACGGATGAAAAATACGTTCATGTGCATGAGCCTTTAGATCAGTGATTTCCATCAGTGATTTTGAGCCACAACCAGGTGCGGATCAAAAACACAGCCTCTTACATCCAGTGACGTCTCCTCTGATGTAGACATTCTCTTTCCTTATCTTCTCCATTCAGACCAGACAGCCATGATTATATACAGTATTTCAGACGTGTCTTGTCTCTGCAGAGTTTGGCATACAGACATCTTAGATTCCTCACTTTTCTATCATCCTCCTTTGCCCCAACATTGTTATCCTGCTCTGCTACCCCCCCCCCCCCCCCCCCCCCCCCCCCAATACTGTGCCCGCTGGGCTCCTGAATACCCTTAAATACTATACTGTAGAAATAACAGTGCCATACAGTCCCTCCATTGTAATAGTGCTTCCAGACGTCTCTCACTAATATTAGTGCCCCCTACAGTACACCCAATAGTGATTACACTCCCCAAGACTGCCCCTATTAGTAGCAAAACCCTCCATAATAATTTTCACATTTTGGAAAGTGGCCAGCACCTTAGATCTTTATTTTTTTTTATTTTTCATATGGGAAAGGAGGTGAACTTTAACATTTTTTCATTTTAAAAACATTTTAAAACTTTTTTACATTTATTTTAAGTCCCCCAAGGGGACTTTAACATGCAACATCTTATCACTTCTCCCATAGACTGCAATGATTCAACATCATTGCTGTGAATATATGCATATGGAGTAGCCTGTCAATCACCGCCCTGAGTGATCTTCTCATAAATGGTGGCTGAGATTATGTAAACAGCCGAGTGTGGGCCGGTGTCCTGCTGTTTGCGTAATTCCTATGGTAGAGAATGGGAGCTAAGCAAATAATGTAGTACAAGTGCTGCTTCTATAGTATATATATATATATACATACAGTATGTTTTATTTTATTTTTTATTTTTTATTAACCCTCCACATTACACGTACAGTACACTCACCATTTCTGTAAGTGGCTGGACATCTGTTTACAGACTCCATCGCCCCCATCTGCCTGTACCGACTACCAGCTGAAAGCTGCAAAGATAGGTATAATAATAATTAGGCAGGGTCTGCAGAGTAAGGGCTCATGTACATGACCATGGTTTGGGTCCGCATCTGAGTCACATTTTTTGGGGCTACAAAAGATGCGGACAGCACTCCGTGTGCCGTCCACATCCACACGTCTGTTCCACGGCCCTGCAAAAAAATAGAACATGTCCTATGCTTGTTCCGTCTGTAGTGAAGTAATGAACATGTTAATAAGGGCAGACAGGGACATTGGCACTGCAGAGAGAAAACTCTCCAAGTGTAGAGCAGCTGCCAGCTTTCCATCAGAAAGAGGCAGTGGGCAGTGTGATGAACATCCACCTGGCAGCTCTCCGCTCAGCACGGATGAACATGGGGACGTTCCTGGTGCTGCAGGACTTCCAAATGCCCTGATATTAGAGAGGCGGAGCAAAAGCCTATTACAGGGCTTTGTTCCTTTACTGGCAGTCTGCACTGCCCCTCCTGACGCTCCCAGCGTGATGATGTGATGTCACCACACCAGAAGAGTCAGGTCCTGCTGCACCTGCTGAGTGAGATGTATGTTCCATAGTGTAGAAGGTGGAACATACATCTCACTGTAACTTGCATCAGCTGGCAGGGTCAGTACTTTCACTGCTCATGACTCCCCACACGCCTCACCCTGTTCCCTACAGTTGGTAGAGGCCTCTTCATTTAGTTAAGTGGTGGAGGGCCCCGTGTGACCTGTTTTTAATCCAGCCCTGTGCATTGCTGCCACCCCTACTTTCCATTAGATGGTGTCAGGAATAAAGACCGCCCTACCCCTAGTTGTTATAATGTTTGCTGTGATATTATATGTTTTATGGTTATATGTCGTAGTGTAACATATTCTGGTGTGATTTACATATATATACAGTGTGTATTTATGTATTTGTCTTACAAGGCCAGCAGCCATTTATGACTTTGCTTAAGGCTGCATAAAGAGAGAGCCGAGCTGTCTGCCTCGGACCTGGGAAACAGCCAAATTGTCCCCGGGAGGTAGTTAGTAGTGTTGATCACGAATATTCGAATTTCGAATTTTTATCGCCAATATAGGTACTTCGAAAATTTGCGAATATTTCGAATATAGTGATATATATTCGTAATTTCGAGTATTCAATTTTTTTTTTTATCAGTACACATGATCCCTCCCTGCTTCTAGCTTGTGGGCCAATGAGAAGGCTGCAGTATATTTGACTTTAGGAGTAGTGTTGTTTGCGAATTTTCAAATTTTTATTGCGATTTTTTTCAACTTACAACTATTAGACAAAGAAGATGATAGCACTATATTAGCTAAATTCCTCTATATTCGTATTTTTTTCGAATATTTGCTATATTGCTATAACTTCGTTTTTTCGAATATTCGTAATATTCTAAAACAAAAATATATAGCAATATAGTGAATATTCGAAAAAAAAACTAATTTAGAACAATTTAGCTAATATAGTGCTATAATCTTCTTTGTTTAATAGTTGTAATTTTTTTCTCATCTGAAGTTCAGATTGGCAAAAAATTACAACTATAAAAAAAAAAAGATTATAGCACTATATTAGCTAAATTGCTCTAAATTCGTTATTTTTTTCCGAATATTCACTATATTGCTATATATTCTTGTTTTAGAATATTACGAATATTCGAAAAAACAAAGTTATAGCAATATAGCAAATATTCGAAAAAAAAACGAATATAGAGCAATTTAGCTAATATAGTGCCATAATCTCCTTTGTCTAACAGTTGTAAGTTGAAAAAAATCGCAATAAAAATTTGAAAATTACGAAAATTCGCATGACGAAAATTCGCATATTACACGATCATTACCTTGCCGATTTTTCGAGTAAAAAAAAATCGTACAATATAACGAATATTCGAATTTGCGAATATTCGATGAATATTCTACAAAATATTCGCGAAATATCGCAAATTCGAATATGACCCCTGCCGCTCATCACTAGTAATGTGAGGAGAGGCTGAAGATGTCTCCTTTTCTGGAGTGTGAACCAGGATAGGTCAGGAAACAATTGAACTGGAGCGCCATCAAAGTCAAAGTTGCGTAGGGATCTCGCCTTAGCCATGATGGATTCTTTAAGGGCAAAATCGTGGACACAACAAATTACGTCCCTAGGACGTGTAGCAGATCCCTTAGGCTTGAGTGCTCTATGAGCCCCGTCCAATTTGATCTTTGTGCGAGGATGGTTGCGCCAGGATCATGTTAAAAATGGCTTCCAACATCGCAAAGAGATCTTCGTCACCGGTAGCCTACGGTTATTCCAGCGCCCTCGATTATCCAAGTCCTCTAAATGCCATCCCATGCCCCTGAGTACCGCCGTTTGGGCAGAAATGGATTCATGAAGAGTGGAAATATATTGCCTGGTATCGTCATGGCCATTTTCCAGGGAGTCAACCCGGTCCACCACATGTTTAATGTCAGTGCGAACTGCCGCAATTTCAGATCTGCAGGCTTCCGTAACTTCAGAAATAAGAACCCGAAAGTTCTCTTTTGTAGGAAAACGGTTAAAATAGCTTGCCCATGGCTGTGGAGGTTCAGGCAGGGATGGAGGGTTCATTAGGGCAAGTGTTGGAGGGGTTGGGGATCTGGCCCAGATGTCAGAAGGGAGAGGAGAGCTGCTGTCCCCCTGGTCCAGCAATGGTGGGGCTGGGAGCTGCTTATTTCGCAAGGGCTCAAGCAGGGGGGTACCAGGAAGGCTAGATGCAGGGTCCCCTGGGTTAATATCCCATCCCCTAGTAGCCACAGTACCTTTACTTGCAGTGGCCCCCTGAGAAGTGGGTCCAGGAGACATAATGGCGGGATCCCTCCTTCCAGCATTAGCAGGCCGAAAGTCCGGGGCGGCCGGTGAGAGCCCCAAGTCAGAGGATCCGCGTGTGGACACTGCAGATGGCGATCCGGTTCCCTGAAGAGATCCAGCAGGGGTAAGTAGCACTGTGTCCTTCTCCCTGGGCAGCGCGCGGGAATCCGGCGGGGGGAGGGAGGAATGGCGGGAGGCCCTCTGTGCCTTGGTGCTGCGCAGTGGAAGCGCCGGACCCGGAGTGCAATCCCAGCACTGTTCAAGGGTCCTAGTAGGTGAGGGGGATCGGGGAGGGATAGGGGTCTTTTTTGGAGCCACTTTCTTCCCCATATGATCCAGGAGAGATGTGTCGCTGGCCAGTAATTCGCGGTGCAGGCAGGAGCAGCTCCTTCAGGCAGCCATCACCGTCAGCGTCCGGACACGCCCCCGCAACCTGCACATTTAGATGTGCTGACTAACCCTCATTTTTTTTCTTGACAGCCATTTCCCTGCCTGCTGCCCACTGATTGGCTGATCCAGGCTGTCTGCAAGCCTGTAAGCCAATCAGGGCAAGCCCTCCACCCAACTGCCTCCCAGGAATATGCAGTAAAATGGCTCACTGTGTCAAATTTCCAGGGTGATGGACCTGGATCCACTCCCCTGATTAGTCCAAGTCTACTTTTGGTTGAGGAACAGTAAAACCTACACGTGCAAGCTACTCAGAGCTAGGCCCAAGTTCAGAGAACCTCTGTTTCTGAGAACCAAGGAAGCAAGTTAGCTACCAGAATATTCCAGTGAGAAGGAGATTAGAAGGTCTGAAACCCACAAGGCTGTGCATTGAACTGGAATTTAAGTTCTAGCTCCTTCCTCAGTGGCCATAATTAAGTTCTGGATTTCCTCCTTTGTAAAATTTCGAAACTCGTTAAAACAATATAAGATACACTCCTATAACCCTTAAATCCTACAAGGTGTATTATACTAATGGAACATCCATATTGGGACTATATCTAATACCTTTTTTGACAGCACTTTATATCTAATATCTATCATCAAGGCAAGAGATTGATACATTGTCCTACAATTAATAGGGGGATAACAATAAGTACATCATTTTTTATGTTTTTCATTTCTTTATATTATTTTTTATTGTCTTTTACTAATTCAGAAAGGGCCCTTCTGGTACCATTTGTAATTGTTATATTGTATAATAAAATATTTTAACTACAGTACAGACCAAAACTTTGGACACACCTTCTCATTCAAAGAGTTTTCTTTATTTTCATGACTATGAAAATTGTAGATTGACACTGAAGGCATCAAAACTATGAATTAACACATGTTGAATTATATACATAACAAACAAGTGTGAAACAACTGAAAATATGTCATATTCTAGGTTCTTCAAAGTAGCCACCTTTTGCTTTGATTACTGCTCTGCACACTCTTGGCATTCTCTTGATGAGCTTCAAGAGGTAGTCCCCTGAAATGGTTTTCACTTCACAGGTGTGCCCTGTCAGGTTTAATAAGTGGGATTTCTTGCCTTATAGATGGGGTTGGGACCATCAGTGGCGTTGAGGAGAAGTCAGGTGGATACACAGCTGATAGTCCTACTGAATAGACTGTTAGAATTTGTATTATGGCAAAAAAAAAAGCAGCTAAGTAAAGAAAAACGAGTGGCCATCATTACTTTAAGAAATGAAGGTCAGTCAGTGAGCCGAAAAATTGGGAAAACTTTGAAAGTAAGGGCTATTTGACCATTAAGGAGAGGGATGGGGTGCTGCACCAGATGACCTGGCCTCCACAGTCACCGGACCTGAACCCAATCGAGATGGTTTGGGGTGAGCTGGACCGCAGAGTGAAGGCAAAAGGGCCGACAAGTGCTAAGTATCTCTGGGAACTCCTTCACAGACTGTTGGAAGACCATTTCAGGGGATTACCTCTTGAAGTTCATCAAGAGAATGCCAAGAGTGTGCAATGCAGTAATCAAAGCAAAAGGTGGCTACTTTGAAGAACCTAGAATATGACATATTATCAGTTGTTTCACACTTGTTTGTTATGTATATAATTCCACATGTGTTAATTCATAGTTTTGATGCCTTCATAGTTATGAAAATAAAGAAAACTCTTTGAATGAGAAGGTGTGTCCAAACTTTTGGTCTGTACTGTATATAATTGGTTGATACTAATAGTCCAGATGGAGGTGTGTCTATTAATCAATTTATAATTTCTATTGTACACTAGTTGGCAGTGGGCAGGCTATTTGGTAGAGAACCTTCAATTTATCCATAGTGTAGGAAGGGTGAGCCTCTGAATTATTTTACAAGTATTCAGGAAGATGTCAGTGTCCTCAAAAAATATATATTACAATTGTGTATATTACAATATATTCACATGCACATCTAATATAAACAGGTACGCTTTAGACATATTGGCCTATTCTACAGGGTGGGCCATTTATATGGATACACCTTAATAAAATGGGAATGGTTGGTGATATTAACTTCCTGTTTGTGGCACATTAGTATATGTGAGGGGGGAAACTTTTCAAGATGGGTGGTGACCATGGCAGCCATTTTGAAGTCGACCATTTCGAATCCAACTTTTGTTTTTTCAATAGGAAGAGTGTCATGTGACACATCAAACTTATTGGGAATTTCACAAGAAAAACAATGGTGTGCTTGGTTTTAACGTAACTTTATTGTTTCATTAGTTATTTACAAGTTTCTGACCACTTATAAATGTGTTCAATGTGCTGCCCATTGTGTTGGATTGTCAATGCAACCCTCTTCTCCCACTCTTCACACACTGATAGCAACACTGCATGAGAAATGCTAGCACAGGCTTCCAGTATCCGTAGTTTCATGTGCTGCACATCTCGTATCTTCACAGCATAGACGATTGCCTTCAGATGATACGAGATGTGCAGCACCTGAAATTACGAATACTGGAAGCCTGTGCTAGCATTTCTCCTGCGGTGTTGCTATCAGTGTGTGAATAGTGGGAGAAGAGGGTTGCATTGACAATCCAACACAATGGGCAGCACATTGAACACATTTTATAAGTGGTCAGAAACTTGTAAATAACTCATGAAAGAATAAAGTTACGTTAAAACCAAGCACACCATTGTTTTTCTTGTGAAATTCTCAATAAGTTTGATGTGTCACATGACCCTCTTCCTATTGAAAAAACAAAAGTTGGATTCAAAATGGCCGACTTCAAAATGGCCACCATGGTCACCACCCATCTTGAAAAGTTTCCCCCTTCACATATACTAATGTGCCACAAACAGGAAGTTAATATCACCAACCATTCCCATTTTATTAAGGTGTATCCATATAAATGGCCCACCCTGTACTGTTCATATGAAAAGTCTATGATGAAACATAAAATTTGTATAAGACTATGGGACCATCTTCAGTAGATTCAGATGGGGGAGACCCGGGGTTGCACTTGTCCATCTGTAATGTTTGTAACAAATCATTTTCATCTTTGTCCTCCAGCAATCTGTATCTGTACACTGCGTGCAGAATTATTAGGCAAATGAGTATTTTGACCACATCATCCTCTTTATGCATGTTGTCTTACTCCAAGCTGTATAGGCTCGAAAGCCTACTACCAATTAAGCATATTAGGTGATGTGCATCTCTGTAATGAGAAGGGGTGTGGTCTAATGACATCAACACCCTATATTAGGTGTGCATAATTATTAGGCAACTTCCTTTCCTTTGGCAAAATGGGTCAAAAGAAGGACTTGACAGGCTCAGAAAAGTCAAAAATAGTGAGATATCTTGCTGAGGGATGCAGCACTCTTAAAATTGCAAAGCTTCTGAAGCGTGATCATCGAACAATCAAGCGTTTCATTCAAAATAGTCAACAGGGTCGAAAGAAGCGTGTGGAAAAACCAAGGCGCAAAATAACTGCCCATGAACTAAGAAAAGTCAAGCGTGCAGCTGCCAAGATGCCACTTGCCACCAGTTTGGCCATATTTCAGAGCTGCAACATCACTGGAGTGCCCAAAAGCACAAGGTGTGCAATACTCAGAGACATGGCCAAGGTAAGAAAGGCTGAAAGACGACCACCACTGAACAAGACACACAAGCTGAAACGTCAAGACTGGGCCAAGAAATATCTCAAGACTGATTTTTCTAAGGTTTTATGGACTGATGAAATGAGAGTGAGTCTTGATGGGCCAGATGGATGGGCCCGTGGCTGGATTGGTAAAGAGCAGAGAGCTCCAGTCCGACTCAGACGCCAGCAAGGTGGAGGTGGAGTACTGGTTTGGGCTGGTATCATCAAAGATGAGCTTGTGGGGCCTTTTCGGGTTGAGGATGGAGTCAAGCTCAACTCCCAGTCCTACTGCCAGTTTCTGGAAGACACCTTCTTCAAGCAGTGGTACAGGAAGAAGTCTGCATCCTTCAAGAAAAACATGATTTTCATGCAGGACAATGCTCCATCACACGCGTCCAAGTACTCCACAGCGTGGCTGGCAAGAAAGGGTATAAAAGAAGAAAATCTAATGACATGGCCTCCTTGTTCACCTGATCTGAACCCCATTGAGAACCTGTGGTCCATCATCAAATGTGAGATTTACAAGGAGGGAAAACAGTACACCTCTCTGAACAGTGTCTGGGAGGCTGTGGTTGCTGCTGCACGCAATGTTGATGGTGAACAGATCAAAACACTGACAGAATCCATGGATGGCAGGCTTTTGAGTGTCCTTGCAAAGAAAGGTGGCTATATTGGTCACTGATTTGTTTTTGTTTTGTTTTTGAATGTCAGAAATGTATATTTGTGAATGTTGAGATGTTATATTGGTTTCACTGGTAAAAATAAATAATTGAAATGGGTATATATTTGTTTTTTGTTAAGTTGCCTAATAATTATGCACAGTAATAGTCACCTGCACACACAGATATCCCCCTAAAATAGCTAAAACTAAAAACAAACTAAAAACTACTTCCAAAAATATTCAGCTTTGATATTAATGAGTTTTTTGGGTTCATTGAGAACATGGTTGTTGTTCAATAATAAAATTAATCCTCAAAAATACAACTTGCCTAATAATTCTGCACTCCCTGTATGTGTATAGAGCTAGGCTATGGCTGGACCCCCTGTATGGAGATGAGCCCCAAGGAGGTCTTCATTGTTTTGCACAACAATCCACGGTTCTCCAATTTGTCCTCAATTCCCTTTGTAATCAATCAAAAAAAGGAAAATTTCACATTTGCCATTTCATTACCAAATAACGTCAAAATCATTCTGTAGCAAAGACGAGACAGGAGCCGAAGATCATGGGTGTATCTCCAGTGTGGGCTCATTGGGACAGCACTACCCATATGCCATAGCTGAACATCATAGATGGGGACTTCTGCTCAAGACCCCTTCTACTAGACAAATCAGAGCGTCCCTGTAACTCTGACTCGGACTGGCCTGTCTTGTCAATGGATTACATTAACATTACTGCAAAGTATATGACTATGAAACCATATACTCTGCTGCGTCCACTGCTGCAAAAGTATTACAGGGCAACTAGTGTGAGACAACTACCTTAAATGGATACTTCATATAATTTTGGAATTGCATTATCAATAATTGACCAAAAACGTCTATAAAACTCAATTTTCAAGTTTACAAGCAGGAATAATTTGGATAGGAGCGCAGAGCAGTGAGAGGTGATATCTTCCCTCCTGAAACGGTCAGCAGAAGAGACACCTTTCATGGCCCCTTCATTCCCTACACATTGTAGGCAGAGGGGCTCACATGGGTGCAGGGTCCATAACCCAGTTTTACTCATTCTGTTGTGATATGGTACACATGTATAAAAGTAGAATTTCTTCTCTATTCAGTAGACTTGAAAAGCCAGTAACATCTCAGCAACATATGCATAAATTTCAAAAATACGGAGGACCAATCAGGTCCAGGCATGTATGGAGGTTGAAGCACCAATCACATCGCAGAAGCTACTGAGGACCAATCAGATTCAAGTATATAAGATGATGTAACAATGAAGGGAGAACCAATGAAATGAAATAAACTAGCGAGGACCAATAAGATTGCAGAATGTGTGATGATGTCACAGAAGCTAGTGACATCACCGAGTTCTGAGCCTTAGAAAACCACTGCCTGACATTATCTCAGCCAGATTTTCTCTGGATATAGAGAGAGACAGATCGGCTTGTGCTTTTGCTTAGCAAATCCTTGCTTTCACTTAGCGAATAATTGACTTTGCGCCATGGAGATCCGGGGTTTGGCATTCTTGCTTTTCCTCTGGGTCATATGGACGCTATCGGGCCTCTGTGCCCTGATTGCCTTGACTGTCATCCCAGGCCATGTAAAATATCCTTACATCAGGTAAGAGGGGACGGGGCGGGATTCCTCTGTAGTATTATTACTGTTATTACCGTATTATCAGTTTATTCCTGGAAAGTTATTACATTATTATTAGTGGATTATTAATAAGCTCCATCTAATAATTGTTAGTATAGAAAACATCACATTTGGGGGTGGGGGAATCTATGAAGACTGAGGTTTCATGCCCCGGCCCTCATCTAATCTGCACTGGAGTGAGATGCACAAGCCTCATAATAAATTAGGAGCATCTCTGACTCCTATGCACAAAAAAAAAAAAAATTTAAAATTGCACCAACTATTTCAGGTGGAAATTTGCCAGTTTGCAGAGGCCCGCCCCCTCCTGCTAAACCCACCTAAACCACACCCACTTTTTGGAAATGGCTTAAGAGTGCAAAAAGCAACTTTTTGTAGAAAATGTCTCTTTCTTAATAATCTTTTAGAGTTGCAATCTCACTGGTTGCTATGAGCAACGGCTCCATAATATCTTCCCCATTGTTCTTTGTCTTCTATTTGTGTCTGGACATTAGATCATATTATAGAGGATGATTACAATGGAAGGAAATAAAGTCTCCTCTGCTATTAGAAGACATGACTCAATCCTGCTGCCGTTTGTGTCCTCATAACACCCAATATTTTGCTTTCTTTCTCAGTGACACGGGACGAATATTCCCCGAATCGGTGGTCTTTACAGTGGTCTTCTTAATATCTGCCCTTTTTGGTAAGTGGATTAAGAGAGACAACATCATGAGGAGATCAGCGGCTCCAGCGCTCAGTGATGACGTTATCTCCCTAATCACTATTCACTGCTGAGCGGCGGCCACAACTGGAAGTTATAATCATCACTGAGTCCTGGAGGTTATCACAAGTGTCTATGGACGTTCCCGGCTGATCCCATGTATTGTCTATTTCAGGAGCTGGCAACGCTTCCATCATGTACCGGTTCATGATCATCCGGTCTGAACAATCAGAGAGGCGACATATCATCTGCCAGAGAATCCTCTATGTCGTTGCATGGATGGGCTGCATTGGGACCATTGTGACCGCCATAGTTTCGGTAGGTTTATATACAGAGGTCTCAGGACTAGTAATACAGAGGGGACATCGCTTGAAGTCAAGAGATGTGTATAAATACAATGACGCGCCCTGGTGACTGATCTTATGTATTACTGCCCCTGTATAATTACACCACCTGCGGCCTCTGCTGTTCTGTATTCTCAGATCTTCATGACGTCCATATTGATGACATTTATTCCTCTGCTTTTGTTCTAGATGAGGATCAGTCCTACAGTCCACAGGATCGGTGCAGGACCGGCATTTTTCTTTTGTGCCGTTTACAACCTAGGTCAAGCTGTATGCCTGTACAAGAAATCCTTCAGCAGTCGCCGCCTATGCCACATTAGATTGGCATCAACCTTGGTGCCCATTGTGGGCCTGCTGACCTGTATCCTCTTATAGCTGACTGGTACAGTGCCATGTTGTGTGCTGGATACACTTACACATACGTATTTACCATCATTGCTGCCGTTAGTAAATTTGGGTCAAGCTACCCACCCCCTTAAATTGTCAGGTCACGCTCACTTATTGGTGGAGTTAAACTAAGCCCCACCCATTTTTCGGCCCAGGACAACCCAAATTTACAGAGAGATTGTCTCTGAAAATTTGGAAACATTTTGGCAAATTTGGGACTGTTGGCAACTAAGATTATTCGCTTCCTCTGACCCCATTGTAGCACAGATCAGACATCACAGTATAGGAAACACTATAATAATAGAATTAATTCTGTTACTTGTCCTTAACACGTCCTTCCAGTTTCTGTGTGTATGACCATCGGCTTCTTCCAGCTTCTTCCATGTACTGGCCGATGTGAAGAGGTGAGTTCATGCAACTTTTCACCGTCTTGTATAATCTACATCTTTCCCGTGTAACAGTAATATAAAAGCTCCTATCTCACCTCCATCTTCCCATCTCACTCCATATAGAGTCCCTGGTGAGTACCGCCAGGCACTAATCCTCTATTCTGTCTTCTGCAGATCTACACCAGGACAGGCATGGTGGCCGAGTGGACTGGATTCCTTGGCCTGATAATACACCAACTAACGAACTATACAGATTTCCAGGTGAGTAGATTCCCTATCAAGGTCTAATGTGCTCCAGAAACATTTCAGAGAAGTAATATATTATATAGAGCTGTTTTATAATTAATGGTCTTTATTCTTTTTTCTCAGCATTTGTCTTTAACGTTGTCCCGAGAAGGTGTCTCCATTGGCCTGAGAGAAAAGACCCAGGATCCTGAAAACCCCCAATAAGATCCAAGGGGTGGAGCGCCAAGACAACTGAAACCATCATGACATTGCTGGACATGAATCTTCTGGATCAAGAGGCAGATTCCAGGCTTGGTCTCTGTCCTCAATACTGGATGTGACATTTTACCGGACTTTCCTAATACCGGATTTGACATTTACCGGATTTTCTGGATTCAACATCTAGCAGAATTTCCAAATACTGGATGTGACAATTACCCGGACTTTCCATAGCTACCTCATCTCAAATGATGGTTTTTACCCCCTTGCCCAGGGGAAGGGCAGTCCTTCAGCCATGGTTCCCTGGAGGTTTCCTCCACTAGGGGGTTTTTCCTTCCCTGAGTGTTGAAGGATGAGTTGGGGGTTCACCATCATCAGGGCCATTTCAAAACCACTGGCCTGTTAATAAATGAGTCAATACATGAGGTAGCTAACAATGTGTCCGAGCCTCTTTATTGTAGGGAATGTATTGTAACTAATGTTACCCAATAAAGACCGGGGAACTTCATAGGGGTGATCAGTCCAAGCTCTGAAAGGAAAACGATGAAGGTGCTAATGGCAGGGTTAGATTTTTTCAAATTTTATGGGTATAATAATAGTGATTCATTAAAAAGGCATTCTGCTTGGGATAATTCATCTCTTATCCAGCTATTACTAGGACTTGTGTCCCCTTGTTTGAATGGAGTGTTGGTCGAGCATATGCACTACAACTCCACCCCAAATCTATGTGATTGTTAGAGATAGTGATGTTGTATTCTGCTACAGAATGCACAGAGTGGTGGTGCGCAGACTCAACCAGTGCTCTTTTCAAATTGGGGTCGTGGATCCCTCATCATTGTGACTGGTTGCGGTCATGGGTGTAGGAACCCCAAAAAATCTGGGGGGGGGCATCATTTTTGCTCGCCGGGTATATTCTTATTCAGTAAACTGTTAGTTGTTTATATCGTTAAATTTTAAGTGTGTGTGTGTGTGTGAACCCCGCCCCCCCCCCCCCCTCCACACACACACACACACACTTACAGTTCTGAAGACTCAGGGGTGCTGGCTGGCTTGCCTGAGGTGCTGGCTTGCCTGAGGTGCTGGCTTTCTTGGCCGGGCAGAAGGAGTGTGGGAGACTGTGAGGCCTTTTTCTCCAAGCTGCTCCGGATAAGTGCTCTGGGCAGCTGGGCTCCGAGCTGGAAGTGGGCACAATAAGAAAAAAATATTTTTCATTACACCTCAGGTCAGACCACCAATCAGACCCCCAATGTTGATCAGACCTCAGCTAACAGCCCCAATAAGATCCCCAATTTTAATAAGACCTCAGATCACACCTCAGCTCAGACCCCTATATGAATGACCCCCAATCAGACCTCAGATAAAAGCCCCAGTGCCTCTCATCAGCCCCCCAGTGCCTCTCATCAGTCCCCCAGTGCCTCTCATCAGCCAGTAATAACAGCCCCCCAATCATGTGCCGGTAATAACAGCCCCCCAATCATGTGCCGGTAATAACAGCCCCCCCAATCATATGCCAGTAATAACAGCCCCCCCAATCATGTGCCAGTAATAACAGCCCCCCCAATCATGTGCCAGTAATAGCCCCCCAATCATGTGCCAGTAATAGCCCCCCCAATCAAGGGCCAATAATAGCCCCCCCCAATCAAGTGCCAGTAATAGCCCCCCCAATCATGTGCCAGTAATAGCCCCCCAATCATGTGCCAGTAAAACAAAGTATTGTATATATATAAAAAAAAAAAATTAACACTTATACTTACCTCTTTGGAGCGATGCGATGCAGGCCTCTTCCGGCCTGTCACTGTGTCCCGACTCCAGCGCTGTACGGCTCAGGCGGCGCGATGACGTCATCGCGCCGCCTACGCCGGCCTCTGATAGGCTGCCGGCCTAGTAGTGCCGGCAGCCTATCAGAGGAACAGGAAAGGGACACACCTCCCTGCCCTGCTCCTCCGCACAGCCTTCTGTTTGTATCGCTGTCCTGAGGACGGCGATACAAACAGATCACTATGGAGATGAGCGCTTCGCTTCCACAATGGAAGCGCTCATCTCAGTGCCTGCCCCGCCGCCGCCGCACACATTGCCCCGCTGCCGCTGGGGGGGATTTGACCATACCTGTCCCCCCCGCATTATTTCCTGGGGGGTCTCCCCCCCCGTCCCCCCCGCTTCCTATGCCCATGGTTGCGGTCTAAGTGGGCAGACTGCCACCAATCTACCAGTTATTTTCTTTCCAGGGGATAAGGGATAACATATTCTAATTGGAATACTCCTTTAAACAATTTGGAAGAAAATGGGTAAAATTATTGTTAAAAGTCATATTTATAAAACCTCTGAAAACAGGGTGTACCTTATAGAGAGGGGGCCCCAGAGCTCAAGTCAAAACGGAGCTTTCTTCTATTGCTGGTTCATGCCACCACTACAGACCCACATCCCTTGAAAGGAAGGTCCAATATTTGCTCACCTTCTGGACTACTGTTATTACATACCACTGTACTAGCTGTGGTAGTATATAGGACTGGACTTCTAATGATGGGATAGTATACAGCAATCGAGAAGAAGTAACAGGGAATAGTAAATATACAACTGGACTGTTAATGAAGGGGGGTAGTGTATACAGGAATACAAGTGTCAGGGAATATATGAACCATTAGGCTACCAATGATAGAAAGGCATACACCACTGGTAATACAAGGAATAGGATAAATACCACTAGATTGCCAGTGACAGGACACAATCTATATCACTGCCAGTAAAGAGGAATAGAATATTACCCTGCATTACCATGGATAAAATGAATATACAACTGAAATACCAGTATCAGAGCACAGTATATACCATTAGACCCATGACTGGAGACCAGTATAAACAGGCTTACTAATAACAGAGCAGATCAGAGGCCTGTGGTCTACAGCACCCTGGGACCAAGCAGAGGTTGTAAGTGTGTCGGCATGGGTGGTGTAATGATGTCACCACATTGTCATACGCAGACTCTGTCAGATCGCTCATTAGGGAAATGTGGTGAGTTGAGTAAAAGTTTTAAAACATTTTTCTGTAACATACAGTCTGAAAATGAGTGTGGTGCACTTAGGGGCATTATATCTTTTTAAGGGAGCAATTGGGGGGCATCAAAACATTTTAAGGGGCACTTAGCTGCAAAAAACAGTGTCAGGCAGCTGCTGCCAAGGCCAATAAGATAATGGGTTGCATCAGAAGGGGCATAGATGCCCGTGATCAGAACATATTCCTACTACTTTACAAATCATTAGTCAGACCACACATGGAGTACTGTGTACAGTTCTGGGCTCCAGTGAACAAGGCAGACATAGCAGAGCTGGAGAGGGTCCAGAGGAGGGCAACTAAAGTAATAACTGGAATGGGGCAACTACAGTACCCTGAAAGATTATCAAAATTAGGGTTATTCACGTTAGAAAAAAGACGACTGAGGGGAGATCTAATTACTATGTATAAATATATCAGGGGTCAGTACAGAGATCTATCCCATCATCTATTTATCCCCAGGACTGTGACTATGACGAGGGGACATCCTCTGCGTCTGGAGGAAAGAAGGTTTGTACACAAACATAGAAAAGGATTCTTTACGGTAAGAGCAGTGAGACTATGGATTTCTCTGCCTGAGGAGGTAGTGATGGTGAGTACAATAAAGGAATTCAAGAGGGGCCTGGATGTATTTCTGGAGCATAATAATATTACAGGCTATAGCTACTAAAGAGAGGTCGTTGATCCAGGGAGTTATTCTGATTGCCTGATTGGAGTCGGGAAGGAATTTTTTATTTCCCTAAAGTGAGGAAAATTGGCTTCTACCTCACAGGTTTTTTTTGCCTTCCTCTCTGCCTTTTTTGGCTTTATTTCTGCGTAGGGAACTTATAAGATCACAGTTATACTTTTGGATACAAAATATGGCACTTTTACTGTATTGTACACCATCACCATCTGGGGTACTGGGCATTAGGGTTGTCATTATAACAACATTTTATTCGATTTTGATACCATAAAAAAGTATTGCGATACTCGATACCATGCAAAAAAAATAAAACACCAAAAACGTAGAGTGCATTCCGCATTTTATGGAACATCCGGCCCATAATCGAACAGTCTTGTCCTATTTTTTTGCGGGGGGCCAGGGTGACTAAAAAATGGTGAATTTTTTTCTTCTGTTACGCCGTTCACTACATAGAAGATATTTTTTTATATTTTAATAGTTTTGATTTTTCGGATGTGGCGATATGTAATATGTTTATTTATTTATTGTTTATATATTTTATATATAAAATTGGGAAAGAGGGTGATTTATACTTAATATTTTGTTGTTGTGATTTTTAACCTTTTATTTAAAAACAATTTCCCCCCTTAGGTGTTAGAACCTAGGATCTTTTAATTCCTTGTCCTATTAATCCTAATAGAGCTCTTTTAAGGTGAACAGGACTTTACACTGTCCCTGAGCTTTGTACACACAGCAGCAGGGAGCTTACCATGGCAGCCAGGGTTTCAGTAGCGTCCTGGCTGCCATGGTAACCGATCGGAGCCCCAGGATTACACTGCTGGGGCTCCAATCGGAACTGCTACTGCACCACCAATGAAGAGGGGGGGAGGGGACCCTGTGGCCACTGCCACAAATAATTTAATACTGGGGGGGTGCACTGCGCCACCAATGTTTTTAATACTGAGGGGGGCGTACTGTGCCACCATTAGCTGATCGCAGCTCCCTGTCATAGAGGTCGGGTGCGGCTATGTGATTCTGCCGCCGGCACCCACCTCCTGTATCTGTATTAAACGTTAATTATCTTCATTGGTGGCACCGTGGCCACAGTCCCTCCCCCCCTCCTCCTCTCCTCTTATTGGTGGCAGCGGGACCACAGGGGAAGGGAGGGAGAGACTGCTTCCTTCTCCCCTTTGCTGCTGAGGGAACATGGTGTGCGCTGAGAGCAGCGCGTGCCATGTTCTGTGATACTAGGCTGCACAGTATCGGTAAAAAACAAATCCCGGTATCAAATCGATACCGGTACAAAAGTATTGATTGGGTATGGATAATTCTATACCCGATGCAACCCTACTGGGCATCTTCCATTATTATATTTTGGGGCCCAATCTATTTGTCATTTTTTGTGAAGAGTTAATGATAGTTATGATGTCACTTCCGAAAAGACAGTGTTTGAGGAGACCGCAGTAGACAGAAGGTACTGTAAGCGGGGCAGAAGGGGCAGAAAAAAAACACAGAATTACCCGCGGCGCAGAGCAGGTAAGTATGTTGGGGCCGATGATCAGGGAAACTGCTGCGGGAAACCATACTGATCCCCAAACTGACTGCAGTAGGGAGCAGGGGGGGTGTTTGGTCAGATTGCCCCTGGTCTAATGATTTGGTTTTGGCTAAGTCCCAAAGTTGTGGCAATGATCATGGGGTTACTTGTAAAGCGTGACCCTGGTGGGGGCCAAAGAACAAAGGAGAAGAGGCAGCTCCAAATGTGCCCCTCTGCGGTGGGCAAAACAGAGCACGGGATGAAGGCTGAGCACCAGGGGGCACCGACCGCTCAGCCCACTGACACCATTAACCTGGCCACGGACGTGGTATCACCTCTTTATCTGGACGCAGTGGGCACTATGTAGCAGTATTTATCTGGGCGCAGTATGACCCTATCAGTGGGCACTATATAGCAGTAGTTATCTGGGCGCAGTATGACTCCGCCAGTGTTCACTATATAGCAGTAGTTATCTGGGTGCAGTATGACCCCGCCAGTGTTCACTATATAGCAGTATTTATCTGGGCGCAGTATGACCCTGTCAGTGGGCACTATATAGCAGTAGTTATCTGGGCGCAGTATGACCCTGTCAGTGGGCACTATATAGCAGTATTTATCTGGGCGCAGTATGTCCCTGTCAGTGGGCACTATATAGCAGTATTTATCTGGGCGCAGTATATCCCTATCAGTGGGCACTATTTTGGGGCACAATCTATTTGCCTTTTTTTGTGAAGAGTTAATGATAGTTATGATGTCACTTCCGAAAATACTGTGTTTGAGGGCACCGCAGTACACAGAAGGTACTGTAAGTGGGGCAGAAGGGGCAGAATCCGGCGGGGGGAGGGAGGAATGGCGGGAGGCCCTCTGTGCCTTGGTGCTGCGCGGTGGAAGCGCCGGACCCGGAGTGCAATCCCAGCACTGTTCAAGGGTCCTAGTAGGTGAGGGGGATCGGGGAGGGATAGGAGTCTTTTTTGGAGCCACTTTCTTCCTCATATGATCCAGGAGAGATGTGTCGCTGGCCAGTAATTCGCGGTGCAGGCAGGAGCAGCTCCTTCAGGCAGCCATCACCGTCAGCGTCCGGACACGCCCCCGCAACCTGCACATTTAGATGTGCTGACTAACCCCCATCTTTTTTCTTGACAGCCATTTCCCTGCCTGCTGCCCACTGATTGGCTGATCCAGGCTGTCTGCAAGCCTGTAAGCCAATCAGGGAAAGCCCTCCACCCAACTTCCTCCCAGGAATATGCAGTAAAATGGCTCACTGTGTCAAATTTCCAGGGAAGCAACTTAGCTACCAGAATATTCCAGTGAGAAGGAGATTAGAAGGTCTGAAACCCACAAGGCTGTGCATTGAACTGGATTTTAAGTTCTAGCTCCTTCCTCAGTGGCCATAATTAAGTTCTGGATTTCCTCCTTTGTAACATTTCGAAACTCGTTAAAACAATATAAGATACACTGCTATAACCCTTAAATCCTACAAGGTGTATTATACTAATGGAACATCCATATTGGGACTATATCTAATACATTTTTTGACAGCACTTTATATCTAATATCTATCATCAAGGCAAGAGATTGATACATTGTCCTACAATTAATAGGGGGATAACAATAAGTACATCATTTTTTATGTTTTTCATTTCTTTATATTATTTTTTATTGTCTTTTACTAATTCAGAAAGGGCCCTTCTGGTACCATTTGTAATTGTTATATTGTATAATAAACTATAATTTAACTACAGTACAGACCAAAAGTTTGGACACACCTTCTCATTCAAAGAGTTTTCTTTATTTTCATGACTATGAAAATTGTAGATTGACACTGAAGGCATCAAAACTATGAATTAACACATGTGGAATTATATACATAACAAACAAGTGTGAAACAACTGAAAATATGTCATATTCTAGGTTCTTCAAAGTAGCCACCTTTTGCTTTGATTACTGCTTTGCACACCCTTGGCATTCTCTTGATGAGATTCAAGAGGTAGTCCCCTGAAATGGTTTTCACTTCACAGGTGTGCCCTGTCAGGTTTAATAAGTGGGATTTCTTGCCTTATAGATGGGGTTGGGACCATCAGTGGCGTTGAGGAGAAGTCAGGTGGATACACAGCTGATAGTCCTACTGAATAGACTGTTAGAATTTGTATTATGGCAAGAAAAAAGCAGCTAAGTAAAGAAAAACGAGTGACCATCATTACTTTAAGAAATGAAGGTCAGTCAGTGAGCTGAAAAATTGGGAAAACTTTGAAAGTAAGGGCTATTTGACCATGAAGGAGAGTGATGGGGTGCTGCACCAGATGACCTGTCCTCCACAGTCACCGGACCTGAACCCAATCGAGATGGTTTGGGGTGAGCTGGACCGCAGAGTGAAGGCAAAAGGGCCGACAAGTGCTAAGCATCTCTGGGAACTCCTTCACAGACTGTTGGAAGACCATTTCAGGGGATTACCTCTTGAAGTTCATCAAGAGAATGCCAAGAGTGTACAATGCAGTGATCAAAGCAAAAGGTGGCTACTTTGAAGAACCCTTCTACTAGACAAATCAGAGCGTCCCTGTAACTCTGACTCGGACTGGCCTGTCTTGTCAATGGATTACATTAACATTACTGCAAAGTATATGACTATAAAACCATATACTCTGCTGCGTCCACTGCTGCAAAAGTATTACAGGGCAACTAGTGTGAGACAACTACCTTAAATGGATACTTCATATAATTTTGGAATTGCATTATCAATAATTGACCAAAAACGTCTATAAAACTCAATTTTCAAGTTTACAAGCAGGAATAATTTGGATAGGAGCGCAGAGCAGTGAGAGGTGATATCTTCCCTCCTGAAACGGTCAGCAGAAGAGACACCTTTCATGGCCCCTTCATTCCCTACACATTGTAGGCAGAGGGGCTCACATGGGTGCAGGGTCCATAACCCAGTTTTACTCATTCTGTTGTGATATGGTACACATGTATAAAAGTAGAATTTCTTCTCTATTCAGTAGACTTGAAAAGCCAGTAACATCTCAGCAACATATGCATAAATTTCAAAAATACGGAGGACCAATCAGGTCCAGGCATGTATGGAGGTTGAAGCACCAATCACATCGCAGAAGCTACTGAGGACCAATCAGATTCAAGTATATAAGATGATGTAACAATGAAGGGAGAACCAATGAAATGAAATAAACTAGCGAGGACCAATAAGATTGCAGAATGTGTGATGATGTCACAGAAGCTAGTGACATCACCGAGTTCTGAGCCTTAGAAAACCACTGCCTGACATTATCTCAGCCAGATTTTCTCTGGATATAGAAAGAGACAGATCGGCTTGTGCTTTTGCTTAGCAAATCCTTGCTTTCACTTAGCGAATAATTGACTTTGCGCCATGGAGATCCGGGGTTTGGCATTCTTGCTTTTCCTCTGGGTCATATGGACGCTATCGGGCCTCTGTGCCCTGATTGCCTTGACTGTCATCCCAGGCCATGTAAAATATCCTTACATCAGGTAAGAGGGGACGGGGCGGGATTCCTCTGTAGTATTATTACTGTTATTACCGTATTATCAGTTTATTCCTGGAAAGTTATTACATTATTATTAGTGGATTATTAATAAGCTCCATCTAATAATTGTTAGTATAGAAAACATCACATTTGGGGGTGGGGGAATCTATGAAGACTGAGGTTTCATGCCCCGGCCCTCATCTAATCTGCACTGGAGTGAGATGCACAAGCCTCATAATAAATTAGGAGCATCTCTGACCCCTATGCACAAAAAAAAAAAAATTAAAAATTGCACCAACTATTTCAGGTGGAAATTTGCCAGTTTGCAGAGGCCCGCCCCCTCCTGCTAAACCCACCTAAACCACACCCACTTTTTGGAAATGGCTTAAGAGTGCAAAAAGCAACTTTTTGTAGAAAATGTCTCTTTCTTAATAATCTTTTAGAGTTGCAATCTTACTGGTTGCTATGAGCAACGGCTCCATAATATCTTCCCCATTGTTCTTTGTCTTCTATTTGTGTCTGGACATTAGATCATATTATGGAGGATGATTACAATGGAAGGAAATAAAGTCTCCTCTGCTATTAGAAGACATGACTCAATCCTGCTGCCGTTTGTGTCCTAATAACACCCAATATTTTGCTTTCTTTCTCAGTGACACGGGACGAATATTCCCCGAATCGGTGGTCTTTACAGTGGTCTTCTTAATATCTGCCCTTTTTGGTAAGTGGATTAAGAGAGACAACATCATGAGGAGATCAGCGGCTCCAGCGCTCAGTGATGACGTTATCTCCCTAATCACTATTCACTGCTGAGCGGCGGCCACAACTGGAAGTTATAATCATCACTGAGTCCTGGAGGTTATCACAAGTGTCTATGGACGTTCCCGGCTGATCCCATGTATTGTCTATTTCAGGAGCTGGCAACGCTTCCATCATGTACCGGTTCATGATCATCCGGTCTGAACAATCAGAGAGGCGACATATCATCTGCCAGAGAATCCTCTATGTCGTTGCATGGATGGGCTGCATTGGGACCATTGTGACCGCCATAGTTTCGGTAGGTTTTTTATACAGAGGTCTCAGGACTAGTAATACAGAGGGGACATCGCTTGAAGTCAAGAGATGTGTATAAATACAATGACGCGCCCTGGTGACTGATCTTATGTATTACTGCCCCTGTATAATTACACCACCTGCGGCCTCTGCTGTTCTGTATTCTCAGATCTTCATGACGTCCATATTGATGACATTTATTCCTCTGCTTTTGTTCTAGATGAGGATCAGTCCTACAGTCCACAGGATCGGTGCAGGACCGGCATTTTTCTTTTGTGCCGTTTACAACCTAGGTCAAGCTGTATGCCTGTACAAGAAATCCTTCAGCAGTCGCCGCCTATGCCACATTAGATTGGCATCAACCTTGGTGCCCATTGTGGGCCTGCTGACCTGTATCCTCTTATAGCTGACTGGTACAGTGCCATGTTGTGTGCTGGATACACTTACACATACGTATTTACCATCATTGCTGCCGTTAGTAAATTTGGGTCAAGCTACCCACCCCCTTAAATTGTCAGGTCACGCTCACTTATTGGTGGAGTTAAACTAAGCCCCACCCATTTTTCGGCCCAGGACAACCCAAATTTACAGAGAGATTGTCTCTGAAAATTTGGAAACATTTTGGCAAATTTGGGACTGTTGGCAACTAAGATTATTCGCTTCCTCTGACCCCATTGTAGCACAGATCAGACATCACAGTATAGGAAACACTATAATAATAGAATTAATTCTGTTACTTGTCCTTAACACGTCCTTCCAGTTTCTGTGTGTATGACCATCGGCTTCTTCCAGCTTCTTCCATGTACTGGCCGATGTGAAGAGGTGAGTTCATGCAACTTTTCACCGTCTTGTATAATCTACATCTTTCCCGTGTAACAGTAATATAAAAGCTCCTATCTCACCTCCATCTTCCCATCTCACTCCATATAGAGTCCCTGGTGAGTACCGCCAGGCACTAATCCTCTATTCTGTCTTCTGCAGATCTACACCAGGACAGGCATGGTGGCCGAGTGGACTGGATTCCTTGGCCTGATAATACACCAACTAACGAACTATACAGATTTCCAGGTGAGTAGATTCCCTATCAAGGTCTAATGTGCTCCAGAAACATTTCAGAGAAGTAATATATTATATAGAGCTGTTTTATAATTAATGGTCTTTATTCTTTTTTCTCAGCATTTGTCTTTAACGTTGTCCCGAGAAGGTGTCTCCATTGGCCTGAGAGAAAAGACCCAGGATCCTGAAAACCCCCAATAAGATCCAAGGGGTGGAGCGCCAAGACAACTGAAACCATCATGACATTGCTGGACATGAATCTTCTGGATCAAGAGGCAGATTCCAGGCTTGGTCTCTGTCCTCAATACTGGATGTGACATTTTACCGGACTTTCCTAATACCGGATTTGACATTTACCGGATTTTCTGGATTCAACATCTAGCAGAATTTCCAAATACTGGATGTGACAATTACCCGGACTTTCCATAGCTACCTCATCTCAAATGATGGTTTTTACCCTCTTGCCCAGGGGAAGGGCAGTCCTTCAGCCATGGTTCCCTGGAGGTTTCCTCCACTAGGGGTTTTTTCCTTCCCTGAGTGTTGAAGGATGAGTTGGGGGTTCACCATCATCAGGGCCATTTCAAAACCACTGGCCTGTTAATAAATGAGTCAATACATGAGGTAGCTAACAATGTGTCCGAGCCTCTTTATTGTAGGGAATGTATTGTAACTAATGTTACCCAATAAAGACCGGGGAACTTCATAGGGGTGATCAGTCCAAGCTCTGAAAGGAAAACGATGAAGGTGCTAATGGCAGGGTTAGATTTTTTCAAATTTTATGGGTATAATAATAGTGATTCATTAAAAGGGCATTCTGCTTGGGATAATTCATCTCTTATCCAGCTATTACTAGGACTTGTGTCCCCTTGTTTGAATGGAGTGTTGGTCGAGCATATGCACTAATTACTATGTATAAATATATCAGGGCTCAGTACAGAGATCTCTGCCATCATCTATTTATCCCCAGGACTGTGACTGTGACGAGGGGACATCCTCTGCGTCTGGAGGAAAGAAGGTTTGTACACAAACATAGAAGAGGATTCTTTACGGTAAGAGCAGTGAGACTATGGAACTCTCTGCCTGAGGAGGTAGTGATGGTGAGTACAATAAAGGAATTTTAAGAGGGGCCTGGATGTATTTCTGGAGCGTAATAATATTACCAAATGCGCCCCTCTGCGGTGGGCAAAACAGAGCACGGGATGAAGGCTGAGCACCAGGGGGCACCGACCGCTCAGCCCACTGACACCATTAACCTGGCCACGGACGTGGTATCACCTCTTTATCTGGACGCAGTGGGCACTATGTAGCAGTATTTATCTGGGCGCAGTATGACCCTATCAGTGGGCACTATATAGCAGTAGTTATCTGGGCGCAGTATGACTCCGCCAGTGTTCACTATATAGCAGTAGTTATCTGGGTGCAGTATGACCCCGCCAGTGTTCACTATATAGCAGTATTTATCTGGGCGCAGTATGACCCTGTCAGTGGGCACTATATAGCAGTAGTTATCTGGGCGCAGTATGACCCTGTCAGTGGGCACTATATAGCAGTATTTATCTGGGCGCAGTATGTCCCTGTCAGTGGGCACTATATAGCAGTATTTATCTGGGCGCAGTATATCCCTATCAGTGGGCACTATTTTGGGGCACAATCTATTTGCCTTTTTTTGTGAAGAGTTAATGATAGTTATGATGTCACTTCCGAAAATACTGTGTTTGAGGGCACCGCAGTACACAGAAGGTACTGTAAGTGGGGCAGAAGGGGCAGAATCCGGCGGGGGGAGGGAGGAATGGCGGGAGGCCCTCTGTGCCTTGGTGCTGCGCGGTGGAAGCGCCGGACCCGGAGTGCAATCCCAGCACTGTTCAAGGGTCCTAGTAGGTGAGGGGGATCGGGGAGGGATAGGAGTCTTTTTTGGAGCCACTTTCTTCCTCATATGATCCAGGAGAGATGTGTCGCTGGCCAGTAATTCGCGGTGCAGGCAGGAGCAGCTCCTTCAGGCAGCCATCACCGTCAGCGTCCGGACACGCCCCCGCAACCTGCACATTTAGATGTGCTGACTAACCCCCATCTTTTTTCTTGACAGCCATTTCCCTGCCTGCTGCCCACTGATTGGCTGATCCAGGCTGTCTGCAAGCCTGTAAGCCAATCAGGGAAAGCCCTCCACCCAACTTCCTCCCAGGAATATGCAGTAAAATGGCTCACTGTGTCAAATTTCCAGGGAAGCAACTTAGCTACCAGAATATTCCAGTGAGAAGGAGATTAGAAGGTCTGAAACCCACAAGGCTGTGCATTGAACTGGATTTTAAGTTCTAGCTCCTTCCTCAGTGGCCATAATTAAGTTCTGGATTTCCTCCTTTGTAACATTTCGAAACTCGTTAAAACAATATAAGATACACTGCTATAACCCTTAAATCCTACAAGGTGTATTATACTAATGGAACATCCATATTGGGACTATATCTAATACATTTTTTGACAGCACTTTATATCTAATATCTATCATCAAGGCAAGAGATTGATACATTGTCCTACAATTAATAGGGGGATAACAATAAGTACATCATTTTTTATGTTTTTCATTTCTTTATATTATTTTTTATTGTCTTTTACTAATTCAGAAAGGGCCCTTCTGGTACCATTTGTAATTGTTATATTGTATAATAAACTATAATTTAACTACAGTACAGACCAAAAGTTTGGACACACCTTCTCATTCAAAGAGTTTTCTTTATTTTCATGACTATGAAAATTGTAGATTGACACTGAAGGCATCAAAACTATGAATTAACACATGTGGAATTATATACATAACAAACAAGTGTGAAACAACTGAAAATATGTCATATTCTAGGTTCTTCAAAGTAGCCACCTTTTGCTTTGATTACTGCTTTGCACACCCTTGGCATTCTCTTGATGAGATTCAAGAGGTAGTCCCCTGAAATGGTTTTCACTTCACAGGTGTGCCCTGTCAGGTTTAATAAGTGGGATTTCTTGCCTTATAGATGGGGTTGGGACCATCAGTGGCGTTGAGGAGAAGTCAGGTGGATACACAGCTGATAGTCCTACTGAATAGACTGTTAGAATTTGTATTATGGCAAGAAAAAAGCAGCTAAGTAAAGAAAAACGAGTGACCATCATTACTTTAAGAAATGAAGGTCAGTCAGTGAGCCGAAAAATTGGGAAAACTTTGAAAGTAAGGGCTATTTGACCATGAAGGAGAGTGATGGGGTGCTGCACCAGATGACCTGGTCTCCACAGTCACCGGACCTGAACCCAATCGAGATGGTTTGGGGTGAGCTGGACCGCAGAGTGAAGGCAAAAGGGCCGACAAGTGCTAAGCATCTCTGGGAACTCCTTCACAGACTGTTGGAAGACCATTTCAGGGGATTACCTCTTGAAGTTCATCAAGAGAATGCCAAGAGTGTACAATGCAGTAATCAAAGCAAAAGGTGGCTACTTTGAAGAACCCTTCTACTAGACAAATCAGAGCGTCCCTGTAACTCTGACTCGGACTGGCCTGTCTTGTCAATGGATTACATTAACATTACTGCAAAGTATATGACTATGAAACCATATACTCTGCTGCGTCCACTGCTGCAAAAGTATTACAGGGCAACTAGTGTGAGACAACTACCTTAAATGGATACTTCATATAATTTTGGAATTGCATTATCAATAATTGACCAAAAACGTCTATAAAACTCAATTTTCAAGTTTACAAGCAGGAATAATTTGGATAGGAGCGCAGAGCAGTGAGAGGTGATATCTTCCCTCCTGAAACGGTCAGCAGAAGAGACACCTTTCATGGCCCCTTCATTCCCTACACATTGTAGGCAGAGGGGCTCACATGGGTGCAGGGTCCATAACCCAGTTTTACTCATTCTGTTGTGATATGGTACACATGTATAAAAGTAGAATTCCTTCTCTATTCAGTAGACTTGAAAAGCCAGTAACATCTCAGCAACATATGCATAAATTTCAAAAATACGGAGGACCAATCAGGTCCAGGCATGTATGGAGGTTGAAGCACCAATCACATCGCAGAAGCTACTGAGGACCAATCAGATTCAAGTATATAAGATGATGTAACAATGAAGGGAGAACCAATGAAATGAAATAAACTAGCGAGGACCAATAAGATTGCAGAATGTGTGATGATGTCACAGAAGCTAGTGACATCACCGAGTTCTGAGCCTTAGAAAACCACTGCCTGACATTATCTCAGCCAGATTTTCTCTGGATATAGAGAGAGACAGATCGGCTTGTGCTTTTGCTTAGCAAATCCTTGCTTTCACTTAGCGAATAATTGACTTTGCGCCATGGAGATCCGGGGTTTGGCATTCTTGCTTTTCCTCTGGGTCATATGGACGCTATCGGGCCTCTGTGCCCTGATTGCCTTGACTGTCATCCCAGGCCATGTAAAATATCCTTACATCAGGTAAGAGGGGACGGGGCGGGATTCCTCTGTAGTATTATTACTGTTATTACCGTATTATCAGTTTATTCCTGGAAAGTTATTACATTATTATTAGTGGATTATTAATAAGCTCCATCTAATAATTGTTAGTATAGAAAACATCACATTTGGGGGTGGGGGAATCTATGAAGACTGAGGTTTCATGCCCCGGCCCTCATCTAATCTGCACTGGAGTGAGATGCACAAGCCTCATAATAAATTAGGAGCATCTCTGACCCCTATGCACAAAAAAAAAAAAAATTTAAAATTGCACCAACTATTTCAGGTGGAAATTTGCCAGTTTGCAGAGGCCCGCCCCCTCCTGCTAAACCCACCTAAACCACACCCACTTTTTGGAAATGGCTTAAGAGTGCAAAAAGCAACTTTTTGTAGAAAATGTCTCTTTCTTAATAATCTTTTAGAGTTGCAATCTCACTGGTTGCTATGAGCAACGGCTCCATAATATCTTCCCCATTGTTCTTTGTCTTCTATTTGTGTCTGGACATTAGATCATATTATGGAGGATGATTACAATGGAAGGAAATAAAGTCTCCTCTGCTATTAGAAGACATGACTCAATCCTGCTGCCGTTTGTGTCCTAATAACACCCAATATTTTGCTTTCTTTCTCAGTGACACGGGACGAATATTCCCCGAATCGGTGGTCTTTACAGTGGTCTTCTTAATATCTGCCCTTTTTGGTAAGTGGATTAAGAGAGACAACATCATGAGGAGATCAGCGGCTCCAGCGCTCAGTTATCTCCCTAATCACTATTCACTGCTGAGCGGCGGCCACAACTGGAAGTTATAATCATCACTGAGTCCTGGAGGTTATCACAAGTGTCTATGGACGTTCCCGGCTGATCCCATGTATTGTCTATTTCAGGAGCTGGCAACGCTTCCATCATGTACCGGTTCATGATCATCCGGTCTGAACAATCAGAGAGGCGACATATCATCTGCCAGAGAATCCTCTATGTCGTTGCATGGATGGGCTGCATTGGGACCATTGTGACCGCCATAGTTTCGGTAGGTTTATATACAGAGGTCTCAGGACTAGTAATACAGAGGGGACATCGCTTGAAGTCAAGAGATGTGTATAAATACAATGACGCGCCCTGGTGACTGATCTTATGTATTACTGCCCCTGTATAATTACACCACCTGCGGCCTCTGCTGTTCTGTATTCTCAGATCTTCATGACGTCCATATTGATGACATTTATTCCTCTGCTTTTGTTCTAGATGAGGATCAGTCCTACAGTCCACAGGATCGGTGCAGGACCGGCATTTTTCTTTTGTGCCGTTTACAACCTAGGTCAAGCTGTATGCCTGTACAAGAAATCCTTCAGCAGTCGCCGCCTATGCCACATTAGATTGGCATCAACCTTGGTGCCCATTGTGGGCCTGCTGACCTGTATCCTCTTATAGCTGACTGGTACAGTGCCATGTTGTGTGCTGGATACACTTACACATACGTATTTACCATCATTGCTGCCGTTAGTAAATTTGGGTCAAGCTACCCACCCCCTTAAATTGTCAGGTCACGCTCACTTATTGGTGGAGTTAAACTAAGCCCCACTCATTTTTCGGCCCAGGACAACCCAAATTTACAGAGAGATTGTCTCTGAAAATTTGGAAACATTTTGGCAAATTTGGGACTGTTGGCAACTAAGATTATTCGCTTCCTCTGACCCCATTGTAGCACAGATCAGACATCACAGTATAGGAAACACTATAATAATAGAATTAATTCTGTTACTTGTCCTTAACACGTCCTTCCAGTTTCTGTGTGTATGACCATCGGCTTCTTCCAGCTTCTTCCATGTACTGGCCGATGTGAAGAGGTGAGTTCATGCAACTTTTCACCGTCTTGTATAATCTACATCTTTCCCGTGTAACAGTAATATAAAAGCTCCTATCTCACCTCCATCTTCCCATCTCACTCCATATAGAGTCCCTGGTGAGTACCGCCAGGCACTAATCCTCTATTCTGTCTTCTGCAGATCTACACCAGGACAGGCATGGTGGCCGAGTGGACTGGATTCCTTGGCCTGATAATACACCAACTAACGAACTATACAGATTTCCAGGTGAGTAGATTCCCTATCAAGGTCTAATGTGCTCCAGAAACATTTCAGAGAAGTAATATATTATATAGAGCTGTTTTATAATTAATGGTCTTTATTCTTTTTTCTCAGCATTTGTCTTTAACGTTGTCCCGAGAAGGTGTCTCCATTGGCCTGAGAGAAAAGACCCAGGATCCTGAAAACCCCCAATAAGATCCAAGGGGTGGAGCGCCAAGACAACTGAAACCATCATGACATTGCTGGACATGAATCTTCTGGATCAAGAGGCAGATTCCAGGCTTGGTCTCTGTCCTCAATACTGGATGTGACATTTTACCGGACTTTCCTAATACCGGATTTGACATTTACCGGATTTTCTGGATTCAACATCTAGCAGAATTTCCAAATACTGGATGTGACAATTACCCGGACTTTCCATAGCTACCTCATCTCAAATGATGGTTTTTACCCCCTTGCCCAGGGGAAGGGCAGTCCTTCAGCCATGGTTCCCTGGAGGTTTCCTCCACTAGGGGGTTTTTCCTTCCCTGAGTGTTGAAGGATGAGTTGGGGGTTCACCATCATCAGGGCCTTTTCAAAACCACTGGCCTGTTAATAAATGAGTCAATACATGAGGTAGCTAACAATGTGTCCGAGCCTCTTTATTGTAGGGAATGTATTGTAACTAATGTTACCCAATAAAGACCGGGGAACTTCATAGGGGTGATCAGTCCAAGCTCTGAAAGGAAAACGATGAAGGTGCTAATGGCAGGGTTAGATTTTTTCAAATTTTATGGGTATAATAATAGTGATTCATTAAAAGGGCATTCTGCTTGGGATAATTCATCTCTTATCCAGCTATTACTAGGACTTGTGTCCCCTTGTTTGAATGGAGTGTTGGTCGAGCATATGCACTAATTACTATGTATAAATATATCAGGGGTCAGTACAGAGATCTCTGCCATCATCTATTTATCCCCAGGACTGTGACTGTGACGAGGGGACATCCTCTGCGTCTGGAGGAAAGAAGGTTTGTACACAAACATAGAAGAGGATTCTTTACGGTAAGAGCAGTGAGACTATGGAACTCTCTGCCTGAGGAGGTAGTGATGGTGAGTACAATAAAGGAATTTTAAGAGGGGCCTGGATGTATTTCTGGAGCGTAATAATATTACAGGATATAGCTACTAGAGAGGGGTCGTTGATCCAGGGATTTATTCTGATTGCCTGATTGGAGTCGGGAAGGAATTTTTTATTTCCCTAAAGTGAGGAAAATTGGCTTCTACCTCACAGTTTTTTTTTGCCTTCCTCTGGATCAACTTGCAGGATAACAGGCCGAACTGGATGGACAAATGTCTTTTTTCGGCCTTATGTACTATGTTACTATGTTACTATGTTACTTGAGGCAACATAAATGTTATAGGGGACACTCAGGGACATGGTTACCTTTTTATTAAGCACTCAGGGGCACTCAGGATGCATCATTACTGTCTAGGGGGGAATAAGAAGCACTGTTACTCTCTAGGGGGCACACAGTAAGCATTTTTACTTTCTAGAAGGCGCAAAGAGAGGAGCAAATTATTTGGCTTTATTTCTGCGTAGGGAACTTATAAGATCACAGTTATACTTTTGGATACAAAATATGGCACTTTTACTGTATTGTACACCATCACCATCTGGGGTACTGGGCATTAGGGTTGTCATTATAACAACATTTTATTCGATTTTGATACCATAAAAAAGTATTGCGATACTCGATACCATGCAAAAAAAATAAAACACCAAAAACGTAGAGTGCATTCCGCATTTTATGGAACATCCGGCCCATAATCGAACAGTCTTGTCCTATTTTTTTGCGGGGGTCCAGGGTGACTAAAAAATGGTGAATTTTTTTCTTCTGTTACGCCGTTCACTACATAGAAGATATTTTTTTATATTTTAATAGTTTTGATTTTTCAGATGTGGCGATATGTAATATGTTTATTTATTTATTGTTTATATATTTTATATATAAAATTGGGAAAGAGGGTGATTTATACTTAATATTTTGTTGTTGTGATTTTTAACCTTTTATTTAAAAACAATTTCCCCCCTTAGGTGTTAGAACCTAGGATCTTTTAATTCCTTGTCCTATTAATCCTAATAGAGCTCTTTTAAGGTGAACAGGACTTTACACTGTCCCTGAGCTTTGTACACACAGCAGCAGGGAGCTTACCATGGCAGCCAGGGTTTCAGTAGCGTCCTGGCTGCCATGGTAACCGATCGGAGCCCCAGGATTACACTGCTGGGGCTCCAATCGGAACTGCTACTGCACCACCAATGAAGAGGGGGGGAGGGGACCCTGTGGCCACTGCCACAAATAATTTAATACTGGGGGGGTGCACTGCGCCACCAATGTTTTTAATACTGAGGGGGGCGTACTGTGCCACCATTAGCTGATCGCAGCTCCCTGTCATAGAGGTCGGGTCCGGCTATGTGATTCTGCCGCCGGCACCCACCTCCTGTATCTGTATTAAACGTTAATTATCTTCATTGGTGGCACCGTGGCCACAGTCCCTCCCCCCCTCCTCCTCTCCTCTTATTGGTGGCAGCGGGACCACATGGGAAGGGAGAGACTGCTTCATTCTCCCCTTTGCTGCTGAGGGAACATGGTGTGCGCTGAGAGCAGCGCGTGCCATGTTCTGTGATACTAGGCTGCGCAGTATCGGTAAAAAACAAATCCCGGTATCAAATCGATACCGGTACAAAAGTATTGATTGGGTATGGATAATTCTATACCCGATGCAACCCTACTGGGCATCTTCCATTATTATATTTTGGGGCCCAATCTATTTGTCATTTTTTGTGAAGAGTTAATGATAGTTATGATGTCACTTCCGAAAAGACAGTGTTTGAGGAGACCGCAGTAGACAGAAGGTACTGTAAGCGGGGCAGAAGGGGCAGAAAAAAAACACAGAATTACCCGCGGCGCAGAGCAGGTAAGTATGTTGGGGCCGATGATCAGGGGAACTGCTGCGGGAAACCATACTGATCCCCAAACTGACTGCAGTGGAGAGCAGGGGGGGTGTTTGGTCAGATTGCCCCTGGTCTAATGATTTGGTTTTGGCTAAGTCCCAAAGTTGTGGCAATGATCATGGGGTTACTTGTAAAGCGTGACCCTGGTGGGGGCCAAAGAACAAAGGAGAAGAGGCAGCTCCAAATGCGCCCCTCTGCGGTGGGCAAAACAGAGCACGGGATGAAGGTTGAGCACCAGGGGGCACCGACCGCTCAGCCCACTGACACCATTAACCTGGCCACGGACGTGGTATCACCTCTTTATCTGGACGCAGTGGGCACTATGTAGCAGTATTTATCTGGGCGCAGTATGACCCTATCAGTGGGCACTATATAGCAGTAGTTATCTGGGCGCAGTATGACTCCGCCAGTGTTCACTATATAGCAGTAGTTATCTGGGTGCAGTATGACCCCGCCAGTGTTCACTATATAGCAGTATTTATCTGGGCGCAGTATGACCCTGTCAGTGGGCACTATATAGCAGTAGTTATCTGGGTGCAGTATGACCCTGTCAGTGGGCACTATATAGCAGTATTTATCTGGGCGCAGTATGTCCCTGTCAGTGGGCACTATATAGCAGTATTTATCTGGGCGCAGTATATCCCTATCAGTGGGCACTATTTTGGGGCACAATCTATTTGCCTTTTTTTGTGAAGAGTTAATGATAGTTATGATGTCACTTCCGAAAATACTGTGTTTGAGGGCACCGCAGTACACAGAAGGTACTGTAAGTGGGGCAGAAGGGGCAGAATCCGGCGGGGGGAGGGAGGAATGGCGGGAGGCCCTCTGTGCCTTGGTGCTGCGCGGTGGAAGCGCCGGACCCGGAGTGCAATCCCAGCACTGTTCAAGGGTCCTAGTAGGTGAGGGGGATCGGGGAGGGATAGGAGTCTTTTTTGGAGCCACTTTCTTCCTCATATGATCCAGGAGAGATGTGTCGCTGGCCAGTAATTCGCGGTGCAGGCAGGAGCAGCTCCTTCAGGCAGCCATCACCGTCAGCGTCCGGACACGCCCCCGCAACCTGCACATTTAGATGTGCTGACTAACCCCCATCTTTTTTCTTGACAGCCATTTCCCTGCCTGCTGCCCACTGATTGGCTGATCCAGGCTGTCTGCAAGCCTGTAAGCCAATCAGGGAAAGCCCTCCACCCAACTTCCTCCCAGGAATATGCAGTAAAATGGCTCACTGTGTCAAATTTCCAGGGAAGCAACTTAGCTACCAGAATATTCCAGTGAGAAGGAGATTAGAAGGTCTGAAACCCACAAGGCTGTGCATTGAACTGGATTTTAAGTTCTAGCTCCTTCCTCAGTGGCCATAATTAAGTTCTGGATTTCCTCCTTTGTAACATTTCGAAACTCGTTAAAACAATATAAGATACACTGCTATAACCCTTAAATCCTACAAGGTGTATTATACTAATGGAACATCCATATTGGGACTATATCTAATACATTTTTTGACAGCACTTTATATCTAATATCTATCATCAAGGCAAGAGATTGATACATTGTCCTACAATTAATAGGGGGATAACAATAAGTACATCATTTTTTATGTTTTTCATTTCTTTATATTATTTTTTATTGTCTTTTACTAATTCAGAAAGGGCCCTTCTGGTACCATTTGTAATTGTTATATTGTATAATAAACTATAATTTAACTACAGTACAGACCAAAAGTTTGGACACACCTTCTCATTCAAAGAGTTTTCTTTATTTTCATGACTATGAAAATTGTAGATTGACACTGAAGGCATCAAAACTATGAATTAACACATGTGGAATTATATACATAACAAACAAGTGTGAAACAACTGAAAATATGTCATATTCTAGGTTCTTCAAAGTAGCCACCTTTTGCTTTGATTACTGCTTTGCACACCCTTGGCATTCTCTTGATGAGATTCAAGAGGTAGTCCCCTGAAATGGTTTTCACTTCACAGGTGTGCCCTGTCAGGTTTAATAAGTGGGATTTCTTGCCTTATAGATGGGGTTGGGACCATCAGTGGCGTTGAGGAGAAGTCAGGTGGATACACAGCTGATAGTCCTACTGAATAGACTGTTAGAATTTGTATTATGGCAAGAAAAAAGCAGCTAAGTAAAGAAAAACGAGTGACCATCATTACTTTAAGAAATGAAGGTCAGTCAGTGAGCTGAAAAATTGGGAAAACTTTGAAAGTAAGGGCTATTTGACCATGAAGGAGAGTGATGGGGTGCTGCACCAGATGACCTGTCCTCCACAGTCACCGGACCTGAACCCAATCGAGATGGTTTGGGGTGAGCTGGACCGCAGAGTGAAGGCAAAAGGGCCGACAAGTGCTAAGCATCTCTGGGAACTCCTTCACAGACTGTTGGAAGACCATTTCAGGGGATTACCTCTTGAAGTTCATCAAGAGAATGCCAAGAGTGTACAATGCAGTGATCAAAGCAAAAGGTGGCTACTTTGAAGAACCCTTCTACTAGACAAATCAGAGCGTCCCTGTAACTCTGACTCGGACTGGCCTGTCTTGTCAATGGATTACATTAACATTACTGCAAAGTATATGACTATAAAACCATATACTCTGCTGCGTCCACTGCTGCAAAAGTATTACAGGGCAACTAGTGTGAGACAACTACCTTAAATGGATACTTCATATAATTTTGGAATTGCATTATCAATAATTGACCAAAAACGTCTATAAAACTCAATTTTCAAGTTTACAAGCAGGAATAATTTGGATAGGAGCGCAGAGCAGTGAGAGGTGATATCTTCCCTCCTGAAACGGTCAGCAGAAGAGACACCTTTCATGGCCCCTTCATTCCCTACACATTGTAGGCAGAGGGGCTCACATGGGTGCAGGGTCCATAACCCAGTTTTACTCATTCTGTTGTGATATGGTACACATGTATAAAAGTAGAATTTCTTCTCTATTCAGTAGACTTGAAAAGCCAGTAACATCTCAGCAACATATGCATAAATTTCAAAAATACGGAGGACCAATCAGGTCCAGGCATGTATGGAGGTTGAAGCACCAATCACATCGCAGAAGCTACTGAGGACCAATCAGATTCAAGTATATAAGATGATGTAACAATGAAGGGAGAACCAATGAAATGAAATAAACTAGCGAGGACCAATAAGATTGCAGAATGTGTGATGATGTCACAGAAGCTAGTGACATCACCGAGTTCTGAGCCTTAGAAAACCACTGCCTGACATTATCTCAGCCAGATTTTCTCTGGATATAGAAAGAGACAGATCGGCTTGTGCTTTTGCTTAGCAAATCCTTGCTTTCACTTAGCGAATAATTGACTTTGCGCCATGGAGATCCGGGGTTTGGCATTCTTGCTTTTCCTCTGGGTCATATGGACGCTATCGGGCCTCTGTGCCCTGATTGCCTTGACTGTCATCCCAGGCCATGTAAAATATCCTTACATCAGGTAAGAGGGGACGGGGCGGGATTCCTCTGTAGTATTATTACTGTTATTACCGTATTATCAGTTTATTCCTGGAAAGTTATTACATTATTATTAGTGGATTATTAATAAGCTCCATCTAATAATTGTTAGTATAGAAAACATCACATTTGGGGGTGGGGGAATCTATGAAGACTGAGGTTTCATGCCCCGGCCCTCATCTAATCTGCACTGGAGTGAGATGCACAAGCCTCATAATAAATTAGGAGCATCTCTGACCCCTATGCACAAAAAAAAAAAAATTAAAAATTGCACCAACTATTTCAGGTGGAAATTTGCCAGTTTGCAGAGGCCCGCCCCCTCCTGCTAAACCCACCTAAACCACACCCACTTTTTGGAAATGGCTTAAGAGTGCAAAAAGCAACTTTTTGTAGAAAATGTCTCTTTCTTAATAATCTTTTAGAGTTGCAATCTTACTGGTTGCTATGAGCAACGGCTCCATAATATCTTCCCCATTGTTCTTTGTCTTCTATTTGTGTCTGGACATTAGATCATATTATGGAGGATGATTACAATGGAAGGAAATAAAGTCTCCTCTGCTATTAGAAGACATGACTCAATCCTGCTGCCGTTTGTGTCCTAATAACACCCAATATTTTGCTTTCTTTCTCAGTGACACGGGACGAATATTCCCCGAATCGGTGGTCTTTACAGTGGTCTTCTTAATATCTGCCCTTTTTGGTAAGTGGATTAAGAGAGACAACATCATGAGGAGATCAGCGGCTCCAGCGCTCAGTGATGACGTTATCTCCCTAATCACTATTCACTGCTGAGCGGCGGCCACAACTGGAAGTTATAATCATCACTGAGTCCTGGAGGTTATCACAAGTGTCTATGGACGTTCCCGGCTGATCCCATGTATTGTCTATTTCAGGAGCTGGCAACGCTTCCATCATGTACCGGTTCATGATCATCCGGTCTGAACAATCAGAGAGGCGACATATCATCTGCCAGAGAATCCTCTATGTCGTTGCATGGATGGGCTGCATTGGGACCATTGTGACCGCCATAGTTTCGGTAGGTTTTTTATACAGAGGTCTCAGGACTAGTAATACAGAGGGGACATCGCTTGAAGTCAAGAGATGTGTATAAATACAATGACGCGCCCTGGTGACTGATCTTATGTATTACTGCCCCTGTATAATTACACCACCTGCGGCCTCTGCTGTTCTGTATTCTCAGATCTTCATGACGTCCATATTGATGACATTTATTCCTCTGCTTTTGTTCTAGATGAGGATCAGTCCTACAGTCCACAGGATCGGTGCAGGACCGGCATTTTTCTTTTGTGCCGTTTACAACCTAGGTCAAGCTGTATGCCTGTACAAGAAATCCTTCAGCAGTCGCCGCCTATGCCACATTAGATTGGCATCAACCTTGGTGCCCATTGTGGGCCTGCTGACCTGTATCCTCTTATAGCTGACTGGTACAGTGCCATGTTGTGTGCTGGATACACTTACACATACGTATTTACCATCATTGCTGCCGTTAGTAAATTTGGGTCAAGCTACCCACCCCCTTAAATTGTCAGGTCACGCTCACTTATTGGTGGAGTTAAACTAAGCCCCACCCATTTTTCGGCCCAGGACAACCCAAATTTACAGAGAGATTGTCTCTGAAAATTTGGAAACATTTTGGCAAATTTGGGACTGTTGGCAACTAAGATTATTCGCTTCCTCTGACCCCATTGTAGCACAGATCAGACATCACAGTATAGGAAACACTATAATAATAGAATTAATTCTGTTACTTGTCCTTAACACGTCCTTCCAGTTTCTGTGTGTATGACCATCGGCTTCTTCCAGCTTCTTCCATGTACTGGCCGATGTGAAGAGGTGAGTTCATGCAACTTTTCACCGTCTTGTATAATCTACATCTTTCCCGTGTAACAGTAATATAAAAGCTCCTATCTCACCTCCATCTTCCCATCTCACTCCATATAGAGTCCCTGGTGAGTACCGCCAGGCACTAATCCTCTATTCTGTCTTCTGCAGATCTACACCAGGACAGGCATGGTGGCCGAGTGGACTGGATTCCTTGGCCTGATAATACACCAACTAACGAACTATACAGATTTCCAGGTGAGTAGATTCCCTATCAAGGTCTAATGTGCTCCAGAAACATTTCAGAGAAGTAATATATTATATAGAGCTGTTTTATAATTAATGGTCTTTATTCTTTTTTCTCAGCATTTGTCTTTAACGTTGTCCCGAGAAGGTGTCTCCATTGGCCTGAGAGAAAAGACCCAGGATCCTGAAAACCCCCAATAAGATCCAAGGGGTGGAGCGCCAAGACAACTGAAACCATCATGACATTGCTGGACATGAATCTTCTGGATCAAGAGGCAGATTCCAGGCTTGGTCTCTGTCCTCAATACTGGATGTGACATTTTACCGGACTTTCCTAATACCGGATTTGACATTTACCGGATTTTCTGGATTCAACATCTAGCAGAATTTCCAAATACTGGATGTGACAATTACCCGGACTTTCCATAGCTACCTCATCTCAAATGATGGTTTTTACCCTCTTGCCCAGGGGAAGGGCAGTCCTTCAGCCATGGTTCCCTGGAGGTTTCCTCCACTAGGGGTTTTTTCCTTCCCTGAGTGTTGAAGGATGAGTTGGGGGTTCACCATCATCAGGGCCATTTCAAAACCACTGGCCTGTTAATAAATGAGTCAATACATGAGGTAGCTAACAATGTGTCCGAGCCTCTTTATTGTAGGGAATGTATTGTAACTAATGTTACCCAATAAAGACCGGGGAACTTCATAGGGGTGATCAGTCCAAGCTCTGAAAGGAAAACGATGAAGGTGCTAATGGCAGGGTTAGATTTTTTCAAATTTTATGGGTATAATAATAGTGATTCATTAAAAGGGCATTCTGCTTGGGATAATTCATCTCTTATCCAGCTATTACTAGGACTTGTGTCCCCTTGTTTGAATGGAGTGTTGGTCGAGCATATGCACTAATTACTATGTATAAATATATCAGGGCTCAGTACAGAGATCTCTGCCATCATCTATTTATCCCCAGGACTGTGACTGTGACGAGGGGACATCCTCTGCGTCTGGAGGAAAGAAGGTTTGTACACAAACATAGAAGAGGATTCTTTACGGTAAGAGCAGTGAGACTATGGAACTCTCTGCCTGAGGAGGTAGTGATGGTGAGTACAATAAAGGAATTTTAAGAGGGGCCTGGATGTATTTCTGGAGCGTAATAATATTACCAAATGCGCCCCTCTGCGGTGGGCAAAACAGAGCACGGGATGAAGGCTGAGCACCAGGGGGCACCGACCGCTCAGCCCACTGACACCATTAACCTGGCCACGGACGTGGTATCACCTCTTTATCTGGACGCAGTGGGCACTATGTAGCAGTATTTATCTGGGCGCAGTATGACCCTATCAGTGGGCACTATATAGCAGTAGTTATCTGGGCGCAGTATGACTCCGCCAGTGTTCACTATATAGCAGTAGTTATCTGGGTGCAGTATGACCCCGCCAGTGTTCACTATATAGCAGTATTTATCTGGGCGCAGTATGACCCTGTCAGTGGGCACTATATAGCAGTAGTTATCTGGGCGCAGTATGACCCTGTCAGTGGGCACTATATAGCAGTATTTATCTGGGCGCAGTATGTCCCTGTCAGTGGGCACTATATAGCAGTATTTATCTGGGCGCAGTATATCCCTATCAGTGGGCACTATTTTGGGGCACAATCTATTTGCCTTTTTTTGTGAAGAGTTAATGATAGTTATGATGTCACTTCCGAAAATACTGTGTTTGAGGGCACCGCAGTACACAGAAGGTACTGTAAGTGGGGCAGAAGGGGCAGAATCCGGCGGGGGGAGGGAGGAATGGCGGGAGGCCCTCTGTGCCTTGGTGCTGCGCGGTGGAAGCGCCGGACCCGGAGTGCAATCCCAGCACTGTTCAAGGGTCCTAGTAGGTGAGGGGGATCGGGGAGGGATAGGAGTCTTTTTTGGAGCCACTTTCTTCCTCATATGATCCAGGAGAGATGTGTCGCTGGCCAGTAATTCGCGGTGCAGGCAGGAGCAGCTCCTTCAGGCAGCCATCACCGTCAGCGTCCGGACACGCCCCCGCAACCTGCACATTTAGATGTGCTGACTAACCCCCATCTTTTTTCTTGACAGCCATTTCCCTGCCTGCTGCCCACTGATTGGCTGATCCAGGCTGTCTGCAAGCCTGTAAGCCAATCAGGGAAAGCCCTCCACCCAACTTCCTCCCAGGAATATGCAGTAAAATGGCTCACTGTGTCAAATTTCCAGGGAAGCAACTTAGCTACCAGAATATTCCAGTGAGAAGGAGATTAGAAGGTCTGAAACCCACAAGGCTGTGCATTGAACTGGATTTTAAGTTCTAGCTCCTTCCTCAGTGGCCATAATTAAGTTCTGGATTTCCTCCTTTGTAACATTTCGAAACTCGTTAAAACAATATAAGATACACTGCTATAACCCTTAAATCCTACAAGGTGTATTATACTAATGGAACATCCATATTGGGACTATATCTAATACATTTTTTGACAGCACTTTATATCTAATATCTATCATCAAGGCAAGAGATTGATACATTGTCCTACAATTAATAGGGGGATAACAATAAGT